>NC_141207.1:7002500-7602500 GCF_054491065.1 Syngnathus leptorhynchus | reverse complement strand
ATTCGAGTTGATACAGCTCAAATCATGCTTCCTCATTGCAATGAATGGAAATGCCACTAATCTGTTCAGCCTTCCAACAAAACAACAAGAACAAGTCTTTTTTAACAAGAAACATAACAATATAGTAATGTACTTTATAAAAACATACAATAATGACATATTAAATCAGGAATTTAACATTGTTAGCTTCATGTCATTTTTTTTAAAGAATTGATCAGTTCAATGCTAGCATGTAGCTCTCACATCAAGTTAATAACTCAGGTCTTCTCTGTATCTTTCTGCACCAACTATTCTGGAACAAACAGTTCTCAATTTTGGATTTAAGAAGTGCTTTGAGAAGTTTCCAAGACACTTCTTAATTCTAATCACTAGAAAATACAAGCTGTCCCTAGCAGAAGTAGGCAGCTGCTTCTTCAACGCCTCCTGCCATCATATCAAAAATTCACCTGATGCCCTTCCAGCCTTATAAATAAACATAAGCATGCTGAGCAAAGGCCTGTACATGCACCTTGTGCATCAAATGTCCATACGGCACTTGGATGAGGGCCACCAGCAGTAATCAGATCACCTCGCAGGCTGCAATCTGGCAAAAGAGATGCGAGAAGACCAGCAGGAGACACACAACATTCCAAGATTTAATAAACCCCAGCAGGAGAAAGTGAAATCATTCCTGACTGCATTCTATGTTATGATCAAATATGGTGGCGCATATAAACACAGTGAATTGACGCCCATAGTTAAATTTGCCGTATTTTTACTTTAATAAAAATATTACGATTGGGGATATTTTGACCCGAAAAATGATTATTAAATTCCTATACGGGGGGGGGGGAGTTCTAAAATCCACAAGTCAATAGAGCACTCAAAACAAGCAAACACTCAGCCAGCCAGCCGGTGGAAGTTCGAGTTTGTGCGGATTGCATGCAGTTATTGCACAATTAATGAAGACTATTTCAAAATGCACCTCACGAGCAAACACCGTTGCAACCTTTTCCAAGGTCCTCTTTGCTTGATTCAATCTGGAATTAAATCAAGGCTTTGACCTTCTTCGCTAATGACTAATTACTGACAATTAGCCCTGAGAATGACCTCACTGCGCCCCCTTCTTTTCCCTCAACTCTGTTCTCACAATAAGCACATGTGCCCATACACACACGCACACACACACACACACACACACACACACACACACACACACACACACACACACACACACACACACACACACACACACACAAACACACACAATCCAGTCAAGCAGCCTTTTCCACCGCCACAGAACGACACACACTCAATACTAGCGCATGCATTGTGTGCTAATGCATTGGGGCTCAAGTAGCGAGAATCCTTGAGTAAACCTGCCAAGAACCACACCCTCTACCTGTGTGGTTTATTTATCTCTGGGGGAGTGGGTGGGGAACTAACTAGCATGCAGGGCTTGGCAGTCAGCGAGCAGGTTTTCAAAACTTCCCAGACTCACGGCAACGGCCGCATTCTTTCAGTCACATGACGGCGGGGTGGCCGCCGTCGGGTCGCTGGTAATGTTTGCAAGTCCGGACTCATAGAAGAAGTGTCGAGTCAGTCGGGGTTGTTCACATCAAACAGGGTGATTGCTTTCTTCAGCCCGCCCTGAGATTCTTCCTCTTTTCGAGTTCTCCCTTTTTCACTGTCACCACTTCTTAAATAAGTTGTCAGCATCAAAGGCAGGAGGGGGGGGGAGCACTTCATTTCGATGAATGGGGAATTTTGAAAAAAAAAAAAAATGCTGAGAAAGAAGAGATGCTGCTTATTCTGCAAAGCGATGGGCGGGCCTTCATTAAACCTACTGGAACAGATCCGTGAGAAAAGGAGGAGACCTCCAAGCGATCAGAACACAAGACGCTCTTGTTTCATCCATGCTACACGTGGTAACTTGAAGTTTCATTTTGTGATTTAATCATCCGTCCAAGCAACAAATCACATTTATGGCCCTGGTAAAACATCACAAGAAAGATACTTTTTAAGAGGTGATATTAATTCCGCAACCATTTTCAATTACAGGGCTTGTCCAGATAACTAATCATTCATTTTAAATTATTCTCCTGCAAAAAAATAACAATAATTTAAATCAGACCAGAGTGTAACAAAGTCTTCAACAACACACAAATCCAGCAAATTGCATTTTAAGCTGATGATGAAACTAAAAATAATCGTGCCATTTGGGATGCCACAGGGCCGAAATATTCCATATCCGGTCTACTGCTTACAAGTTGTCCCATCCAGATGTCTCTTGCGTCCCCCTTGGGGGCACACTGCTTATGGAAACAATTACCAGCCTCTGTGAGTGGTGTCGAGATTTCAGCGATAGCATACTGACGTTGTTTATGCTCAAAGGCCCATTTTGTGTTATTATTTAATGCCTTGCCATTATTTTTTTGCTACACTCACTCTACTTTAAAAACAAAAAAGCACTGCGGTAATTGATTGTTGGCTTTCGGACTACAACCGCTAAAGAAGACGCTAGGCCAAAAAGAGAATTGAGATGTAAAGTTTCCAAAGCATACCACATCATTTATTATCATTTTTGCATGATGGTATGCTGAGATCTTTCGAATTTAAATTATGTGCCTTGGCTGACTAAAAGTTGGCAAACATAGACTCCTTAAATTTCAGAAACTATGCTAAAGAGCAAAAAGCTCTTGCAGTAAAATAGTTTTTACAGCCTCATACCTGGCTAGAGTTGAGAGAAACAACAAAGTATAATAAAAAAAAAAGTTCATGCATGAAGAAAGTACGAGTTCCATTCCTACGGCTGACGTACTTTTCTATCAAAGTGTCTATCATTAGCTTATACCAACACATTAACAAATTTATCATTTGAGTAAATATTTGAGAGAAAAATGCTTCCAGGCCATAAATATGAAACACCCAAATGAAAAACCTGCCATGTGACATCTTGTTTTTGTGCCGCTGAGTAAACTAGAATGCAAACAGTGCAAATGACTGTAGGGATATTTTCTGATACCACTTAGTTTACATTTACAAGTCTTGTAACGTAAAAAAAAAAAAAAAAAAGCTCATTCGAGTTGTGCGCAAAAGAATCGCTAATTCAAAAAAAATAATAATTTGATCTTACTTTCCTTTTAAGTCAATTAAATTTTTTCTCCCTTGGTTTCCATACACAACAAAGTGACAAGTAAACAAGCGTTTATAAGACGAGATGCTTTTTTTTTTTTGGCAGCACATGAGCCAGGAGACAACATCACATGATGATAGGGAAAACATACAGAATAAAGTGCATAATTCAACTTGTTAATTCAGTGTATTGAACAGACAAAAGCCATCTCCTTTGGCCCACTGTGATCCACGTGTTGCCCAACTCCACAGGGCTGTAAAGCTGTCACATAAACAATTCTGCTAATAGAAGGGCAAAGGGGAAAACAAGAAAGCCATCAGCTGGTTCAAGGGCAAAGTCGTCGAGTCAGAGCAGGAGTGAAGCTTTACTTAGCAAAATGACATCACGCTGTCCGTGGGATGGATGCCCTCTAAAATGACCCGCGTTGTATGGAGAGGTGGGGGTGTGGGGGGGTCTAGTGGGGGTTCCCACTTTGTGCCACAAGTTTGTTTGTGTCACCCATTTCTGCTGTCTGTTTTCTGAAGCCTCTTCTGTGCTCCACGCAGTAAATTAAATTTCAAACAGTTTAGCGGGGTCGTAAATTACATAAGAGCAATTAAAATGCCAACCTTTGACCTTGCCTGACCGCCAAGATCACCTGACTTTATTTACAGCACAAAAATAATCACCATGGAGCAATCGCGGCACTAGGACCGAGGCTACGCGTGCCGAAAACCCGGAGAGAGAACGCCATAGCCGGGGAAGCACTCCTGCAGAAAACTGCCCCTTCCTGTCTGTCTGTCGCTTTTCTCCGCGACGGCTTTAAAAATCAAATAGGAGAAGGTGTACTTACTTAAATGCACATACGGATCATGGCTGTCCATAACGGTGCTGTAGTCGAGGTTTCCTAGGTGTCCTACAGCCAGCGGTGCTCGGCATCCCCGCACATTCCTCTCCCGGACCGGACTGAAAAGTGTGCGAGGCGGCTCTAGAGCCCGGGGGGCCCGGCCAGGGAGGAGGAGGAGGGGCCGCTCAAAAAGAGCACTTCTCCCAATGACAGCAGTGGTCCGTATCAAGCTTCAACAGGATCGGGACCGAACGCCTCTGCTGCAGCTCTGGTGGATCGGAGTGTTTCTTTCTCACCCCCCCCTCCGAAACTTGCTGGCCTACTTTGCAATTAAATAGAAGAATGCTCCATCAAAAAAAAAAAAAAAATACCAAGAATTAAAGAGCTCAAGGCTGTCAGCTGAGAATCCGGGAAGGAAATGTCTGCTGGAAGCAGCTTGCAAAGTTCAGCAGAACACATGATATATCTATTTCTTTCTATCTATCTATCTATCTATCTATCTATCTATCTATCTATCTATCTATCTATCTATCTATCTATCTATCTATCTATCTATCTATCTATCTATCTATCTATCTATCTATCTATCTATCTATCTATCTATCTATCTATCTATCTATCTATCTATCTATCTATCTGAATAATCAGAAAAAAATCAACTACGATAATTGGCTGTGTTCGGAAATAACCAATTACATTCAATTTTGTTGTTTGTAAATGGGAGTCTGCACCAATCACCATGTAAATGTTCACCATGTTTTGTGGAATCCCAAATACTTTACACACTGAAAATAATCATCATTTATCTCGTTACACGTGCATCAACATTATATTCACAATATATTCAAATGATTCATGCTCTTGACTGTTTGCATATTCAAGATGTTTATTTCAGCCATTCTTATGTTTACCTGTTGCTCGTGTGAGAGTGACTAAGAGTGTGTGGCGCCCCCCCCCCCCTCCCTACCCCTGTGGAGCAGACCCCCTAACCTCCCACACACATCTACACACACCCCTCTCTCCACAGAGCCGGGGTCACGCAGGGGTGAAGCTCCCGGTACCTCCGAAGGTTATTCAGGAGTCAAGCCGCACTGAGCCATTCACTGACTTGAACCATGCGAGTGGGCCAGACGCTCCGTCAACGCCGGGGCCGCTGACCACTCAGCTGCCCCGCTAATGGGAGCGCCACCCCCGGCTCCACCGTCCTTGTAACAGCGACCCATAAAAGAGCTCAGGAGGATGCTAACCAAGATGAATGGCATTTTTTTCCCTTCTCGGCTCATTCTGTGCTAATCAGAGCTTTTCATTTGTTATGGCCTCGCGCCAGCCCCTCCGCAGCGGCCTCCATTAGAGCCAAGATAACATATAAATTCATTAAAGTCAAAGAGGGACGTAAAGTGGTCATTTGTCAGACTGTTCTTTGTGTGGCCCTAATGGTGGCACATGATTCAAGGCATTGAGATGATTGCGGGGGGGATTTTTTTTGTTGTTGTTGTTACTCCTTCTCTGAAACATTTCAAGTACAAGACGTGGGCTGTTAGAATTTTTGCATCAAACAACGGATTTCACCAGTGGAATCATTTTGGAGGTTCTCCAGTGCATCCATCAACTTCGGCATACTGCCACCACAAACACACAACACAACACAACACAATCAATGAAGCAACCCTGTGTACTAATCCCTTTGTATTCACAGCACCATTCCCACCAAACAATGTCCTACCAAACACTAATCCCAAACCTGGTGAGCCACCTGCTACAAGTCAACCGAGCATCACCCCCCAAAAAAAGCCAACAAATATAACACAAGCATGTCTAAATAATAAATACATCTTCTTCCATCGTTAGCATGGAGGTTGAGGCTGTTGTTGGTCGTCACGGGAGAGGGCACCCTCCATCTGCCTGTGCTCTCATTAGCCTAGCTCCATTACATTTTATCAGAGGGGAACCCCCTCCCACCTCTTGACTTCTTTGACAACCCCTCCTCCCGGTTCCATACATACGCCTGAGATGATAAGTGTTCTACCCTCTTTGTGTCGACCCGCATAAGACAATGCAACACAGCGACGCGGAGCATCATCCATCTCAAAAGTCATCAATCTGGGACACAAAAGATGAAATGTGGTCTGAATTGGGTTTTTTTTTCACACCGTTTTTTTTTTTTTTTTGCTTCTTTTCCCTGACACAGCAATTCCCTGAAATTATTTTCCTTTGCATGACCTGATGATTGTGTGTTGATTGTTTTTTTTTGTGTCACAATAAGAACACACTGATCAGCAAGCAACATTGTTTTTATTTGTACTCACTAATGTGCAAGTATTATCGGAGTCAGCCATCATGACTACACATAACGAGAGGCAGACGCAACATGCAAAGCACCTATGCTCCGACGCTAATGTGATTTCCTGGGAATAAACAACTTGTGAAACGTTGTAGGCTTTGAAAGAACAGCAGCGTGACATAAAAAGTCGTGCTTAATGGTCAGGATTAAAAAGTAACCCAGAATCTCCAAGATGAAGTTGAGTAGCATAGCGGGCGAGTGGTTAGCATATTATATTCACGTTAAGATATTCAAATGTGAGTCAATATAACATATTTTGTAAATGATTATCATAACAAGATCAGACAAAATGCCCAAGACCGTTTCACAGTCTTAAACTATTAAAGCGCTCTGGATTGGGTTAACATGCTAATCCGCTGTCCATGTCTGGCTATGAGGGGCTTTACACACAATCAATAAAATGACCCTCAACCGCCTGCCACCATGCATACACACCATAATTGCACCATTCAAATCAGGCACGTGTACATTTTTGAACCCATGTTGCAGGCAGATTTGTGGTCTATTTTCTTTCACTCTAGATTTGCACAAGTGCGACAAAATATGTACTTTTTCCTTATGTTTTAACCCAGTATTGCTACAAAAACGTATTCTTTATGATACATATATATTTCATATATTCAGTATATTTTTGGGGGGAGGCTGAGATATCCTTGGCCCACCCCATGGCCCCACCCGAGGAAAAACAGTATCCACGATTAACTTTATTGATCAACTTATTGGCTTTTCGTGCTCCAAGCAGATGGCTGACTCTTAACGAGTGCTTTATGAGACGTAAATCAAAGGAGATGATCTCCTGATCTGTCAAAATGCAGCAGGCAGGATCCAATCCAGTGCTGAGTCAAGCAGACCACCTCAGGTTAATCTCTTTGCGACCTGAAATGCCCACCAAGGATTATCTCGGATGTACACCTGCTTCAGATTTTTAACACACACCTTGAGCCAGTATTTCTAAAGAGGCATTTAATCACTGCCTTGAGGAGTCACACGGTTACCTTTTCTAGGGTGGGATGCCCAATTCTTGAAGATCCTTAAATACCAAAAAAAAAAGAGTCTAAAAATTTGTTGCAAAACAGTTTGGATTATACAGATTATGATCAGGTTGACAGGACGTTGTGCAGGAGAATGCTAATAATATGACATTACAAGGATTATTGTGGTTAAAAAAACTTGCTGAATTTCGGACGTGATATACAAATAAGGAACGAAACCTAATAACCATTATCTCCTAATTTATTTAGAAACCTGGTAACAGGCGGTTACCTCCAGATTTTAGTACAATTGTGCCGTCTAGTGGCCAATGCTCGTCACAGCAGCATGACGGGTTTTTATGCCTTTTGTCCCTCCGTGGATGCCGTCATTCTTTAAAAGTCAGACGTGTATTTGTTACGTCATGAATACTGCAATGCACTTATCTTCCGGTCAGTTTCGGTTCATGGGCACACTTTGATCTCTGCGCGTTATATTTGTTATTAAACCTACTCATGAATTTGAAAGAAAATGTCGTCCAATTTAACGTTAAACTTGGATAACAATCAACGTTGTTCCATGATGATGTCGGAAACGGACTTCTCCATCGACCAGGGAGGCGAGTGGGGTAAGTTTTTCCAGACTGTTCTAACGCAGAGCGAGAAGTGTCGCTTATTAACCACCGAATATTATAAACAAATCTAAATATGCTTCGTGGTAGCGTTTGATAATTTTTTGTATAGTTATAGAATGAATGTGGAGTGTGTTGACAGTACCTCGCGTCTCATTTTAACTTAGCATTAGCTAACGGGAAATGACGAGATGATGTAATAGGTTGTGTTCGAAGGCAATAGCAAACAAAGTAGTTCTAAAATACGACTTTTTATAAACGTGTAATTTAAATTGTGATTCAAATGTTGTTTACCATTAGCTAACTGGAAATGACACGATGATGTAATAGGTTACGTTAGAAGGCAATAGCAAATGAACTCTTTCGAGAGTACGACTTTTTACATTATTATGACTAAATATGCAATTTAAATTGTGATTCAAATGTTGATAGAAAACTGACAAATTAGCCAACCTTATAAAGATTAATTAATTAAAGATGAATATGCTCATTTCAATGGAATCTTAATAAAACAAAGCGGTATTTGATAATACCAATGCTTATGTTGAAAGTGCATAATTTTACAGTGGCATGAACCAATATGAACGAGAATAAAATCTTTATTTTTGAGTAATTTTAACGTTTTCTCTCTCTGTCTCTCTTCTACCCACAGACATCAGCCTTTTTGATGAACTCGACTCCCTGGAAGGTGCAGACGATTTGTTCAAGGTCCTTGAAAATCCAGACTATGTGAGTATGTTTGACTTGAAAAGAGCTCGAGTGTGAATAATAAAGCTAAAGTGTGAACATAACTCTTTTGGGTCACTATTTAATTGGATATTTGGATCATTTGGCATCACAGTAGTACCTTGAGTTGTGAGTTTTTTTTTAATAATTATTAATATTAGCTATGAGTCACAATCTGGTGATTTTATTTTATTACTTTTAATTTTTTGCTGTCTTCGCTGGGATCTGATTAGTCTACAATATGCTTTCCTATAAAAAAACGTTTTGTTTGGTATTTCAGATATGCGGAAGTGCTGACCTTGACTTTGATATTCCCATACCTGCATGGACAGAGAGTGACTACTCAAGCACCGCCTGCACAGGTACAACAAGATCGATACGGACAGATCTTCCTTGGATTTCATGTATAGTCATCTCTTTCATCTTCTAAGGAGTAGATAATGTTGTCCCGCTCAACATTTGTAGTTGTACGAATAACAGAGCTTTAAAAAGTCTTAAATGTATGTAAAATCATACAAAAAAAATGTAAAAATAAACATACAACACCCGATGTTATTGATTTTTTAAATTTTTTTATTTATTTATTTATTTGAATAAGGACAATGGACATTAATGAACATGTTGCTTAAAATACAATAAAATGACATTTTTGGTCTTAATAAAGGTCTTTTTAAGTGGCTTGAAGTGATGCCTAATGATAAAGTGATGTTGATTACACACGTGCGGTATTTCACACAATGTCTTTGTCCTTGTGCATCCAGATGGTGAAGTGAGCGTGCACTCTCTGTCACCTTCTCACACCTTGAGCTCCGCCTCCTCGCCCACAGCTGCTGAGGCGCCGTCCCCGTACTCCTTACACGTAAGTCCGGTTGCTTCACGCCTTCTTAGTTTTCTTTTGACTTGTATTTCCAATGCAAATCTGCCCCCCCCCCTCCGCCTCCCGAGGTTTCCATCCGAGTTTACATACGTGCACAAATCCAGATGGTACCCCAACATGGACAGATGCTCTTGGCTGATAGACGCCTACCGTACGCAGTGATGCTTCACTCCTGAGAGAAACTTATTAGTAAAAGCTGTAAACACCTTGTCAACTTAGTATTTATAGTCCATCATATGAACCTTGCCTCATCATTAATACAAAACATGTTGACAGCTTTCATCACATTAGCATAATTTAAAGGGCAGGTATTTTCACACTGTCTCAAGAAGGTCTTTTCTAGTGACGTTATATAGATAATTATTGAATGTGCATTTCCCCCTGCAGGATGAAGCCTGGTCTCCGCAGTCGCAGCCTTCCCCAGTGTCGGTGTGCTCCGACTCCAGTGGGTTTTCCGAAATCTCTCCGCCGACGAAGAAAGCGCCAAAGAGGACCAGTCAGACAGCACGAGGTGGGTGGGCTGAGGTTATATTGGTGAAACTTGGTGATTAAAGAATCACATTCAAGCAGTATAACGTCACAGGATAAATAATACCAGTCATGTCATTTTATCTCCTTTCCTGGCACAGCCAAACCTGCACAGTCAAGCAACAGACCCATTCAGATGAGCGCAAAAGTTTCCATCCAGCCCAAACCGGTGATTGCAGCTGTGCCCTTGGCCCACGCCACCGCCCCCCTGCAACCCAAGACAATCATCCTCCAGCCCCTGCAGACCACCATGCTGCCTGTGGTCAAAGCAGCTCCTATCAGTATCCAGCCAGCGCCTTCTACAGGTAATAACTTGGGCTTGTGTCATTTGTTTTACAACCAACAGAGGACGCTGTTGGCCCGCAGTTAAAAGTGCCCGTTCAAAATGATCTGTTGGAGCTTGATGTTGATGTATCTAGCTCGCTCTTTACATGTTTTCATCTTTTAATGCTTTTCCCGTAATGTTTTACCACGCTGGTCCACGACGTGTTACATCTTTTAGCCAATATAAATACATCTCATCCAACTCTTGCCTTCAATTTGAACTTGACACCTCTGCTGTCCACTCGGTTATAGCCAAGGCTACAGATGGCCAAGTCTGATACATCGGAGACCAAAGTCTCAAGTTGCCTGATCGTTTTTTCAACATGTTGATTATTCTCCTGATTATTCACAGAAAGGCCATTTGCATCAATCAAATGATGAGAAATGACAGTAATGTTTTCATTTTGTTGTCTGGCCTGGGCCGTAATGTACGTTTTTTTTTTTTTTTATAAAGAACAAACTGCTCCCTTGAGGCTTTTTTTTTTTCATCGCTCTAATTTTGAGGCGTTTGGCACAGCACACACACTCATTAGTAGAAGTGGCCAACGCTTGATTAGCTCTGACGGGTGGTTTCGTATTAAAGCATGATTCCTGGAAGAGAGTTTCCGGAGGGGGCGGCTTTAATGTTGTCTTTTTTCTTTTGCAATATTGCTGGAATATCCTCTTATCAGAGATAAGTTGCGTTTTTAAAACACTACCACACGTGCACTCATTCGCATGACGCCTCTTGACGGAATGTGGACGTTAAAAAAAAAATCTGGTCAAAAATAGTAAACGTCCGTTCCATCTGTAAACAGTGAGAGCTGTTAAAAAGCGAGGGGTTAATGGAGGTCACTGGCGGTGAGGGAAGTTCTGTGCCATCTGCAGCTAGCAGCGGCTCTTTAAACACGACACCGATACGGCTTCCTGCTAGCATCAACATACACCCTCGCACTTTTTGTTTGAGATGATGACATGACAAATTAGTATTGAAAGGATTTTTCTGGAATACACTCACCACTCCATTAGGTTCCCATCTACCGTCACCAAACAATCACAGCATGAACGCTCATGTATTTTCATTTGTGTAACTCAACTGTATTATTAAGTTAGCTAACGACTTTGTGCTTTTTCCTTTAAAGGCCAATCTATCATGCTGTCACAACCAAGCCAGTTACTACACATCAATACCTCCCAGGGTGTCACTGGCAGCGTGGTCGCCATGCCAACCCTGGGCCAGGACATGACTGTCGTCGCGCCACCAGTGGCCTCGCTTCGAAGCCCTTCCTCGGATGACGATGTGAGTTAAATACTTCTCACCGGGGGCGGGGTGGAAATGCTATGCTCGGCGCCTGACATAACAAATTCACATATACCACTTGTTGCCAGGTAGAGTTCGTTCATAGCCGCCTCATACGCCAATGAAAACAATGGCACACCCTTCAGTACGCCAACATAGAAAAACAACGCATGGAGGTTAGGATAGTCCCGAGTTTCTTGCGCAGTGACATGTACATCCTCTTCATTGTTTCTGTTTAAACAGCATCTACAAATCTTGTCCTGCCTGTCCGGGATAGTTTGCCTCTGTTACACAAAGCCGAGTGTTATTTCGGGCTTCGGTCCACAGCGGCTCGCTCTCAGCGTTCCTATTTGATGATTTGAGAAATGCTCTCACATTTTTCTCCTGCCAGGAGATGGGTCTCTACATGCTGTGTTTGCGTTGCAAGTTGGTGTCCGGGTTGCCAAAATGTTTGATTAAGCTCTTGCATGAAGAGGAGTCTTTGTGTCTTTTTAGGCTAAAAGGTAAAAGATAATTATGGTAATAAGGAGAATGGAGAGAAAATTATCTGATCAGTTTTGAAACTCCCCCATTAATGATTGGCTCCAAAATTCTAATTGTGTAAACCCCCTAAGGCTGTAAAAATCAAATTCTAATGAAATTTGTGTACAACCCCCTAGAGACCAAAACAAAAATGGTTTGCCATTTGAGAATTTTCAAACGCGAGGGACTGTTCACATGCTTTGTCCATTTTAAGCATCAAAAGCGCCCGTGTACTACGCGTGACTGGAAATAGCAAAACTCAAATAAAACAGCGCGTATGTAGGTCATATTATTCTCGTTGAGAATCTATTCAGCCGTGAAATGCAGCACAGTGGTGTGTGTGCTATGCAGGCCGGGGTCACATGCCTGTTAAACATAGCTGGACTGCGCCAGGTGTTACACGTGTTACTGTACCGTAACGTACAGTTAGCCTATAAATCCCGGGTGTAAAACGGCCGCCAACGATTTACACGCTTTGGACAGGTGTCGCGCGGGATGACATTTTTGCGACAGCTGTAAACAGCTAACAGGGATTGGGTGCCCGCTATGTAATGCCACTCCCGCACAGCCGAGGGGGGGATTTGACTGAAACACATTATCGGCCTCCACAAATCTCCCATTGTCAGGATTAGGGGATTAGTGGAGATACCTGTCCATGACTTAAACGCAGTTGTTGAAATGTATCAGCGTTGTCTCCCGGTTTGTTTTTTTAGTAAAACCGTCGCACGTCAAATGCCCTCAAAGTGATGGAATGTAAAGTGTCAGCAAAAAACAAAGATTACAAAAGAAATCCATTGCTTCCATTATTTGGCGTAAGCGAGCAACCACATAAAAGTCATGTATTGTTCGATTTAACGGGTGTGTGGGCAATTGGATGCATCTGCATCTAAAACTTGGAACGATTGTCACCATGTGCTGAAATGACCCAGATTCAAGAAAATGCAAAAATGATGGAGAGACTTCTCATCGTTGAGATGTTTACGCCGTCCAGTCCACTTTGGATGACTTAATCACATACTTCCTCCATAAGTAGAAGTCAATCTGCACAACTGGACGACCGACCGACAGCTGTTAGCAGCCGGTCCCCTCGGCGGCCCTTTAAAGGACAGCTCCATCCGTGTTATCCGCTCCTGGGTCGACTTTCTTCGCATGGTACCGTGCATGAACATTTTCCACCCCAGCAAAAAAAAAAAAAAAATGCCCTGCTCAGCCTCACTGTTGTTGTCGTGGTGACGTTCACCCGGCGCTCCACTCCCTGGTAACTGCGTAGTTGCGGCGTTCCCAGGCTTGCGCTTGTGGCACGACTCCCAGATCCTGGCTGGGAGATTTTGAGGAGTTTCTCAGGAGACAAAACACAAATATGGGGATCTAAATAACTTAATCATCGCCAGGGCTATTTGTCTTGACATTTCGGAGGCCTTACCCCAGGGACGATGTTTGTGTGTGTTTTATTTTATTTATTTAGAAATTAGTCCTCTCCAGTATTTAGTTGTTTATTTTTGATATTATCAAGTGTGGTGTCTCTTTTTGTGTCTCTAAAAGGAAGTCATTTCTCAAAGAAGGGCGACACGCTTCGTAAACACATCTTTCTGCACAGGATCTTGATGTAAATATTGTTTCAACAGAAGCTTTTTCGTCTGCACTTAAGGACACTTTGCGGCGTGAAGTAGGTGCAGCGGTGTCCCGAACCCCACTGGCAGATCTTTTGAACATTTCTCCTTCAGACTAAACTAAACAGGAATGCGAGCGACGCAACCCTGACCTCCTTTTCCTTGATTTCATTCCTTCTATCTGCCGTTTCTTTTTACTGGCGCCCTGGCCTCCGTATTTCACACCAGCTTTGTGTTCTTGTCGCTCTTTTGGCAAATGTCTTGACCACAAACTCTCCAAAGATGAATAATATCATGGGAATTGAATTGTTGTCTTTGAATATGGTGAAGCAACATGTGGCTCATTACCAACGCTTAATTGTCAACATTATTGTAAATAGAAAATATTGTGGCAGAACAAATTTTCAGGCTGCACTGTGAAATTGTGGCGTTTATATTATATTTGGATTATTAAAAGTATTTGGTGTTACTCATAAGAACAGTGAAAAGCGTTTTAGATGTATAAACATGATGTCACACCAGTGTAATGAATGACTGATGTCCAGCTCGGCAGGTGGCTCGCATGGGCATTAATTGCATCCTCGCAACATGGCCGCCTCGTTCGTCCTGTTTGGATAGGTGCTCCTCAAACGCATCCAGATGTGATGTGAATCCTATGACATGAGTCATCATCCCGAGTGTTGTTCTTTTCTTCTGCCCCCCCTCCGTCCTGCAGTCCAAATTTTCCCAGAGGCAACAACGTATGATAAAGAACCGCGAGTCGGCCTCCCTGTCGCGGAAGAAGAAGAAAGAATATCTGCTATCACTGGAAGAGCGGCTGAAAATGGCGCTGTCTGAGAACGCGGCGCTCAAAAGCGAGAACGGGAACCTCAAAAGGCAACTGGAAGGCCTGCGGAATGAGGTGAGCGTCGAGATATCGCCTGGCTTCAATCCTAAGGTGGTCAAAGTATAGATTGGTCATTGGAAATACTCAATGAATATGGGGGGAAAAAAAAACTCAAGTACTTCGTTACTTACAATTAGCCTTTGAAATTTCTGTCTCCCCCCCTTGCAGAATTCCCTGCTCAAGGCAACGGCTCCCAAGAGACGAGCGGTGTGCCTCATGGCGGTCCTGCTCTTCCTCACGCTTAACGTCGGACCAATAAGGTAACACCCGAGCGTCGTTTTATTTTAAGAAAAGTCGTCGGCAGTTACTGTCAGAGCAACTTCGCTGCCGTGTTGAATTTACGGTGGGCTCCCTAGAGGAAATGGACGGGAATCCCGATGATTCACTGTGGGACTCCTGCCTGTCATGTAAGCCAGGATCCCAAAAATTGAAACCAGCGCCCGACGTCGGTCCTATTCAATCAGTCTGTTGACAGTTTGTCAAATTGCCTGCCAACTTTAGGTTGAGCAAAGCGTTTGATGTGTTGACATTGAATCCACCAAGCGAAAGAATTTAGCAGGCCAGTCTATAGATGTCCCCCCATCTTCAAATGAGTCAGAAAATAAATGTCCATTTGGTCGTCGTTCCTCTGATGTTGTCGCCAGGGTTTATAGGACTGGGTGACTAATAGGTGAATAAACCTTCCAGCAACCTTGTTGGGGTTTGGCAAGATGTAAACATTTACCCCGTGTGACCGTTGGAACAAAACATGTCAACGCTCTACGTGCGGCGAAAAATACACATGTGGCCAATTCTTTTCATCGCCCGTGTTGACCATTACCACATTTGAAGACAGGTTATATAAAAGAGCTCCAGTTTTGAACATGGCAGGATTTTATCTTCCAACTGGAACAACAGATTCTCTGATGTCCTAAAAAGAAATGTTGGTTTTCTTCCATGGGGGGGCGACGTCCCCCCATGAGGGATGCGGGTCGGATTTGTTGACTTTGATAAGCTTTACTCGGCTCGGAATGTGAGCTGGATCTGAGATTTAGCCAAGACGGCGCTTGCATAGCAAATTTGTGTTGTTGCTTTTGTGGTATGCTCTGATTCTTGATTTGAGTATCTGCTTATGTCGGTGTGTTTTTACAGAATAAAAGAAAAAAATAGTTTTTACAAGCGAAATTCCTTTTTGAAATGTAAAATGATGGTGTTGTAGAAACATTGAAGGACACCACACGGCCTCCTCAGTGTATTTTGGACAGAACGAACTAGATCAGAGTTCACTGTTGGACTAATACAAAACAAAAATAAGAAACTCTTATGTACACGGGATGAAGGCCACTTGGCATTTCCTTTTTTAATTTTTTTTTTCTCTTTTTCCTCCCCCACGCACGTACGCCTTCATCAGTCAACTTCGGGGCAACTCGAACTCCGGGCTGGAGCTTGTGCCAGCGCAGCACAGCAGACACCTGTTAGGTTTCTCCGACGGCAAGGCCGGCGAGGGCCCCGAGCCCGTTGGGAACGACGACGCCGAGACGACCGACAGGTAACGTCCCCCGCCGTGACGTCGCGGCCCAGGATGCACCTGTGCTCTGGGCCCGCCCCGTACTGGCACCACATGTAAACATGAGCGCAAACCTTCCCAAAAAAATCCCTCGTGCTGCGCTTTTGACTAACAAGGTGGGAAATTGGGGTCAGGCCATGTTTGACGTCTAGTTTTATATCACTCGCAACAGCTTATTTTTCCAAGGGCTCGCATATTTTTCTTTCTATTTTGAAAGCGGTTGAGGCCCGGCCCGTCTCATTTGTAAATTGCGCCAATAACATTCTTATTTGACCCGCAAGGCCTGAAAATGACGTTTTGCAAAGTGTTAGCGCGCCTGTGTTTTGTCAGTCTTACTTGTGCGCTATGTCACTTGTTAATGCAAGCCAGGCACCTGTAGCATCAGCTTTCCTAGGGAGGAAGGAACATATTAGCATTTTCAAAAGGGTGTGACAGCGCAAAATGCTCACAGAGGACAGCATGATTGGGGAGGGGGGGTGTAGAATAATGCAACCTAATCTGGGGGGGGAGGGGGGTTGCCTGAATAGGAAGCTGTCTGCACAGAAAGGTTAATACGGGGCCCCTCAACAAGAGTTACGATCAGGCCCCTGCGGTCTGTCATATTGTCTAGCAGAATTTTTTCCGAGGCCTTGAGCGTTGGCTGAGGCTGCGGGGGGATTTCTTTGGCGGCATTTTTGTCACGGGCGTCGTTGCAGGTGGGCTCCAACATCGGGAAGTCCCTCCATAAAGTAACAATAACAATTCTGTGCACTTGTGAAGTATTGAATGTTTACATTTGGTGGCCATAAGTCATAAAAGAAATGTCTAGGAATGAAGCTGGTTATATTTTGTAGGTCCAGCTGGTCAATCTATTTTAAGGGGAATGTACGGGAATTGGTGCAATATGTTCAGAACTGAAAATATGAGAGACAAATCCACGAGAATTATAGTCCAATATACGTTTTTATTGACAATGTCCCAACATATCACTCTTCTTAACGTTGCCATGTGCTAAAATTACTGACTGGCTTTTACCACATGATAATCATTAAAATGTAATCAATGTCATAAAAAAAAAAAACATAAAGTCACACTTGTGCCCGAATCGAAGCCAAGTCGATCGACTTTCCTTTTGCCAGCTCGTCACAGATGTTTGACTTGCAAGGCGGGCGGCCGTGTTGGCTCTCCGTTTGCATCGAAAGCATCTTCTTAACGAGAAGAACATTTTTGAACGGGTCGTTAAAGCCAATATGAGATTCTCACATGCACATTTCCATGCCTTTCGACTCTCATCAATGTTCTCTTGGCCTCCCGTCATCTGTTTGTGTCGCAGTGCTGAAGGCAAGGCGCTGATGGTGGTGAAGGAACTGAACTTCCTCAGGCCGCCGCCTCCCTGCCTGCCGCCGGTTAATAGGACCAAGTGTTTGGAGTGAGTATTAAAAGTCCTTCAAGCGTGACTTATTATTTTCACCCTCTCCACAATAGAATATAGATGATGGATCGAGAATTTGCTCATAAATGTTTGTTGACTTTTTGACGGACAGGCTGGCCCATGAGTTGAGGGGCTGGGTCAACCGTCATGACTTGCAGCTGACCAAATCCAGGCGCATGAGTAACAGTCACCTCAGACCCTCCAGGAGCATTCTGGCAAGTTCCGTCCGTCAGCTCGTTCTGCTAAATGTTTTGCCGTGTCGACCTCTTCAGTCATCGCTTTCATTGGGAAGGTCTTTGTTGCAAGGTTCTCAACGTGGACCAAAAATAGCGCCTCCCATTTTTGAAGTAGTGATTTAAAAAAAAAAACTAAAATGGACATGTTTTCTTAAAAATTGGCCGGCCCAACCATTAGACTTAATCGTGAGGTTGGACAGCCAATGTTATTGTTGTTAATGACGGGGAATATACTGAGACCATGTTTTTCAATTTTCCAACAGAAAACTGAACTTAAAGATGCCGAGAGCTCCCAAATTGTGACCGTTCCATACGCAGAAACTGCCAAAGAAAAGTGAGTAATGGCATGATCTCATTTATTTTCACAAATGTTCATTTGATTACACCTTTAAAGATGTAGACTTCATTTAAAGAAGCAGTAAGGGGCAGATTGTGTTTTCTAAGGAAGCTTCATTTTCTGCATTTGTCAGCAAAACCCTAACAAATATTGTCAATGTGTGTGGTGAACCACTCTAACATCAACATAATTTTGAATCATGTTACTTTAGAAGGCTTTGCTATTTCTGACCTGGCATTAATTACACACCCTGCAGAAGAAGAAGAAGAAAAAAAAAAAGCAATATCTGAAAAAAAAAATCCACATTTTCCATGACACGCCACCATTACGTAAAGCAACTGTTCCCATAATGCCATTTGACTTAAGTGGCTCTGTAAATGGAACCATGACGGGAGGTAAAATATCTTCTCCTTTTTTGGGAATTGACCCCCCCCCCCCAAATCTTGCTTTTTACAATTTAATGAGGCACAGATTGTAAAGAATGACCCCACTACTTGACTTCAGAGTTTTGGCTCTTCTGCTGAGCTGCACTCACATCACACAGATGGAGTCAATAGGTTTTGTTGGCCCCCTATCGTTTTTTTCTCCTTCGCTAGGAAATGCGAAGGACGAAGGGGGAGCGGTTTTAACAGGTCTGGCGGTCAAGTATGAGATTTTCTTTTTTTTAATGCTTTATATTGTACAGTAGTTAAAGGAGCTGGCAGATTTGCATGAAAATACTCTGTTAAAAAAACAAAAAAATAATAATATTATTAAGAGCCAGGATTTTATTAGTAATCCTTCCAATGCTAATTTAGCCTTTTAAGGTTTCACTGTTCTGACCAGAAATGACCGTTTGGAATGAAAACACCACACAAGGAGCTAATTTAAGTAAGAAAACTCATCTATCTGTCACCAAAGTACATACTTGGGCTTGAAGAAAAATAAAAGCGGTTCCCAAGTGTCAGACATGTTTTGAGCAAAGTGCAGCAAGGCCTAATGCCAAGCTAGCCTTTTTTTTTTTCCCCCCTGATCTCTTATTTTTGTTTTAAAGGACCCCTGGCAGTGAGCTCCAGGTGTACTACAGACCCTCGCACACGTACGGCGACTTCTTTGCCGAGATGAACCGGCGAGGCGACACGTTCTACGTCGTGTCTTTCCGTAGGGTAAGTTGAAACCGTCCTTATGAGTGAATCATAAATAATGTCTGTTCCTTAACATGAACATTTATTGTGAGTCAACAACGGCGAACGGGTTCACACACCCACCGGTGTAACTACCCCCTTTCCGTTCCTTTTTTCCCGGGCCCATTTGCCATCATGTTTTATGGTTTTATGCACGACTCGGTGTCATTTTTCATTCCGTACCTTTCGACGTTAGGCAAGTTAAGACAAGAAGCCTGTTTTTTATTTTCGCTCGCCTGACGTGATGAATACTGGACATCACTTTCAATAAAAGGGCTTTGATCATTCGGGGTTTAATTGCTGCCATTTTGTTAGGTTTCCTTCAGATGTCATTTTTCATTTGGGCGTTTTTTAATTCTTTTGTAATATTGTTTGTCCCAGCACACGAATCTAACATACTGTTACATGCTGAGACAATATCATATTTTTATTACAATATCATATATTTTAATAAAATAATCAGAATGTTTTTTAATTTTATTTTTTTGAATTTATTATTTTTAAGAATCTGTTCTGGTGCAACTTTTATTTATGTGTTTTGTTTTCTGGGTTCCTACGTATTTGAAAGTATGGGGTAGGCTTTTTTTCTATTGTATGATGTGAGTAGAATACTAGCCAAGCTTCTGGAGTGAATTTGGAATTTGAAGGCAATCATTATTAATTTTTACTCGTCTCATGGTTTGTTGATACCATTTTGCCCTCCCCGCCAGTTTCAGCTCATTGTTCATGTGCAAGCCACCAGATCACTTAAAGCCCTTCACACACACACAGACAAGCGCCCGTGGCCTCTTTTTGAGCTTGAAATGAGCTGAGGGGATGGAAAAAATGTACCTCTCAAACAAAAGCTGAAAAATTGAAGTACTTGTTGTGTTGTGGCACCTGCAGCTTTATGGAAGCGTGTAGCGGGGGTGACGTGGTGGAAACATTTGAGGGTCTTATCCATGTTTCATGGAGCCCAAATCTCTAGATTGATGATAAGCAGTACTTACTGCAGATGCTATTTTCCTTGTCGGATTTTGCGATTTTTCATTCTCCTGTCAGACTGTAAATCTTCATATCTTCATAAAAAAAATTATTTAAATGACTTATCGTTTCCTCGTGTATCGTGGTCACCTCCCTGACTGCCCCCTTTAATCATCTTATTTAGGCTAATCCATTCTTTTATATCATTTTATTATCGTAAATCAGTTTTAATTGAGCTTTATTTGACTCGTCACTAATGGCCAGTCAGAAGTTAAGTACAACACTTAAATAATGTTAACATTGCCTGCACTGCCAATTTTATTATTCTCGCCAAGAGTTTGACTTTAAAACAGATTTACGTTATTTCCCCTGGGAAATTGTCACTGTTTGTGTGAGACTCCACTAAATAATCCGAAATGCCAAGCCTACTAGGAGGCTCCACTAAATACTAAATAATCCTAAATGCCAAAGCCTGCTAGTGAGAAATGATTTATTCCTCACAAAATTCACATTTGATGTGGGTCTCATATTCTGGTCCTGATATTTAGGCTTGTTGGCGCACGATAGCTAAAATATCGCCGTCATTTCCTGTAGTAAAACGCATTGTGTCATCTCGTATGAATCTGCAATTAGAGGCCATGATAAACACTCCCGCCCCTTGTCGCTTATTTTGAGTCACACGAATGTTTGCACGACTGCACTGCAAGGCAAAAGCATCCTATAGTACAATTAATATCATAAATGAACCACCATTTTCATCCTTTGGAAACCAAAGACGCAAAAGTGCTTTGCGAAGCCGATTTTGATTATAGGCTGCGGTGTGGAAATTGGACTCGCTTTGCGACGTTTCTAAGAAATGAACACGATTGACCGCAGGGATCAAATGAGACGCCTGATTTTTTTTTTTCCCTCTCAAAGCAGTTGTATACTTGCCATAACCTTCTCATGTTGGTTCTTAGGATCATCTTCTACTTCCTGCCACCAGCCACAACAAAGGAAGTCGCCCTAAGATGTCAGTGGTTTTGCCTGCTATGAATGTCAATGGTAAGATTCTTTTGTAGGAATGGATTCTCTCTCTTGTTGGATTCCCCCCTCCCTCCCTCCCTCCCACTCCCCAAATCTGGAGTTCTCAGTACCCTTTGTCACGTCCCTCGGTCTGTTCTTCTCCCTGCTGCATTTAGCAGAGCTGCAACGTGGCTGCACAGCCACCGTCCAAACCACATTCAGACACAAAGATTAAAAAAAAAAAAGCTTTTCAGTGTTGCCATTTCCTTTTGGCGATGGCTTTGCAAATCTTGTACTTGAAATAATTTAACAGATGCCAGGGCCGACATGTTTATAGATTAATGATACTACTAAAAGAAATTTGAAACACATGAAAAAAAAAATCCTTTTTGGGTAAAGGCGGTGTGAAGCATCTTTTATATTCAATCTGCCCAGATATCATTGGCCCTGTTGCTATTTCTTAGCACCCTCAATTTTGCTGCTGCGGCATTTATTGAGTAAATCAAATATTCCATCTTCTATGATGTTAAAGGTTCTCTTTCAAAGTTTTGCACAGCTGCCCATTTGATTTTTTGAGACGGAAAACCAACCGTGCAGTGGAAAAGTAATAACGTGCTAGCTCACTTAGCTTATCTAATCAAACCCGGCCGGCTCTGGTGGACTTTTCTTCGAGCCTATTGGAAAGAAAAAACGCTTGGCGAGAGACAAACCCCCGCCGTGTCTGTTTCAATTAGGTCATCGTTTGGCTGTCACCCTTCTTGTGAATCATTCAAGTGTGCATATGTTTTATTTCGATGGGTTCGTAAAGTTCTTCTGCCCCGTCATCATTTCCAACGCATGTCAGTGGAGACCGAATGAAATCGAAACGATCGGAGCCGTTTTCCTCTAAAAATAAAAAAGGAATATTCCGCCTGGTACGGAACGTCGACTTTTACGTTTTTGCCAGTTTTTATTTTAGGCTTCAATGCAACTGGCTGAGCGACATTACATTGTAACTCGATTATTCCACAATGGATTTCAAATTCTTTCCAGCTCCCTTTTGAGGAATACCTTTGGACAAATTTAACGTGCAGTGAACAGGATAGTTTTCAATACGCAGCTTTCGAGCAAAGTTTTGTAACCTTTCGACATCCCCTCCTCGGAGTCGTATCGGACCGAGCCCTTATAAGGACCGCTGGTGTGTTTATTTAATGAGCCGTAGAGTTTGAAAGTAGCTCAATCAAGTGGAAGTGACATGTTTGGAGGAGAGGAATGTTTGGGCGATGACATCATATACAGGTGGAGCAACCGTCGGAGACAGTCTATTTACTCTTGGGTACGTGTGCTCTACGGTAGGCACGGCGGGGGTTGTAGGTAAAGAGCCGGATTCCGATTTCCCTACTTTCCTAATCCAAACAGTGCATCGCCATTAGAGCGCTCACCGGTATGATCGATGCTCTGTTCACATATGCGATTTGAGATCTGGTTGGAGCGGAGTATAACCAATTCTGCTTCAAAGATAATTACCAGTGGGGGGGAAAAAAAGACATTTTGGCTCCTTTCAGGGTTTGGACTCCATGGGAATTCCCCGGATTTTGCCCAAATCTGAACCAGGTGTGGTACACCCCCACCCAACCCAGAATCCTAACACCAACTGAACCATGTGTACCGCTAAATGTCATAGGAATTAAAAAGTTGCCTATTTGAAAGAAAATTGTATTTTATAGAGAGATTGGGATCACGTTTTTCAGATTAAATCAACCTTTTTTGTTAACAACAATCTTTTCAGAGCTTATTTTAAAGCCATCCTCGATTCAAATTGTCTCTTGGCCGCTCTTATTTTGGATCACAGATTATGCATCCGAGTTAAAAACGGTTAGGGGTCATCAGTTCACCCGTTAACATTTCCTTCAGTGTTGGCGCCGATACAGCAGATAGCATCCTCTCACAACGTCTCTCGGGATTATTTCGAGGCAGACCTCCAGCCTTTATCAGGCCGCAGCGGCTTCATTGTGTCACTGAAATGTCGTGGAACACCTCCAGATGGATTCTGGAAGTAAGTAAAGGAGACCGTGCCGCCCGATGTTGTCTCGTGGTTGTTCCCTTGTACCCTTGAGACCATTTGGGTAATTGGTTGAAAGACCGTAAGCGGCAACACAAATCAGGGGCCCTCAAACGGGATGCAATCGCTTCAGATCATAGCCCGCAAATTACGGGGTAATTATTAGAATTGCTGGTTTCTGTTCAAAAATAATGACAGGCTTGAGGTTGAAGTCTCAATAACAAAAAAACAGGAATTGGCAGATTGAGGGAGCAGATTCACGACATCAACTGAAGATACCAATACTTGGGTATCCAAAATGTCCCCTAACATGGCTTTGATTTGTTTTCAAATTCCAACTATCATTCCACCTGGTAGCTGACGCAAATGTAAACGTCGTGTGTCACCCACTGACTTGTTGAGTGATCGTTTTATGTGCTGGAAGCCAAAAAAACGCAGCACAACTGCACAAACAGTGCCGCGCAATGTGCACTCATTTCTCACATCTGGTTTTTCACAAAGCAGCAGTTTGAAAATGACTGCGACTGCTCTCTTCTCATTGGACGTTTCCTTCGGAGCGCCCGCCTATCTTAGACCCCTGGCTGGCTCGCCAAACTGTATATAATTACGTGAATACGTGCCGGGTCCATTTGTGGATTTGAATACGACTGAAATGTGGCCTTAGCTGAGATTTGTGCTCTCCTAAGCACATTTTCAGAGGCTAGCGGATTAAAATTCCAAAAGCACCGATACTTCCTCTTCCATTGCTTACAAAGTTTGATAACTTGTTTTTTTTAATAAAACAAAAAAAAAAGACATAGCGTAACTGATCTTCAACCTTGGATCCTATCCAAAGAATTCTGCTGAGTGTGTTTCACTCCAGGTGCGAAGGATGAGTCTCAGCAGTCCATGAGGTCATAGTCAGGACGGACATTTAATGACAGGAACACCTGTGGAATCTTCCAGAAAGTAGAGGGAGCTCCCATATTGTCCTTCTTAGGGAGAGCACTGAGAAGATGCTACGGAGGTTGATGTTTTGAACAGGTGGCTGGAAAAAAAAAACCCACTCAGATGAATCCGTCTTGACTTTCTTCTGTATTAATCTTAAGAGATTCCCTTTCGTGAAAGAAGTTTTACAAGCTAGTTTGCTTTTAATGGCTTTTTGTTAAAACCCCCCCACACGCTTGTAAACTTCAAGAGGGCTCGGGTACGTTACGGTTTCTGTCTCGTCCTCTAAACCCACAAGGGGTGCCGCATCCCCCACTCTTTGTCTCTCACCGCTTTTTCCCTCTCAAATAAGCGTGTCCAGCTCTCGCTTTGTCTCCATACGAGGGGGAGAAATCCAGCGTGACTCACCTCCAAACTTCCATCTGTGAGCGAGCTTCCAGCTGCTCCGAAAACGTTTCTCACACAACAAAAGAATTTGACCGAATCCAAACGACTATTATGACACATCTTAATTGTTCCCTCAACATCTCTTTCATCTACGCTTACAGATAGCATCATCGGAGACAAGGAATTTGAGGTGATGATGCAGATCGATTGCGAAGTCACCGACACCAGGATCCTCCACATCCGCTCATCCACCATCCCGCCAATGCTGCGGGTAAACCGTACGCAAACCTTCTACCAGCAGGAGGCTCAACCCGCCCCTCCCGTAGGTGTGCTCATGGGGTCAGCCTAGACCCAGCGGTTAAAGCAAAACAAAAAGACTCCAAGCAAAGACGACGGGGCCGGTCACCACATTCTTTATCGTGGCCTGAAGGTAGTCGGGATGTGTTAGCGCCTTGTGCTACACTGACTTCCTTCCCCACATAACCTCAGACGTCCCACGTACCAGGTAATTGCTTAACAGCAGGGGGCTGAGCACTGAACCCTGAGTCACCCCGTCCGTCACAACACAAATGCACCAGAACAGCTCTTTCCTCAAGTCCCACTTGTTCCTCATTTCTTCATCAACTCATCAAAAGTCACATTTTGACTTTGTGCTGTAAGATTTGGTTTCATAAATTGTGTATCGCAGGAGATTGCGCGCAGCTACATACAGGAAGCTCAGGAAGTGTTGTTCTCTCACAACTTTTTTTTTTTTTTTTACTTTTGATGAAGACAACTGATATTCTATGTTTTTATTGTTCTAACTTTTGACAAAAATGTATGTTTGCATTTCTGTGTGTAGTTGTGTAGATTTGTTGATATGGATATTTGTTTCAGATGGATTTATTGATTCCTGGAGGAGTCTATGGGGGGGGGGGTAAAAATAAAGGAAAAATATATTGCACTATTTTTATAGTGCACTTTGAGCATTTTGGATTTGAAATAATCGAAATATGTTGGGGTTATCAATAAGGATTTTATAGAAGTTTGCTCAGTTAAGTGCATCTGTTTAGCTGCATGCTTATTATTATTATAATTATTATTATTATTATTATTATTATTATTAAACACTGTCGTCCTGTGAGTGTAGAAATACATTCCCACCATGTCCCACTGATGATAACTTTTTTTTTGTGAATACCCCAAAATAATAAACACTGGATTTTCTGTATGTATATCTGATTTGTAACGATGATTTCTTTTGTTTTGTGGATTTCATTAGATCTTCACGCAGCCCACAAAAAAACAAAAAAAAAAAGGCTCGTCTTCCGCCGTGTGACCGGCTACAAAACACGGTGAGTCAACAACCAATGTGGCTCACTTTTTATTGAATTCAGATACAAATTGAACAAATAGCCGTTATAGGCCAGTTGGACCGATCTACAATCCATTTGAAAATTTTACTACAATTAAAGCTTTAATTGGAGTCTGCATATGCCAACTTAATATCGTATGTAACTTGGTGTCCATTGTCCCATGCGTACAGGACGCCCTCTTTGGGGTTATAGTCAATTTGGGTGGTGTGGGTGTAATTGTTGGTGAAAGGCATTCTGGGAATCATCTGAGTGTTGGTGTGCGTGTCGAAGGCGTATTCCAAGTTGGCCTCCTTTCGGTTGTAGCTGTCAACAGCGTACAGGACACCACACACGATGAAGCAGTTCCCGTAGTGGTTCCTCCTCAGCCCGGTTCTCCACGTGGTCTCCCTTTGCATGCTGAGGTCCACCGGGTTCAGGCGGCTCAAGACAACCACTTCCTGTAAGAAACCCTCGTCGTCCATCGCCGGGTAGATGATCCAGATGCCGCTCTCGTCCAAAGCGAAGTCGACGTCCGAGTGACTGCGCCACTCCCAAGCCACCGTCGATTCTTCCATCACGGCGTCGTGGAGCATGGTCCAGGCGGCCACGTAGCGCCGCTGCAGGTCAAATTTGATAATGTCTCGGGAGAAGGCGCGGTTGTAGAAGAAGGCGCCGTTGTACACCACGTGACCCGTGCCGATCCAATTGTAAGGAAGTTTGTAGGAGTTGGTAAAACGGCCTGGTGACAAAAAAAGAAACATTTCAAAGGGAGTTCAAAAGCTCAAGTCAACAAAAATACCTTTTTTGAAAACATCCATGTTTTGAAACTCCAGGAGGTTGTTCCCGTAATAGAAGTTGGTCACGTATATCCGGTCTTTGTCCGATTTGGGATCCTTCATCCAGGCTCCTTCGGTCTTGCCGTACTTGTTGTGAGTCACCGGTTCGGAGATGGTTGCCAAGGTGTCCTTACATTCCTCTGCAAAAGACCCCGAGTGTTATGAAGGGGAGGATTTAGAAATGCATCAACATTTTTCAGACCCACCTCAAAGAGTCTGACAATAATTAGTCGAACAAGCTTTTATTTGAACCAGACACGCCACAAAGTTGCCACATTGGCACAGAATGGTCCAAATAATACTCTATTGTACAATTTTGGGTTTTTTATTCACGAAATTGATAGTCCATTTTATCTTTTTTGGAGTAACCTTAGATAAAATTTTGGTCTGTTGGTTCTACAGTTTGTCCAAACATTTTGACTGAATCGGTAGCGTGAGACAAAAGGAAGAACCTTTCAACATTTGGTGCTGATCATAGATTTGTTTTTGGAGAAGTTGTTAACATATGGTACATTCTTCTGGAATTTCTCTAATTAATGACTCAAGCCATCCATTTTTTTTTTTTTACTGCAGCTCAGGGTCACAAGTTCTATTTGAGTGTTTTTGATTTTGTATCCACGCAACCGAAAATGCAGAAGAATCCATTTACCGGGTTTTCTTGTTGTTACTCCCTCCTGCCTTTGCATGATGTCATCAAACTCCACATCTTCTTCTTCCTCCTCCCAGCTGATTTTATACTTCCGTTTGACAGCAGGAGTCCGACTAGGGACGGTCGTGGTGGTCTTGATGGTGGTTGGACTGGTCGTCGTGGTTTTGATGGTGGTGGGATTGGGGACGGTCGTGGTTGTCGTGGTTTTGATGGTTGTGGTGGTCGCGGGAGGAGTCGTCGCAGGTGTGGTGACGGCTGGGGAAGTGCTTGGAGGGTTTGTTGAAGATGCTGGAAGGTAGGTCGTCGGGTCGGTGTCTTGTGGTGTTGTTGGGGTGACCTGAGTGACTGTTGGAATGTTGGTGGTGTGGGTTCCAGAGCTGGTGGTCACGTCCTTCACAGTGGCGTTTGGTGCTCCTGTCATTTGATCACTCATCTCCAGGATTGTGGTTTCTAGCGGGATTGTTTGTGTAGGGGTAGACGTAGCATCCGCTTGAGTGGTTTTGGTCATCTCCGTGGTAGTTACATCCAGGGAGGAGTTCGAAGGAACGGGTTGAGATACAGAGTTTATGGTGGTGGGGTTCAATAAAGTTGCGTTGGGTGCTAACGTGACTTTGCTTGTTGTGGAAGCGGTTTGAGCGTCGATGTCTACGATGTCTTCACTCTGAACTTTTGGTTGGGTTGTAGGCCGGCTGGCTTTTTTGGAGCCATGGGAGAGGTCAGTAGACACGGGGTGGAAAGATCTTGGCTCTACCGTCTGCCTGGGAAGGGGACGAGCTTTGTGTCGGAGAAGATTCTCCTCAACGAGGAGGTCGATTGGACCATCGCCACTGAATCCATGATACTCAAAATCTACAAAAGATGGAGAAGTTTAGGTCAAAGGCTCTCCATAAGAGCTGTAAAAAACAAAATGGCTGGATAAATTCTGATGGGTATGTCCCATTTACCAGTATCTTCATGTTCCCCGTCGTCAGTGGCTATCGGTTCTGGTTCCGACTTGTAAAAAGTCACTTCTCTGATAATCATCCCATTAAGAGGAGTCTTGGATTCCTGAAAAACCTTGTCGCTCGTCTTTTTGCGAACCACATGCTGCTTCACCTCGGTGACCTGAACCGAACCGTCTGACAGAGTTCTGTGCTTCTCCTGTTTATGAACAGAAGAACAACTTCAAAACCAATCCAGTGACGGTTTGCCAAACAAAGACATCATGAAATATTTATTTGTAGCCATAGTTGGCGCCCTAAATGTAACTCTGTGAGATAAACTAGGTGGAAATGATTGAAAATAACAATTGGGACAGAATTTGTTTTAGTTCATTAACAATCAGAGCTGTTTGTATTTATTGGGGATTTTCAAACGGACGTTTATGTATTGGACTCAGCATCTTGCGGCCACATATTTCGTTTCAGTTTTCATCAATAATCTTGCGTAATGCCCCTGAGAAAGCATACCAGCATGGTGATTCAATTTTGGGGGGAAGAAGCCCACCCAAAACTTCTGGAGAGGATCACCATTTCACTTGGATGCTGTCATGGGGTCAGCGGTGCTACAGTCACCCGGCCTACTTCTTATCAACAATTTCACATGTTCTCCGTCCATAGCTTAAGATCTACTGTAAGACATCATCATATTTACCGGTATTTTTTTAGATGTTTCTGATCCACCGATTCTCTCTCCTCCTTGATCATCTTGGTGGTGTGAAGGTAAATTTGGGGCGATGGTCCAACTTTCAGCATCATGTGTCGGCTTGGATGAGTTGGACTTTGTTGTATTGGACTTGACCTTGGTGTCTTTAATAGCCATCACCTTTAAACAAATATCGTCAATTTAACATTCGACATATTTGTTCAATGAGAAAATGAAACAGGGATGGTAAAATATTTTAACCCCGCCCTGCTAATGTGACAGCAACTGCTGCGTGTTGCGCTAGTTACAGTAGATGATATAAATACTGCAAGTCTAAATGGAGATTTATTTTTCTCCAGGTTTTGCCGTGCAGAAAAAAAAATCTCCGGAGGCCACTTAGTGGGGAAAAGCATATCTATTTTCAGTGTGCCTAACAATGGCTGTATCACATCGCATGACAGTCAGCCAGCGAGTGGCCAATCATCATTTGAATTGTGCAAAAAGCGTGACTAATGTAAGCGCGTTTGACTACTTTTGATTTTTTTTCGCCTCCGCTGTGAGGTGACGACGCCATAATTTGTCCCGGCCATGATTACAATAGGGATTTATTTTGAGGAGAAGGAAACCCAGACTGCCAAATTCTTCTGGGCTTTTCTGATGCAACCCCACTTACGTAAGTATTGGGACACCTGCTGGATATCTGTTTGGATGACTTTTAAAGTCCGAGTCAAGAACTAGTGGTCAAATAAATTAGTGACAAAAAAAGTTTGTTGTCATCTTGTACCTTTTCAATGTGTGTCACACGGTCCACCAGATTGCTGATGATGGTATGCAGTTTGGGTAGATCCATCCCATTATAGGAACCCTCCAGAAGCTCAAGGACGGTGGCCAACTATAACGATCAAGTGGACTCGGTCAAAAGGAGTCAAAACCAATTGGAGACCAGAGATGATCCTTTTGAGCTTTTCTTTTGGAAACTTCACCTTGACATCATCTTTCGCAGCTTCCCTAAGCTTTTTCAGTCTTCGCTCTCCTTCGCAGGGGTTGACCGCAGCCGGAGGAGCGACGCAGGCGCACTTACACTCCGGACCGGACGTGATGGTCTCCACAGTGTAGGAGTCCTGCGCGGTTGCGCTGCCCTCTATCCGCCGGCAGGCGCTCCTGCTCAGGGGTCTGACAACACATTGACACCGACAGTCAGAACCTTCCGAGAGGGCTTTCACTTTGTCATAATCACCCAGCAGCTACAAAGAGAAAAGGACGGTATGTATTTTTTGGTGCAGTTTGTCAGGTGTCCACACAACATACAGTTAAATCTGGATTTTTTTTTTTTTTGCTTTTATACATCACCTCACTGGATTTATATCCCAATGATGGCCTTATTGATATTGTTCCAGTTTAAAATCCAAGTGGTGCATAAAAGCGAAAATCCATCCGGACCAAACTGTATGATGCATTGTGTGTGCACGCACGCCTTACCTCGGAAAGGGTGTTTTGGTCATCGTCAGTCACCTCCTGCAGCTTGTTGACATTTTGCCCTTCCTCTATGTCAGTTTGCAGCCTGGAGTCTGCAGCAGCCAGGCTGTTTGGCGGCACGGCCACTCCGTGCACAAGAAGCGCACAGTGGATCAAGATCACCGCGCACCACTTCAACATGCTGCCAGTAACCGGGATGCCGATGAGAAAGTAAAAAAAAAAAAGAAAAAGTTGCAGATTGTTCAAGTTAGCAGGTAAGAAATGTCCTTGGCCTCCTCATGGCGGGTCCAGACTGGAGATGAAGTCTCTACGAGGCCATGATGTCAACGCACTGATGGAGAGTGGAGGTAGGGAGAGGGTGCGTGTGAAAGCTGAGAGAGTGCCGACAGGAGGCGGGGCCCTGATGATGGAAGGAGTGAGGAGGAGTTCAACTCACAATCCATCAGCTCTACATGTGAAAGTAAGTCTTATGAAGTGAATGTTTTTTTTAAGATAGGGTAACCCAAATATTGGAAAAGCTCCCATTAGGATGTAGTGCATTGCTACATCACTTCTGTATAATTATGACCTTGTGGTAAAATTTAAGTGTACCTGATGTAGTGGCTGGCAAGTGTTGAAATGCTATTGTAGGAAATACTTCAAAAAAAAAATTCATAGAATATCAGTTTTATATTATTTATTTCGGTCTGTATTTGAAACACTAAGATAGTATGCTTGTGAAATTAACGACTTTAATTAGAATTTTTTGAAATATTTTTTTTAAATATATGGTAAAATACATTTCAAATAGTATACACACGTTTTAACTGTTTTTCTTTCATGATATCGCATCAATGTATGACCTGGCCCAGAATACATAAATTTGCCTAACCCTGGTTTTAAAGGTGGATTTGCTCAATGCTGCCCTCTATAGGGCACTACCATACATTGCAATGAAACGAACAAGCCTCAAATCTTTCGTCTTTATTCGATATAAGGCACATGAACATTATGAAGCAGTATAGTACTGTTTTCCTGGAGTTTGATAGAAATTTTAGTTAAGGGACACTGTCATGTGGTGCCACAGAAAGGTTGGTAATTGCAAAAAACGATGCTGAAAGCAGTCAAAAGTTATCAGAGAATAAAACAGACGAATCATAAATACCCTCTTTAAAAAAATAATACATTCATTCTGCATGGAGTGCCTTGGTTTAGGTTTGCATTTGTTCTGAGCGGATAAAAATAGTGATCATAAAAAAAAAAAAAACTTATGAATGGTAAAATGTCAATTTTGGACTGTATAAGACTTTTATTTGTATCTTGATGCATTAAATAATAAATTACATTTCTTTGATCGCTCTATAGTGTCCAGAATTTGATTCTAGCATCCACACCAGAATCAAACAAAATTTTCATTAGTTGTTCCTGTTAAGTTATTCAGAGCAGTGAAGTTATTTAACAAGATTGTTTCTTAAAGATATAAATAACAGATTTTCATGAAGATTTGTTTTAGAAAAATATGTTCCGGAAACTGTTAAAAACTTTTGTTAAAAAAAAAATAAAATCCTTCATCACCCTTGCACTTAATCATCATCTATAAAGTGTCATCTTTTCAGCAACCCTGTATAAAATCAGAAAAATGATCATCTGAAAGTTCACGAGCAGCTTTCATGCTCCGTCCACGCCTCGGCGCTAACCGGAAGGATGAGGTGCGAAATGCGGCTCCACAGTCCGCTGTACTTGTCCAGGTCCATCCTGTCGAAGGCCAGGGGACGACCGTGCGAGAGGAACTTACTCTGGAGGTGGTCGTCCACCATCTCCTCCACGCCGCTCAAAGGAATCCCGGCGCTTATCTCCTCCTCTCCTTCCAGCAGCACGGTGAAAATGAGGAAGGTCTTCTTGTAGGCCGCGTTCTCGTGGTCGCAGTAGCGATAGAAGATGAGCGTGGAGCCCGGGGGTAGCTGTTCGAAGCCATGAATCACCGCCACGGGTTTGTCCCCTTCGAAGGCCACCTGCAGCTGGCCGTCGATGTCTAGTTTGACTCGGTCGCTGTCCGCGCCGGCTTTGCTAGCGCCGTCGATGTGCAGCACGGAGCCGTTGAGGGCGGAGGAGAAGGCGGAGGCCAGGTCGCGTGCCAGGCATCGCAGGGTTTGGCGGCCCGACGTCCCCGCCGTGAGGATCAGACTGACGGGTTGGCTGGGTTGTTCCGTCAGGAGGTGCCTCTTCAGGTGGATCCGGCTGCGGGTCCACAGCTCGGGGCGCTGGCCGGGGAAACGAGACTCGACTCTTTCAAGCTGCCTCAGGAAGACGGCGACGGGAGGCGTGGAGCTTGGAGGCGGAGGTTCGGGCTGGAGGATGTGCTGCACCACCACGGCGACGAGTACCAACACTACGCCGATGCCCATCAGGTATCTTCTTCCTGTACACACAAGATGTATTTATTTATTTTTTTTACAATTCTTTGTCATAAAATATAGAGGCCGATATCAATGTCAGATCTCGAGGACCTCCTGACTTGGTTAGCTTACCTCCAAGAATTCCAGTAACTCCTGAGTCAGCAGTTTCCCAAGTGGCTGGGCCAATGGTCTCCACTTTATTCCTCCGAGCAACATCCATCAGAGTCTCCATTGAGGCTTTCCGTGGCACCTGTGGGTCCTCCTCTTCCACTGGGTCCTGAATTCTGGATTCTGATTCTCAAGAGGGAAGATTAAAACTAGTTGGTGAATATTTACATATTTAAAACATAAGAGAAATATCAAATGTGTTGTCCACACCTTTTTGGTCATCACAGTTTGTGTCATTAAGGACCAGCTGGTCTTCTCGGAGACTTTCAACAGGACCGTCTACATGATCGGGATTTGCGTTGGACTCTGTTGCTGCTGTGGCGTCTTCCGGTGACTTCTCGTCATCCTCTGGTTGGTCCTCTCCAGCTACAGCTGATAACAATGTGAATTTCGATGACTTGAGATTAATTTGTTCAGTGACCAATTACCAGTTGACCAGTTACTTCTCATTTGAGGCAAGAAACACACCAGCAAAATCTTCTTTTGTTGTTGGCGCCTCATCTTGCTGTGATTCAGTGCAATCATGGTCAGCAGCAGAACCATCAAGGTCAATTGCCTCGTTCTCCACATTTGGCTCGTCCAACTCGCCTTTACTACACCCATCAGGCAGAAGGACATTCTTCTTCTCAGGCTGATCGCTGTCTGCAGCACAAACAAGGTGGTCCCATTTCCACAAACATGATATACGTTTCCAGCTAAGTTTAGCATCTGCACTCCATTACCTGCTGCTGGTTCTTCTTGTTGGGGGTGGGCAGCTGGGTCTGGTGGGCCTTCCATAACTGCTCAAACAGGCCCAATGAGTAGTCCTTTGAAGAAAAGGACAAATGCGTATCATGTTATGACTACACTAACTTGCACATTGTTCCAACATGGACAACTAGTCCTTTGGGTGTCCAGAGTCCACAATGAATTGGTCCAAAGTGCTACGGACACCCTTACGACTAGATCGATTGCAAAGCTGTTTAAAAGTTAACCAACCCAAATGTAAATGACTAAATTATATGCAAACACTAAGATAAAAGCCATTATGTAGGTTCACTGTAGTTGAAAGCCGTTTCGTTTAGCACATTAGCAAGCCTATGCTAACAGCTGTAATGTGAAGCTACCTTATTGTGGAAAACCTAATATGAGCACAAATACATAAATAACAAGTAGATGCAGTTGTTAAACTCACCTTAATTACATAACCGTGAAATCCGGCCAACAACGTAGTCTTGACTCGGTGCTTTCGCTTTCTGACAGGTCCAGGCGGAATTATTGAGGGGGAACAGAGTTTCCGGAGGGACGACTTTAAGTGACGGATACGTACGTTTCCGCTTTTTATGTCCTCTGCGTAATTTTTCCCCTCAAGTCGTATTTCGTTCGGGCACGATGTTGGAATTTATTTAATTCGCGTTTAGTACATTTTCTCGGTCCAATTAAAACCCTAAATGGATACGGATGTTTCTGAAAATTCGGAGCTCCGGACTCTGAGGAGACCAACGCGACGGCAGTCAACAGAAAAAAGTGAGTGTGACAGAGAGTAACGTTAACCTTCGATGCTAGCTCTCCTAAATTCTCAATGAACGCGATGGGCTTTGTTTAATGGCAACACGTCCACTACCATGTTTGTTTCTTGCGCGTTAATTGTGGTTGAAGGCAGTAAATCCAGTAATTCTCGCCTAATTAAAATTATCCTTCCTTGTTTAGCTTTCATTTATGAAGTGACCGCAAGAGGTCCAATCAAGAGGTCTAAAAGGGGAATAGAAAAGCAGGCGACTTCTTCATCTTCTGTCCCAAGTATTAACGGATCCAGAAATGTGGAGAATGGCTCAGAAGATGAAGGTGATATCATGCCGTTTACTTTCAATTGAAAAGTGCTTCAGTTGTCCAAAACTTGTCTTTCAGAATCCCCTGGAAAGAAAAGTCGACTAGAGGAAGAAGAAATGTCAGGTGATAGCGGTAATAAAAATAAGATGGATCTTCAGGAATCAGCACTGGAAGAAAATGTAGACCAGGAAATGGATATTGAGGTAGAGTCCGCACGTAGTCCAGATCATCCAGAAACAGCATTTGGTAAGTGCATCATGTCACACATTCTTTGCTGGATAAATTGAGATTTCCGTCAAACCTCAAACCACAACCTTATCCACAGGAGATGTGAAGTTGTCCCCGTTTGTCGTGCTGGGGAAGCGCTGCCGTATAAGTGAAAATACTGACACGCACTTGATGAAACTCAACGAAGGTACAACCCGTTTCTCTCCGTGTTAATTAAAATGTTACAATTCGATTGTACTTGAGTTTTGCTATTTGTTCAGTCAAGACACCATCAAGGGAAGAAACTGCCACGTTCAGGAAGCCCAGCGTACCGACGAGATCTTCGGCGAGCATACGCAATGTGCAAAGCCGCAAAATCACCAGCATGGACGAGTACAAGAAGGAGATGGAGGCTAAAGCTAAAAGCTCCGGTACGGTCGACGTTGCTACATTTTGAAGTGAAGCTTCTTTGTTTCAGAAATTACACTCAAAATGTCCTCCATGTGTAGGCATCTCCACAGCCAACCACCGCAGTGCGACAAGTGTGTATACACCCTCAGTGACATCGTACCCAGTACGACACCGACCCAATAACATTCCCATCCGGAAAGAACCGGTCTCGCACAGCAAAAAAGGTGACTGAGCAGATTCCCCCTGGTTGTTTCATTTGCCAAACAATGTGGCTATTTTTCTATTTGTTTTTCTTCTCTCAGCAGTTAAGAAGACACAAGCGGTTCCCAGGGGATCCTCTGGAGGATCATCAAGAGGTGAGTTATTTCGAAAAAAAGGTCAATGCAAAATCTCCGTCCCACTTTGTTTGGAGTTGAACGTTTTCCTGTCGTCTTTCAGGATTCCCTCATTATTTGTGCTGGTCGGTTGTGGTCGTGCTGCTTCTAAGCTCTGCTGCAATGCTGCTCTACAAGGACAAGTTGAGCTCGCTGTACCGGACGTTTGCCAAGGGAGCACGGCGTCCATCCAGGTCTGTGAGGCTTCAGCCCTTCACCGATCTCTTGTCTCAATTGGAGGCCCGCTTCGGCAGTCAAAGACCAGAACTTTGGAAAAGGAGCAAGATCCACCTGGAGAAGCACCTTAAAAGCGCCGAGCCCACCGAGCCCGTCAGTCTGATCCTGACGTCCGGGCGCGGCGCTGAAAAGACGCTGTCCTGCCTGGCCGAGGGTCTGGCGTCAGCTTTCTCCTCGGCGCTGGAAGCTTCCGTGCTCCGAATCGACGGAGCCGGTAAAGCCGACATGGAGAGCGACGATGTGAAGCTGGACATGGACGGGCAGCTGCGGGCTGCCTTTGGGGGAAACCGAGCGGCGGCTGTCATCCACCGCTTTGAGGAGCTACCGCCCGGCTCCACCCTCATCTTCTATCGCTACTGTGACCACGAACACGCCGCCTACAAGGAGGTCTTCCTGTTGTTCACCGTGCTACTGCCTCAGGAAAAGGTCAGCGGGGAGCTCGGGGCCGTCGAGGAGATGGTTCAGGACTATCTTAAGGACAGGCTGGTGGACTCGAGCAACCAGACGGCCTTCAACGAGATGGACACGGACAAGTTCGGCGGGCTGTGGAGTCGCATCTCTCACCTGGTCCTGCCCGTGGTGGCTGAGGAGGATGTGGAGCAGAACGGATGCTGAGGACCCGACTGGGTCATTCCGTGCGGAGGACTCGGTTAATTACCAATCACGGCTCAGTTTCATCACATTGTTGAACTCAACCTGCAGTCGTTGCATTCATACTTTTGATTTCAAGTGAAGTTGCATTTTGTCAAATCAGACGTTTGAGTCTCCTGTTCTGAACTCGAAACTTTGTTCAACATGTTCCTTTTGGTGACGGATCGGAAAACATCCTCTTTTGTTTTGGAGTGAAAATCTACATGTACTCATGCATTCAACCTCACATGACCGACAAATTTATTTTAAATTCATTTTTTCATTCCTCTTGTGTACAAGTTTGCACTTAAAATGTTGGAGGCTTTTATCAAAGAATCCATTTTGTACTGCTAATTTTGTTCATAATATCTCGTATCCTGGGATTTGTTTTATATTTGTGTGTGAATATTGGAAATACGATAAGAATATTTCATCTTTGAACCTGTGCTCTAGAAAATGATATAGCTTTTTATGACTAACGTGTGCCTTTAAGACTTGAGGGAAAATCAAAGAGTTTGAAATATGCAAAAGAAATTATTTGAATAACTGAAACTCTAAAAAAAAAAAAAAATCACATTTCTTTTCCTGATTTGTTTTTAAAATTCCCTTTTTGTCAGATTTTTTTCTGTCACTTGTAAGATTATTTCACTCCCCTGAATAATGTTTAATAAAAAATATTTTGATACATTAGTGTTTATGAAATATTCCACCATAGAATCATGCTATCAATAATATTGACCACAAACATTGAATTAATTTCCTCTCTTTGTACACAATAGTTCTTTTTCTCTATGTCAATGAAAGTTTACCCTTTCAAACAAAACATGTGATTCATTTGTCGACAATTGCAAACAATATTATTCAAGTACAATCATGTATCTGTTAAACATTCCACACACATCAAAAAATCGAATCATTTGACAATAGGAAACAAAAAAAAAAAGTATTGTCCCCATGGCCCCCCTCTACCACTGCGTCTGACGCTAACCATCAATGCCATCTAATACATTGATCCCTGTGAGATTATGTTTCGCATCCTCCCCTGTTGTGTCTCCACAGGCCTCGGTCCTCTGAACATCTTCAAGAAAATTACCTTTAGGTGACGTCTGAACCTCACGCCCACCAGCGCGTAAAAGACCGGGTTGAGACAGCAGTGGGAGAAGGCAACGAGTCGGCACACATAAAACGCATAATCGAGTCGGATACTTAAATCGCAGTCATCAAAAGGTGGAACCAACTTATCAGCTAAAAGTCTCAGAAAGATCATCACATTATACGGCACCCATCCCAGGAAGAAGACAACTACGACGCACAAGACGAGTTTTACCGCTCGGTTCTTGGTATGCGATCTGGTTCTGGTGATTCTGCCCAGTATCTTGCAGTAGCAGAAAGCCATGACGGCTGAGGCGACTAAGAAGAAGAGGTTCTGCTGGCAAACGCCGACCGTTGCCCACAGGTTGTCCTCGTACTCGCAGCCCAGGGAGATTTTGTCCTTGTGTGGGACGAAGACAACATTACTGAAGAGCAGAGAGGGCACGGCCGCACCCACGCTGACAATCCACAGCAGGATGGAGACCAGAACCCCCGTAGTTACAGTTTTTGGCCTCAAGTCCGACAGCGGGCGGACCACAATCAGATACCTGTAGACGGTCATGACGGTCAGGAAGAGGACGCTGCTGTAAAAGCCGATGAAGAAGACAAAAGTGACGATTTTGCAGAGGGTCTTGTGGAACAACCATCCTCGACTGTGGTAGATGGCCCAGAACGGGAGACCGCTGGTGAATACCAGGTCAGACACGGCCAGATTGAGAATGAGAATGTTGGTTAGAGATTTAAGGTTCTCGTACAAAGCCAGGATGACGAGGACCAGGACGTTTCCGACGAGGCTCAGCGTGATCACGATTGAGAAGAAAGCAGGAACTACAATGGAGCCGAATCGGACCACTTCGTCTTTTTCGCATACTTCGTCTTCATAGTCGTTGTTGTAGGAAATGTCAGAGTCATTCATTTTTGTGCCTAGCAACAATTAAGATGGAATAAATAAAAAAAGGTATTTTAAACACTGCTCACTAAAGATATTGTGTAACTGCGTGAAATTTCTGAATGATCCTAAAATGCATTAGCTCCTTTGACCTTAGAGGTTAAGGTTCACCCTGAAATCCCCCTCAAAGCCCAATATCATTGTTATGATAATAATTCAACACACTATATCTTCAAATCATGAAAAAGTAATAAAATTCTAAAATTATGAAGCAAAAATGAAAACTACCTGGAGTTGTTATGATTTGTTGTTTGCTGTTCCCTCTTGATTATCTAAGAGTACTGACAGGCTGTATTTCCTCTTCTGCTTTAGTGGTTCATCCTGTTATGGATTGTATTACCTGCAGTATTATCTACCTATAAGTAGGTAGATAAGTAGATTTAAGTGAAATTTTGAAGGGTTTTTGGGAGTACTCCATAATAACACAAGAGGTCAGGAAGGAAAAGATTTGACAAGAATAAAACCTTTGAAAAGGTCAGAGAGGGAATGTTGATTCCAGCAAAAGGATAAAAATAAGCATAAATAAGGAGGAAACTTTGAGATCAGAAAGGAAAAGATGCTCGGAAAGTAAAATAAATAAAGGCCCACTCTTTATGTTTTTATGATTCAAATATAATTATACATAATAAAGGATTTAAATTGTTTGTAGAACTGTACTGATGGTTAGAAGTGACTATTAAAATAAGCAGCTGAAAAATAGGGCAAGTGTTACAATGCTTGATGCCAGCGATCACATGACGCCAGTGTTTACACTCGAACAACAACAAACCGTGCTGGTCGTTAATTCCCGCCTACTTTCCACAACATCATTGGTCGAAGACATAGATGTTGGCCTGTGAGTGGCTGAGGATATGTGTCAATCACACCAGCTGCTCTAATTTGATCTCACAGCGCAGCTGGGCTGATATGGACATGAGTCATATGCTGAAAAGTATGTCAAAGTTTTCTAATTTCGCTTATAGCAAATGTCAAAAATAATCTTTAAAATGGCGTTTTTGTTGATGTTGACGAAGTGTCGTCAAGAATGCTTTCGTTGACCGTTTTAAAGCTAAGTTTCAAGTTTGTCAATTCGGCAAAAACCCCTCCCTTCGGGACCTTTATTTTACTTTTCGCGTATTAGTATCAAAATGATTTTATTAAGATACGTGGTATTTTGCTCGAGGGTTAATTTTTGTGTGAAAGTTAAACAAAGCCGTTGAAGATTAACCTAGTTAGCTTCTAGCGAACGTTATACATCGTAACATTGCTCTTAAATAGCCCCGTTTAAAAAAATGAACTATGTAGTAAAGCATGAATAAGGTTTGGTTTACATTACCATATTAATTGTATTACTTTCATTTGGTCATTCCTCGTTTTTTTTTTTAACTACCTTTACCTAATTCCCCGCCTCCATACTCGTTTCCTATAACCTTGATACATCTCTAAACAGTTACATCAATTCATCGAGTTCATAATTGATTGCTAGCTTGGTGGTAATAAACCTTAAATTTGAAGCTTCATAAAATCTGGATTAACTGCAGTACAGTTAGGAGCCTCATGTTTATGCTCTTTTTAACGTCACTCTGGATACACAACAGCATTTAACTTAAAAAAAAAATTCTGCATTTATGTGACTTTTTTTGTGCCCTGGTGATTGTGATATTTTGATTCAGCAGATTGGACGTGACTCCTGGGAGGAGGAGCGGTAGGGCCATGGCTGCCGGTGCTACGGTTGGGGAGAGCCAGCTACAGAGGATTATCCGAGATCTACATGGTAGGCCATCAGCTTTATGTGTGTGCGTGTGTGTGAATAGATCACCATTGGGACAGTTGTGGCCTGACATGGTGTGTGACTGCGGAGAAGCAACGGGAGAGTCACAAGGCTCGGTATGCCTGGATGTAGCAAATCTTACCTCATCTGGTTAAAAAAAACAAAAAAAAAAACAAACAATCGCCGGTGGATGTGACTAGTGTCCGTTTGCGAAAATGTTGAACTCTGTGTCGGCATGCAGCGAGACAAAGAGCATGTGCTGAGGGTACACCCTGCCCAAGCGTTCTTCCAATTTTTGCGGTGGATACAAGGCAAGTAGATGTTTCATATTGTTTTATGTCACGATTCAAACATTAACACTGCGTTTTAAAAAATGAGAAGAAACGTTTCTCAGCAATTTAATCACAATGTATTGCACATTGAAGTCAAATGTATCTTAATAAAAGTTTAGAAATTACCAAAATGAAATGCAAATGAAGTAAAAAGTGAAATACAACTGAACTCTAAGCTTTGTTTATACCACGAGGGGGAGCTTGTGTACCACGGTTGTTCACCACTTTACATAAATACACAAATCAATGTTGTGTTTTGTGTTTGTCACTAATAAATTATTATATTTGTTTGGAATTGCAGAGGCTGTTGGGGAGCTTGCTAAAGAGTACAAGGAAAACGGGGAGCCTATCACAGATGACAGCACTAGCCTGCACAAATTCTCCTACAAACTGGAGTACTTGCTACAAGTGTGTGTCACAGTTATTCAGCTTCTTAATATCATTCCAATGATTTATGACAACTATGTCACAACTCGTCTTTCAGTTTGACCAGAAGGAGAAGACAACATTTCTTGGCACAAAGAAAGATTACTGGGATTACTTCACTGATTGCCTGGCCAAAATCAAAGGCGCCAACGATGGTATTCGCTTTGTCAAATCCATAACGGAGGTATGAAAACCTTCACCCTAAATTGCACTGTAATCATTTTTTTACCTGTTTACAAGTGATGAAAACTGTCCAATCAAAAAACTGCAACCGCTCGTGAGGAGCAGCGCTTATGAAGAATCAGACGCCACCGCTGACTGAACATTGACATTTATACGGTAGAAATCACGAGACCAAATCAAATTAGTCAGTTTACATCTGTGCAAAATGAATTGCCCGCGTCTTGTGTTAAGTCATGTGGTGTAATGTGATTTAAATTGGAGCTGAGAGACAGGATGATGAATTGTCATTCGTATCAAATGGCTCAGTTACTCTGAATGCCACTGCAGGCAAACTGAGCCATCTGTTAGAGAACGTCTGTGTAGAATTGTCACCCACGTAGTCGTAATCCGCAAGGGCGGAACCAACGCAACTGGAAGTGCAACTTCTTGTTTGTTGAAGAAATTGGACCGTTCACCTTTTCTCTGTCCAACAGCTGAAGACGTCGCTAGGGAAGGGCCGGGCGTTCATTCGTTATTCCCTCGTGCACCAGCGATTGGCTGACACTCTGCAGCAGTGCCTCTTGAACCAGAGAGTCACCAGGTATATTTTTGCACAGTAATAAAGATACAACCCTGTTTCCTGTCCTTTATTTGTTGCCACAGCAAAGTGGTTAAAAGGAAAAATTGGCTTCAGTATTCTAATGTGTGTGTCCACAGCGACTGGTACTACGCAAGAAGCCCATTCATAAAGCCTCACCTCAGTGTGGATATCATCAACCACTTGTACGAACTCAACGAGATTCACTTTGATGTCTCTTCCAGAGGTTATGACCTCGATGCCTCCTGGCCCACCTTTGCTAGGTAAGAGTTTAGTTCAGGGCAAAGTTTTTTTGGGGGGAAATTACAAATGCAACATTGAACAGGAGGACACTGGGAGGTACAAGCTCACCTGGACACACATGGAAACCGCCCAGTCGCAGTTCGAGTATTAACAGTTTGGCCAGCAGTTACTCCCAGGTAAGTGATGGCAAGTTAAGCAAAATCTGTTCCAGTTTAATTCATTGCTCATTGTCTTTTCTTGTCCCTTGCAAACATCTAGCAAGCATCTGAGTTGCTCTCCAGCCCCGATTATGGTCAGGGTTTGCTGAATGACCTGAACGACTCTCTGCCTGCCTGCAGCGAAGACGTTAGCACAGTGGAAGAACTTCGTCTGGAGCTGGACCGCTCCGATCTGAGGCAGCAGGAGCTCCTGAATAAAGTCAAGCAGCTGAGCGCGGAGGCCGAGGAACTCAGAGGGGTTGTGGTGGAGCTCCAGAGACAGCTGGATATATCGCTCACCGCGCAAGAGGAGCAACGAGGTTTGCAGGGAGAGTTAAAAGGTCTTCAAGGTAGAGAGGAGAGCCTTTCCAGAGAGGTGGAAAAGCTCAGGTCTGTCGAAAAAGCCACGGAGGCCGAGCAGCTCCTCCTCCAGGAAAAGCTGGCGGCCTCTGAGGGGAAGAACATCGAGCTGCTGGCTAAGTTGGACGGAGTTCTGAGTGAGAAGGGCCAGCAGGCGGCCAGTCACTTTGATTCTGCGCAAAAGATACACGAGTTGTTGGATAGCTTGAAGGAGGCAGAGAAGGGCAAGATGGAGGCCATTGCTGAGGCCGAAGAGAAGAAGAGGCTGACAGAAAGGGCAGAGGAACAGCTGCGGGTTAAGGAAGCTGCGGCAAAGGATGTTGAAACAAAGCTCAGAGCGCAACTTGCATCCGAGTCTGAGGAAAAAGGCAAACTGCAGACCAGACTAGAGGAACAATGCCACGCCCTTGAAAAGCTCCAAGGCGCCTTGACACTGCGAGACAAAGAGACCAGCAACTTACAAAGGCAGCTCCAAACATCTCTGGAGGAGAAGGACAAAGAGGCACAAGTGGCAAAAAGAAGAGCACAAGAGGACCTGGGTAGCCAGAGGGAGGCTTTAGAAGGAGAAATTGCCGCGTTGAAAAAGCAGTGGGAGGTTAAAGAAGCAGCGCTGACCACCAGCTGCCAAAAGCTGCAACTCCTCGAAGACCACAACCAAAGCCTGAGCGCCGAGAGGGACACGCTGACCTCAAAGCTCGAAAACCTAGAGAGTTGCATTCGAGAGAAAGACGTGAAGATAGAAGACTACAAGACAGAGTGTGCCAATCTAGTAGAATTGAATGAGAAACTGCTGAGCTCGGCAAAGAAAAACGACGAGATTAAGAAGGAGATGGCAGACAACCGGGCAACCCTCGAAGGTGAATTAGCATCTCTTAGGGCTTCTAAGAAACAACTACGGAGACAGCTGGACGATGCCAAGATGACTGTAGGTGAAAAAGAAAAAGGGTTGCGTGAAGAGAATTTCAAACTGGAGGAGAGTCTGCAGAATGCCGACATGGCTGCCAAGCTCTCAGATGACAAGTCCAAGCATCTCAAGGAGGAGAACCAGAGACTGAGAGAGGAGCAAGACACGGTGAAACAATCTCTGTTTCTCATGCAGGGCGACTTGAAGAGCGTTCACGGGCAGATCGGCGAGCTGGAGAAGAGCTTAGGAGACTCGCGCAAGAGTGAAGCCAGCCTTCAAGAGCAACTGCGGGCCGCGGAGGCGCAGCTCCAGAAAAAAGAGAAGCACCTTCTTGAGGTCCAGTCCAGGGTGCTTACTTTAGAGTCCATGGAGAAGGAGCTGAAGTTGGCAAAAGCAGCTTGCGAAAAACAAACTGAAATGACCGAAGCAGTTACGTGTGAGAAGCAGGCGATGGAAAAGTGTCAGCTGGAGAGGAGCGCCGTTCATGCGAAAGAGAACCAGGAAGTGGCCGTCAAGCTGACCGTGATGGAGGGCCAGTTGGAGGTGAACATGAAGGAAGTGTCCAGACTCCAGGCGGACATCCTCAACCTCAAGGTGAATTTGCAACGATCGGAGGAGGAGAAGCTCAAGTCCCAAGCGCAGCTGGAGGTGACCGAGGCCCAAAGGGATGAACTCCGGACTCTGACCGAGCACCTCAAAGTCCAGACTGAGGCGTTGAACCAAAAGCACGTCTCCGAGCTCTTCGAGTGCAAAAAGAAAGAAGAGGCGCTCACCGAGCAGCGGGACCGAGAGATGGCCGCCCACGCCGAGCTGTCCATCTCCGCCGCCGCCCTCAGAGAGGAGATGGCTGCCCTTAAAGCCGACAACAACCGTCTCACCCTCGAGATCACCGAAACACGGGAAGGCTTGTACAGGGCCAACACAGAGATGGCCGAATTGGGGATGAGCATCTGTAAGCTAAGCGCGGAGAAAGAGGAAGCCAAGAAGAACTGGGCCGACGACACCGTCGCCATGGAGGAACTGAGGCACGAGGTTGAGCGCCTGGAGGAATGCGTTGGCCAGTTGCAGCTGGAGAATGAAAGACTGGAAGCGGAGCTGAACCACAACGAGAAACTCCCAGAAGCTATCGCCAAACTTCAAGAACAGTTGGGACAAAGCAGCAACCAGCTGCAGAACCTCAAAGTCTCCAACCAAGAGGAGATAAAATCCCTGAAGTTCCAGATGAGCTCGGAAAACATGAACCATCAAACCCAGATGAAGGTGACTTCAAGTCCAAAAACATTTCACTCCTGTTTCTTTTCACGCCACGCTTACTCACCCATCTCACTTCTTAGAATGTCGAGAAGCAACTCGCCGATGTCAAAAGCCAGTTCCAAGAGGAGAACGAGAAGGTGTCGCAATTGCGGGAAAGGGTGTCGGAACTTGAGGTTTGTGTTCTGCGAGCGTCAAACAACACAATTATTAATAGTGCGGCATCTCCATTCTTTGAGAGTTCATATGTGGATGTATTTTACCAATCTACACTTGAAGTCAAATTTACCCTCTTTCCTGGCGTGAAGTAGTGCGCGACTCCACTCGGGGTGCAGACGTTATCTTCAAAGGCCTCGGCAGATAGTTGCACGCACTCGTATGCCTTGTTCAACATTCTCTTGCCACACATTGAGAGCTCCTCTGCTTACACGTATACCGATAATGAGATGTGGATTACTTTAATGGTGGCAGGCAGAAGAGTTCAACTGAGGTCTGTGGAGGCCTCCAAATTGGCCTGTAGTGACCAATAATTGTGCCGATGTTGTGTGCATAAATTTCCAGCCCCCCAAAAAATCAACAAGAGTCAATTTAAAGCGGCAATTCTTTTGCTCTTCACAGGCTGAGAATGAGCAGTACCTGCAGCTGAGCGGCGAGAAAGACGCCCACATCACTAAGACTGAAGCGTCGGTTCGCGAGAGCGACGATGCGATTCAGCAGCTGAGAGACGCCCTCGCCAGGTTCCACTGTGGCGGCGCTGGCGAATTTCTCGGCGTAAGGCAGACGTATCAACTCTTGTCTTTCTCCCCCTTCAGTGCCGAAAGCTCACACTTGGCCTCGCAAAATGAATGCGAGGCGTTGAAGCGGGAACTGGCCGTGACCCAAGACACCCAACAAAATCAGCACCTGAAGATGACAGCCGAGATTGATGACCTTAACAGGACCAAGGTCAATCTGGAGGAGCGCCTCATTGAGCTTATAAGGTAGCTGTAACGAATATTATGTTTTACCACTTCACAAAATGAATTTCAAATGTCAGCTGACAATTTTTGACAACTTCCCTCTTTTAAGATCGGAAACCAGCCAGACTTTTCACAGCCTTTTTTTTTTTCCCCCTCAACCAAATGAATTAAGCTTTGTTTCTCTTAATTCAATATTGTCGATGAACCCAAAATGTGTGCTCTCCTTTCCACTCAGGGACAAAGATGCTCTGTGGCAGAAGTCGGACGCACTGGAGTTTGAGCAAAAACTGCGAGCGGAGGAACGCTGGTGGTTGGTTGACAACGATGCCACTCACTGCCTCGGCTGTCAAGGCCAGTTCACCTGGTGGCTGCGCAGGCATCACTGCAGGTCAGCGCTCAACATCTCAAGAGGATTTCCAAGACCCACCACTTACATTTTTTTTTTTTTTTGTAGACTCTGCGGCCGTATCTTCTGCTACTACTGCAGCAACTACTACGCGATGATCAAGCACAGCGGTAAGAAGGAGCGTTGCTGCCGGGAATGTCACAGCGCAGTGGTGGAACGCTTCATCGCCTCCGAGTTGAACCCGTCCGATCAGCAGCCTTCTCCGCCGGGAGCCGAATCCCATCCTCCTCCTGAGCCGGCCCCTGATACACCCACTCCGAGTGTCACAGGTACAAGGCGACATCATCTCGGCAATTTGCGTGACAGTTTCCTTCATGTGAAGATTTTCTATACATTTTTTTCTCATCTCCTCCATAGTTTTTCCTTTTATTTATTTATTTTTTTTTTTTTATTCAACCGTATCACATCCTCAAGTTCTCTCCCAGTTTCAGACCCGAGCAACAAACCTGACGACGGCACTTTTGATATCATCACAGAAGAGGAGGTAAATGGCGTCTACGACAGCGACGCCAATTCACAGACCACCGGCGGCTCCTTTGAGGCAGAGCACGAGCAAAGGCCAACGGGATCCTTGAATATGTAAGTCTTCCATGGCTGTGTTTCCAAAGCCAATTCGTTGGGCTGGCTTGGTGTGGTTCAGGGCTTAGAACGCTCACCTTAGAGAACAGTCAGCCCTAATGCTCGGATTAATATACATGACGTGTAGCAGTTCCAAGTAATCGTGTGAAAGTCGAGACGTTTTGTGCTTCATAATGGGTCAAAAATATTCTGGATTTGCTCTTGGAGGAGCTTTCAACTGCATATCAGTGAATTTATCAGTGGCTCCCGATGGTTAAATGTAATGACAACTTTGCCGTCTCCATGACGACAGAGCATATGGTTGCTAAGATTTGTTTGAAAGCCCTAAAAAAAAAAAAAGGATCCGGTAGACTTTAGGTGAAGATTGCCGAGGGACTAGAATCCGAGTGCACAAGTTATTATCCTGAAGGGTCTCACCAAGTCATATTCAGAGATAGCGTTCACTCTTCTCCTGAGCTTTTTTTTTGTGTGTGTGTGTGTGTGATCAATTTTGCAGAGGCGTAGGAGAATTAACCCCCGACGAGCCGGAAGAGAACGTTGCCACTGTACAGGATTCGGAAATCAACCTTCTCAAATCCGGAGAACTCACGTGAGCGCTGCCGTCGACCCGCGCGTGACTTTTACTAAATCCTTTTTTCTTAAAATGGCCGTCTCTCTGCAGGATGGCCGTCCCGCTCAGCATCGAGGATATTTCCCAATTTGGCGACGGCTCGCGGGAGCTCTTCATCAAATCCAGCTGTTACAGCGTGGTGACGGTCGCCGTGGCTGACCCGGGGCTGAGCATCGGCTGGATGTTTTCTTCGGAACCAAAAAGCATTTCCTTTAGTGTGGTTTACCGGGAATGTGCTGATGCGCAATTGGAGCGATCAAAGGTAGATGCAGCCAGGTTTAACTTAAGGCACACAGCTTGAGATTCTGTTTTTATTTTGATTCTAATTTAAAATAATAAATATGAATAAAATTGGCTGGCTCCATCCATCCATCCATAAAGACCAAAAATCAATTACTCACATTCAGGGTGTCCCAAAATTTGTACTGAACTTTGCAGTTCAGTTCAGTGGGCTTTCATGGTCACCCCTACAGGCAGTAATCAGACTGCTTTGATACTTCTGATTGGCACCCGGGGAGAGCAATTACTATTTACTTTTTGAAGCCACTAGCCAACGTGATTCCATTCTTCTCTTTTCCAGGTCCTCATTCCACTGACACGCTGCAATTCTCACAAAGAGACCATTCAGGGACAGCTAAAAGTGCGTCAGCCGGGAAGCTACGCGCTCATCTTCGACAACTCCTTCTCACGGTAGGCGCGTGCTTCTTTACCTGTGTGTGATTCATCCTTTTGAGTGGGCCGATGCTTACGGATGAGCGATTTGGTTAAGACAACTCTCACCGTGAGCTCCCGCTAGCTTTTATCCAGCTGTCACGCAACAATTAACGGGATTTGCGTTCTCCCTCAGATTTATCTCCAAAAAAGTCTTCTATCATCTGACCATGGAAAAGCCCATCATCTACGATGGAAGCGACTTCCCCTGAAGCTTTGGCGTCACTAAGTATCACCATGGCAACTGAAGGGAGATGACTAAAAAAACTCATGAATTGTTTTTGTTTTAACCTGAAAAGGAAAACAAAAATATCACCCCAAATTTGCTGACACGAGCAATGAGCAATGTTTAAATTTACAGTTTAATTGATTTCAATTTAGTCAATTTTAACTCTAGACTACAAAGACTGTGTTTTTTTTTTGTTTTTTTTTTTAATGTTTTACTACGCAACATTATTTTAACCTTTTGCAATCTTATGATTCAGACACCCTCAAGAGGTAAAAAAAACATTGTTTTTTTTTTTTTTGCATTTGGACACTATTTGCACTGTGCGCACATCTCAGGAGTTTGGCATAAATATGACACTTAGTTGTCATTTTATATTTTTCTATGCAGCAAAGCAAAACATGAAATGAGCACCACCATCTTACTGTGATGAGCTGAGACAATTCGTTGCAGTACGTTACTCTGTAGCTTCTAAGTGCCTATCCACTCTTAACTGTAAAAGGGCTTCACTTTTGGACACCGTTGGCTGTTTGTGTAGGTTGGGTTTTATTCCGTAAGTCTTTTTTGACATGTTTTAATAGCGTTTTTATGTTTCTCCTATTTGAATTTTGTATTTAGAGAAAAAACTGTTGGGTTCCATTGAAATATCGTTCTTGTTAAAGCATGTGGTGATTTCTTCTATTTTTGATTGGTGCAAATTTGTACGCAATGCTATTTTTCACGACAGAGCCGCACTTGTTAAATATATAAAAAGTTTTAATGGTATGAGCCATGCCTTGATGTGTTTTACTTGCATGAAGAATTACTAGAGTGCGCTTGCTGTAAATAAGTCAGACATTTTATTTGGCGAGCGTGTTCATTTTCTAATTGATGAGGAAGGCTTTTATTCTGAAAACACACCCTGGAAGTCCGCATTTCTCATGTCTTTGAGATTGACAGGTGGATGAGAGAGAGAGAGAGAGAGAGAGAGAGGATCTGCATCCCGAAGCTGCTTCCAGTGTGGGCTCCACAGGCTTCACGCCGGGTGGACGGCAACATGTTGCAGATATACTCCAGAGGGGCTTTCCTCACGCTGTGCTTAACTCCTGCCGTGAGTACATTCTAATTTTATGTACTTTAATGTGTCTAGATGGAAGAGAAGGACATTTTTATTTGCTGAACTGGTGACCCAAATTTAGTTCATTTCTATCCCCGTGTAATTTCTCTTCTTATTGACTTGTGAAATGGGCTTCAATTAGAATGAGAACATACCCGACAGAGCTTAGGTGCTTTTAAAGTCAATGAAAGTTAAATCCTGTCTGACAGGACATTTAAAAAAAAAAAAAAAAAAAAATTAATCCTTATTAAATATAATGCAGGTTAATATTATGTGCTACGGTGTCAGGAATATTCAATCAATAGGTTTAATTAATACGTGTTAGAAAGGATGAAAAATGTCAGAAAAAGCTGATAAAAACTTTAATTGGGTTTATGCATACAGAGGCACTCTTTGAATGGTTCTCAGCGGACTTCCTTTTAACATGAGTTTGAGTCTAATTGATTCATTCTGAGCACCGCCACATCGGCAGCTATGAGGGTGTTCACACTTATGCAACCAGATGATCGTAGTTGTTCATTTTTACTTCACCTCAACACTAGACTGGTTAAGACAGCACTGAAAATAAAATAGAACTTCAGAACATTCAAATGCTTCTCCATGTCGTCCATTATCATTGTGTATTGATACTTTTCAATTGGCCTTCAGTCATTTCTTCTAAAAATAAACCTTACTACAAACTGTGAGCACTAAACAATGCAGATCTTAATTACTTTGTTTTGCCATTTAGTTTCTAGTACCCTCAATTTATTTGGGGCAAATCGAGTGCAGCGCCAGACACAAGACGCATTCTCGAACTCTACTCTTGCGTGCGTGTGCACACTCTCCGGCGCTCTCGTCTTTAAATCCGCAGCTGTTATTAGTCAGTCCCCACCACTTCCGTGTATTTAGAATTCATAGACGCGGACAATCGATCAGTGAGGTGATCAACGTCGCCGGAGCGGGAACGCCGCTCATCACCGTGTTCCAATTCAATCTATTCCCATTCAGCGCACAGAGGTGATGAGAATCATAATCATCAAAACACACACACAAGTACACTCAGACTCAAACAAACAAAACAGCCACTGTGAAAAATGACCAGTCATTTTGCTCATTTATTTTGATTGATGGGTAGACGACACGAGTTCACTTCTCAAATCAACTGTTCCTCCTCAAGTGAATGGAAATGCCATTAATGCGTTCCGCACACAAAAAAAAACACTTTTTTGTTGAGGAAAAGACAAAAAGGGCAATTATTATGCAGTCTAAGAATTTAAAAGCAGATTTAAAATGATGTTAAAAGGGAGGTCAACTCAGATCACATTTTGATTCATATCACGTTTGTTGTATATTTCTATATTTGTCCACCTGCTGAAAAAAGACACTATATTTTTCCTTTCATCCCTTCTCTGACTTTGAAGAAAAACATCATTATGCGTCATTACTCAAGTTAACGGCTCTCATTAAATCGTTAGCGTAGCATTAGAAGCAGCAGTTTACTCGGGTTGCGTTCCGGATCCGTTTTTTTCCCCCCTTCGCAGATGGAAACGGAAGTGTTGTCGCACGCGGCTCACTCGTTAATTTTCTTTGCTGCCCAGCGGCGAGGGGATTGTGTGCGCAACTTTAATCTTCCCCGATGTCCATTTTCTTTTGTTTTTCTCTTAAGTTCGCTACGGCATATGATTGTGATTATTATATATATGCATGTGCAAGTCACAAAAAAAACTTGGATTGTATTTCACCTTTGATAATTTTATTTCCCAAATTTCATCTGCAATGCGAATTCAATATGCCAAACACAATTTGTATTCGCGTAGCTATTTTTAAATTTCAAAACATATTTTTTACTTTTATTTACTTTTTTCTTTCCCGCCTGTAGGCTGTACTCCCAATAGAACAAAGCAGTGCTTTCTCAAGAGCTCACATGCCCTTGGGTTTTAAAAACATGCCACACTACTAATTCAAAGACATTGCGTTGTTTTTATTTATCTCGAGCGTAACGCGGAGTGTTAGTGTGTCTTCTAAAGCAAAAGGGAGCTCCACCCGGATTCATTTTTATCCCAGCTGACTTTGGGCAAAAGACCAACACAAAACACTTAAGATATTTAAGAGAGGAAGCAATCAAAAGGATATTCTCATAAGAATTTAGTTGTACTTTAGATAAAAAGTCATTTGGAGATACTTGACAAAGCGTTAAGGGACAGGATTTAGTTTTTCATGTTTTCTGGAAAAACATCTTTTACAGTCATCCCGAGCAATCACATTTGCTTAACCCGTGACTAAATTAGCAAATCAACTTGGATGTATGGTCTAACTAATAGCTTTATTGTTGTTAAACACAAACATGTTTGAACTATTTGATACGTTACGAATGACACTTTATACTTCCTGAATTATGATTAATTGAATACAGAACCTTTAATTAATTAGACGACTTGTTTTAATTGAATCTATCCACTAGGAAATATCAATACAAATAGTAAATGTCTTATTCATCCATCTTCTCAACGCCTTCTTATTTGTTATACTGTGAGACAAATAAAAAATGATGGTGAGTGGTTATTTGGCGCCACGGTGGTGTGAGCGGTGCCAGACATCATCTCCGGTAGCTCTGACTATGATGGAGTGCAAACTTGCTGGATGCTGATGAGGGACAATCTTGGCCCTCTTCAGGGACAAACACCTTTGATGAATCAAGCAAATGGGAATAGGTCATATTCGTGCACATTATAAATAAACCGTTAAGCTTCAAGCAAGACCAGTCAAGTCTTCAAAACACAACTTGCTCTTACTTCATTTTAAAAGTCCCTTGATTCTGTTTGTGATGTCTACAGGCGCTAACAAGCCTCCACCCCGAATGCGAGTTCATCTTCCAGCTGGAGAAAGACGAGCTCCGCTGCCTGCGCTCCATCGCCGAGCAGGGAAACACGAGTGCACACGGTGCGTTTGTAAATAACATGGCTGATATGTGAAATGTTTGAGCAAGTGTCTGCTCCTAATCGCTTCTGAGAATTATCCACAATGGAATTAGCAGCAGTTTGAGACTCAGTTGTCAACAAGCTAATTAAAGATAGTATGTAGCCTACAAACATAGCGATAATAGGGCAAATGTAAACGAGCTAGCTCACAGATTAGTTAGTGTTTTTGTTTGATCAGATTGATTAAGGACCCATTTATGAGATGAGTGAAAAAGTTTGATTTCACCTTTAATGAGTGCACTATTTGTATACAAGCAATTCAAAAGTCACTTTTTGCATCGTATGTCCCCTTTAATGGCCTATGAATTAAAAATGTCAACATAAATTAATTTGTGGGCAATTTTAGACATTCTTCCAATTTCATGCTATTTCTTTTTTTCTCCCTACCTCCCCAGGTTGTCGAGCATTCTGGGACGCGGTGGTGTGTTGGCCCCACGCTGAAATCGGGGAAACTGTTTACAGCGCATGTCCTGCTGTGTTTTCCCTCTTCCGAAACGGCACAGGTGACGTTTGCGTCGCAAGATCATTTTCGATACTGTAGTGGTGTGAGTGCCTCTATAACAACAACACTCCACTTTTGTCACGGGGTTGTTAGAAATGCTTGTCAATTCATTTATTCATGTGGCCCGTTCTTTATAAAGAGGCAATGACTCCTGTGGATCGGATGCTGGCGGGGTCTCCGCTAATTACCCGCAATGGGAGGGTGCGCGGGCTTTGAGAAAAGTCAGTGATGTGAAAGTGGCATTAAAAAAACAACTCTCCATGACTGAACAATGCGAAGAAGACCAAAGTAGAACGTTTATATCTTTTGATCGTTGACTGATGTTCAGCGGGGATGCCGTTAATTATGTTCATGACACCAATTTGCATCTCATTTACTTATTAGCGCTGTCAGCTCAAAGCCCGGCTCAGTCATTAGCATAAATAACAGAAAAATATTAGGTGTAGTTATCCAATTTGCCAAAATGGAGAGCATTTAAATCCACCGGGTATAGATTTTTCACCAAAATGGCGGCTGATGTTTAGAAAATATTACAGTTAATGTACTCAGCTTGAATGCAGAAGGAACATTCGAAATTTATTTTGATGTAAAACAAATATCTGTTTTGCAAAAAAAACAAAACTGTAGCATAATTTTACTATCAATGATTGCAATGGCCCCAAGAGCGAAACATTTTTTTTTCTGACATCTTTACTATTTGGGGAGTAAGACCTATTCTATGACGCCATTCCACGCCCCCAAATTATGTTTGCTGTATTTAATGACACGTTCCAATTTCATCAGGATCAAAGCAATTAATCAGTAGACTTGCCATGAAGCCGCTTTCTGAGCTTGATTTTTTTTTTCTTTCTTTTTTTTTTTATGGGCGATTATGCAGATCCTAGAGTGAAAACTAATCTAATTAATCTTCTCCTTTACATAAGGACAAGTGAGCCGAAATTGCACCGATGGAGGTTGGTCTAAACCCTTCCCGCCGTACCACGTCGCCTGCAGGGTGGATGATGACATACCAGAGGTGAGAGCCATCGTCAATCTCGCACAAAAAACTATCCAGCTGTTTCTATTCATGGAATATGCCGCAAATAGCGTCTACATACTGTGACATTTTTTTTTTATTGGAAGGTGTGTAAAACTCCGATCTAAAGAGCATCAAAAGCATTAATGAGCTACTATGCAAATATTTGAGCAAAAGCAATAAGTGGATGTCTTGTCATCCGTCCGATAATAGCGGAGATTATCTTGTTTCTCAAAAAGAGAATGTATCACCATTAAAAATAAGTGTGAGATAATTATCAGCGTACTAAGTGCCACCCATTGCGTTTCACAACGGTAATAAAAAAAAAACTGATATCTGAGTGATTACATGAATAAAGCAGCTTTTTCATTTGAGTCAATTTATCACATTGCCTCTCGACACCATTTCAAATGTGAAAAAAAAAAGCTTTTCGAAGCCCTGCCGCTGTCATGTGGTGTAAACTTCATTTTTCCAGACAGAGCAGAGCTACTTTGCCACCGTGAAATTGATCTACACCATCGGCTACAGTATCTCGCTGCTGGTGTTGACCGCCGCCGTGGTCATCCTGCTCTTTATTCGGTAGGCAGACATGTTTTTCCCCCCTCATACACCCGATACAAATCAATTTATTTTTCTTTTCACCAGGAGACTCCGTTGCGCCAGGAACTTCATCCACATCCAACTCTTCCTCACCTTCATCCTAAAAGCCGCGGCGGTGTTCGTCAAGGACGCCACTCTGTTCTCCAGCGACGACACCAACCACTGCACCCTCTCCACCGTAAAAGAAAAGTTCTTCTCTCTGGCTCATTAACGCCGCTCGTCGTATTAACTAAAGCCTCACGCCTTTTTGTCGTCTTCCCAGTTCGCCTGTAAGGCCGCTGTGGTCTTTTGTCACTATTGCGTCATGGCCAATTTCTTCTGGCTCCTGGTGGAGGCGCTCTACCTCACTACCCTGCTGCTCTCCTCGTTTTACCACAGACAACGATGCCTGTGGGGATTCAGCCTGCTGGGATGGGGTGAGATTTTAGTTGATGTATATTATGTTCTAAAAATAGCTGGAAACTATTTTAAATTGTCTAGAGGAAAAAAAAAATGCACGGCTCCTTTAAGACAGGCACTACTGTCCAGTTTAGGAATAAGATTACTTTGAGCGAGGCCTCACGGAGATAAATTGCATAGAAATGTTGAGATTTCATTTTACCGCAACGTGATCAGGAGAGGAGATTACTTTCGATGGCAGTCAGACGGGAGGAAAAGGGAGCATTTCATGAGTTTCCCAGGATTAACCCAAGATAAGATGTGAAGGTGAATTTAAAGGGCATCAAAGATGGTGAAAATCTCATATTGATCTGTTTCGTTGGACAAAAGAGAGCTTTCTTCTTTCAGTACAGTGAACATTCAAGAGGCGAGTGACATTGACATCATTTCATTGATTTTTTTTTTTTTTTATCTTCTTCCCGACACAAAGGATCAATAGCAAGATTAGAGATGTAAAAAAAAAAAAAATCTAATGTGACTGTTTTATTTATTCTTTTTTCTAACTTCACAGGGGTTCCCGTGTTCTTCATCGTACTGTGGATTGGGTCCAGGGTGTATTTTGAAGACACAGAGTTTGTATCTTCAGACGTAATCCTTACAATCTTATCATGAAGAAATCAATTGACCTTTCAAATCAATGCGTCATCATCTCAAATTGGATTACTGCTCTACACGCTTAGAAAACAAAAAAGCGGGTTAAATGTTGGGGTACATATTTTCTCCCTACAGATTGGATTAAAAATTGAATTTGTGTGTGTTAAAGAACTGACATAAAGGACTTTGACACTCTTGGCCTAAAGGTTACGTCTCTAAATGTCTCTCCCCTGTCCTTCCTTACAGATGCTGGGACATCAATGAGGACTCGCACTATTGGTGGATCATCAAGGGCCCCATTGTGGTGTCCATTGTGGTAAATGCTGCTCATTGTTCATTGGCACCTGCTCGTTCCGCCCCGATTGTCATGCAGATGACTTGTTTACGCATTTTGTCGAGACGCCTTCCTCCGCTGATAAAGTATCCCACGTAAATTTCAATGATGCACCTTTTGTGCATGCCAGAACGACGTGCCAGATGCGTCCGTCCCATCCCGTTATACGCTCTGCTGCACGTATTGTTGCCGTCGTGTGCAATAATAGGCAGCTAACCTTCCTCACCTCTCTCTCCCCCCCCCCCCATCCTCCTTCTTCTTTCAGGTCAACTTCATTCTCTTTGTCAACATTGTTAGAATTCTGATCCAGAAGCTGAGTCCGCGACTAATCCAGTTCAATAACTCATCACAGTACAGGTGATTTCATTGCTACTGTTGTTATTCTTTGACGCTCTGCTTGAGTGGTCTCTATAGATGGCGCTGCACCCGATAGAAATCAATTGCAACTTATGCAATGTGTCATAATTATTGCACAGTGGAGCTAGGATTTTTTTATTTTTTTATTGGGGGGGCAAGGATATTTAAACCAAGCCAAAAACATTTTTTTTTTATAAATCCCACAATTTCTTGATGATAAATATCTAGTAATAAATAGGATAAATAATAATATTTTTATTCCCTACTCGGGACTTAGAATAATATAGAAAACAATTTCGGTAAAAAAACAGAAACTGCCCAAAAGGCAATTATCTTGCCTGCCGTTTAGGGTGTCCAAGCATCTTTCGGTGAGGAGGCACTACCCCCGCATACCCCATTCTAGCTCCGCCCATGGGCAACAGTGTTGGTTTCCTCAATAGCAGAACACAACCAAGAAAGATCACAAAACGCATGTTGCTTCCAAGGGAAGAATTTATTTTGAACCGTCAAGCTACATTGCTGCATCGCAATTCGGCACCTCTTCAATCTAGCCATTCATAAAACATACCTGTCAACATTTTCATTTCAATTGAAACCATGCAAATAGTGTGCAAAATGGCATCGCAGCTCGGGCCGTAATGAATTCATTTAGCCACTGTTCTGCCTCGCTCTCTGCTTCATGAGAGGCTTAGGAGGAAACTCATTGAAATGGGCTGGCAGATCAGAGGAAAGTGTTTGGGCACACCGTGTACGTGATGGAAGAGAGAGAGAGAGAAAAAAACATCCGCCGATGCCGAGATGAGTTGCCTGGAGGCGGCTAAATTGACAACACACTTCTACTTTTTTCTCAGCACTCTTGCTCTGCTCTATTACTGTCATAAACATAGACAGAACAATACATGAAATCTTTGGCAGAGAGTGTTCCTGTAATGGAAATTTACCAGCGCAGGTCATCAGCTAACAACAGTATTTTTTTTCCCACTAAGTGAACCAACATGTGGACTCATTGTCCAAGGTCCGTCTTGTTCCAAATAACAGTCTTAAAAAAATACAAGTTTCTGGTGGTCATGGCAAGGCAGCAAGATCATGTTTAGTGTAAATGGTGTCATATCTCGTTTGTAAAAAATGCATAATTCAATCAAAAATTTCATTGACAGTCATGAAGACACGTAATCTTACTGTCATTCAGTAAACTAAAACAGTTTTTGGCAGAGGATAAAGAAAATCTGACTGGAAGTATTCTTCTTTTGTCTGTCCACATGTTGATGCTGCACATTAGCTCATTTAGTATTTTTTGTGTGTTAGCATTAAGCGAGCGGAATATCAATGTTATGTGTGGTTCTTATAAATACACAATATGTCGTTTTATTTTGACTCATCTATATTGCATTTGTTTGTGCCACCAGACGCCTGACCAAGTCCACCCTGCTGCTCATCCCCTTGTTTGGCACCCACTACATCTTTTTCAATTTCCTGCCTGACTACTTTAACGTAAACCTGCGCCTCTGGGTTGAGCTCTGCATCGGATCCTTCCAGGTAGTTGGATCCGTTCCGCAGTATCCTGCTTTTAAAAGCTCCAAGTAGGTATGAGGGCTGTGGGTAAGATGTGAAATTGCATTTGGTGGCACTGAAGGGGTTTGGTTTAGAAGAAAAAAAACATTACAGGAAATAAACCATCCTGATACATCTGGTTAGTGAATGCATTCTAAGTGCAACCTTCATTAGCAGATTCAAATTCAATGACTTACTCTTTCGAAAGATTAATCACCCCGGAGGATGAAAAATGAATAATGTATGACTTTATGAGTTAGTGAGGCCAGAGACTGCTCTCGAAACTAAATGCGGAGTGTTTTTTGTTTTTTTTTCTCGGAAGCATAGGATGCTCGATTACGACTCGTAAGCTAATTAAGTTCTTTGCACCTTCCTGTCTGGCAATTAGGTGAGGAAGTGCAACTCGAAACTAATGCCAATCATCACATCCAATAGGTGTTCTCTGTTGGGTAAATTGTCAAATACATTTTCATGGCTCGTTTCATACAAATCTGAAAGATATAATTTATTTTGTGAATTACATTTGTACACTCACTGTTATGGACATTAACATTATCCATATTTCGAGCTGCCAATCAGCACAGATTTTGAATATGTTGAATATGTGATCATATTCAGAGCACGTTAAGCACATGTTTTATTTTTTTTGTTTACATGCACTTTCAGAGTTGATTTTCTATTTGTCCTCTTACAGGTTTTCTAAATGAAAACGTGCTTGTCTTTCAGGGGCTCCTTGTCGCAATCCTCTACTGTTTCCTCAATCAAGAAGTGAGTGCACATCACACACACACACCAATCAAATCACGTTCATTTTCTTTTCTTTTTTTTTTTTTACCTCTACCAATTAAAGTAGGCCGAGCATGGTGTCGAAATTTGATCATTTCATGGATTTACCATGAAAAAGACACAAGGGTATTTTTGAAATGAATGACTCAAGTGTGACTAAAATTAATAATCATGATTTTTGTCGACTAAAACTAAAATGGCTGACAAAAACAAGCATAACCATTGTGTGTGGTTTTTTTTTTTAGGTGCAAAAAGAGGTCCACATGCAGTGGCTCAGGTGGCAGGAGAGAAGCTGTGGTGTGGTGTCCCCCGCGGCAAAGGGCAGCATGATGGATACACCCTTATAGACGTGCCAAGGCATTACACACACACGTTTACTTCATCAGCTTTTTGGGAAGAATTTTTCTTCAATCTCACCCAATGCATTTCAACGGGTGTCTTTTAGCTATTCGTGGGCTGCACAGAGCAAGCGTCCGCCGCTGCCAATGTATTTTGTTCAGTTTGCACTGCTAGATATTATAAGACCGTATTTTTGTGTTACATCATTTGTGTGTGAATATTACGTCAGTTGTGTTTCATTAGTAATAGTACACGTCTGTGTGCTTTGTAGTTTTATTACAAAGTGTGCTCAGTTCACAAAGGACTTTTCACGCCTTGTGGAAAGAATAATTCACTGCCGCTTTGTTAGATTAGATAATCGGAACAAGGTTTGGAAAGTGTTTTTTTTTTTTTTTTAAATCAACATAAGAGGAAAACAGTGCAGTATAATGCAGTTTACAGAACACAGCTTACCTTTAACATGTGACGTTATTGTTGTTGTTATTGTTGTATACCTTTGTTTTTTGTATTTTACTGTAGTCCTATTTCAACGTTTTACGTTTTTCCGTAATGATTACACATTTTACTAACTTTATTCTTATTTTAATAAAATGGTGAAAACAGTGATAACTGAACATGCATCCACTGAGGAGCCATCTGCTGCCCCCTTGTGGCTTCACTTATATGCACTAAACTCAAGCATACTTGATTTGAAGCATTTAAATACATTCGACCTGCTGACCCAAAGTTTATATTACGACGACGTCGGGCCAGAACCAGCATCACCCCCTTCCTCTCTCCCTCACCCCCTCCCTCCCTCGTCAGAGTTCGTCGCGGGGCCACGATCTGCTCCCTCCCTACTGGAGAAGTTGAGGAGTGGGCAAAGTTCTATCGCGGATCCACAAGTTTTGACATCTCGGAACCACTATGTATGCTCTTTGAAACTCGTTCACCAGGTAAGTTCATCATTTAACACTTTTAATCATAATAAAGCATTTAACTTGAATAGAAAAAGATTCAAAGTGAGTTTTTAAGATTCATTTGTAGATTTTCTCGGTTGTCCTCGAGGATCGATCGCGCTAAACACTTCCATGGTTAATCAACGATTAATTAGTCGGTATAATATTCCACATATTTCTCAATATTATGAACGGTTTTTATTCTCCCTGCTTTTTTGTTCCGAGGAAGGAGAAGAAAGGGGCTTCATGTCAACTTAATAACAGGGTGCATTTCGGTGTTGTTCCGCCCGTCTGGACATGTTCACTATGAATGAGCCCCCACTTTTTAAAGTACATTTGATCTTCTATAGTGGCTCCTCAAAATTCTTTGGCACATTTTTGAACATATTTGCACCATTCTGGGCCTGGAATACAAGTCTTATTTATTTCTGGATAAGTTTTGCAGTGTAGTTGCGATTTGCGCGTTTACCTCCCACCATTCGCGGTTTCATAGTCACGGATTCACTCATTCATTTCTCATCTGTGGAACCTATCCTTATTGTTTCTTTAGAAAAAAAAAAAAAGTAAAAGAGTCATTCTAAAGGAGTATTTCAGTTGCGATTTAATGTCCCCCCCCAAGGTTCATCTGTATAAAAATAAACTATCAGATTTATTTTGGTCTTTGATTAGGCTTTTCCTGCTCCTCTTCATCAAGCCATGCCTCACCTCTGCATCCTCCTGTCTGCCCTGCTGCTGGCCGCCTCAGCGACCAAATCACCGAACAGCACCGAGGGAGATGAAAATGAAGTCTTCAAAAGCATGCAGCCAGATCTCGTCAAGTACCAGGCAAGTGACTGAACTACAGAGCAATGAAATGAAATTGATTACTCCGACGCCTGCGGCATACCAATTTTATAGCCTGGGAAAGAAAACATCCATCGATTTTTCTTGGGCTTATCCTGTATAATTGTGAACTCGCATTCAAACCAATGGACTGTTTCAAGAAGGGCTCGGCAACTCCATAACAGACTATTTTCTCTTCTAGATTGAGAATCTCATCGGAAATCTCAGCCAACCTACACCAACTATGGGTGATTGAACTCTCTTTTCATTTTGAGTCATAACTTGCCTCTTAACCCATTTTCTTTCACATTAGTCACTTCCACTGCTCTCAGCCAAGCATCCACTAGGCTACCGAGCCAATTGTCAACTAGCGCTACTTCAGCTGCCCGCCAATTGCCCAGTGCTGCTCCTCAGTGTCCCGGAAACCAGGTGATGCTTGAGGGCAGCTCGGATTGTAGCTGCCCATCAGACATGCTAAAGACCGGAGACATCTGTACCTGCCCACTTGGCTTCAGTCTTGAGGAAGCAGCAGGGTGCAAAGGTAAAGTGTCAATATGACCAAAACCTGATAGTCAACCTGATGCTCTTTACAGAGGATAAAGACTAAATGCCTGTGGGTATTATTATATTATCTGTCTACATGTATAGCTTTGCCATTTATGTTCCAAGAAAATATTTAAATAATATATGCATTTTCCTCTGTCCCTTCCGCAGATGTTGACGAGTGTGGAGAAAAGGAACCGTGTGGCCCTCACGCAAAGTGCACCAATACCCCGGGCTCGTACTTGTGCCAATGTTACCGTGGTTACTTGAAGGCTGCAGAATGGTGCCAGGGTCCGTCCGCAGAGATGATGTTTGTGTGTGTGTGTGAGAGCATGATGAGGAGTAATTAACCGCGCCGCGGTGGTCCTCGCTAACTAGCGTGCTGTTCTGGTTTCGCAGATGTCGATGAGTGCGCTCTGGCCGCGGCGACGGGACTGCGAGCTTGCGACGGGAATGCCGAGTGCACAAACACCCTCGGCTCCTTCAGCTGTTCCTGCCCTGTGGGATACCACGGGGTTCACAATGGACAAAACTGTGAAGGCAAGTTTCACTCAGAAACATGAGATGAGTTGACTCATGCTAAACACATTCCGGGTTAAATACTGCGTTTAAATATGTCCGCCTTTTTGTTTTCTTCTCAGATACGAACGAGTGCGCGTCAGGCGTTCACGGTTGTGACGTCAACGCTCGTTGCGGCAACATCGTGGGCTCCTACTTCTGCCAGTGCTACCAAGGTTTCAACGGAGATGGACATTCTTGTTTCGGTGAGCCAATACGGGCATGATGGAAACTCAAATCGGTTTGAAATGTCGACTTAATGCATTTGTATTTTACTGGCAGACATTGACGAGTGCGCCGTGAACAACGGACACTGTGACCACAACTGTACGAATGAACCAGGAGGCTACAGCTGCCAGTGTTCTTCCGGCTACCAACTCAATCCGGATGGACACCGATGCACAGGTGAGTAAAATATTCACCCTGTCATCAACGTTAATAACTTCCCATATTGATTGTCCAATTAAAATGTGCTAGACGTGAACGAGTGTTTGTCCCGGAACGGAAGCTGCGCTCACTCGTGCGTCAACACCCCGGGATCCTTCCGGTGCTCGTGCAGGCCCGGCTACCAGCTCCACATCGACGGCCGCACCTGCGTGGGTCAGATTTCTCGCTGACACTCACTCGCTGTTCACCGCAGTCTACCTGCTCATTTTCAAGCATTTAAACACGAACGAGCAGCACTGAATCACTCACATTTTATGGTTCAGTGATAGCAAAAATGTGTTGTATAGAGAGAGAAAAGTTTGTTGAAAATTGCCATTTTTTTTTTTCTCCGTGTTTTTAGACATTGACGAATGTAAAATTCAGAATGGCGGCTGCTCGCACATCTGCACCAATTCCCCGGGGGGACACGACTGCCACTGCCCACCTCCTCTGCTGCTGGACATCGATAACCTCACCTGCAGCAGTATATTACTTCCAAATGAAATTCCAAAGCGGATGATTTTCTGTTGACAAAACGCTCTCCTGTCGCGTTTTCATCATCTGCACAGATGTTTCGTCTTGTGAATTGAGAAACGGCGGTTGCGACCATATTTGTGTCACGGGGGCCGAGGGAAATGTTCGATGTAGCTGCCGTACTGGTTGGAAACTGAGCGAGGACCGGAGAAGCTGTGATGGTAAGATCCAAAAGATGCCACAAGAGGGCGCCAAAGCAATCTGTTTTTATGACACCGTGTGTGTTTTCTGTCATGAGATGTGGACGAATGCGGAGATTTCACAAACGGAGGCTGCGAGCAATTGTGCGAGAATCACCCCGGCGCTTTCAACTGCACTTGCAAGGAGGGCTATCAAGTGCAAAGCGACGACCTCACCAAATGTCGACGTGAGTCGAAATGTACACTACGCTGAGTACAGTCCAGTTTTTGTGTTGGCATGACACAAGGCATCTTTCCAGCTGTGTGTGAGCCGTCCTGTCAGAACTACGGAGTGTGTACGGCGCCAAACAGCTGCGACTGTCCTCCGGGCTACCCTGGCCTTGGCTGCTCAGGTTTCTTTCTCTACTGGTATCAACTTTTACAAAAGTTTCGATGATTACAGTTTGTGTTCCGTGTGCATTTTAGCTATTTGCTCCCCACCTTGTGCGCATGGAGGTACATGTATGCGCTGGAACAAATGTTTATGTCCTCCTGGTTGGACTGGAGAAGGCTGCCACACAGGTAGTCCTCTTTTCTAATGATGATGTCATCATTCTTCTGCTATATATCATGTTTTTTTTTCATTTTCAAATCTCAGCTGTATGTCAGCTGCTATGCACTAATGGCGGTCGCTGCGTGGGTCCTAATACCTGCCAATGTCCCTCAGACTACACGGGCCCCCAGTGCCTCTCTCGTGAGTAACCCAATCCAATCTAGCTTGTTCAGTTACAGCAGATGACTTTTCTCTTCGGCAACAAAACTAGTGTTTGTGTGTGTTTGGTAGCCTTGTGCACGCCCGCCTGTCAAAATGGCGGCCGATGTGTGGACGTGAATATGTGCACGTGCGTTGGCGGATGGAAAGGAGCTCGATGCCAAATAGGTAAAAAGATTGGTTTTGTCTGTACTCGTAACAGTCGTTTGTAGTTTCTTCTTTTTTGAGAATTGTACTCCTCTTTTCTTTTTCATATTCTTCCCTCCCTTTAATTGTTTTCATTCAGAGCCTGTTCAGTGTCAGAAGACTTGTAAAAATGGCGGCGTGTGCGAAGGCCTCAATAGGTGTCGCTGTGCTAAAGGATTTACCGGAAGTCTCTGTGAAACAGGTCAGTGCGTGTTTGTACTATTATGCATCGCACATTGTGCGTCTTAAAGGTTTTTCGCGTGCACACACGCAGCGGTGACCACACCGTGCGTTCCTCCTTGCCGGAACGGCGCCACCTGCAGTCCTCTCAATACTTGCACATGTCCCGAGGGCACCGCGGGCCTGCGCTGTGAGCGACTGTAAGTATTATATGATCAATAATGTGACACTTTTGTTCTTGTAATGTCATGTGTGATGTTCTTATTGATTTGAAGGACGTGCCCGGTGGTCACTACTATGGTCAGCATGGCTCGAGCAGTGAGAAAAGCATTCCGGGAAAGTTACGTTGACCGTTGCGGACCTTTTGGGATTCAGCTTTGCACCAAATACAGGTTGATGTATATGTAAATTAGCATATGGAGCACAATCATTCCAATAGTTGTATCCTAGCATGATTAATTATATGACATGGCTTTTATTTATTTTTTTCAACAGGATGAACCAGGCACGTGTGTACCTGCAAGCCTACAGGGTGGGCTACAAAATCCAATGTCCAAAGAGGAAAGGCAGATGATGTAGTGTTTAAATTAAACATTTCCGAAACCACATTTCAGTCAGGGCTGAAAACAAGCAACTGCTGTGATGACTACAATTTGCCAAAATGTTGAAATATGGCTCAATGCTACTGTCTAAGGCGCTAAGCCAAAGTGACAATTCTTTTTATTTCTATTTTACGTGATGATTTTCTGGAAGGTAACTGTACAACATACCCTTTATATTATGTGCTTTTAATGATGGATTAAAGGTTGGATGGATTGTTGGAGGATTAGATTGGAAGAACATTCAATTAATTGTAATGAGCTTTAAAATGACCGCATATAATTGTTTTTCCTACTTATTGGTCAAAACTACGCTGAATGAAATACTTCAAACTGCACAGTGCAAACTCTTCACACCAAGACACCTGGCAAGCATCTGTCAAATGAAAGTCATATGAGCATGCATAATGTAAATAGCCGTGAATCCTCTGGAATATTTTATGCATTACGCAATGGAGTCGATCCGTCATGCTGTTTGGCTTTAAATTACCCTACAAGTGGCCAAACTACAGCCAGCCAGCCTATTTGATTATTTGTGTAGTACCTTTTTAAGCCACACGGTGGTAGTAAAGGATGCGTAATATTGAGCAGTATAGTTCCGCTGTCGACTAAACAAATTAAAAGCATTATGTTGTATATCAATAAAATTTGTGGCTATAGCTGACATATTGTTTATAATATCTACTCTTTTTACTATTTTAAAACTACGTAAGGATAACAACGCCAGATAGGGACCCTTTCGACTCAAGGGATAGGGCGTGATCATTTATTTTGAAAGACGGAAACAAACGACTCGCTCGCTTTGAATCCAACTCGTGTGACCTGCACTGTCCTCCAAATAAAACATTTGATTCGGTTTGTGGTCAGGTTGGGACACGGCACAGCAGGAAAGATGGTCTTCGAAGACAAAATGATCGCGAACGGAGAGCCAGACGACGTAAGTAGGTGTTATAAAGGCGAATAAACGAACGTGTCATTTTGTGTTTTGTAATACTAGCTTGGGATGCAAGGACAGCATTCGATATGGTAGGCATGAACAGTCCAGTTACAGTCATTCATTGTACTACAATGACCTGGATGGGTGAATGACAGTCACTAACGCTGATCGGTTGCAGGAGGAAGAGGAGGAAGAAGAAGAGGAGGACCTAGTGGTATGTTGAACCCACTATTTGCGTTGGATAGAAATCGGGCCTGGTAATCAAATGGTGTTGTTTTGCAGGATCCCCTGGAAACGATGCGAGAGAAATGTGCCGAAGCGGAGCATTGCGTACACACACAGGCACGTCTGGAACAATGTGAGACCCGAGTGAACTCTCGCTCCTCCACAGCGGAGGACTGCACCGAAGAACTTTTTGACTTCCTCCATGCACGGGATCATTGTGTAAGTGAGAGGCGACTGGTCAGTATGAGGTCGGTGTGTAATTCTTATTTTTATGTCTCTAGGTGGCGCACAAACTCTTCCATTCTGTTAAATGAAGCTCCTCTTCTTATTGGCTGTGCCAGTGGCTTACGAGGAGAATATGGTTCTAAATACATCTAAAATATTCACTGTATGTATATGAATACACTGTATGTTATTTTATCTGTATGATCATATTAGAAACCTGCAGAGCAAGTGGAAGCAAATATTAAAGTGGAAGGGTCATTATATTTTGCCTATTTTATTTTTAATTTAAAGCATCAGAATTTGTGTATTTTACTGGTTCTTTTATCACAAACAATATATTTTAGGTTGCGTTACCTGACATGTTTTGACTTATACTTCCGCTTTCATCAGATGACCGAGGCCGAAATTGCACTAAGTGCCAAACCCCATTCATTTACAACGGCGTGTCCGCCAGACGGCGACATTTCCCCGTTACCGCTGGCTGCGGCAGGAGATCATCCGAGCGCATCTGAGCTCCTGGAACTCTGGGCCGGCGTGGTCGAGCGGCTGGCCAGTAAAATAGATGACAAGTGAAAACAAAATGAATTCAGTACAACTATCAGAATTTGTGATTCATGTTAAATTGGTTATGGCTTAATTTGGGTTTTAAAAAAATCAGGAAGGGGCTCCTACTTTTCACCGCACTGGTATTCATGAAAATGTAAAATTAGGTTGAATTATTTTGTGCAAAACGGCTAGATTCTAAAATAATCTAACGAAAGAATAGCAACAATAGCGCCCTCTAGGAGGACAGTTTTGGTAATGCTGTTGAATAGTCCAAACGGATAACTGCGCATGCGTAGATTTTAATGTCCAAGGAATCCGTGAAGGGTTCTTTCGCTAATGATTTGCTCATCAACACTCCAACCCTTAAATACGAGACGATCTTGCTCCGAGTCAAAGTGACACGGACCGTTTACAGGCCAAGGAACGTCAATTGTTTCGCTAGAGAGTATGGACAATGTCAAACTGTTCCTCTCGGGGCTGGAGCTGGACACCCGGTCAACAGCCGCCCTCTTGGCCGGGGCTGCTGCTTGCCTAGCGGGGGCTCTTGTGACGCTTGCCCGGGCGGTCGACGGCCAACTGGACGCCAGGAGGAAGATCCAGAGAGCCAGGAAGCTGAGAGATGACAACTTGCTAAAAGCCGAAGAGGCTATGCTACAATACAAGAACGCGGTGAGTTGAAAATAGCTCATGCCCTAAGGTCACCATAGAAATAATTTTCAAACTTTTGAAACTAAGTAGCTTGCAGTACCACCCAAAAAAAATTAAAAGTAATTTTACAAGTACAAAATTAAGGTACACTAAATTTTCATCATAAACAAGATGGAGGTCCTTTAACTAAAAAGTCTATTTAATATTATTGTAAGCCATTTTAACATTCTGAGCATTGGGTTGTTTGAATTTTAATGAAACTTAGAAAAATGTGTTACTAGTGATATGGCACAACATTAAATCTCAAATTGTAATTCAATTGGAGCAGCGGTTTGGTAGCATTCAGAATTTATTTTCATTCATTTTTTTGTGAGTGTGGGTACTTTAAATGAGAGATAAGGCTATTTAACATCACTGTGATTGTCCTTCCAGCATCCAAAGATGGATTCATCTCTCATTTTGTCTTTGTCCTTGACTGAGCTGACAAACAAACTACAGGATGGCCTGCTGGTACCTGAAGATGTGTTTTACTCCTACCTGGAAAAGGTGCAGTATCCTAAATCCAGTTTTAATTATTCTTCCGAAGTCGAGGAGCTAATACCAACTCGATCGATTACTTTTCTTTTTACAGACTATCAACGAAAACAAAAGGTTGAACTGTTGCACCACCATCCTGCTGGAAAGTTTTGATCATCTAAAAACTCTGGACTCCAATAAGCGAGGGCTCCTGTATGGCGTTCCGGTCAGCATCAAGGATAACGTTGCCTACAAGGTAATGGCAAGATGGCGTATCGTGCATACCGCTGACACAGTCTCTGAATCGAATAACGCCTGCCATTCAAAACCTTCCTACAGTACTATGATTCCTCCTGCGGTTTGGTTGCTAACCTCGGCGATCCGGCCGAGAGAGACTCGGTTATTGTGGAAGTCTTGAGGAGACAAGGCGCCATTCCCTTTGTGAAAACAAACGTCCCCCAAGGCATGTTGAGGTAATGTTAACCACGTGGCGTTCAATGAAGAAAAACAGTCGCACTCACCTGCTTTTTCCCCTTCGTATGTCACCCGAAGCTACGACTGCAGTAACGTCATCTACGGGCAGACTGTGAACCCCCACAACCTCAAGAAAACCAGCGGCGGTTCCTCCGGCGGTGAGGGGGCTCTCATCGGGGGCGGCGGCTCCATCCTCGGCATAGGCAGCGATATCGGCGGCAGCGTTCGTATCCCCGCCGCCTTCTGCGGGATCTGCGGCTTCAAGCCAACAGCGGGCCGACTCAGGTTATTCATCATCTTTCTGTCTTCACTTTTATGACTCTCATAATACTTCCCTTGCAATAAAATGTCCTATTTGTGCCCTAGCAAAAATGGTGTTAGCAGTGTTAGTCCGGGGCAAAAGTCAGGTGAGTAACTTATCTGTTTGTGCTGTTTAACACGTTTTAATAAGTTAAAATGTGTTTGAAAGTGTTCATGTGTTTTGATTGTACTCTTCATTACAATATTGTCTATTTTTGTGGTGCATTTAGTGTTGTCAACTCCCGGGCCCTTGGCAAAGGATGTGGACGGCTTGGCTCTGTGTATGCAGGCGCTGCTATGCGACCACATGTTTGACCTGGACCCAACTGTCCCGCCACTGCCTTTTAATATGCAGGTGTGTCCTCACAGAATCATTTACAAATTGTCACCAAGACCTTTTATAGCGGTCATCCAAATCACTCTTTTATGCGTTAATGTTTGCTAACCTTCACTGGAGTCTGCTCGTTCCAGAATTCGTTGCAATTTGGCGCCATCTACAGGCAGAGACTGGTCCTTTCTGTGCAGGCTAAAAATTGTGTCATGTTGGTCTGGGGCAACTTTGCCATCAAAGTCATTGGAAATAAATATTCATATAATTTAGACAAACTTTAAACTTAAAAGAAATTGTGCTTTACTGGATCCTGTACACAGAAAAAAGTGAGTATGTTGTCTCAATTTCTTAAAGTTTTTCTAACTGTGGTATGTATGTCAGGTATATAAGAGCGCCAAGCCTCTGAGAATCGGCTACGTGGAAAGCGACGGCCTCACGCAACTGACACCCAGCATGGCCCGAAGCCTCAGAGAAGTCAGGGATTTGTTGGAGCAGGCGGGCCATACGGTGAGCGCACAAGTAAAGTGTGTTTTGAGATTTTTAATATGATTCTGTGAACACAAAGGTGGTGCCATACAGTCATCTGAGAATTAAGGAGGCACTTTTGCTCATTTCCAATGGCATCTTTGGAGATGGAGGCGCCTCTCTGGTCCAAAAACTGTAAGTCTTGTACAATCTGGTATGTCCGTCTTGGCCACCAGAGGGCAGTATAACACAGGCTTACGACAAGCGTTTCTTTAAGTGACTCAGTAAATTACCATAGTAGTTTAATGTTACTTTTTAGTATAAGTTAATTGTTCGTTTTATCAATTTGTGTGTCACTATTAGCATAAATCACTTTGGTTTTATCAATTTGTGTGTCACTATTAGCATAAATCACTTTGGTTTCAAACGCTCATACTTTTAGGAAAGGGGGAAGTTTTGATCCTACTCTCAAACTTCAAGTGCTTCCTCTCTATCTTCCTTGCTGGCTGAGGAAGATCCTCTCATTCCTGATCAAACCTCTGGTGAGATGTCTTTTTTTTTTTTAGCTGTAGAATTGCTCTGTCTCAGTCCCTTTTTTTTTTGTCCGCAGTCTCCTCGTGGTTCTTTCCTCCTGGAAGCCTCCACAGGAGTCGGGTGAGAACTTTCAAGCTTTCTTGGTCAATGATGGCACACGTTAATACTCTCACGTTTCAGGTCTGTTGTGGAGCTGTGGGAGCAGCACGAGGCTGTGCAGGTGAGCAGATGACGTTTGAGCACGTGCAGAAGGAGACAGCGAAGGTTTTATTTCCGTGTGTTTGTCAGCACTACATCAATGAGACCCTGGCCGAATGGAAACGATGCGACATCGACGTGCTGCTCTGCCCCATGTTCGGACCTGCTTACAACTTCTTGTACTGCGGCAGGCTTACGTGTACGGACATGGCAATTTATTATGTGGCGAGAAAAAAATCACATTCTTCAATTCCTAATTTTTGACCTGTTTTTTTCTTTATCTTTCTGTCCAGTTCTTGCGTCTTACACGGCTATCTACAATTTGCTCAATTTTCCTGCTGGCGTTGTTCCTGTTTCCACGGTGACAGCAGAGGATGAGGAGGAATTGCGCCATTATGAAGGCTTCCATCGGGACCACTGGGACAAGCTTTTCAAACAGGTAATGCAAACTGTGAAACATTTCATGAATAATCACCGTTTCTGTTCTACATGTTAGTTAAATTTTTGATTGATACTCTCCCAGAGGCCAGTTTTTCCTCTTCATTAGTTTATTGACGTGTTTATGTTAATGCACCACATCATCAGCATGAACACATTTTGTCCCATTTTAGTTTGTCTGAAATTCTGCAAATCCTTTATTTAATGACTTTATAAAGCAGAGTGTGGATGATATTTTTTGCCTTCACATAAAACAGTAACAGGTGTGAAATTTACATATGGTGTCCATATAATGAACTGGGTTAATTTTTGCTCAAATAAATATTAGCTGTAGTTCAGCTATTAGTCAACAGGTGGCGACAGCAGATTGTGGCCCGACTGCTGTCTTGCATCTGGGGATTTCTCTGCCCCTCATATGTGCCCGTGTGCGTTTGTGTGTAGGCATTATCAGGAGGCCAAGGTCTGCCCATGGCCGTGCAGTGTGTGGCCCCGCCGTGGCAGGATGAACTGTGTCTGCGCTTCATGAAGGAGGTGGAGGACCTTGTTAAACAGAGTAGGATCAAGTGAGGCCTCAGATATCAGTCCGTTAAGTGAACCTTTGGACACAAGATAAGCCGGTCTGAGACGTTAACGTGAAACACAACCATTTCCGCTTTGCACTTGAGATCATGTTAGCAAAACACAACCGTTGCTCTTTTTGCACTCTAGATCATTTCATCGCAATGTTTTAATTAAAATCAGAATGTATGTACGTCACACTACTCACAAAAGTTTTTGTTTTTTTTTATCAATGAGTGATGCAATAAACGAGGTTGTTCGCCTTCTTTTCCCTCCACCAACTCTGTCTTTGTATCCCTTCCTCTTTCTCTTCTTCATCACTGCTCCACATCATTTCCTTTCTCCCTCTCTTCTCACTGAGTGATGGTAGCACCTCCCAGGTAAAAAGAAAAAGCGATAAAGCGGCCTAATGACACATGCCGCCTTCATCACATTATTGTAAATATGTGTTTTGCGGTAGGTTTACATAAATTTACATATGTTTCCCCGGCTCTCGCCAAGCCATTAGGTACGGCGTCGACGTTTTCCATTACAATCGGGCGCATGAGACGAGCCGCAATCGAGACGTTGTTCTCGGCTCTTATCGGAGAGCGAGCGAGTGGCTCTCGCTGTGCCACTCAGTCAGGGAGCGTTAAGCTTTAAGAGGTACTCGAGAGACTCGCCGGGTCCTCGGGGAACTTGACATTGTTCATAAATCCTGCAGGAACTGAGGAGGTATGGCAGTGACAATCACACACACAAATAAAACATCCGGTAATTATATTTGGGGGATTTTAATTTATTATTGAATGAGCAAGTTTCACACGAGCTGCGTATGTGAGAAGGAAAAAAAAAAGCAGTAATTTTCCTACTAAAATAAAAGATTTAGACAGTCACCCTCGAAACTTATTTTGATTTATTATTGGAATTTTTTTTGTAATGTTTTATATTAAAATCAATGAGTATAAAAAAAAAAACCATACTTGAATAAAATAAATGAAGCAACTCTCATCTTATATAAACAAACACATTAACTTAATGGAGGGTAAAGAGTCCACATCCTATTTAAGCAAAGGATTGCTATACTTTTTCCCCTCATTGCTTGATACCATGTGGCATCAATTCCCATTGGCATCATGGCTGGAAAACTTTCCGGATGTCTCCATTTACTTATTGCGGTGCGACCATTCCAATCCTTCCCGGGATGGAACTCAAAGTGTTGAGCTAGTGTATCGTGAAATATGAAGTATGCGCCGTGATGGGGGCGAACAGCGATCAGCCTGTTGAACGCAATCGGCCTTGATAAAAGCGCCTCATTTCCAGCAACCTTAGGCTATACGATCGAGTACTTGAAAAGCCATCCGATCTCGCTCCTACCGTGCTCGTGTGCCCACAAATAAAACACCTTGCAGTCGCCCCAACTAACCTGGGATGATTCTGTCTTAATGTCCCATTTCAGGGACCGAGGAACCCATTGTCATTATGGCCATCGCGGCAATATGCGACACAGTGGGGGGGGGGCTTCATGTCTTTTGGACCCCCAACCTGGTTACATGGGAAGCAATGATGGGAGGAGCCAGGTGGAGATTACAAGAGAGCTGATACAGGTGCTCGGGTTCTATTGAACAACAGCATGTGTCAATACAGCAGCTTCTCAATATCGGCAGAAGGAGGTTGGGATTCCCAAAGTATCCCCCATGACAGGATTAACAAACACGCTCACTATGAATTTCTCCAATTCTGTGACTCAACAATTCCGTGATCCACTCACTATCGGCTTTAAAGGCCCCCTATCCCGAGTTTGAAAAGCTTACCCTTCGGACAAGGGACGCTCTTTCTTTCCTCCACTCCGTTTTTTTTTTTTTTTTTTTTTCCCCGCATTCACTCGTTCGTCAAAGCCCGCATCGTTGCCAAGCTCTCCCGTCGAGCCCTTTCTGCACATCTGCTACGTTTGGGTTTTCCCATTCCCCCCCCCCCCCCCCCCCCATTTCCAGCGTCTTGATTGGCCCCGGGCCCTTATAGGCAAATTGGTTTACATTGGCGAGATAAATGCTCGGCAAATGCGCTTAAAGACGTACAGTAAGAAAATGCAGACAGTGCGTGTCAGGATTATCACCCGAGTCGGTGGGGAGAAAAGGAAGAGCGCCTCTGTTGCACAAAGCCTGCAGATAGAGTTCGTCTCATGCAGGAGAACCAGAGCAGGATTTCACATTTGCATGCTAGGCTCTAATTCCTGGCATTATATAACTTGTCGCCAACAATCAAAACTCCTGCCGCATTGTGGAAGTCATGTTTTACGGGGGCGAGCAAAAAATGTGTAGAGTTACATTCCTGTTGAAAGGAAGGCTTTTGTTTTGGTGGTGGTGGGGCCCCCCCAGCTAAGAGAAGAACCTTGTGGACCTCATTTACTACTTTCTTGATTTATAACGACTCAGCAATTTTTTTGTAATTTACTTTTACCCTTTGTAATTGGATACAAATTCCCTAAAATGAAAATGTAACATCTGGAATTAGAGGAAAATGACTTTAAAATATCTGACTGCATCCTGGTCTGCCCTCATGCACCTGGGGGGGGGGTCACCTAACCTCTGCCCCCCCTAACGTAAAGGAGTTGATGTTAAAAAAAAAAAAAAGTGTTTATGTCTGTACCCCCCCCCTTTTACCCCCAATACCGCCCCTCCCCGACCTCCCCAACACAAAGCCCCTCGCATCCAAACCAACCCAGAAAATCACGTCGCACCATTCAATCATTGTGTTACCCCCCCCTCCCCTCCCTCTCGCCCTCTCTCACCCCCTTTATGGTCCCCAGTAAAGGTTTTAGGCTCACAGAGAAGGAGGGCTGTCACTGAGGAAACCTTAGCCATTGATGAAGTGACAGGCGCTGCCAGAATATGATCCTAATCCTGTTTCCAGCATTCTTTTAGGCCCGCTGGCATGGCAATTCCTCCACACATTCTCTGAGCTGTCAACTAGGAAAATCCCTCTAATAGCAGCATTGGCGAGATACACATCAAAGAGCTCCTGGAAACCTTCAGCGGCTTAGCGGCGCACACACACACACACACACACACACACACTTAGCATTAACTTCCACCCCTAACCGTGCTGCAAATAAAACTCAAGTGTTGATGGTAAACGGGAACTCATATTTAAAAGGATCTGAAGTGCATGCGCTTAAAAGAATGTAGTCTTGTGTAAACGTGTCCCATTATGAAAACACAAACCACTTTGAGAAAGTGATCTAATGTAGTTTAGAGCAGTGGTGGGCCTTTAGTGGAGATTTACCAGACTTAATCCAGCTCTTAATACCACCACTGTCACATCACAATTATAAAAAAACATCGGTATTGTACTTCTTACATCATCTCCAGAAGCTGAGAATCAATATAATGTAATATAAATATAAAATAAGTCCGATAAATAAAACTTACATCATCTCGAGAAGCTGACAATCATCGTAAAATTAATCAGAGATGCTGATTATTCCAAAATATCCCTTTAGCTTGCGACAGAAATGATTTGCTAATCAACCAATCAGAAGATAGAGAAATGCTGACATCGTCAAAGGCCACCTCTCTCGCCCTGTGAGGATCAATTCAAAATGAGTTAAAGTAGCAGTCCCAAAATAAAACATCTCAACATACACGGACTGGAAAAATGTTTGTATTAATTTAATATGATTTCATAGAAGAAAATATTTTGTAAATTTAGGTCAGCAGAAAAGCCCTTGTTGGTTTCTCGTGGTGTGAAAAGAAAAAAGACAGGTGTGTGAACTCTGCTGACTGTATGAACTCTTTCCCTTCTATTTTATCTTCTTCTATTCTTACTTAATCCATCGATATCCCAACCCAAGGTAATCTTCTTATGGCAAAAGCGTTTGGTTTCGGTGCACAGCCAAACCTCAGCTGGCAGCGTGGGGCGGGGTGGGGGGGCTTGGTGTGACACCCCCGCGTCATTCAGGATTAGCTCTCCCGCGGCGGCAGAACAAGCGACGGGTTCTCCCCCGTGCGCCACGTCGGGAAACCTCGGTGTCGAGGATGCGAGGGACGGCCGTGTGGCGGAATTCATTTGCGCCGTGTGTCTGTGTCGTAGAAGGGGTCAAAGGTCGTGAATACGTGTGAGGGGATTTTATTGGCAAAACTGCTCAAATTGTTATTATATAAAAAGTTTTTTTGTAGATTAAATTCTTCTGAAATACTGTTTAAAAAAACTTTGTTGTTAAAAACAACTTATAAGTGAAATAGGCAAACACATTTTCATCTCTCAGGCTTGATTTATTTCTTCACATTTCACAGATAAATTATTATTTTTTTTTAAACAATTGAAAGATACACATCTTAAATGTACACAGGTCATTTACAAAGATTTGGACTGCTCTAATTTAATCCCGCTATTGTTTGTTTTTAAAACGACAAGTTGTTGAATTTTGACTGCTTTTCTGTTGTCATTGTGTTTTATAATTTTGGTGGACTTTCTTACTTGGTTATTTTTCTATTTGCAGTTAGCTCAAAATGATCAGACAACGCATATTACCAGATTTAGGATTATAACGCACATTTTTTTTTTTTTTTTAGCTTTAAGCGCATACATTCATTGCTTCACTTTTTTAGCATTTTTTTTCCCTATCCTGTTATTCACCGAAAACTCACCTATTTGTGTTTTTTGTGAGCCACAAGATGGCACCAAAGCCCTGTCTAAATAAGAAAATAGTCGAGTACATGGTACACCTTGACTGAGAGACAAACTTTGTAAGCCACAGGGCTAAATTTAGCCTGGGTTGTTACGGAGAGTCTTTGTTGCATGTACATAGATTATAGAGACCGATTTGAATTTTGCAAATGTTTTTTTTTTGTTGACGGCAACGGTCCACCTGTCAACTTTAATGCGATGTTTGCATGCGTTCCTCTGGCTAATAAGAATGTTATTCATTCTGTGTGTACAGCAGCAAAAGTGGAATGGGAAAGCATAGAGTACAGCGCACCCCGACTTATTTGCCGTTCAGTTTTTCTGATTTAGCCGATTTGGCGATATTTTTTTTTCTTCTTCTTTTTGCGATACTATGCTCAGTTGTTTTTTTTCCAGGAAATTATCGCCTATACCCAATCATTTTGGTGCTAAGGAACTTAGTACAGTATACTGAAGTGAGTTGAGTTTCATTAGCTTTACCACCCTCTTGTGGCATCTTTAGGCAATTACAAACATATTTTGTGGGGTTTTGCTATTCGCAGCAGGATAGCGGGAATTCAGTGCACTGCAGTCCAGTGGATCCCTCTTTTTTTTTTTTTTTAGGTTCCTCTGGCAGAAGCCTTGAAAAAGAACATGGCCAGTTGGAAAGTTCAAATCGAGGTGGCCTCTGTAGTTGTTGCGGTTGAATGAGGAAAACGCAGGTGGAGCCAAAGTTCCCGAGCCCGGATCGAAGGGCGAACACGCTTGGCATGGCAGCGCCTTCAGTTGGGGAGCGTGTCCAATCCCAGCGAGGCCGCATGCTGCTTGGCTCTCAGCCGCAGGTTCTCGATACTGGTGGTCTTGCTATTGAGGCTTCCCGGAAGGCCGCCCGAGGCCCCCGGCAGCAGGGGGCTGTTCCACACCTGCTGGGCTTGAGACAGCGTCTGGTAGTAAGACTGGCAGGGCAGCGAACCCAGCGGGGCCGGCATGTTGACATTCATGCCCAAGTAGGGCAGCGAGGACGGCGCGCTCATGTCGAAGGACGGGTAGTGCACCAGGTTGTTGGTGGCCGCCATGTGCTGGCGGAACTGCTCCTGCAACCGGAAGAGGCTGAGCGGCGACGATGCGTACGAGTTGCTTTGGACCGGGCCGCTCGACATGCTGCTGGAGGACGGCAGGGTGGGCGAGCTCAGGGCGGAGTCTGGGAGAGGATTTGGGATATTATCTTTTGACATTCCCACAACAAGAACCAAAAATACAGTATCTTCAAGACGTTATTCCTACCTGATGTCGGGCTGAGTTGCTTGTAGGAGGGCGAGCTGCCACCGGGCTGCATCTCCCCATGCCCTTGCGCCTCCTCCCTATTCCTCCCCCTCGCCTCCCCTCTCACTCTGTCCTCCTCTGCGTACGAGTTGTCCTCCGCCGCTGACTCGCCATCGGACGGCTCGGGGGAGGTGACGTTCACCTCCACGCTCGTCTCGCCGGGCTCTTGAGACCTCGCCGCCGCCCCCGCCGGCCTGTCCGACTCGGACTGGCAGGATGAGGCGGAGGAGGGAGGAGGCGGGGTAGCCCGGGCGTCGACGGGGGGCGTGACCTCGGTCTTGGTGTCCTCGGCGGCGGCCTCGGTGGTTCCTGACGTCTCTTTCTGCTTCTGGAGCTGCTCCTTCTGTAGGCTGCGCTGCTTCTTGCGAAACTTGGCCCGCCGGTTCTTGAACCACACCTGAAGATGAGATACGTTTTTCTTGTCACAATTTAAAACGGACTAATGGTATTTTGTCAGCGTTTTACCTGCACACGGGCCTCGGGCAGGTTGGTGCACATGGCCAGACGCTCCCGCATGACTACGTCCGGGTAGTGTGTCTTCTGGAAGGTCTTCTCCAAAGCTTCCAGTTGCTGGGCGGTGAAGGCCGTCCTGCTGCGCCGCTGTTTTCGGTGCTGCGAGCCGTAACGGGCCTCCAGGATGATGTCTTGAAATGTACAGCCGTTGAGAAGGAAAAAATAAGCCATACGTCTGAGGCGTCCCGATGGCGACGCCCCGTGACCCGCGGCTGATGCTTACCAGCCAGTCTTTCGGCCAAAGTCAGGGCGTGCACCGAGGGCCGGTAGTCGGGGGCGTGCTGGGCCTGTTGCGCCGCCTGCTGGTGGAGGTTATACATGGCGCTGAGGGAGTTCATGGCGTGCAGGGAGTAGCCGTTGACCCCGTAGTGCTGCATGACCTGGAGAAAGCCACTAATTAATTCTGACAACTTTACTGAGCCAAAGTGCATAGACATTGAAAAAAATGATAGCATATTTTCAAAGTAAATACGACTTTTACTTATGAATTGTCTGCCATCTAGTGGAATAGCATTTGCCTGTCACTATACGTCACTGGCATAGATACTGCAGATGAGCAATATACATTATTTATAAATAGTCATATTTAGTAGATGTTCTCTACGTGGCGTGCCCCAAAAAAATCTTATGTATTTTTATTTGTTGTGCTGTGTGTGTTGTGGTTTACAATTGGCACCAATAGATTGTAAATTAATAATTCTCCAGAACCCTATGGGTACATTTAAATCAAAATTTCTCACATTAAATTTCGTTATTATAGTTTCAGAAAGTGTGCTTGTGATGCAGTGGACAAATAAATCAAATAATCATACTTATACTCATTACTACTGCTACAATATAGTTCAGACAACTGCACACAACCAAAAAATATTTTTACATTATGAGGAAGTTTAGTAATATATTTCGTGCTAGCTAGTATATAGTTCCAGTTAGTTTACTGAATACAATTTGTCACACAATGTAAATACAAAGAATTATAGGCAGGTCTACAATGACACTCTTATAAATCAAGATGCATTTATAGATAATATTTGTATTTTCATTATACTAAACATCAAATATCTTATTAAAATTTCAGCCTTATGCAATTTGTTCACTGAAAAATTTGCAATTAAACTTTTTATATAAATGTTTTATATCAGGTTTTAAAATAATTATCTTGATGATGATGATGATGCTTCTTTGCCATCGTCAATTTATTATGCGGTATAAAGTCGTCTTAATAATTTTGCAGGAATTAATTGTCACCTTACGGCAACAGTTTTTTTTTTTACTATGTAGTTTTTTTTTCTAGTCATTTAAAAAATCCATTCGGACAGTGACAACTTTTTTTGGGGTTATTTCGACCAATTTCTACCATTCACAATCTCAATATTTATTTCTAAAGCTGACATTGCTTTGTTTTTGTTTTTTTTGCTGTGTGACAATATAACCCGTTTTTTCTTTCTTTCTTCTTTTTCTTTAATTCTCGGGTCCTTCGTGTTATAGTCCAAACGCCTGCAGGCTGACTGACACATTTGCGTGGGGTCCCCGTGGACTCCTGTCTAATGTGGGTGCAAATAGGTTTGAACTGTACCGGGCTATTAATTTATCATCTGGCTGACACATGAAAGGTCGACCAGAATGCGCGTGCGTGAGAGCGTGCGCGCGAGCGTCTGTACGTGTGTGTAAGATCAAATCTCCTTATAAAATAACATAATTTCGCCTCCATCAACCCGAGGCAGTATTCCTGTAATCTGTAGCGTTGTAAAATGCAATAGAGAAGATTAAAAAAAAAAACATTGTCGTCTTTCAACAGTGGCTCCAGGCTGTGATTTAACCCTCATTATGCTAATTGCCGTGGATTTATGAGTTACACAGCATTTAGCTTGAGGCGTGGAAATTGTATTGAAAACATTTTGGGGACAAAAAAAAACATTTATATTGGAGGGATTCAACCCGCGAGAAATAAACATGAAAAAACACGTGCACGCAATCTTTTTATCCAAATAGAAAAAACATACAAAAAAAGTATAATTTTAAAGTGTTAAGCAAAAAATACAGTTCACCTCGTAAGCAGTCTTTCATTCATTTTTGACAGGAAATAATAGGACAGAGTACATATACAAATACAGAACTGATTTCCTTTTGCCAAAAAAAAATAAATGTTATGAATCTGGAGAAATTTGCTTTTAACAGTTCAGTGTTGGCGGAGTTGGAATTAGTTGAGCGTTATGCAATCTTTCCCCCCTAAACGTTCAATTTCCAAACATTTATGTGGATTTTTGGGAACTGTTTTCCTAACCGAAATAAAAAAAAACAAGCAGCACAAAACTAAAATTGGAGTTTAAAACATTACAACAGATTTTTCTTTCAATGTTACCTCTTTCCTCGATGTGCTCTTCTAAAGTGAAATATCTCCACCGGCTAGTGATTGTTGTCCTCCTAAATCGTCTCTCCAAAAATCCTCATCTTTTCATGTTTCTGTTTAAAAAATATAATTTAAATGGTTCCCGTTTGACTTTGTGCGTATCCCGAAAACATCTTGGTTGGTTCCGGAAAAGTGAAGAGGATGCTTGTGGCGTCCATCTCTTGGCCCTTTTAAAATTCCAGTGGGCGCTCTGACGTCAACACAGTGTCAGCCAATCACATTCCTCTCCTCCAACTCGCAACCCCTCCCCTTAAGTTTTCCATCGGTACTTTACGTACTGCCAATTTCCATTCTTAATTTTCGTTGTAGTTTGTTTTATTTGGAACGTGATTATTTTATTCAGTACTATATTAGTAAGAATTGATCGTCACATATTTTTAACTCTATTTAAATATGCACGTTGTAAAAATTAGCAGCCACAATTTCATGGCAGCGTCTCCTAACTCAGAATCACGTATTTATTTATTTTGTATTTATTACCATTACTATTATTTTATCCAATATTATTGTTTAATTACGTTTTTAATTTGTGCAAAAGAAAAAATGTGCCTCTAAGCTGCAATGATCTGCAGAAATTAATTAAAAGATTGATCATTAGTGACAAAATTGCTTTAAATGGTTGAATTAATTACGTTTTTGTTTTTTTTCCATGTTTAACGACTGTTCGCCGGAAAGTCACCTGATTAGGAAACTCCGGCTGCCCGGTTCCTGCTTGCATTTACCCGCGGTCAGGCCCCCCAAGGGATTTATTTTGGGGGGTTCAGGATTTGGGAGACAAGACGCCATCTCACTTACACCCTCCCTTAAAAATGTCTTGAAATGACTGCTGCTAAGAGGATTAAAACAATAATGCCCCGCTCCTCTTCAAGGTTTTTTTTTTCCTCAAAAGATTTCTTCTTCGTGAGGAAAAAAGCGTTTAGGTTTTGGAATTAAGGGCACCGAAAAGAAGAAGACGAGGTAGCCTTTTAATGTAAGTAAAGCTTGCATATTTTGTGGAGTGTGAGACAAAAAAAAAAAAAGTGGGGGGGGCGAGAGGGAGGCTGTCGCAAAATGCCAAACTTCACTGGAGATGTTTGGAACACATTTGCAGTCGTGCAGCGTGGGAAACAAAGCAACTATTGACATTATTGTATTTCCACCCCATGCAACAGATGGTTTATCCGTGCATGTAGGCCTATTTATTGTATCAGTAAAAGACAACACGCCAAATTTGTTTCAAATGTTTAGATTTTTTTTTCTTTTTGTTCCAAAACTTGCAGACTTGCACTGCCTTTTGGTCTAAAGAGGAAAGGACAATCGGATTAACTTTGAAAGCCAATAGAAATAGGACTACTGCATGTGGGCAAACAATTTATAAAGCAATTAAAAGGAATTGCTTCAAATCTAACTTTAAATATATACACTGCGATTTTTTCCCCCACATATCATATTATTTCATGAACTTTATGGGATTTAAATAAAAAAATCAAAAGTACTCTCACAGGAAAATCTAACATGGAAAAATCTCATGTACTATTTAATTTTGCCCCCCCCCCCTCTTCTATAGTTATATGTAGAATAGAATGATATAAATATTTAGTCTGGAACATACATATCCTCACTCGATATCACACAGATGGAGACAGAAATGTTTCTCAATACACTTGATGAGATTTTGAACTCAGAAAAACAAGTCAAGAAACCGTTTCTCCTCTTTTGATTGATTTATTCAAAGTTGCAGCTTATTGGCTTTCAACCATTTTGTGCTTCTGATGCTGTTGCTGCGTCGGAAGTTTTTCCCCTCTCCTTTTGCAAACGTGGCCGTTCATTGTGCTCACCTTCAGGCTGCTAACTTTCCTAAAGCGGGAATTCATCTGAGATTTGCGTGGATTTTCCGGGCGCTCTCATTGTTCTGTGCGCCGGGCCTGCATTCAGCTCCCACTTTTAAGCTCCTCTCCAGATCTAACTCATCGCCTTTCCTCTCCATCATCCTCTTCCCGCCTGCAAACTTTATCCCTGCATCAGGACTCGAGGCGGCTCAGCTTGGGCGATTTATGAACCTCGTTGGGTTTTTAATCAGGTTTTAGAACGTCGGCGTGTTTGTCATTTCACTCCTCCAGTGGCCACTGCACAGCCTTGTGCGTCAAGTCGAGGAGAAAGTTGACGCCTTCAGCCTTCAGAGCCCATTAACTTGTATCATTAAGCTTTCTTGAACTTCATGAATATATTAGCCAGCGCGCGTGCTCGCTGTCAAGGTTAGCCCGCACGCGCGCTCATTTGGGTGAAATTAATCATTTTGATGTATGGCTTGGAATGGAACGCTTCCAAGGGACTTCTGTGACTGGAGTAACAAAGCGAGCTGCCATTAGCGAGCCTCCGACTTGCGACTCGGGTTGGCGGGGAGCGACCTTCTGCTCCGGGAAGAGTGCGGCGAATGACAATGCCACGCAGGCCTCACGTGCTGAACGCTAGCTGACAATTCCTCAATTAGGACAAAAAAATGGACAAATCCACTATTGAGGTCAATTTGATGCAACTTTCTGCATTCATTTCACCCAACTTTCTGGTAAAAAAACTGAAAATTGTGCAAGTTTTCCTCCCCCACATTAAAATGTTTTTATTCCTTCCAAATTGTTCGACTCTGCCTTGAGTAAAATTTGTGTCACCCTGGCCACCCCACAGAAAAATGTTTACTCCGCCCCTGGAAGTATACCTGATTTTTTTCTAAATGAAATGGTTCACTGTGGAAAGTTTTTCTGTTTCAAGACAGGTATCGGACATGCTGACGCTTTCGGATCAAAGCAGCTCCAGAACATCCTGTGAAGGTGACCGCGAGTTTTCCTCCCGACGTGATCCTGCGGAGGCAACCCGAGGCCGCTCTCCCCGACGCCTCTCGCAGACGTTGACATATCGAGGTTGGCAGGTTTGTTTCCTCCCTCTTTCTCAGAGCCGCGTTTTCCTTGTGCCCCTCGGGCTGCGGCCCAGCACAAGGGTTCCTATTGTCGGGCCCTAATCCAGAGGCTACACAGCTTTAGCAACATGGTGGGATAAAAGCCCATCAAACCACTACTTTACGGGGGAAAATCTTTCCTAATCCCTCGCTTTATGGAAACAAAAGGAGAGAAACAAGAGGAGAGAAAGAAATTGTGCAGGCGCAGGGCAAGAGCGGGAGCTAAGATGCAAAGAAGTAGTTTCTCTGGAGAAGCTAACCATTTTTGACAGGCTTTCACTAAAGGATTGACACAAAACGGACACCGGGATTCCAAAAAAGGGCCATTGGGGCTCTCTCTTTATGCTCAAATTGAGCTTTAAGATCCTCGGCGGGATATGTTGAAATTAGCCAGATTAAATTCCACAACCGTATGACGACTTGGCAGGGGGCACCTGTCAGATTTGGACATCGTTGATGATGTCAACGACGGGAGCTTGAACTTTGGCTGGGTGGGGGAAAGTCTCTGACCGTGACCTAAAAAAAAGTTCCCGGGTCAGGAAGGATTGAGCCGGTTCCATGTGTGGGAATTCCCCCAAAAGATGCTGAATGGCAGCGACAAACCCTAAATCCGTCTGTACCAGCTCTAGGACGCGTCGGCCATTGTTTGAGCGGACCTCCCGCGTACGCGCGCGCCATCTCGCTTGCACGTACGGCGGACAAATCCCCGTGACCCCGTTTCACTGCCAATTCCAATTTGCGTCTCGGACCTTCCCAATGCCGAGCGCCGCGTTGCGCAAATGACCCGGTTCGGCACTCCATTTTCTAAATGCGCCACTGGAGGATCATTTGAGGAGGTCTGCGGAGATTGAGAACGGCTCGCTTTGTTCCGGTTCCACAAGTCCATAAACTAGCATGGCTCCGAGGCTCTCGGGCGACGGTGATAATTTACAATAGCTGCCACCACACTTTCCTCACAGGACTTCTGGATTTTAAAATTCAATATATGGGCACAAATACTGGAATGCCGTTTTCCCACCTCGCACCTCCTTACACGCTGCCCTGATACCCCCTGGAAGGGGGTAATTAAGAGATAACAGACTAGGGACGCTCATGAGGGAATGAGTGATTAGTGATTCATTACATGAGCTTAGAAGGGGCAAAAAGGAGGAAGTGGTCTGTGGGGGGGGGGGGGGGGGGGGGGGGGGGGGGGGGGTTGACGGTGCTCCTGGAGAAATTGCCAATGGATTTGTCTTGGGGTAATTAACCATCACCCAGGGGAAGACTGGGGATCAACCCAAAATGGCGTCCACACATGACCACTCTCTCGGCACTCTCTCGCCCCCTGTTGGTCAATTGCTATCGTATTGCCCTCTAAGAACAACGTGCACGGCACACACAATGGCTCCCATCCACTATTTGACTCCCGGTGATCCTATAAAGTCCATATTCCCGTCTTCCTAGTCCTCCCAAAGCCAGGCTCCCATCCCGGGGTAATCCTCTCTGGTCCTCATGAGCCGCACAAAGCGGCGCACTCTTACACGGAGAAGTTGGGTTTTCTCCATCTGTTTTTATCTGATTTGGAAGCACTTAGAAACAGCTCCGAGTCTTTACGCTATTCAAACAGGCGATAGTGCGAGCTAGCTCTCGACATCTGTCTTTTGTGGTCAAATCTGCGCTAAAGCATCTGCGGGTCATGTGGATTGCGACATTTAGAGAATTGAAGCTCATCTGTGCAGCTTAAGCGCAGTCTTGTCTTCATCGCAATAATGGCCGCTGCTATATTTAAGTTAGCAAGTACATACGCTCCTTTTGTAAGCTTTATTACTGCCTGGTGTTGTTTGGGGGAAATGAGCATCAGGGATTGTTTTTATTGTTGCTTTATAATCTGGTTTTAAAACCGTGCTCTACAGAAAAGCTTTCTTAGAAAAGCTTTGGCTGATCTCCAAAGAAGAGACGCAGCCGCCAGTAGGCCCACGGAGCGAATGGTCGCCGCCTGCAAGGGAAAAAAAAAAAGTGAAACAACCAACTGGCAGGTATGTCAGACCCCATGGGGCCAATAATTGTAACAATTATTTCTAGTTCTGTTTAACCTGTTCAAAATTGGATGATCTCTGCTTTAACGTGGTTATAATATAATGGAATGAATCTGCACACAAACATTTTCGATTTGCAAATATAGTACCACTGATTCTGAAGGAACCGGGCAGATTCGATTCGATTCAATTCGATTTGATTCAATTAGATTGAATTAGGTAAAATCATATTCGAATCAATTACAAATTGCAACTATACTGTCTTATTCTCGTTGCGCGAAAAGAATCGAAGCTCTGTTGGTTTTTGTTTTGCTTTCCAAGCAAGTGGGATACATGTGGACATAATAGACTTGCTATTATTAGTATATTCGAGTCATGACTATGAATGAGATGAATTAGCTGCGCTAACACACGAGGGAGTGTCACGGAAGTTGATGACAGTGCAGTAAAAAGACGCTTGGGGACTTCTCACTCATTCACTCACTCACTCCCGTCACTGACATGATAAAGTGGCCGCATTCACTTTGTGTGTGTGTGTGTCAGAGCCGTCCCGTCCCGTCAGATGGTTATGAATAATGTATTGATAGTCAGCAAGCCCCCTCTGGTATAGTCCTCACAATCCCGCCCGCCATGTGCGTCACTTGTGTTTAGTCTACCCAGCTGGCGGAGGTCGCACACGCACGCACACATTTTCAGTCAGTCCCCGGAGAGCCGCGTGTGTCCATGTTCTCTTTTCATTCATCAATCGCTGGCCCAAAGTGTTTAACACCAACAATGAGGCTTTTAAGAGGCCCCTCACGACGTGGCGGCAGTGCTGATAATTACCCAAACATGAAGTTGTCACTCTCCTACTCAGCATCTGCCCCCCCCCCCCCCCCCCCCCCCCCACTCTCTCTTTTTTTTTTTTTTTTTTTCCTCCTATGTTTTTTTTTTTAAATGTATGCCGAGGCAAGCGTGACACAGAGATGGACAGTAATTGGTGAGATTGATTTTTAAAAGCATGTTCATTCGGCCCCTTCCTTTGTGCGGAGGGAGCGTTTTCATTAAGCCTGATAAATGCTTCAGTGTGTTTCCTGTCACACTCACTATATTTAATGTCCTCATCGTTTTCTTTATGTTATATCAAAAGATACATTCACTCAATTAATCGTTATTATATCCAGTCAGCAACCCTCATCTTAATTCCACATTAATTGAATGTGTAAGAATTAGGCGATGCATCATAATTTTTTGGAGTCAAGTTGCATTTCAGGGATCTCAAATGAAAAAATTGTTTTAATTAGTTTCGCTGACCTATGTGGCTAGACGTTTACCACAGATGGCTCCATTAAAAAAACAAAAAAAACAAACAGGAAGTCGGCCATTTTGATTCGAAGCTAGCCAAGCTAACAGACCAACCCGACATGAGATTTTGTGAGGCTAATTGTCTTCTATGGAAGTTAAGCTATTTTAAACTAAAAAGTTCAAAACGTAACGCTCCGAGGTTTTTATTAGCGGCAAACAGCGCCACGAATACAAACCCGCCAAGCGCAATGGCATCGCCTGGAAACTCATGAAGCTAATCCATGATATTGATCAGTGCGTTTCCTATGGGCCCCTGTAATCCATCAAGCTAACAATGTGGGATAGGCCTAATTTATATCATCTGAAAGGTGTAATCAAAGATGAATGAGCCCCAGCGTGATAGAAATGTGCGCTGGGTCATAATTTCTGTGAGTAATGATAGAAGAGCAGAGAGAGAAAACAACAAGTCCAAACAACATCCAAACTTCTCAAAAAGGCCAGTTATTCAATTCAGAATTTTTATTAAAACAAAAACAAAAATGGCCATTGAATTAAACGTATACCTGAGGCGCCGCATGAAAAGCAGCCAATGTCTTAATCTTACACCAAAACACGCATGTTCGTCGAATTAGCGACACAAAAGCTAGCACCGTGTAACATGTTGACCCCGGAGCCAGGAAAACGGCGGCGCAGCGAGGGAGTGTGTGTAAATATAAGCGTAAATATATATGAACGTTTCCCCCACTTAAGAAGTGCAACCCTTTAAATAAGGCCAAGAATAATCTGTTTCCCTCGCGGCGGCCGATCCGGCGGAGGGATTTGCGGAAACATTCGCCAGTTTGACACAGATCTACATAATCATTTTAAGTTCCTCGCCGCTCCTTCCAATGATTCTGCTGCTGTCACTTTAGATACCGCTAAAACTGATTTGGGCGCCCTAATCTCCCGCTATTTCTTAGACTGGAAAAATCTCTAATATTATAAGGAGATTATTTCATTTATAATTGATTGAGTGCATTTGCCAGAGTGCCACTTCAAAGTTGGCTGAATTAAACACGCCGTTAAGACGCCCCGCCCGGCCCGGCGCCGGGCGCGGCCACCCGGTCCTGGGGTGGTGGGACTGCATGTGCGGATGTTGTGTGTGATTATGGAGAATTCTTAAAGTGGACTCGAGGTGGCAGTTTAGCAGCAGGCAGATGGATTTAAATGTGGATAATATTGATACCACGCTTGGTGATGATATTGATGGATGCCAGTGCAATGAGGTGGAGAGTCAGGTTTTTTTTTTTCCTGTGGGCTCATTTAATGATAGATGAAATGCATTAATGGATTGTTTACTTATTTACACGTTATTGAGTCGATTTTCATCTGCTGTTTTGGGAAAAAAATATTCTTATTATTATTATTATTACCTGATGTAATGAATCTCATTTTTGAAGGCCTGAACATAAATTAAAATTTGCACACACATCAGGCCTGGAGGAAAAAAATATTTTAGTCATACACAACTTTGGCTTCCTTGGTTTAATTGATTTATGTTTGCTTCCTTGTTGCCTAGCAACGCTGATAATCAATTATTGGTGATTTCAGCAAGTCTGGTATGGGACTTTTTGCGAGTTCAGTTCCCGTCTGCACAGCCCTCAGCGAGCGTCAAAAGACTGAGAATTAATTTCCGAATGGGGTGAAATCAAAACTCGATTCACAAATGGACCCTAATGAGTGGCTTCCTCTGGCGCTGCTATTTGTCTGAGGTTGAGAGGGGGGGGGCGGCGTAAGAGGGATCAAGCGATGCCCAATTTCCCAAATTGAAAAAGTCAAAAGCCAACGTGGATCAGCCGCGTATTCATTATCCCCACAGCCGTCTTAATTGGAATTCAATTTAGCCGACGCTCTCGGCTAAATTGGCTCCGCTTGATGGGACCTAAAGTACATTTGAGCGGCCTTAGCTACACTTGTCACATGATCAAATGGGGACAATACGACGTATGGGGGAAAGGGTTTCGTTGGCTTCTATATTTTTTGTGCCCCCTTTAAAAACAACCCCCATCCTCTCTCGCTCTCCATATTTTTGCTTTCATGTCATTTAGAGAAATGGTTAATAAGGCAGAGCGTTAAGAGGATTGCGATGTGCTCGGGCTATAGCTGCCGGACAGGGGGAGGGGGTGTCACAGCATCTAAGGCACTGGGATATAGTATGGGGTGGAGGGGTGGGGGGGGGCATTGACTGGTTACAATACTGGGCTGACTGTCAAAACTCATTTAGTCAGAACTAAGCACTCCAATAGGCCATATCGTCTTCTATGGTCTTGAAAGACTCACTATCTCTCTCTGCATTAATAAAGACCCTTAAAGAAGTGGACCAATGAGGGAGATCCAAGACAGATGAGGAATCTCGGGAAGGTTTTTAGGGTACATTGGTAGAAAGAGCTTATGAAGAAGAAAAGGCTTTCAGAGAATATTCAAGTCTCGTACAGGTGGACTTCTATCTTATCTTCTAGATGTGTCCTCAAGCAAATGTGAGGATGGACAAAGGTTCAGTTTTTACGGTCCTCCCTTCTTTATCCTTCTTGTATAAATTGAGTATGAAATAGAGCGGTTCTCCATTTGTCGCAGATAAAATGTGTCTTTCCTTTCAGTCAGCGACAAACGAACACCGTAACTCCTAAAGGCACCATGTCCCAGGGTTTTGTGAGGCCTGTTTGCTTTGCACACGTCGTGTTTTCTTGGGACTCCTTGGGCACTCTTAAGTCCTTTTCAGGGAGTTTACCAAGGCCCGTAGAAAGCCTTGGCTATGTTTGCTTTGGGGAATGGGTCCTCTGACAAACCGCTAAAGTAGCGTGTCGGCGCACGGGGCCCGAAGTACTTCTGCCGCCCCTTCCTTCACCGATAATCTGTCACACCACCTCCGGGATAAAACGCCGCAAAGATTTTGACACACTTCTGTCAGGGTTCACGCTTAGTTTCCTGCCAGTCAGACCTAGCAGAGGTGATGTTGTCATCTGGACACCTTTGCTAAGCTCAAAAAGGACTCAAGGCCTATTTCTTTGTAAACTGCGAAATGTTGCCATTTATTTTTTGGGGTGTCTTTGTTAGCCAGCATAAAGTTCTTTCAATAGGTGTCCATGTTGTCATGTCAGTCCGTCACGGGCCGTCACGCTCGAGGCGCCGCGGGAAGGCCCGAGGACGAGGTGGCGTATTTGGCGTGGCCTGTCGGAGGTTTAATTCCCGCGCTGGCGTCGGAGGCGTCGCCTCGCATATTCAGATTTGGGCCGGGCTGCCATGTGGGCTCGGAGATACTCTCCTCCTAACACCCCCCCCCCTTCCCCTACCCTCCCTCCTGCTCCATTCAGGGGCTTGTGAGGAGTCTCGGCATGGCGTTTAAAAAGGAGATTAAGTTTCCTGCAGAAAGCAAAGCTCCTTAAGGGGGTATCTGTGTGCCTCTCAGCCGCTTGGTCAGTCAGGGATGCGCTGGGGGGTGGGGGGGGGGTTTGTCTCGAAGCAGTAGACGGCAAGTTGGGGCGGGGGGGGGGGTTGACCTCACTCCCAACCTCTGGCAAGCCATCACCTGCACCGGCCAACAATGAACCACAACGATGTCATCACCTGGATGGCTGTTTATGGGTTTTTAAATGTTTTGGGGAACACCCACTTCATCCAACCTATGGAACGTGACTTTCGACTAAAACCTTTTCCGTACTTTGAATGATGAAAATCACCCGTTTGGATTAGGCCAGGAGTCATTTCGTGATATGAGATGTCTAAGCGTGCATTCAGATTGTAGATTTAAAAAAAAAAAAAAAAAGGAAAATATTACAAATGAATGGAATTGAAATCTACCCTTGAAAAAGCTTTAGTATGATCCTCTGAGCCAAAGTTGACCAAATGGAGAAGAGGGAAAAAAAACCCTTACGTGTTCTTTTAGTTGATTAGCAATACTGATGACGGGCTTGAATGAAAGAGCGGCCAAAAAAAAAAAAAAAAAAAAAGCCTTATCTGCTCTATTCAGCAGAGGCCTCGCCTGGGAAGCGCTGTCAGATCCTGCCAATAGCCATAATGGGCCCTAATTCCACATCAATGCAGCCTAAATGAAGTGTCACCAGAAGATTGATCTTCTCAGATGAAGGTTGTTCTTCTACCTCCTTTGCAAACACCCTCGGGTCCTCAGTGACGGGCCGAGCCGTTGCTACCTGGGCCTTCTGTGGGGATTCAACCAACTTAATCCACGTCGACATCGAAGAAAATGTGATATAAATAATTATAATAACAATTATCTGGAGCAGTTTATAATACAAATATTTATTTCAATAATATGGCAAATGTGTGTGCGCGATGGCACAGTTGACAAAAAAAAAAATCTGAAATATATTCAAATAAATCATTTTCCGCATTCTCGTGGCTAATGTTTGAAGGTTGTCTAATATTTGCTAGGCCGCTTTTGATGAAGGCGCGTCGGCTCGTCGTCTTGTGTTGTCTGACAGGTGCACGGGCGCCATAATGCCACCGGCTGGAGACTTTGCGGGGAGCTTAAACACGAGCAGTCCTCCTACCGTACACATCTAAACCCCCCATTTTGCTCCTTTGCGTGAGTAATTCTTGTCCACAGAAGTGGATTTTTACTCTCTGTCACTTTGAAAGCGCTACTTTCTCCTCTTTGCCGAGCATTAGGCTAATCGCTCGCTAATTCTTAACTTGTGCGAATATATCGGGTGGCGTTGCCTCAATGGTACTCGAGGCCATGTCATTCCAGCATTAACAAAATTATATTAATGCTATTTTAACCACTTCTATGTTATGTTATTGACAATACAAGATGCATTTTTATATATTGTATGGATTTAAATTGAACAGACATGATTGATTTTGATATCATTTGATGTTGAAGTCACATTGAGGCTATGCTACGAGGCTAACAGTAAAAAAACAGCAAACAGACTTTTTCCCGAGTTAATTGGAACTCGCCAGATAGCGTATATTTGTGTGTGTGTGTAAGCAAATACAAGCAGTGTTTACTCGTGAGCCAGCAGGCCCTCGGATGAGCTTCCCAGGAGAGGCGTCAGATTGCGCCAAGTTTGTCGCTGTCACTTTGATTAAGGCTAACACGGCGGCTTTTGGCGCATGTGGTCAGGTTAATGAAACTCAGTGAGAAGGCACTTCTCCCGTTTCCTTCCCCGCCGCCAAGCTGCGGGTGACGGGATGAGGTTCACCGATTCTCTCCAAACAACTTTCCGTCGTCGTAGGACAGTCTCCTAATATTGCGAGAACTAGTTTTTTTCCATTGGCAAAAGCAAGTGACGCCAGGCAGGTATTTTGGTTTTTAAATAAGGGGGCGTGGTCTTAGTGTCCGATATCTGCATCACAAATACAAATAGATTCATATAACAACAACAAAAAATCCCTCGCTTCGTCAAAAATAAATGAAAAACATCTTATGGACTTGTATAGCTGCCCGACAAGGTGCCTGACATAAAATACAACACGACTCCATTTTGTGGCATATAATTCTTTATTTTCATCGCAATCCAGATAGGCTTCACTGTAAAACTAAAAAAAAAAACGACTGCGGTTCATGTTGGCAGATTCCACCAATCAAAAGTCTCCACTTCATCCACCCATTCCCGTTCTTCTCCCGCATCTCACGAGGTTATCGAGACAGCGGCTCAAGTCCTTTCAAATGTTTCTCTTTGCTCCCTCTTTCTTTGCTGACACAGGAGCAGGCCAAAGTGGAGAATAAGTAACACAATTGGAGGGCATCCTGTCCCTTTAAGAGGGGTGGGGTGGATGGGGAGGGGAGAACCCTTCTAATCTTTACCTCTCCACTCAGGCCCTGGATTTATACATTTCCTGCAATCTCAAAGCCGTCTTGATTTTGAGAGAGTGTGAGAGAGAGGAAGTGTACAACTGGCAAGAGGTGCTACGAGGAGGTGGGGGTATGCGTGAGTTGAGGGTGGGATAGAGGGGTTTGTTTGTGCTGTCCTTTAGAAAAAGAGCTTACGGGTTGAGCAGAAGAAACGCGGGGAGCTAATGTGAAGATTTAGGACTTTCTCCGAGGCTTGGCCCCGTCTAAGCTCTGTTTGCTTGAGCCGTTTGTGGGGTCCTGCTCGCGCTAAACCCAGATTAATATTCCCCCCATATCCAAGCGGCCCAGACACCGGCACCCGGCCTCGCTGCCCCCTCCCCGCACGCACACACCTCACCCCCAACCCCTTCCCTGCGTGTCTTTTCTGGCCCGGCTCGTCTCCTTTTCCTAATCCAAGTCGGCCGCCTCTCATCTTGCTCTTTATCTGCTCTAAGTAAGCACCTTTCTCATGGTTGCTTTTCATAAAGGGGGGTTGGGGCGGAGTGTAAATATGTTTATACCTCCCCTTACCCCCCCCCCACACACTCCCCCCATCCTCCTCACTGACCTCTTTACGCTGTTATTATCTGAGCCAGATATTGCTTTTAGCAAGGCTTGTCTTAATACTTCAAATTTGTTTCCATAAGATGCAAAAAAAATCAATAATAAATAATATTATAGTAAATAATCAATAATATTGCATCCAATAAATGTATGATAATTTATTATGATTTAACTGTTGCTACTCGTATAAAAGTCGCTCATAAGAGTTGCACAAATGTCGCAAAGAATAACAAATGCATTTTGAGCAGAGAGAGGGAGAGAGGAAGGAGGGGGGGGTGAATTTGGCGTGCTAAACAGGCGGGCTAAACCCATTACCTAAGTGTTCTTTATCTTCCCATATGCTTTTGTTGTTTAATCAGCTTTGTATCTCTCCAAATCCTGGATTGAGATAACAAACAAATGGATGAGCTCAACTCGCAGAAAAAAAAAAAAAGCCTTTCTTCTGGCATCTTAGAAGCCATTCTCGGTGCCGCCTCACGGTCAGAGTACAAAAGACTTTTATTTCTTTCGGGGTTTTTTTGCTGTCGCCATTTTTGGCCCGGCTCATTGTGCCGCGCTCACCTAAAATCGCCCCTCGTGTCTCCCTCCGAGTACCCGGCGGACTCGACGGAAAAGGAGGGAGAAAAGGCCCGAGTCGACAGATTTGTACTCATTGGCGAGGAGTTCTTTTTTTTCGTCTTCTCCATAAGAAAAGGAGGATTCCGTTTCCAGATTAGCGTTGGCATTCAAAGCCGAGCGAGGAGCCAGCGAAGCTTCACTGCACTCCTTATCAGATTTATTTCTGATTTGGACTGATGCTTGCAGTTGCTTTGGGGGGTCACAGAGTTCACACACTTTATATATTAAAAAAAAACTAAACTTTAGGCCAAAATAGAACTTTATGGCAATTAAAATCAAAGGTTTTTTGTGGTGTGTTTAGGTTAGTATATTATGTAGTCTCAAAATTTATAACAGAAAAAATGTCCCCCTTTTTTTTTTTTTTTTTTTTTTTTTTAATTCAACAATATCCATATCAGCTCTCTTTGGGATGCCCTCTTATTTAGGCCTGCTAAAAGTAACACAAAAAATATTACCTCACTTCTTTTCCCGAGCTCCCAAAGTTCCATCTGAAGTGAGATGTTCACTTTCATTTGGGGGGGGAAAAAAAAAAAAAAAGACACACGGAAACAATCGTAAACGTACCCGAGATAGCGATGATGAGTGCGCTCCACCACCGTGTGCATCTCACAGTTGAATTCCCTCAGGGTAGAGTGGCTCATCGCTGTTGCCCTACACACACACACACACACACACACACGCACGCACACACACACACGCACACACACACACACACACGCACGCACACACACACATCGTGTGGTAATGCTGGAAGGGAAACAGCCCTCATTTATTATGGCCATGCCTCGTCTGGTCCCCTCGGTTCAGCGGGTGCGGCGTCAAAGCACGCCTTCCGCCGCCGATGTCACACAATTACCTCTTAAGTGCTCAAACAAATAGAGCGACCCGACGAGTGACATCAAATCAAAACTGTCACAGGTGATTGAGTCTAGTCATCAAGGCGGACCGCCCGCTACCTGTCAGAGGACCCTCGGTGTGATGACTGCTTTATAACCGAGCTCTAATAATAACCCCCCCGCTCCCTCCCTCCCTCCCTCCCTTCTCAACATCATATTGAAGTTGGGCATCAAGTTGCCCTCCTTCCCGCTCCCAAGATGGAGAAAAGCGCCCGGCAGATGGCTCGGGATGATGAGGAGAAAAACGATAGAAGGGAGATTGAAATTTTCCATCCTCCCTCAACTGTGGCCGTTCCCAGTTGACCAGCTTCTTGGAATGTGGGAGAAAGAGGAACTAGATATATAGTAGATAGGATTATAGATCTATAAAAAGTTCCCTTTTTGACCTATTATGGGTTATTTGTGACCCTACTAGCTAAGTTTGACATTCTGACTGGGACCCAAATGTCAGCTCCCCAAATGGCGCATCACCCAAAGGAACAACAAAAACATCAAGGAGATGCGGGGAGACATTAGCGATGATGATGATGATGATGTCGTCGTTGTCTGATGTAAATTGGAAAATGACACAGTCAACAGTCACGGATGGCTGGCTGGCTGGCTGGCTGGCTCGCCGCCGCCGCCGCTGCCTTGACACTGACAAATGGAATATTTCAGAGGACTTAATCAGAGGAAATGGGGTTTGGTCTTCAGGTGACACGCGTGCCGCTCCGGCGCTCGCGCAGAGAAAAGCGATTGCCTGTTTTGACACCGCCGCCGTCTGTCTCTCCCACCTTTTGCCTCTCACGCGACATGAGGACATCACCCATATTAGCAGTAGGAAATAGAAATGTGCAAATATTTCATTCCTGTACTTAAGAAGACTTTTCCGATAGTTCTTAAATGAAATGTCCAAATTTATTGCGTCATCCAAATTAAAATGTCTTTTTTTTTTTTTTTTTTTACCCCCACCTTTTAAGTCCCCCAAGATCAATTTGAATCGGACAATTCTAAATAATCAAATTGTTTTGATAAAAAAAAAATGCTATGTTCTATAAGCAAGTATGTGTACTTGGCTACTGACAAAAACTAAACTGAATCCTTTGTTGCAACTCCATCACGACGTGCGTCCGATTCTGATTAGCTGCCTGAAGTCCAGCAGCCCGGTATGAATCACGGCACGGGGGCCCGCTGCCCTGTCGCGCTAGCTGCAGATCAATGATAATTACCACCTTGACACGAGTACGCTTATTACTGAACAGGATCAGGGACCGGGGGCCCCGAAATGCACTGGCCTTAGGGTCCGATCGATAGTCGGGGAAAAATGGCTCTCCGGGGTTGGACTTTGGCGCCAAACAAGCCAGAACAGCCTCCACGCATGACAGCTTAGGTGGAGATATGCGTCCAAACGTTCGGTGCTCCATCTTGTCACGGAGCCTCGGGCCTTGAGATGTGTTAACAAGAAGTGAGTGATCAGGGCGACAATATAATGTCTTGCTTTATTAGAAAGAAAGAAAAAAAAAAGAGAGGGCCCCGGTAACGTGACCTGAGGTTTACCATCGAGCGCTGAGATTAAACGTTGCCGTGTACACACAAACAAGGCGGGAATAAGCACATCAATGAGGAGAAGTGATGCTGATCCGTCTATGGCAGGCCTCATCTTCTTTTCTCTTTGATTTTTTTTTTTTCCTGCAGATCCCTTGTTTTTTTTTCCCCCCCCTCTCCATTTTTTTTTTAATCCGGTCACACCTGTAATCGGGCTGTGCGACAGGAAACTTCAGAGAATCAATTAGTCGGCGCCTTATCCCGCAGCCAATACGATTCCTTTCGACTTGAGCCGCAAACTCCTTCTATCAGGAGTCATTCTGGCTGCCTAACACCCAGACTCCTCTCTCCTGAGCCCGGATACGTTTGACTCTAAGCTTCTAAAACGTTGACAACCCAAAGCGCCTTTCTCTCGCAGCCAGCCTCACCCCGGCCCTTTTTTCTCCTTTTCGGTTTTCCTCTTTAAGCGCCGCCGTCATCGCTAAATAATCATAGGGGGTGTCGTTTATGTTGTTTTGATGCCTTTTGGTGTTTCAGACGCAATTAAGTCAACAGTTTTGGGCAAAAAGATGGTGGAATGTGCATTTGAGAGAAGCCAGCGGGCCCTTTAGCATTGTGTGAGTGTGTGAGTGTGTGAGTGTGTGAGTGTGTATTTGTGTGTGTTTCTGTGTTTTTATTTTTTTGCACACCACCACACAATTTAACTGATTTTATAAATTTCACCCAAAAAGTGGGTCAGTCCCAATTCGACCCAATCTGGGTGTGGGGGGGGGGGGGGTTAGCCCTGTTTTTGGAGTGCCATGGGCTAATAGGAAAGTAGTAATTAGTGTCAAGGCAGTATGTGAAAGTTGTTGTGTTCATTTCTGCATTTCACTTGATGCTTTTTCTGATTCAAATATAACCAAAATAAAGTAAAACTAGTCACCTGCGACTTCTCAGAGAAAAGTTCAAATTTGACTAAGTCCAATTTCAGACATATAAAAGGAAGAGTTGTCCAATCAAATTCGACTTTGGTGGAGGTCAATACCTGATTTAAATTGGAGGTGTACACCACTCTGACCTCCCTAATCCGGATTCTCGGGGGCACACGTGAACACAAAACCTCTCCTCAGTGTTGTATACACACCACAAAGAAAAGCTTCTCCACTCTATCGAAGGTGTTGGATGATGGCTTCGGTGCGGCTTAAGCGACAGGTAAATTGCAGGTTAAGTGGAGAACACCGTCTCTTAACAAGAGACTCCGGGCTCCTCTAAATCCTCCTTAGTCTCTAATCTGAATACAAAAGAAAAGGGGCAGGGGATTAAATCTGACCTCTCAATGTTCTTGTTTGTTCCAGATTCCATTTGAGGAGGAGGCAGAGGAGGTCCGCTTTTGAATCATCACTTGGATTTTTAGATATACAGTAAAGGAGCCAGCCAGGAGCTCATATTCTTCCGTCCTCTTTTTTTTTTTTTTTTTCTTTGCGAAGGCAGACGCCGAGCAAACAAGCGCGCGGCTCCGGATGGAGCTTTGCACCAGACTTTGATACGTCTCTAATCTCCACTAAAGTGTCCCCACTGGTTTTAACGCCCGTACGCATTAGCCTATGTCTTAAAACTTAAGAGTTTATCGTTAGCAGCTAAATTTAGACGCCTTGACTTAAGACTCGGAATGTGTGTGAATATATACAGCATGCAAAATTACAAACCTTCCCGAGCGTAACAAAGGATGTGAACTGTGCTTTTGTTTTGAAATCAAATCACTCATTGGCTGCCTTGAAGGATAACTTGGAAGATACTTTGCTGTTAAAAGGAGGCCAACCATGCATCTTATTTTCTATTGTTTGTTTTTGCCCTTTTTTTTTTTTTTTGCTTATTATTTTTTATTTATTATTTTACTTATTATTTACACCACACACTTCTGCCATTTTGTTACCTGTGCTTTATTTTTAGTGCACCATCTCCTCTCCAGCCCCCCCTTGGAGAGTCCCCCTTTTCCGTCTTTATTCCGCAGCAACCCGCCTGTCAAAAAAAAAAAAAAAAAAAAAACGTCCCCGATGGGCTCGGCCGGTAAATTCCCCAACTTAAAACCCATTAGCGAGCTATCAGCCTGGCCATAATGCAGTCTAACCACCTCATTTACCTAAGTGTCAAGTGCTGTCAAGAACCACGGGCCTAGAGACGGACCTCGAGTGGGTCTGCTGGAGGCATCACTCACACACACACACACGCACACACACACACACACACACACACAGTCCTCATCAAAACCAGGAAAGGACGCTCGCATGTCACACTGGGGGTGAGAGACTTTTGGAATGAAAATGGCAAGTATTTCATTTACCATATCCACTCTATTAGCGGGAGCTATGCAGTCAATTGGGGGTGAAGGCGGGGGACATTTTGATAGGTAAGTGAGGTGTGGGGATGGGGGGGGGGGTCATGGAGAAGTGGCGGTCACAGCGTGGCTATTCCAAATCAATTGAAGGTGTTGTACATACAAACATTTTAATACTTATTGCAGAAACAGCACCAATTTTATTTATTTCTTTACTTTTTTTTGCCAATCTTTTTGAATGACCAAAATTGATAAAGACATTTACTCGCCTACATACTGTGTGTGAATGCACGTGTCCACAACCTGTCCTCGGATCCACCGGCGTACCTTTCTGTGAAAATGATATGGTAAATATGGAAAAGGGCCCCAAGGGCTCAAAAGGCCCGGCCCCCTCTTTAGGAGTGGATAATTGACTCCTTTTTCCTGCTTGATAATTCATTGCTTGCATATGCCAGCTAATACATCAGATGAAAAGTGCCCGGACCCTCATCTCCCTTGACACACACACACACACACACACACTCAACTACAGCGCTATGCATTAAATGACAAATGGGGCCACTTCTAGATCCATGAATGAATTATGTCTTCTAAATACCTTGAGCAGAGGCAACTGTCACTCTGCTAATCTGGGACAAAATATGACCAGCTCGGCGTTACAAAGGCCTGCTAGAGAATGAGGCGAGAAATGAACGCACATTAACACCAAACGTCTGATTCAGCGTCCCTGGGCATTTGCACATTTATCAAGAGATGGAAATATACCCCCCTTCTTGGTTTCTTCACACACACACACGTGTTTGCGGACGTCTGTCATTTTTAATGCGGACCCTGGTGTTGAAATAGATGAGGATTATTCCAGCAGGACAGAGATATCATTTGTTCTACAAGAGCCGAGTCAGCACTCACAACAGTCATTAGGGAATTAGAAAGCGAAGGCCTCTTTTCAAAAGTGTCAAATAATGAATAAGACAAGACATTAAATGCTCGCTCGCCAAAAAACGTGAGCGACGAGGCGGAAAGACAAACAGTCACCTGGTTTTGTTCGTTGCAGGGCGGTCCAAAAATACTTGACCCGCAAAGAGAAACGCTTGAAATCATTCATTTGATTTTTTTCACCCAGGGCGGTCAAATGCATGTTGGCCTTGCAATTGTTCTCCATTGGGATATTTTGCCAATGAAAATATTTTACCGGCGGGTAATACATTTTGTTATGCAGCTATTCAGTGCTGAAGGGCAAAATTTAAATTCCCTTGAAAATAGTGCCAGAGGCCCAAGAACTAAATAAACATAAAACCATGAGGCCTATGGACCCAGACGAGAAAAGATAGCTGTATTGAGGGTGTGTCACGATAGCACAACAGTTAAGGCTCTATCACATCAACCATTTTTATACCTTTGTGTCACGGGTTCAAATCCCGTTGAAGACTTTTCTATTTTTTTATTTGTTATTTCTTTTTTGCTTTTTTTTTGCAGCCAGTCGGAAATGGGGGTGAGGGTGGGTGTGGCACTTTTCACTTTCACTTAAGCGTTTTCCCAAATGCAGTGGCCTGTTATTAGGAACACCTGAATATGACGGTGTACCTAATGGAGTGACCAAGTGACGTCACGGATCCAACAGCCAATCAGAAAGTGGGGGTGAGGGGGGGTGTGGCACTTTTCACTTTCATTTAAACTTTGACCATGATTTTTCCCTAATAAAGTGGCCTGTGATTAGGTACACCTAAAAATGGCGGTGTACCTAATGGAGTGTCCGAGTGACGTCACGGATCCAACAGCCAATCAGAAAGTGGGGGTGAGGGCGGGTGTGGCACTTTTCACTTTCATTTAAACTTTGACCATGGTTTTTCCCTAATAAAGTGGCCTGTGATTAGGTACACCTGAAAATGGCGGTGTACCTAATGAAGTGTCCGAATGACATCACAGATCCAACAGCCAATCAGAAAGTGGGGGTGAGGGCGGGTGTGGCACTTTTCACTTTCAGTTAAACTTTTTCCCTAATTACCTGTAATTAGATACACCTGTGTCCAAGTGACGTCACAGATCAACCAGCCAATCAGAAAGTGGGGGGTTGTTTGGGTGTGGCACTTTTCACTTTCATTTAAACTTTGACCATGATTTTTCCCTAATAAAGTGGCCTGTGATTAGGTACACCTGAAAATGGCGGTGTACCTAATGGAGTGTCCGAATGACGTCACGGATCCAACAGCCAATCAGAAAGTGGGGGTGAGGGCGGGTGTGGCACTTTTCACTTTCAGTTAAACTTTTTCCCTAATTACCTGTAATTAGATACACCTGTGTCCAAGTGACGTCACAGATCAACCAGCCAATCAGAAAGTGGGGGGTTGTTTGGGTGTGGCACTTTTCACTTTCATTTAAACTTTGACCATGATTTTTCCCTAATAAAGTGGCCTGTGATTAGGTACACCTGAAAATGGCGGTGTACCTAATGGAGTGTCCGAGTGACGTCACGGATCCAACAGCCAATCAGAAAGTGGGGGTGAGGGCGGGTGTGGCACTTTTCACTTTCAGTTAAACTTTTTCCCTAATTACCTGTAATTAGATACACCTGTGTCCAAGTGACGTCACAGATCAACCAGCCAATCAGAAAGTGGGGGGTTGTTTGGGTGTGGCACTTTTCACTTTCATTTAAACTTTGACCATGATTTTTCCCTAATAAAGTGGCCTGTGATTAGGTACACCTGAAAATGGCGGTGTACCTAATGGAGTGTCCGAATGACGTCACGGATCCAACAGCCAATCAGAAAGTGGGGGTGAGGGCGGGTGTGGCACTTTTCACTTTCAGTTAAACTTTTTCCCTAATTACCTGTAATTAGATACACCTGTGTCCGAGTGACGTCACAGATCAACCAGCCAATCAGAAAGTGGGGGGTTGTTTGGGTGTGGCACTTTTCACTTTCATTTAAACTTTGACCATGATTTTTCCCTAATGAAGTGGCCTGTTATTAGGAACACCTGAAAACAGATCCACAGCAATCTCTAACCCTAACCCACTAACCCCAACCCTAACCCTAGCACTAACCATAGCTCTCACCCTAACCCTAGCCCTAACCCTATCCCCAACCCAGACCCTAGCTCTCACCCTAACCCAACCCTAACCCCAGCACCAACCCTACCTCTAACCCTAGGCCTAACCCCAACCCTATCCCTAACCCTAGCTCTAACCCAACCCCAACCCTAACCCCAGCACTAACCGTAATCCTAGCTCTAGCCCTAACCCCAACCCTAACCCTATCGCCAACCCTAACCCCAGCACTAACCCTAACCCTAATCCTAGCCCTAACCCTATCCCCAACACTAACCCTAACCCCAACCCTAGCCCTAACCCTATAACGAACCCTAACCCCAGCACTAACCCTAACCCCAACCCTAGCCCTAACCTTATCCCAAACCCTCGTCTAACCCAACCCTAACCCCAACCCTAAATTTAGAACTAACCCTTACCATAACCCCAACCCGAGCACTAACCCCAACCCTCATCCTGTGTTGCAAATTTTTCCATGATAAAACTTATTTGTTGGTCTCACCGGGATGCGATCTCTGGTCAACGGGGTGCGTCCAGAGCATTACCCTGTTGAATTCAGTTGAGCTACATGGAAGGTATATATACACAGCATAGTTTACTGAACCAGGTTAAACCCAGCACAAATCCCATCTTCGACCCATTCGGATGGGTCAAAATATTGAACCCAATCAATTTAAAATTGACAGCGATCTAGCGAGTAGGTTATGACAACAACACAGCAAATATTGTTCACAAATCTGTTTTATTCAGCATATCTTCTTTGCCAAAATAATCCATTTACTTTAAAGGTGTAGCATCAGGATCGTGATTACACAGCAGATCATTGGCCAAAGTCAGCTGGGATGGACGACAACGCAACTGAGATCCACATAAGGACAAACACTATCGAGAATGCATGGCTGAAGGCTGAAGGATTGTTCAATCTCATTCCTCAAGACTAGTGGGTCAAATTGGCGCATCAGTACGATCCGAATGACGACACTGCCCTCTACTGGCAAAGATAGATATTGCATTGTACTATAGAATAGTGGTCCCCATCCTTTTTTGCGCCACAGACCAGTTACGTGTCAGGAATATTTTCGCGGACCGGTCTTTATATAAATAAATACATTTCTATAAATAAATAATACATTTATAAGAAATATACAAATACGGTTAAATAAAATGATACGACTGGCATAAAAACAAGTATAAACGACAATTTTTAAAATTATTTATTCATTTATTTATTATGTATTAAATTTTATTCATAAAACTAACCATTACTTTGAATTAGTGGGAGCACTGAGCTTGTTTCTCAGAAACGAGCCGGTCCCATCTAGGTGTAATCGGAGACAATGACAACCCGAAGTTAAGGTTTGTCTTTTAATGCAGGGTTAGGGTTACCCCAGCCCTAACCCTAGGCCTAAACTTTAGGGAGGTGTATGGTTTTATGGGGCAGGACACGAGCAACTGTGTTTTTCCATGATAAAATATTTGAAAATATAAAATAGTCTAACCACTATACTATCGCATGGAAGGTTTCATGAAGTAGCTCACAAGCGAATAGCATAGAAGAAAGCTTTATGGGTAAAGAAAACCCGTTAAATATTTATATCAAAAAAACAACAACAAAAAAACAAGAGCCCACATGGATTTAGTCCACAACCAGACCATTCCTGTTCACAAACACTGACAGGTTTCATTAAAGCAAAAATTAGACCATAAAAAAATGTTTGTTTTTTTTACTGTAATAAATAAAAAAATAATGACTTACTGAAATCTTGTTCAAAAAATAAGTTTAAAATATAAGATAGGTTGACCCATTGCGTACGCATATACTCTTCAAAAAGTAAGAGGGCAGATTCAGGCGGTGAGCTCAGCCGTGCCATCTCGGCCGCGCATGGCGTTGGACTGCGCCCTCCTGCGAGCCAGTCTGGAGTTGGATGGCGGAGATAGCCTCATGGAGCAAACCACGGGGAGCACCTCTTCCTCTTCGCCCTCCTCCTCCTCCTGATGCTGCTGCTCGTCGTGCTGAGACAGCTGCCGGTGGAAGGCGATGGCTTCGGCGGCAAATTGGCTCAGGTCTTTGGTGCTGCTGTTCCTACAATGTCCACGCAAAAAAGGCTCAAGATAAATGAGGCCAGATTTTGGGGTTTTCCAAATTTGCCGTTTTTGTCTTACCTCTGTAGGGCGTGAGGGGTTGGAAGACCTCTCTCTGGTGCATTCTGTGCAATGAAAGGTGAAGAGATACATATGATATGCAGGTCACCAATAAAAAATAAATCTTAAAAAATAAATACCTACCCCCTGCACCCACGGATGCTTGAGGACCTGCGCGGCGCTGAGGCGCAGCATGGCATCTCGTACCAGCAGCTTGCTGATAAGATCCTTGGCGGAGTCGGTGATGTGAGCCCAGTCCTTATCGGGAAACTCGTATTTGCCCTGCTGGATGCTTTCAAACAGGTGACTCTGGGGTGGAACGTGACATGGGGGGGGGTCATAATTAGACATGGGTCATGAATTCTAGAACAGAGGTGACATTCTCAGCAGGCGAGCACCATGTTCCTGCTGCAATAGCAATCACATTTTTAGACGTGACCTCCTTGTGACATGCAGGCATCGCAGGCAACTTTGCTTTGAGGCAAACAACATGTTGGGTGAGTGTACCTGGCACGTGCGGCACGTTTCCCCACGGTCCCACCCGCAGTCGCTGCCACAGTGGCCCGTGAAGGGGGGGCTGCCACTTAACAGGATGTAGAGAATGACCCCTAGGCTCCACAGGTCGCAGCGTTTGTCATAGAAGGACGCCTCGTCGGTGAACACCTCCACCACTTCTGGAGCCATGTATTCTGCCGAGCCACACTAAAAAAAAAAAAACAACAACAAAAAATGAACACAAACTGTTTTGATTGTCAACAGGTTAACTGTATCTGCTGCCACCTAGTGGAGGAAAATTCAATTGCCCTGCCTGTCACAATAAATCTAGATTTATTTCTTTTACTTTATCAGCTCTCATCAGGAGCTACAACTTACGGGCGTGGTGAGTTCTGGAGTGGTAATGGGCGTGTAGGCGCTGCTGAGCTGCACACCGCTTCCCAGGTCAAAGTCACAGATCTTAACCGGTGACACCTGAAGAGAGAAAGACACATGGAAGGTTCCTGAAGGTTTCTTTTTAGGGGTAAGGCATGGCTTCAAACATTAAGATGCTTTTTGACATTTTCAACCAGGCCGTACTTGATCGATGTATTCACAAAGGACGTTTTCTAGTTTGAGGTCTCTGTGAGCGATACCTGCAAGGACAACACACTGTTACCGTGACAACTCGGAGAGGTAAAATACGGTTAGATTTGACAAGAAGGTGACTTTACCCTTGACGTGAAGGAAGTCAAGCGCGTGAGCGATGTCGCGGACCACCTTGCTGGCCTCCAGCTCATCAAAGTGCTTCCGGTTTTGGATGTGCGTAAGAATGGAGCCTGGGAAAAGCAAATAATCACTTTGTGTTGGGTGTGCGTCGCAGAGCGTGCCAACAAAATGGCCACCGTTCTTTCCACTCACCTCCTCGCAACTTTTCAAACACCAAATAAAAGCAGGCGTTGTCTTCAAAGAACTCGATCAGTTCCAAAATGTTCCTGAGACAATATAGGATTTAGTTTCCGTTAACATTAATTGCGGTCATTTTGGGGGATGTTTTTTTTTTTTTTTTTAAAAAACATGACGTAAATTCCCCTCACTTGTTTCCTTGACACTGGTAAAGCGTCTCCACTTCCCGGAAGACTCGGCTGCGGCTGTGACCCGCGCTCTTTTCGATGATCTGTGTGACGGACCAAAACATTTATGTGAATATCTGCCCGGTTCACTTGGACGCACAATCAGCCTTGAAAGGTTTCAACACTGATCTCAAAATGACACAAACAGCTTTTTGTTTCTTACACACAAGAAGTTTTTGACAATTCGTTTGACATGCATGAGAGACTAGTTATTAGTAATTTGTCACCTTTACTGCATACTCCTGCCCATTCTGCAGACTGATGCATCCTTGGACTTTGGCAAAGGCCCCTTGGCCAAGCACCTCATCTGTCAACTTGTAGAGATCTAAAATAAATACAGAACATATCACATTTGAGTCTGACTCAAATTCTGCGAAATTATTACCATCAAAGGTTCCAGTGGAGCTGTTTGTCGCGCTTGATCTTTTCTTCTTCTTTCGTTTGGCTGCGTCTGGGATGTTCAAAGGCTGGCTTTTCTCAGCTTCTGATGCAGCAGAGGACAAGAACAAATGAAGACATTTGAAACCATGTCGGCTGCACTGCACAAAAGACAGCGCTGCAGTACCTGCAGGGACTTGAGCAGTGTGCTGCCTGTCATCTGAAACGACCCCATTCGGCTGCTTCTGCTGATGATGTTCTCCATAACACTGCCCTACTTGGCCCAGGGCCTGGAACAAACAGGAAACAAGAGGAGGAAACATGTAAGAGTGGTGTAAAATCAAGTGCTGATTCTACTAAGTAAAAGAGGAAATGCATGGTTTTCTACATCAATATTTTATTTCATTTTTCATTTCTTATTGCTTTTAATGCACCCCCCTCCCCTATGGCAACCAGCCAGAACAGTAGCTCAACAACATGCCAACATTATCGGCTATCGCCGGAAAAAGTATCTACACATCCAGTCATAGTACATGACTAATTACGAGTGACAGAATGTCTGTGTGTAAACGTAGATAAGTTAGTGCACTGATAAGCGGCTGTTTGACATCCACATAGTGACAGATTCTACCTGGCGCGAGTGTTGAAAGACTTGAAACTCCGTCATCGTGCTGTGCCTCACCATAGCTGCCAACTGAGGGAACATGACAAATATTTAGTTACGCAGATGTAAAAACCAGATAAGCACGCTCATGTCAGTCAAAGAACATCATCTCACGTGTCAACTCTTGTTATGTCAATCGTTCAATCGTAACTAATTGTATTAATAAGTCATAAGTGTTGTCTTACTTGAAAACCCTATGGTCAAATGCTAAAGGTGGCGTTCTGATGTAAAAGAAACAAAAGTTTTTGAGTTAACTTTTTGTTGTGTCTATTTTATTTAGCATTTTAATCATGTATATCACTTTGACAGTCCTTTGAGAAAAGCGCTAAATAAAGAAATGGGTTTACGAGGATACATCAGTATGCAGTATCAGTTTGCGTCAGCAAATCCGAATCAGGTTGTGACGTCATTGACAGCGAAACCATCATCAACAACGTTAGTGCCTACGTTCTGACTTACATTTGACTGGCAGTCAAATACAACCACAGCAGTGAACTAATATCTTCCCAACACTAGCTTGGTAAAAGTACCAAATTGTGGTTTTGTATTAAAAGGGACACACGAACGACATGTTGTCTGCGCTAGTCACGGCTAGCTGGCTAGCCTAGCATAAAGCTGTAGAAACCGAGTGCCAATTCATGCAGCCCCTTATGCACTCAAAAAATAAAGTTGGTATCGTTCTAGCAAACATTAGAAAGAAATCGTTTTGTTACCTGAACGTTCTCCGAACTGGCCGACTCCCCGTTGGTCAGAGCCTCCGAGAGCTGATGTAAGGTGCCATTGTGAGCTGAAAGCCACCAGTTAAGTCGACCACTGACGCGTCAAGCGGGAAAACCCGTATGAAACTAGCTCCGCCCATCTCCATGTATTCTCTTCTCCCATTCGTTGGATATAAAACGTCAGTGACGTAATTTGGCACGCCTCTTAACTTTTTGTTTTGTTTTGATATTGGTCAACTTTGAAGGGAGCTTTCATGATGCTAAATCTTTTTTTTTTTTTTATCTTTTATATTTATGTCTGGTTTGCGTGTGTGTGCGTGTGTGCGTGTGTGCGTGTGTGCGTGTGTGCGTGCGTGTGTGCGTGTGTGCGTGTGTGTTTCCAAGCTCAAAATGTTTTTATTTTTTTTATTTTTATTTTTTTATTTACTTATAGATTTTAGTTTCATTGGCATGGACTAGCCCCATATGCAAGTAGTATGTATTTTGCAGTCCCCAAAGAAATGACTCGCAGATCCCTGGTCCATCCAAAGTTGAGAACCAATACTTTAGGTAACAAAGAGCAGATAACTTCCAATAATTTCGATTTATTCATTCCCTTTGAGCTTGACCCTTCTTCAGAGTGAGTAAAAAGTTCTAAAATACAATTATTTACTCAATAAAAGGATTTAAAAAAAAAAAAGCTCAACATATCTTATATAAGGCCACGCATAAATACATGCACAGGAGGAAAGACAGTAAAAACTATCAACAAGCTTAAATAAAAGTTTAAAAAAAACTCAAAATAGCTTATAAAAGGCCAAGCATAAATACATGCACAGGTAGAAAGACAGCAAAAAATATGAACAAGCATTAAAAAAAAAACAGCACCATTGTTCCCATAAGTAATCCACATCTTGACACCACCTGAAAAAAAAAAAGTGTGGCTGGCTTATAAAAATTCACAGTGACATTCACACCGCTCACATTGTAACATGTTCTTAAAGTTCATTGAAGGCGAGCATTAGTTTTCTTCATCTTTGCAGTTTAACTGCAAATCTTCTCAGTCATCTCTTTCTGCAGGACAACAAAACAGATCACATTAAAAACAGTGAGGTGCAAGTTCATCAAATTACATTACAAAAACTCACCAGCGGCTCAAGTTCAGAGTGGTCGATGAGGTTGAACTCCGAAATGAAGTAGTAGTAGTGCTTGTAGCAGGTATTGATGTGGGCCTCTGCACCCATACTGCATACACTATCAAAGTGATGGATGTAAACATGCACAAACACCCTAAAGAGCCGACTCAGGATCTTCTTGCACACCTGCTGAAAATTCTTGGGGAAAGGAATACCTGCAGTAGAAAAAAAAAAAAAAAAAAAAAAAAGATGGATGAAATTTCATCATGACATCCTATCATACAAAGGACCCCACACGCACCTACTCTGGTGGGGAAGATATCTTCATCGTTGATCAGCGACTCGATCCAGTCCATCATCAGGTTCATGTACTTGAGAGCAGGCAGCTTGGTGGGCTTCCTGTAGTCGTCGCCGTCCTGCCACCTGTACTCGTACCTGAGCCCCCCGGACATGATGGGACAGCTACGTTCGGTGCAGTACTCGCTAACCGTTCCGTAGATCAGGTTGATTCTGTTAAAGAAATCCACCACGTGCATTGCGACCCAGTCATTGAGGCTTTCACCCTCGGGCAGCTGCACCACCTTCCTCAGGTCAAGGCCGGACTTGAGTGAGGCTTGGGCCTTTTTGTACAGTTCAAACCGCTGGGTGCCGGGTTCAAAGCGTTTCCTAGGTCGGAACGTTTTGTCTTTGCTGAACACCTGACCCAAACACAAAGCCATGTCCTTGGCCGTTCCTCCCCACAGATGAGCAGACGTTTAATTGCCTTGATGATGGCGGGGTGGCCCGGATGGGGTCACAAGAACCTGGTCAAGACTGGCTCCGGATCCTTGGGGGTTCACTGTGAAGAAAACATTTTGAATTTCACGTAATGTCAGTGGCGGAAAGTGTCCAGGTCTTATGTAAGATAACTCTACACAATTTTTTTTTCACAAGACTGTCCGAATGTGACAGTATGTCCATTGCTGATTGATAAAACATTTAAGACCCCCCCCCCCGCCCCTAAAAAAATTATGGGAAAAAGATGACATAATAATTTTAGCGATCTGCAAAAGAGATCATTTTTCTTCCTCTTCGTCGGTGGGGTTGCGTGAATACGTGGTCATGAGACAACTCCACAACAAAAGAGCTTCAGAACCAGACTTAATCAAGCAAACAAACACGGACACCCTTTAATACAATAGCTACAAAAGATCGTAAATCCTTATGAACCCCCCCACCCCCCTCCTCATAGCTTCAAGCCGAAGCATGTCTGATCCTGCACTCATCTGACGTATACGCATACTTCCCTGGTGTTTGACCCCACAAGCTAAAAAAAAAACCATTCAAGGCCTGCCTGGTCTAAATCGGAATACGATCTTGATGGGATTAAATCAAGATAAGTTCACAAATAGGACAGAATAAGAAAAAGTTGTCTCTACTGTACCTGTTTGCGGTGCTACAATGGAAGCTCCGCAATGTTGACGAAAGCTTTGGGAGAGGCCGAAGTGTATTTTGGAGGACAGCTCCAGCTGCTCTACCCTTTTCTCCTCCTCCTCCCTCTCTCTCTCCCCCTACTGCTTAAAACAGACGTCCAACTTGGCTCCACAGCAACGCACAAGTCTAGAAAAAAGCTGAACTACTCTTTTGGTTTCCCTTCCTGCAGATGATGTCACATCCTGACTTTGTCTTCTGTGCCTACTCTTGCTACATATGTGTGAAGGCTGGGAAAGGACTTCTTGCAGTACTTCCTCTTTCTTTTCCCTTTAGTTTTCCTCTTGCTACCAACTCGTGGAAACCCGCCCCCGCCTCTCTTCTCCGGTAGAGTGGGCCACGTCTATCCACCACAAGTACAGAGCGGGGAGTACAACAGTGCCACAAATATGTCTGAATATTTGGCAGAGCGGGCTGCTGTTTTATGACAACGTATCATTTAAATCTTTTGGCTTTTTAAAATGTTTTCATGGGAGATGGAATAAAATGTGCTTCTGTCAAAAGTTCATGATAGGATCAGAGTTGTGTGGTTAGGTTGTCCCTCCAAGGCCCCGAGGTGTTCCCGGGCCCTTTAAAAGTGATCGGTATCAGTTTCACTAGTTTGTATTCAGACTGACATTTGAGTCACCAAAAGAGACGCAACTCATGAAACTTCATTCATAAGTTGTAGATTGTGGAAATTACAAAGGGAACTTAGTTATTTTGTTGTTTTTTTGTTTTGTTTTGATAGCCTAAAAGGTGAGCTAATGCCAGCTAAAATCATAACATTACTCAGCAGGGTCACTTTTTGTTGTGTCACATTAGCAAAAATTTCAACAAAGTAAATTTAAGAGTTTTGATTGGGTTCAGGGGTCAAATCACATCGTTGTAAGAATCTCATTTATCTTTACCTCATACCAGAATCTGAATACTTTTGTCCCTTGGGTTTCATAGGTAATTTCCCAAACCAGAAAGTATTACAAAGTGTAGTAACTCAAACTGGCCACTTGAGGTCCTCCTGTCTTTTAAATTATTTTAAGTACGGCACTGGCGCTGAACCCCTCCAAAATGGATTCATGTCATTTGCATTTATTTTGATAAGGAGATAATATTTGAAAGACATATGATTTTATATACTTTAGATGTTTTTACTTGGAAATGATCTTAAAATAAAAGAGCCAATTGATTACAACATAAGCAAACTATTTAAGTAGGTATGGAGAGACAGTCGTATAATTATCTTTATGCATATCCTCACATAGCCTCCTCTATAGAGTTCACTCTAGGAATGTGTACATTGCATCACCTTAATCTTATTTACTTCAATTATAAGTCAGCTTCAAAAGAGCCAATTAAAATAATTATGAGATCATTAGAAAATCTGTCACCGCAATATGTGGATGTATGACTTTACCTATGCCTGCTGCTGTCATAGGTCTCATGACAGATGTTGATGTCAACAGAATTATGAAATGCAAAAGTGGAACCAGTCGAGCCTCAACTGTCAGGCGGACGTTGAAGGTGGTTAAAACCAAAAATACAACTTCTAAAATGTATTTACTTCATTTGGTGCACCTGCACTCCATTCATCTGTATGGTTCGTCCACATTGCAGACATGCTATAGTTGAACTTCAACTTTAAATAGAATTTACTTGTTCCTTCCAGGAACGGGGTGTCATGAACAAGAATGACAGCAGCTGCTTTGACCTAAACTCTTAACTATGACAAGCATGTGGAGCAAAAGCGAGGATTCTACAGAGCACCTTTGTTAAACATCCGGCGGAGCCGTTGTTTGACAGACAAGTACGACTTAAATCTTCGTTTCGGATCGGTTTCTGAGATTATTATGAAAGGTGAACAGGCCCCGCAGGGCGATGACCCTTGTCTGTCTTTTGAAGGCTTGGATGGCAACAGGGGGGGCTCAGACTCAAAGACTCGAGTACATTATCAGCACGGAAATCACGTTTTACAAAGTACAAAATGCTGATTGTGTTGTAACAATGGCATGGTAAGACCACTGCAGCGGAAAAGTTGGAAGATTCAACTTTTCAAGCAAAACTGGTTTTATCTTGCTATCTTTAGCAGTTTTTAAGAGATGATAAGAGATGATATTAAAAAAAAAAAAAACGATGGTCGGTTTTCCAATGTTTCTGTGTAACGCTCTGATGATAAAAAAACACAAAATGAAAGAATCACCAAAACATTCTTGTACTTACCAGTCATACTTTCAGAATTCCTCGAATAACAAGACAAAAATAACAAAACAAGGGTAGCCTAGTACAGTTTCGAGACTGCAGTACACAAACAAATGTCTTTGAACTAAATATAGAGTTGATTTTTTTATGATGTCACTCCAAAAGAAATTGACCTATATTTTCAAATTTAAAACAAGACACCTTATATTCATCCACATCTTTGACACAAGGGGAAACAACTGGCTTATTTCTTTCAAGTATGATTATCTATCATTCTTTGAATAATACTAAATTGTCTTACTAATGAGGACAAAGCGTGCAATGTGTTGCGATTCCAAAATTGCGACTTTTTTGCAGCATATTCGAAGCTGTCACTTAATGACGTGCAAATGAGACGATTTACAAAGCGCGCCCGGGGAGCTTGCTTGACTCCACCTTTCCTGTCTCAAAGGCATTTTGCCGTGCTCTGCTTCAAAGTTTGATGCGGAAATGAACAGGTTGAGGCAACTTGACGCACGCGTCAGGCCACTTTAGCCGTCTCGTTTTGACCGTCTCCGCTGGCTTGATTCAATCCTCTGCCCCTCCCAAAAAAAAGTGAGCGCGTAAGTAACTTAACATGCCATGAAAACTTTTCCTATATGTCAACTTTGCGAGTTGAGTGCAACTACATCTCCACCCCATCAATTGTGAAGCAACGCCGAATTCGGTTTACATTGTCTGTTCGGATGCGTTTTAGGATTGGATTGCAGCGAATGCAAAGCCTCGTGATTCATTTATTTGTTTTGGGGTTTTTAAAAAATATATAATTTCCGACACCGATTGCGCTCTATACCATTTGTCCGTCGTCGGAATTGCTTACAGCGACATTATTGACACACGCCCTCTTCATTATGGCACCACTTTCTTGATTCAAGTTGCATGCATGTCAATTGTGTTTGGGTAGTCGTAAATTAGGGTTGTTGTTAAACCATCAAAAAAGCCTTTGGAATACGAATGGCTCTTAATAGATTAATACATTTTTTTTTAAGTTAAATACAACTGACTTGTAGGCAATGATTCCCCAACATTCCACGAGTGCATGGGGACAAACTCGGGGCCCAGAACCAAATCAACTTCAAGTTTCTTGCCTAAAATACCAACAATTCAAAATTGCCTTTTTCTTTTTACTTTTTATGGACAATAGTTTGAGATATTGCAAACATTTTTGGTTCACCTCTATGGAAAGGAAAGTCATCAAACAAATGAGTAACACATTTTGAGAATAAGTGCGGTATAGGATTTGTTTTTAAGGTTTTTTATTTATTTATTCATTTATTTAGAAAGACTTTTGCAATATTAATGTCATTTCCCCCCTCTTACTTCATGAACTTAAAATACAATTTCCTCACCTAGTTTGGAAATATTTCAAACCGTGCAATTTTCTGTTTAAAAAAAAAAAAAAAAAAAGTGGGGGTGGGGGATTTTTAAGTTTTGCATAGTGTGTTGCACGTGGTGTTTAATTATGCAAAGCATTAGTTTACACACCAAACTGTCACATTGTTGGACTTTACACTGGCCTGACATCCAGTAAATTAAGGTTAAAACTCTTTATATTGGGTTTAGCATCTCTGTTGTCAAATAGTTGTAAAGATGAAGCAAGGTGAGCTTGGCATAATATTTAAGATTTAGCATGTTTGCAGCTCAAAACTATAATTGCTTCTAAAATATAAATAGAAGCTGTCAAGGATTATGTCATTTGTTGCAGTTCTACATTGGCTGCTTGAATCTGACATTTTGGCAGAAGTCTGTCAATGCAGCTTTTATTTCATTTCCTGTGACAGGAAGTCTGACCTGCATAAGCGTGTTTACTCGGGCCAGTTGAGTCCCTTGCAAATTTTGACAGGATCAATAAATGCACAAAAATATTCTCATTGGTGTTACGTAACGGCAACAGTGCTGCTTTTAAACACAATATCCCTGAAAATAATTTTGAAATATCCTGTTTTCATACAAATTGTAATCTATTTACTTTGATCTACCTGGTGCTAAAATTGCAGTTTACCTTTGTCCTCCTTTCCAACACAGACATGCTGTGAGATCATCCAAATATGTTTGCGTGAGTAGCCACACCTCCACATTTCAGCATTTCCGTTTGGTAATCGGCATCTGCTGAAATGCAGTTTCTCCACTATTGCTAATGAGCTCATTGGTAAGGATGCAGCGGTGGGTGTGCTTTGTGGAAAGTTCCAGAAAAGTGAATCATAGGTGAGAGAGGGACAAACTTGTGGAGGAGGTAGGGAAGGTGTGGCATTGGGAGAATGAGATCAGTAAAAGGTGAAAGGTCATCCATTTCTGAACAAGGTGGGAGGCGTTGGGGGTCTCAAGTAGCGGCACCTTGTCCCCAGGCTAGTCATGTGACATTCCAATCAAATTAGGGGGGGGGGGCTGTAACAGTAAACTACTTGAGTACAGAGTAGTTGCCATCTTGTTTATGCAATTATTAATTAGGTTTTGTTGAATACTCAGATTTTTTTTTTTTTACCTTAAATAATCCCTACATTGCAAAGAGAGTATATTATGACCCCTCAGTATTTATATTGTGTTTTACTACATAGCTGCAGTATGAGCTAAGGGTGTTTGGTAAGTTAGTTTCTCATTTTTAAAAAAAAAAATTTTTCCGACAAAGTGGCAGAGCAAGTTATGTTGACATTGAGTTGTGAAGAGCGTAGAATGACACCAGCTTGTTACTGCTCATTTTGACTTTGGCTCCATCCCTGCTAGCCTCAGGTTGCACCTTCATGTTTTGTTCTTCCCATTGGTTAGATTTATTGAGTTCTGAGGTGGATAATTACATCTCGTGCGTGTTTACCACATGACATACATGGGTTGTCATTATTTTAGGGACAGTGCTAATGTTTTCAGAAAATTGAACACGCGTCGTCATACATATTTCTATGATACAATTCTTGTCAGGAGTAACTCATCCATGAATAATTTTTCTATTTTGAAATAGAACTACCTATTGCTTTGGAATGCACTTGATTTTTTCTTTTTTATTTCTTTGTGTGATCTGGATGTATTCCATGTTGAGCGCACTGGAAATATTTCACACGGTGCTTCTACAACAGAGCAAGTTTGGTCCTGAGAGCAATGGCAGACTCTTCGCTCTAGCTTGGAAAATGTCAATTATATATGTTTGCACTTGTGCTCTTAATCTGTTAGCACACGCATAATAGTTTAAATATCATTGAGTTGTTTTGCTTCAAGCTTATTGCAATTACTGTGATAATTACTCACATGGCAGCAACTCAAAACTTTTGACCTCCACACCTAATGATGTGATTTGTACATTAGGTCATAAGTTGCTATCACAGAAACATTTTTGAAACATAGTTGCACGTAAAACGTGTGTATCAGAAATACATCTTGTATATCTCATACATCTTGAATTTTACTGGCGTCTGCATTTTAGGGCTTATCTGGGTGACGACGGCTGTAAAAGATTATTGTAACTTCTAGCGTAGTGATGATTGATATATCGTTTTTTTGGATCGGATTTGTGATTCTAGACAACGCAATCAGATTGAGGCACAAGATACTAGCTACACTTGCTATCTGGCATGGTTTAAACAAATCCCAATAGTCGTTAAATAACTAATCCTCGCTTTTGTTGCAGCAAATAAGTATCATTTTCACAAAGAGCAGATGAGAAGTAACAATGACACACATCAAGAAGCCAATGCTAATTGCTAAACTGTTTATCACTACCAGTGGAAATTAACCGGTGAAGTGACGCATTCAATTGAAAGAGAAGTGAATTAAAAATTGAATATCCAGACTCTTTGAATGGGATCGGACATTGAATATCAAATCCGGCGCTTTCATAAGATTGCTTTTAAACAAAAGCACTATGAATAGAATTTCCACATCCTCTATTCTGACTATGTTTATAAGGTCCGTACTTTTGACAAGGCGTTGGCCTGACGGAGCGAGATGACAATCATTTTAAAGAGTACTGTCAGCAACTACGCTCCGGGATGATGATGTATTTTGTTGTCAGGTGTTTTGTGTGGTATTTGGAGGAGGGGCGTCCGAATACTGCTGCCACCACCACCCGTAAACCAGCAACCCAACGGGGCTTGAGTGACAAGTCAAACCAGCCCAGTCGGTCCGTGTACCAGGTTGCCTCCGTACTTTTAATCCAGTCCAGCTGTATTTACTTGATAAGAATTGTATTATTTTCAACTCGTTACTGTACGGAGCATTTGCCGAGTCGAGATTTATTTTTTATTTTTTTTTGCACCCGGAAATGACCCGCCTAAGTGGCGCTTGACAATCTTATGAATGAAATTCCTCTTTCACCACGTGTATTTTTTCCCCCCCCCTTTCATTGCCTTTTACATTTTTCTTTTAAGTCACAATTGGAGAATGTCCCTAGTGCTATTAATAGGAGTACAACTTCATATTTGGGTGTGGCAGCGATAAAGTCAGATTTTGGGGAAATAACTACTTTTGAGTAATATGAGATGCTAAAGTAAAAAGTCATTCTTGTCATATGCAGTCAGCTGAGATATGTTGTCATCAAGTACCATTTTGTTCTGGGCTTTTCTAGCCCTCGAGTAAACATCATGGTTATTTGGTGATAGTGACCAGCCATGGTGTTGATTTTAGTCTGACAAAGCCATTGTTTGTTTTATGTGTGTTGGCAATGTTGCAAAGTCCAGCCAAGATGGCAATCTAAAATATAGAGCACACGCAAAATGAACTAGATTGGCTTTTAGTGATGTTATTTTTCAGTCATCCTATTATACAACATCATGAGAAAAGATGATAACAGTGATCATGCTAGTTATTATTTCTTGTGACCTGCTGTTGCAAAATAATTTTTGTTTATGGTCCTCTTCCCATGTATTCTTTAATTTACACATCAGATTTATCATGTTTTTGGGGCTTACACTAAAATTAATGTTATTATAGTTATGTACTGTTAAATGTTCTCTATAATAACTACGCAATATTCAAGGGTGGCATAAATATGAGTCAGTAAATCAAATTGGATTAAGATTATAATGTTAATGATTGGTGGCCTTATCAGGTCAACATTTGGCTTAAATATGAGTCAGTAAATCAAATTGGATTAAGACTATAATGTTAATGATTAGTGGCCTTATCACATCACCATTTTACTTTTAATGAAATATGATACACTAAACCTTGTGTATATTTACAACAAAAAGCTTTTTTTTTTTTCGAATTTCTGATTCAAACATTTGATTCAACATGAGGCTCGTTCAGCAAACTGTGCCATAACCTAGAACAATGGCTGGCCTTGACCATAGCGGGTGCCATTGATTCCTCGCCCGCTTTTTCTTCCCACCCTAGTGAGGACAAACAGGGCAATTTGAGAGCCAGCTTTCCATGCGAATGTGTGCGTAGGGTGTGGCCAGGAGAGTCGATGGGAGGAGAGATAAAGGAGTTGGGGGGGGGGGGGGGGGGGGCTTCGTAGTGAAAGTCAGGCCGTGCTCTCAGTTTCATTTGCTAAGATGTGTGTTTAAATAAGGGCCCACATGTCGTTTCTGCCTGTTTCTGTGCTGGTTATTCATCCACCGGTGTGAGTCAGGGAGGGTGGAGAGTCGGAAGACGGCTGTACCAGTCACGTCTGTCGGTTGAATTATTTTTTTCTTTTCTTTCCATTCCCTCCCCTCTGTTCCACACACACACACACACACACACACACACACACACACACACACACACACACACACACACACGCACATTCTCTCCCTCATCGCACTGCAGTTTCTACCCGCTCCACTCTTCTCTCCGAGAGAGAGAGGCTCCCGAAGAGGATTCTCTCAACGCTGGCTTTAGTTTACCGAAGCTGGAAAGTCCTCTTTTTTTCAGCAGGGTAAGTTTAGTCGAAATCGAACTAACTTGGTGCACATCCTTGTTTTATGTCATTTGATTTGTTATTTACAAGTGAGTATTAGAGGTTAAACTTTTGGCCTTTTCCCCCTAACAAACAGATACTTTTTACTTTGGGTGTTTTTTTTTTTTTTTTTTTTTAACTCCCACATCCCTTATCCCTGTTTGTTCATCATTAACTCTTCCCACCTTATTTTCCATCATGTGATTCATTCACTCTACGCAGGAAGCACTCCACTTTGTCTCCTTCACTAGATGTCAACCCGCCACTTTGTTGTCAAGGCTAAGCTCAAACAAACCGTGGTTGAAAATCCAATAATGTTATATCGTGTCGTTTTTCTGGTTTTAGTATTGACGGAAATTGCTGAGGAGATAGATCATGGGTAATGGTGTCATGTGGCTTGGGAAAAAAAAAAAAACGCTTTTAGGGAAGTTTCTGACTTCTAGATTTGGGGGCATTGTTATCAATGAATTGATTGTTGCACTCGATTGACCGATTCATGGTTTTTCTTGGTGCATTTGAGGCAGATTGACTCTTAACGTGCTTTCGAAGAATAAGCATGATGTCAAGAATGGCAAATTGAGTTCAATCTGTGTTCCGTCACACTTTCTCCGAGCGGATTTAATCTCCTCACAATAACAAATTAAGTGCCTATGGTCAAATGAGTTAAATTATTTCAAGCTATTATTTAATTCTTTTATTTACTTTGCTAAAAATCAACTAGTGCTACCTTTTACAATCTGGTGTGACTATCGGCATTGAGGACAGTGTGTGGTACCTGTTTAGTTTGCGTTGAAGTGCAAAGATGGAGGTTTAATTTGAATTCCCTTCAACTATTATCTTTATCTGGGTTTCAGGTGATTTATGTGTATGTTGTTTCTCCCTATCCTTGTGGTTGTCATGGTTGGGAGATTTCAAATGGACGTGAGATTATTTCAGCCACAACACAAAAAAAAAAAAAAAAGGCCCAGTTGACGGATCAGCTCCACCTTCTTTTAAGCTGGTCCGCTACATTATGTTTTCTCCGGCATAACTGTTGAGCATTTTTCCTCAGATCAAGACCTTGACGTTTGCACATGAAGGTGTGCTTGCTGAAATGTGAGGCGCCCGCCTCAAATACCAGCCACGGCGTTATGCGTAAGAGTTTTGTGAAATGTCATTTATCTGATCTTGTCATGCGTTACGGCCGATCGAATAAGCTTTCCTCGAGTCATCGGGAGAACTTTTGTGTTTCTTGAAGTAATCGGGTCCATTGTTTTGGAGTTTGGCAGTCTAAAATTTTTTTTGTATTATTTACCTGGTTATATGGTGGTTTTGCTGTTTAGAGATACACAATTTGGTGAAACTGCTTCAATTTTGAATATAATATATATAATTACATACTGAGCAAGTAAGTAGAATGTTAACTGAGACATTGATGCTATTAATAACACAGATTTGCATATTTTTGGTAGCATTAAGTCAAACTAAAATTATTAACACTGTGTGGTTGTTTTCAATATATAATGTGGAATTCTTTTTTTTTAGTTTGTCAGTTTACTAACTTTCACTTAAGATTATAGCTTCGTGAGGTGGATGCTATTTAGCATCAAGATAGTGGACTGAAAGGTTAAAGCTCTGTTTGTTTGTGTTATTCTGTTTTATGTTTGGTTGGATTTAGTTCACTGCCATCACTTGGAGAAATGTTTTTGTTCCCTCACTTACATGCTCAAATCTCCAAAACAAATAGTTTTTACTGAATGCATTGCCTGGAGGCTTTTAATTCCAAAGCCATCTGAGGGAAATATTTAACCCGCCTTTGTTTGCCGTCCTTGGCGACAACATATCTGCTTGTAATGATATTGGCTGAAGGAGGGCCGGCCCCGCTCTTGTGTGGTCGGTCATTGTTGATTGTACATCAAACAATGGCGCTCTCTTACTCCACTTTCAAAGGTGAACACGTCCCATTTGTCCTCAAAGCTCTCCGGGTTTAGTACGTTGGTGCTCGCCGTATTTCTAGTTTAAGATTGCAGAGGTACAACAATTTTGGTTTACAATTTAAGTTTTGCCCATATTTGTGTGTCGGGGCTGAAAGGTGAGGAAGTGGCGAGGAGTGGCCTCGCCTTAGGGTGAGGAAAGCCATCCCACTCCTCCTCCTCCCCCTGGCCCCTCCCCAACTGATGTCAGGCCATGTTGCATGAGCTAAGCCGGGCATCCTGTCATTTTCATTGGACTTGTTTGGTTTGGGGAAGTACTTGGCTTAAGTAAAAGTGGATTTTTTTTTTCCTTTTTTTGGTCCAGCTGAATCAGCAGGTATGTCAAAATGCAGCGTCTTGCTTTGCGAGTGATGTTGTTTAGTAACGAGACATTGAAGATGTTTGGAAATTCTTGCTGTTTGATTTGTTAATGTGTGTGGAAATGACAGCGTTGAGTAATGATTAACCACTTTTTATTTTATTTCATGAGACGTGATCTTGTGCAGACTGTCACAAGGTTCCGCAAAAGAAATGGACGGAACAAATTACTGGAATAATCAGGATTTTTATTTTGCATTTGTGGTGTGTTTAACGTTGAGTTGACAGCTCTAATTTTTTTTATTTTTTTTATTTTAGGTAACTGGCTACAAAACAGCAAACATGCTGCAGGAGCTCAAGGAGTTTGGCTCACACGCCATGGATATATACGACTACCTCGTCGCAGGAATTGGTCAGTCTCTTTAAGTAACCTTGATGGATTTTCTTAATTTTTTTTTTTCTATTTCACAATCGTCAACGGCTATTTTCCTCCTCTAGATCCTCGACTGAAGAATCATTTCCTGATGCAGGGTCCTGTTCCCATGACTGCAATTTTGCTGTGCTACCTGTTCTTTGTACTGTACCTTGGCCCTCGCATTATGGCTTCGCGAAAGCCTTTCCAGTTAAAGGAAGCCATGATCGTCTATAATTTTTCACTGGTGGCACTGTCGATATACATCGTCTACGAGGTGAGTCTGCCGAAGCTGCATTTTGCATGTTGTTTCAAAATTTTAAATCCGTTTTTTTTTTTTAAGTTTTTGATGTCTGGATGGGCCACGACGTATACTTGGCGATGTGACGCGATTGATATGTCCGACAGCCCTCAAGCACTTCGAGTAAGTTTGAATTATTTTTTTTTTTAATAACTCAGATGGGAACATTTGTGCTAAAAAATTAAAGTTTGAAGTGAAGCAAATAAGAAGTTTGGATGGAAGCGGCAAACAATTTTTTTGTTTTAGTACTTAAGCTGTCTCCTTATTTTAAAAGCTCAGATATCTTAGAATGACAGTTCCTAATGTTTATTGTGGAAATACAGCAAAATGTTGCCACAATAGATAAAGATCTTAACAGTTGTGCAAAAGTCAGCATAAACGTTGACACCGCATGAAAGAAGGCGACCCCCCCCCCTCAAGAAAATACTAACCATAGCTGAACAAACATGCACGTACCGTGTTTAGTAGATGTATTTATGAGCGGTGGTCTCTCCTTTTTTTTCTCCTCCCCTCAGATGATTGATGTAGCCTGGTTGTTTTGGTTCTCCAAAATTATCGAGCTCATGGACACTGTAAGTAACACAATTTGCGATGAGCATAAACATGAGTGTCAGTTAATTGTAGTAAAGAAAACGTATTTTATTTTTTAATTTCTTTATGGGTTAGATCTTCTTTGTGTTGAGAAAAAAGAGTGGCCAGATCACCTTTCTACACATCTTCCATCACTCCTTCATGCCTTGGACTTGGTGGTGGGGAGTTGGCTACGCTCCCGGTGAGTACACACAAACTCAAACTTCGATCGAGGACGTGACTGCGTGCCACTTGCATACCGTTCTTTTGCTATCTTGTCAAAAAAGCCTTTGTCTGTCTCTCTCTCTGGCCAGTGATAACCGTGTATAGTCTGATGGAAACCTGGAATGTCCGACCACCATTTTGTTCTGAAAAATTCTTTCAACTGTGACTTAGCCCATAGTCTCTGATTGGCTAGTTTGTCTCTTCATAAGTTAAGAAATAACAAAAATGTCATTTTAGGCATCAATAAGATGGGACCAGAAAGGGATGTTAAACCCCCCCCCCCCAAAAAATATACAAATATATTTTTTTAATTTTTTTTTTTTTTTTTTTACCTTGTCCTGTATGTTTCCGGCCTCAGGTGGAATGGGCTCTTTCCACGCAATGGTGAATTCTTCCGTCCACGTGATCATGTATTTCTACTATTTCCTCGCTGCCGCCGGACCTCGCTTCCAGAAGTTCCTGTGGTGGAAGAAATACATGACAGCCATTCAGCTCGTACGTAGTCTTGAAACTTTTGTTCTCCTTTACCGTTTCACTTGAGCTCCTCATTCATCTGTCTTACTTTGGTCCCCCTTTGCCAGACCCAGTTTGTCCTGGTATCCCTCCACGTGACTCAGTATTACTTCATGGACAGCTGCGACTACCAATTCCCCATCATCATCCACATGGTGTGGGTTTACGGCACCTTCTTTTTCGTGCTCTTCTCCAACTTCTGGGTTCAGGCCTACGTCAAGGGCAAGCGACTGCCCAAGCAGGACATCAAGTCGCGTCACAACGGCACGGCCGCCGCTCCCCCTGCAGTCTACGCTAACGGCAAGCACCACGAGAACGGCGTCAAACACTCCACGACCAACGGCACCAGCAACGGTTCGGCCCACTACGAAAACGGCAGCGCTCCCATGGGCAAGATGAAGAAGGCCTAGGGATGCGGGAAGAAAACTCCAAGAAAAGTATGACCTCACTAAGCCGATGCACCGATCACGGATTCCAAAGATGATTTTGGCTGTGTTTCTTGTCCTATTTTGAGTTGTCTCTGTGAACCGTGAGAGGGAAGTCACGCGGTACATGACTTCCACAAAGGGGGATTCCACATTTGGTTGGTTCGGTTGTCTCTCTGAGTTTTTTGGGGGGAAAGCACAACGTATGAAGAGAAGATATTCACTGACTTACGAGTTTAGTATCACACTGGTCGCCTTTCACGTGTTAAGACATGTCTTCGAAAAAACCCCTTTGTGGACAGATGACTGTACAGAAGACTTGAAAATACTTTTTATGTGTAAATAGTTTTACAACCAAATGACTAATTGTATTGGTTAGGCTTTCTACTTTCTAAATTGTGTATTTAAAAAATAAAATGCCAATAAACCATGATAGAAATGATTTTGGGTGCATTGCGTGTCTTTCATTTCCTTTTTTTTTTTTTTTTTGCTTCTTGTGTAGCCATCATCAGATCAGCGTGTGACATTGTTGCAACAAAGACGAAAAGCATGAGCTTGTCTTGTGCCTCTCGCCCGGGATATGCGAAGAATGTGATTCTGGCTCGTAGGAGTTACACAAGCGACGCATTCTGCTTTGTTGAAGACCGAACGCCCCCTCGGTTCAGCTGGTTCATTGACAAAAAGAAAGGGACAGTTGTTATTTTTGCATTCAAGTAAATCATTAGAATTGGGTTAAATTAATTTTAGGACATAATGTGACTTTCCAGTCTTCATGCATTTAAGCGTTAGATTATAATATAGTGCATTTTATTATTTATTTTCTCTGCAAACATGGTTCACCAGAGAGTTAGTCATTTTCATTGCAAATTTTAATTCAAGGCGATCAATAATTAAATTCAACATTCCATTCAAGAGCATCCTTCAGGCATTCATTACATATGCATCCACTACTAACTAGGTCATTCTCTTTTATCTAAACTAGTAGGGTCTCAATCCATCCCCTCTGTTAAAGGTATTGTTCCCACTCAAGCTGTGGAGTTGCTACTTATGTTTTGTCTATTTGATTTCTTGTTCGACCCACGTTGCTGCTGGGTAAGATCAGAAAAGCCACCATGAATAAAATCTCTCATGAGTAGATTGTCCTGCTGAATTTCAGGGGAAAAGATCCAATGAGTGTTGCGTTTGTGGTACTTTTATGTGATGTACTCCAGGATGTAAAAGATAAGCTCCATCACGATGGACTCGTCGCCTCTCTTGCGCCCCCTGCTGTGGATGACCGGGATAAGCGTGTTGTCCAGGGCGTTCAAATACTGAGGAGGGAGAGGGTGCCCGTTACTGCCTGCCACGAAGCCCACCTGAAAATATCAACAAAGAAATTATAACTGATATAATAATAATTTAAATACCACTCTGAAAGTGTCAATCAAAAATCAACATAAATATTATCTTTATAAAGAAAACGTGTTCTGTTTCTCATTGGAATGCATCACACTGACCTGCTGGGGGTCAAAGGTGACACGCAGCCCCAACTTGGCCATGCCGTCCTCCTTGAGGAGTTTGAGGTACGGGCACAGCGCCAAGCAAAAGGCCCTGGCGATCCGCTCAGTCAGCCGGTTGTGTTCTGGCACGTTGGCCGCCATTCCTTTCGGGGGCTCGGTTCTCTGCAGGTAGAACACCTGCACACAACATTCATTGCTGTAAAAATCTTCACATATTGCTTTTAAAAGTAGGTCAAACACACTTCTGTCCAGTGAATAATCTTTCCGTTTTCTTTGTATTCGGATTTCTGGAACATCTTGGTACTGCTGATGGACTCCATGGATTTACCATCAATGGGACTTATGACCCTGTGGACAACAACAAAATATGTCTCAACTGAATTCCAATTTGGATCAATAAACTCCAAGCAGTTAGCCGAAGGTGCCCGACCCTTTATTGAAAGCACACTTGGCCTCCACCCACTGCACACAAACGAGCTCCTGACTGTCGGCTCTGTCCACGCGGCCGCAGGTGACGACGTAGTCCTTCATCTCCCGGAGCGATCTCCTCAGTTCTGCCATGGTCTCTGGAGTAATCTGGACCATTAGTCCGTCTAGGGGGAGGGAGCGGGGGGGTGACACACACTCAAGAACACACACACGCTAATATACATTTGGCAACATTGACAGACAGTGTCAAACAGGCTGTTTAAGTGAACACACACACATTTAAAATATACGAAGAAAGATGAATATTGTGAATAAATCGAAATGAGTCAAAATCGCCCCCTTGTGGCGTTACCTTCTACGATGCTGGATTTGGCAAAGTAACCTGCCGTTGCTTTCAGGGCGTTACTGAATATGAAAAAACACGAGCCAGTCACTAAATGGAGAAAAGGAACAAACAAAGACGAGTCTTCAACTGTGACGACCTCGAAAAAAAAAAAAAAATAATAGCGTTGCTTGGTTACCTTTCCGTGGCTCGTTGTGGATACTGATGGCTTGCGTCTGGTACTGGCCGTCGTCCCTTTGCACGCAGATGAGGTGAGAATCGGCCACCTCGTTGAAGCAAGCGCCCATGGCCAGGACGTGCTCGTTGCACTTGTTCATGGCCTTCATCAGCTGATGTGACGGTAAACCATGAATGAAAGAATTTGCAAAATGGCACAGCGCAAATCTTCCATCTCACCTCGTTGTAGCCGCTAGTTGGGATCTTGATGCAGGTTCTCTGAGCCTCCAGGTCCACCGTGAGCCCCGGCACCATTGGAAGACTATAACGAAAATTCCTAAAGTCCTGCACAGGCAAAGTGCAAAATAAATTCCAACACATATAACGAAACGTCCTAGACGGGCTGAGATGGTGTTAAACCCTTGAATTAATTCATGGCTATTTGATCACAAAGTGTGCAGCAACACATGTAGACAGACAATGAAACAGAACTCCCCCCTTTTTTTTTTTTTTTTTTTTTTTTTTTAATCCTCTGCAGAAAAAGAATATTATTACGATTAATGAGTACATTTCCAAATCGGAGCAGCACACAAACATACTCACCACTAAAAGCCTCATGACTGTGTGGCCTATCTCCCCAAACAATGGCTTCCTAAAGCGCACACTGTACAGAGGACATGGGTAAACTGCAAAAAAAAAAAAAAAGAGAGAGAAAAGAATCATATGCCAACAAGGAACTTGTGCCCACTCTAGAACCCCAAAAGAAACTAAAATAAAAGTTTGCTTATGTCCTCGTGACGTAGACTCACATCGGTACTCGGCACCCAAGCGCAGCATGAGGCGCAGGGGGAACGTCTTGGCCCAGACCACCTCGGCCCGATGGAGAAGCAGCCCGAAGAGGTACGGTTGGCTGGGCAGTGGTAGACCTTGAAGCGACTGACGGGTGGGATGGACAAACAAGAGGCCCGCGTGCTCGTCGCTGCCCAGGAAGCGAGTGCCGGACAGCGACAGCGACAAGTTCTTTATCAACTTCCCTGTGGATGAGAAAGAGATTACGCAATAACGTAAACACAGTACATTCGGCAACTTGCCTGGAAATTGAACCCAGAACCTCTCGCACCCGAAGCGAGAATCATACCACTTGTGTCATGATCGAATAAAAACCAGACATACTGAAAGAGAAAGTGTACCTAATGAAATGACCTTACCGGTAAGGCTGTCTCTGTACAGTTGGACAAAGTGGTTGAAGAGATCCTTGGGAAAGCTCTTCTCCTCAGGCAAACACTGCAGGAGCACCACCACCTCCACCTGACCCACGGCATGCATCCCCTTGGTGGTCACGCACCAACACTTCCTGTTAACGTCTGTGCCATAAACATGTGTCAAACCGGCGTGGTGGAAATCCCAAACGGAAAAAAAAAAAAAACTTACAGTTGACCATCTTAACCATGGCGAGCAGGTTGGCATTGAGGACAAAAACCAGAGAGCTAGAACGACCGCTTTCCAATTCTTGGATGAGCAACGTCTCGGAGGGCCGCTCCTCCACGGTGTAATCTGAGGAGGGACCGGATTAAAGTGCTTTAGGTGGACCAAGGGCAACCCGAAGCTGTAATTATTCTGACATTGGCCTTATCTGCGGGACCTCCAGGAATATTCACGCTGCTTGAAAATAAATCACTGTGAAATTGTTCTGTCTCGAACCGCAAGGTCGGGCAATTTTGAGTTTTAAGATAAAACTGAAGCAGGTCGACCTCATTGTTTCATAAATTCGTTATGTGATGATTAGTTATGTACTTCACCTCCTTTGACTCCTGTGGAGGTGAGGATCGGGGGCAGGCCTTCCAGCGGGATGAGGTTGGACGAGCTGTTCACCAGAGTAGACATTCCCCGGTTTCGAGGAGCACTCGCCTCCTGGAAGAGGAACGCAAGATTAAGAATACAGCTCAAATAATTGTGGTCTTTTTTTTATTGATCCTACATTAGCGCCCTCATGTGGTCTGGAGGCTCTCCTGAGTTGCGGCGACCCTGCCCCGCTCGGCGCCGCTCGGCTCATAGATGGCGAGAACCCGTGCCCTCTGACCGGCGTGGCGGGGGCGGACTCGGACTGCTTGTCGATTAGGAGTTCATCTGCGAACCACACCCTTCTTTTCCCCCTCGGTGACGTGCCTGGGAGAAAGATGCCGGTTGTTATCCAGATGTTTTCAAAAGCCCCCACCGCTGCCTCAAAAGTGACATTGGAAAAACAAAAAAAAAACATAAGTGGCTCACTTTTAATGAGGGTTGAATGACAGGAAACACAAACCCGCCCCTCCTTGCCGTCCAGATGTGTAAGTCTGAACTTCAGGCCGGAGCAAAGTGCACAAAACACCTGACGACACACCCGTGCACATGCACACTTATATTGAATGACTTGAGAAGAGCACAAAACGCCAGAAGGAACGGACGAAGGATGAGCCTCACCTTGCCACAGGCGCGACAGTGGTGCCTTCGTTTGGTAAACGTGAACTTGACGCTGCACTTCATGCACACGAGAGCTTCGGCGTCCGGGATCCAGACCGGAGCGACCTCCCCCAAGGCGTTGGATTGATCTTTGGTCAAGATGTCGATCGGATCGGACTCATTGTCAGGATGGACCGGGGAAGATGCGGAGGCTTTTGCTTCTTCTCCCGTATTGGACACAACTTCTTTAAGATGATTCTGGAGGTCTTTGGATTCTTCCATCTCCTTCTCCTCGATCACAGAGTCCTCCTTGGAGGTTTTGAGCTTCTTCTCTTCCTGGGCCGGACTCAGAACCAAAGGGCATGGAGGCTCCTCGGGCATGACTTCGGTCCATGGGGTCACCATGCAGCCACCTTCCTCCACGTGGAGCATCTTGGCAGGAGGTTTTTCTTCACACGGCGTGACCATCTCATCCGAGGAGGTCTTGGAAGATGGGACTTGGGATCTGATTTGCTTTGATTTGGACATATCGCCTGCATCTTTGAGCACCAGGAAATAAGGTCTGCTTAGCCAGGGCAGCTTGGTGTCACAGAGGGATGGGTTGTCTCCATCTGTTTCCAGGGGAAAATGTCAAATTCAGGAAACAAGAATCCAATTGCCAGAACCTGGACAACTGGAAATTATAAACCGAGGACCATAACACATCACGAGTAGCGCACATGGCAGGGAGGGGGGGGGGGGATTTATGAGCAGTAATTAAATCCAATCCAGATGTATTAAAACCACGTTCCCACAGAATCTGGATTAAAACACTGTATGGTAAATTGGGGGGGGGGGGGGGGGGGGGGGGGGGAGTGTGACGCTTAAATGCTGCAGGTTGTGTGACGCATTGAGTTCACTCCGACTGAAAAGACGCCGATCTCGCCAATGCGACACTCGTCCGGAAGAGTAAGCAAACGTCAACGGGACATTTGCACATTCAATTTTGATGCCTTCATTATTTTTTAGGTGAGAGGAGAACGTGGAGGAAGAAAATGCGCGTTGTGAATAAATGCTGCATCAGCGCTTTTCGCGCACAAATATCATCGTCGTCGTCATCGTGACGCACATGCAAAGACAGTATAGATGGAGAGTAGACGAAAAGAAATAAATAATGTACTTCTCACCTTCTGCAATGCCCCCCAAGAGGCTCTCGTTGTCGTCGTCCCGCGCGGAGAACAACTTCAACATGGTCTTGCGCTTACATCGCACACAGCAGCAGCAGCTGAAATAATGATGACGGGTTGGGGGGGAGGCGATGAGGAGGGAGGGGGAGGGAGGGGGGGGGGGGTGTTGGCTCTCTACCCCCCTGTGTGCGACCCCCTCCCAGCCCCCCTTGTGTTTCTCTGCAGCTCTTCAAAAGGAGGAAACTCTCCAGGCAAATGGGGCTGTGCTGACGTCACACGTTGTGCACTCACATAAACCAGATATTTGTGGTTGGGCGTCTGTATATGGTAGATCATATTTTTTTGGTGCTAAATTAGCTAGAGCATTAGACCACTTCAAAATAGAAATACAAATATATATATATATATATTGAAAGAGCCTGTTTATTCATTGTTCATCATATGACTACCTAATGTAGTATTGCTGGTTTGAATTCTTGGATGCCTCAATTGGCAGTGATGATGACAACGGCCTCTAAAAAAAATGTTAATCATCTTTATACTGTTTCATAAACAAACAACTTTCAACATTTAAAATGACTGACAGTGTGGCGACAAATGAATTATGTCAGCCTGCTTGGTCATCTGGAAAAAGAAAAGTCTCTCGTTTGTGTGTGTGTGTGTGTGTGTGTGTGTGTGTGTGTGTGTGTGTGTGTGTGTGTGTGTGTGTGTGTGTGTGTGTGTGTGTGTGTGTGTGTGTGTGTGTGTGTGTGTGTGTGTGTGTGCGCCCATTCTGATATGGATAAGTCGAAATGAAAACGTTGGGAGAGTTTTTCTGGTTTTGGCGCCGTCGTCAGTTGGCTTCATTCTTGGACGCTTCGTCAAAGTTCTCCACCAAATCTTCACGGCAACAAGACAACACAAGTAAAAATATGTATCATTTTTTTTCCCTCCCCTTAATCATGTGTCACTCCTGATTTCAAATTCAAAATTGGCAACCATGTACCAGGTTTAGGTCTTTTCTGCAATCGATACAACAAGCACAAAAAAACTACCTGGAACATCATCATCCTCTTCCTCGATGTCTTCTACTTTTGGAGATTTGCTGTCAAGTGCTGGAAAAAAAAAAGAATAAAACACACCAACATGTTCAGATCAACTTGATAATGCTAAATTGTTTTATCAAGCACCTTGGCGGGGGAACTGCTCAGCCAACTTCCGCAGGCTGCTCAAGCTGTCGGCCCCAAGCTGGCTGAGGATCCCCGGTAGCATCTCGGTCAGCTGCTTGCTCTCGGCGTGTCCCGTGACGGCGAAGGTGTTGGCCGACAGCGAGGCCTGCACTTTGGGGTTGTTGAAGTGGATCACCGAGCCGTCGTCCTTGATCATGTTGACCTGAATGACAGTCACGACCTGTTATTTATATTTCAGGAAAAACAATAACGCACTTCCTCATTGTGCTGTCGGAAGTATTTACCTCCTCAATCCCGGCAATATTGTTGACAGCCAACTTCTTTAGGGAACTCTGAAGCTTTTTGTCATCTGCTGTGGCAGTTCTGTGTACCACCTTCTTCTTCCTGCGTGCTGAACCCTGAAACCACACCAAAATATTTACATGCCTGGTAGTCTGAGGTAGTTAGTCCTCTGTAACAGACACGTCGAGTGATTTTCCAGTAGATGACAGAAGGTTGGGAAAGACACTCCCGAGTTCGCACTTACCTTTCCTCCTATCCGCACTTGGGCCTGAAGTTTGGCCAATTTTTCCTGATTCATCTTGTTACCTGCGATAAGATAAAATGTAGCTGAAGTCAAACAACAAATGAACGCACTTATGGAAATGAAGATCCAATTGTGATATTGCTTATAAAGTAACAGCACGCACGACGTGAAGCGAGCTATATTATTAGCTCCATCTCTGTGTAGCGCGACGACAACAAAACAAAACATACACAACAGCGTCTCGTACGCGACACGGCACATATTCCAACATTGTAACGTTTAATACTGCAACCTGTACGAGTTTCCACGGAGGCATGCGGGTTTTTATTTTCTTTTTTTTAAAGACTTAGTAATAAGAAACGGGTTTTATTAGTCACAAATGGATGTGGATTTATTTTCTTCCTCGTTGTAAAGTTATCAACGTTTGTCAACGGTGCTGCCGTCGTGTGGATGATTGAGGTATTACAACAACAAAGGCCCTCACGGAATCTTATGTAAAACGTTTATTATTATTTTGTTAACATTTTTACGGATCGCTACTACCTTTCAATTACACCTCAATCCGACAGGTTTTAATATATTTTTTATTGACTCCCATCCACTGTATAGGAATACTTTTCACATTATACAAAGGACTTGATAGTGACAACAATAGCTGCCTTCATACGTAAAGACAAAAGATCACTTTACAAAATAAGTGCTGTGCTATTAAACCACTGATCCAGCAACTGGAATTTTTACTCAAAAGTTCCACCCATCAAACATTTAATAGTGAAGCCATGAAATTACACACATTGCACATCATATATTATACGAGAATTAACATAGGTGACTTGATTTACATCCCATACTGTTTCCCATCACTATCTTCCCATTTTCTTTCAGCCTTTCTTCCACACGGATAGCACCATGTGAAACACCTCGGTCTTGGAGTCGTCAGTCAGACTGATGTTCGTGTTTTGGACGAGCAAGCCGTCAAAGAGGCTGGCCGGTGGGTCGAACTTGGAGAGGCTGGAGCTTTGCAGAAAGCTGTGCCGCCAGCACGCCGGCTCCTGGGACTTGGACCTGCAGCAGCGTTGTAACATAAGAAAGAATTTCTTCAGCACGGCCTTCCTCAGTAGGATGTAGACCCAGGGGTCAAGGATCTGGTTCCATGTGGCGATGCGCAGCACAAACAGCAGTTTGTCGGATGCTGGGTCATAATCGTCTTTGGAGGTAAGAAAGATGATGCGGGTCTGTAAACATGAAATGAACAAGAAATCAGTCAATACTATGAGATGAATTGTTTATGAAATAATAGTGGGTAAATAGTACTTTTCATTTACACTCAAATGATATGCTAATGCATAATCGGGAAACTCTGCTACCCAGTGGCCAAGTTGAAAACTCCAGAAAGAACTGCAATAAATGAATCTTTATGCAAAATGAATATTCTGGTGAAATTTCTCCAATATTTTCCAATATCGTATTTAATGGTCTTCTAATGTGTGCCTTGGCTCAAGAAAATAATTTCTCAGGGTCATTTTATTTACCAGTAAAGGTCCCCAGCATACACAGGAAACCAACATGATGGCCATGAGCTGGCAGATCATCTCAACGTGGTAAGATGTTCCTCGGCTGTGATGCTTGCGGTGCATGGTGGACAACAGCAGGGAGCAGCTGGTCACCGTGTTGCAAATGATAGAGAAGAGCAGAGCCATCAAGCCTAGCAGGGAAAAGAGCAGAGGCAGGAACACATCCAACCAGTCACTGGGCTCATCCAAATTATAAAAGCACCAGCTCCTGGAGCTCTGGACCCTATAGGACCTCCTCAGCGCCACAGGCAGGGCAGCCACCAGGGCGGCCAGGAGCCAGATGACGGACAGCAGCTTGTTCATGTGGCGGAAGGCCAATCCGGTGGAGTGGTAAAAGGGCTTGGTGATCCCGATGCAGCGCTCGATGGCCATGGCGCTTCCCAGGAACAGCGGGCTCAGTCCGAAGAAGACCAAGGTGGCGCCGAAGAGGTTGCACACTCTGCCCTGGGGGTCGAACGTCTCCCATTGCTTGCGCAAGCTGTAGACGTAAATCACCACCGAGCCGTTGACCAGGTGGCCCAGAAGGTCGGTGGCCACCAGGCTGGTGGCGAACACTGAGAAGGGCGCCCTGCTCTTCTGCGGCATGCGTTTGGGGGATTTGAGCAGGATGAAGAGGGCCAGGCTGTTGGATAGGATGCCGACGCTCATGGAGATGACTGAGGTGGTCACCGACCGACTCTCGGCAATGCAGGTGATGTTTGTGGGCGGGGCTTCTTTCCAACTCAGATCAGCGTTCTCACCGGCCGACATTGTGGGCTTGGAATCTAGAGAATATCAATAATGTCACAAAAGTAAAAAAGCATCATGACTGGATAGAAACGCAAAATAACATGAAATGGAGCAGCACGCCATGATAATGATTTCAAATCAAACGTGAACTATGACAGGGATGTACCTTTCGTTTAATCAGTCTCACTAATGGTTACAATTATTATTTCGTCATTGCGCCATTTGCGTAACTCCATTTTTCAGTACTTGGACCTTTTGGACTTACAAAAGGTTAATTGTTCAGGTGCTTTCCTTTGACATTTCAAAACAGTCAGCATTTGACTGCATAGAACATTTCAAGGAGGACATTGTTTGACTTAAAAAAATAAAATCACATTTATTCAAAGCAAGAACGCAATTGAGACAGCACCACCAAGGAATCACACAAGAATGTTAATTGATGGCAGGGAAAAAACTCAAACTTTCACAACATTAGTCAAGAATATTTAAGACAATACAAGAAAGATATTTGGAGAGGGAAAGGAAACGCTCATGATCCAAAACATCCCTGATCACAAAATAAACAAGTCACATTCAACCTCAGGATACAAAACTGCCACAATGACACTACAAGATGAGGTTTCATTCTCAAATGCAGATTTTGGTGATCTCTCAAGTAAATCTACTCAAGTATTAACAAAAGTAAGCTAGAACAGACTCCTGAATGTTGAAACATGCACATGCATTTTTCTCAAACAATAACAAAATTGGAAAAGATTTATTACCTGAACCTTGTTACCTCACGTCATGAAGCTTCTCCTGCCTTTGTGTAGTCTACTCAACTTTTCTTGATTTCGTTCTCGATGTCGTTGATGAAGTGGAGATGTGCTGTTTCCTTGGCTCCTGACTCCCAACTGTTGCTGCTGCATAAAAAAAAAAAAAAAAAAAAAGCGCTTCAGTGCTGTCCGTCAAACATACGTGTCATCCAACGGCCTGGGCTCCTCCAAGTAATATGATGAACATGACACAAACCAGCACACACACGTTTGCAAATGTGTGGAGATGTGAGATTGGCTCTCCACTGATAAATAGCGCTGAATCATACAAACCTGCCAAGCAACTCAAAATGAGCTTCTTGGCCTAGATCCAAATAAGAAATCCTGCACAAAGACTTCATACAGATGCAGGAAGGATGCAACAAAATCTTGTTTTCATGCACTATTATAAAATGTTTTCAATGTGTTGCGCAACACCACCACCACCACAAGAAACAGCAATGAAATTTCAAAAAACAACAAATTTAATTGAGGCGGCTAAACACACAAAATGTCAGCATTTCATATTTTCGTTTGTACATTTTTGTCCCTTTTTTTCTGTCCTATTCATTTGTCAAATCCTTTTCCGGGTTTGACATCACGCGTTCCAAGTGTGCTTTAACAGACAGAAACGTGAGTCATGTTGGACTGGAGTAGTCCTAGAAAATAAGCCGTAATGTTGGCTTCTCGCTACTTTTCTGCACCTAATCACAAAAAAAGAACAGCAACAGCAAAAGTCACAAGTATCAAATGTACTCTTCCCCCTGTTCGTACTCGTCATCATTTTCTCACCATCAAGTGGGCCTAAATGGTGCCCAGTCAGTCATTATTAAGGTGCCACAAGTAGGAAAAAAACACCTTCAATGAACAATATGTTCCTTGTCACTCCTTTGCAGTTTTTTAAAAAATTAATCACTATTTACAAATTCACATTTTTGTCTGTCGCTCTTTGCAAAGTCATTTGCCTATTAGCATTTATTGTGTTTTTTTTCTGGAATACCCTAAAAAAATAGACCAGATTTCCGAAAGTAAGAAAACTGTAGTGCTTGTTTGTAATTAATTTATTATTTAATGTGTAGTTAGAAAATGAATGGCGACTTAACAAAAAGGAAATTAAATATAGAAAATATTTCTAGCCGTTGTTATCATTCTTGCCAGCAGATGGCAGCATGACCTTGTTATTTTAACAACTTGGTCCTCTCAAAGCTGAACAAATATGAGAGTAGTGATAAAAATGAATTGATGCCTATTTGATTTGTTGACATATAGATTTAAAATGAATATGATTTGTATTGTCTATCTCTCTGCGGATTGTGGCTCGTGCAGCAAGATGCTACCTGCCCAGATGTCAGAATTTTTTTTTTTTTTAGTTTTACAGGTTAGCGTTCACATGAATGAATTGTGGAGCTTTCTAATTCCACCTGAAGGGCTGGTGCCATCTGTATGCAGGACACACGGGTCACCTTAGCATAACACCCCGTCTTGGTCCAGAGCACCTGAGATCATTAGAATTCCGCACGCAAGCTTGCTTATGTGGTAAAATGCATAAGGCGTTCCTTGTAACACACGGGAACAGGCAGCAGTCAAAAGCACCCCCCACCAATACAGGACAAAGCATATAAGGGATTCCGTAGCAGTCCTGTTGTAATATTTAATGATCAAAACAAAGTTTGATCCAAATGAGAATCTCGCAAGCATCTGGAGGATCTCAAGATCCAGTCTGAATGGCACTGGAGGCTTTTATTGGCGTTTTAGGCTTCCAGTCCGGCTGGTAGAAATGGATGTCGAGGTTCTGAGCCCATTTGGCAAAGACCATCTTCTCTGTGATGAAACGGTGGTGACTCCCTCGTCGGCTTCTCTCGTGAGATAGGTACATGGCGCACTCGGTGGGGCCGGACGGCTCGTAGTAGTGATACGGCACTGATGGACTGGAGGGGGATCTTCAAGACATGGGAAGAAATCAGTTTGCTTGAGGAAAAATAGCACAACAAAGCATCTACTGAAAATGAGAAGGTACCTGCAGTGGTCAGGTGGTACCATGCCATAAACGTTGATCCTGTCACATAGCTCCAAGGCCATAGCCATCGTGAACCAGCCCGTACTCAGCCAGGTGTTGGAACTTTTCCTGAACATAAATGTTGATATTTATATCCAAATCAATTCCTATTGATTACTGAGCATCATCCCAACATTTACCTATCAATGCCAGTTTCATTTTTGAAAAGTTCATCAAAGGCCATCATTTGAAGTCGAGAAATGATATAAAGTTTGAGGCCGGGCAGCTGCTGGTTCAACATCTTCAGATGGTTGAACACGTGGCCTCTACCGTCTCGTTTCATGCAGCTGTTGGGTCCCCAGAAGACGAACGCCGTGCCTTGGGTGGTGTTGAGCAGCTCTCGTTGCCTACGTAGCACCCGCTGCAGGCTGGAATGCGCCACCACACGGAGAGTGGTCCGTCGGCTCACGTCCCGCTCGTAGCCCACGGTGGGGGCGTCGTTCATACGGATGACGCAGTCGGAACGCTCGATTTCGGGGCCCCTCTCTCCGCCGGTGAGGTGACCCGAGCTGGTGATGAGTGCGCACGTTCCACAGTGCATCTTCAGAGTCTATGAGCCAAATGGAACACACTGGTTATAAAAAGTCTACACACCCCTTTTACAGTTAGTTTCATAAAATAATGGAGAATAAGTAAATAGAAGTACATCAGCCCCAAAAGATGCCAGCCCACCAGGTATCTGCACCGCTTGGCAGATGGCCAGTCCGGCAGAGCCCTGGGCTGTGATTAAAATAAATTGGGACCAACATAAATCCCCAGTAGTAGGATAGACACACTTTTTCATCTCCTCTCTCTAAAACATCGAAATAAAATGACAAAAATCTTCTTTGGGCTTCTCCCCATGAAGGTCAAAACCAGCTTTGAGATCATCATCATCATCATCAGCAATGTAATGCTGGCAAAATGTGATGCCTTTGCTCCATGCGGTGTCACTTGACCTCAAACGCCCCCTGATGAAAAACAGGATGTGCAAAATGTCTGCTGTGGTTTGTCAATAAGCTGCAGGAAGTGCTGTGTGGGAAAGCAAAATGTCCAAATGAATTTGAGAAGAAAAAAACGATTTACCTTGCGATCCATGACACCTGTGTAGCCGCCTAGCGTTGATACCAAACGCATCCTTGGTCTCGTAGGACCTTCTTTATGTCGGGAGGAGGAGGATGATAACAATGAGGATTGTGGTGAGGATGATCTGTCACCACCGGATCTTCTATTGTACGCCACTATCAAACTGGTAACCATGGTAACGACAAGAATGCTACAAATTCCTTTCCACTGCAACAGAGAGACAAGACAAATACGTCATCGTCATAGAAAAAAAAAAGGCACATATCACCCCCACCCCACCCCGCCCCCCCTACAGGTCTAAAATATAATTACCAAGCGTATCCTCATTTTCCTCTGCCCTCGTTTGGAGCCCTCATCCTTTTCTCGGCCAAAGCTCGTACGTAGCGTCGGTACCGCTTGTCGCGCAGTGGGACTTGAACGCGGGACCTGAAGAGAAACAACGTTCCGGTGACGCTGCTACTCCACCCCTCCCTCCTCCGTTTCCTCATGCAAGCTTGCGCAGTCTCTCTTTTCTCCTGCATGATCCTAAACGCCTCCGAGTCTCGAGTGAGGCAAGTCGCAAACGTAGAGCACACTAAATACTCTTATAAATTTAATTCGTGTGAAAAAAATAATCCGGATAATAATCGGTCTATATTTTTTTGAAATGAATGTCACAAGCACAAGCAACGTTTTGCAGGAAAAAAAAAAAAAAGTCATTATGCAAGCCTCCCAAAATAGAAAGTCCTTCAACTCAGCTCATTCGTTTGTTTGACACTACAATCAATACAATTTGCAACTCACTCCTACAAAATAAAAGAGAGACAAAAGTGAGATAGTATCTTCGGGCTCCTAAGACATGAAAAGAAATTGAATCCAACAAATTATTGCTATGCAATTTTGGATCTAAAAACGCAAATTTCTCGCTTTTCTAGATGTGTGGGACATCTACCGCAATAAACTGAAATGGATATTGAGTATTCAGAATTCCGTTGCAGCTCTGGGTCCATCTGCCTGTGCTATCTATTTATAGCATCAAAGCCCAATCGCAGCACAAATTCCAAAGGATACTCTTGAAAAAAAAATAAAAGAGAAAACCCATCACAACGATGCCCTTGTAGCTTCTTTGGTGTCCTCCGTGGATCTTCAGAAGAAGTTCTGCTGGCCGGTGTATCTTCACTCAAACACTTCTTTAAAGGGACAGTGTCTAGCTGTCGAATGTTTTGATTGATGTTCGTTCGTTTTAAAAACACACTGTTCATTTAAATATGTAAAAAAATACATGTAAATTTTTTTGGGGGGGTAATTGCTAATTATATTACCTTGTACACTGTGTGTACGTGAGCGTGCATACATTACTTGTGGGGGATTGGGTGGGGGGGCGTGGGATCCCATTTAACCTAGAACCGCCTCTGCGTACGTTGGTTTACGGTGCTCTGTAAATAAATATTACTGAGTTAACCATGACCCAGTTACTTATTTCCAATTGTCAATTTCAAATGTTAACGGACTGATACATGGATTTAAGCACTCTTTTGTTTACATAAAAAAGGGGGGGGGGGGTCTTTGCATCTCTCTGCAGGTTTTTTGCCTAACTTTCTCTCCTGAGAAAAAAAAACAAAAGCGGTAATTTTTCACTCTTTTTGTCCGACATTCTCTATTTTGTATATCTGCAGAAGTAAACAACGTGAAAGGCCATCGAGGAAAGAAACAAAGAAAAGACAGCTGCGGACCCTTTAAGAGCGTTTTGGAATAATTCATGAAGTGAAGCTGTAAACACCGCTGAAGCAAAGCTGCGTGGCCGAAGCATCCTTCACGATCTCGGAGCCAGGTGGCCGCGTGTTTTGTTGGACCCATCCATTCCCGTCCGTCCCCCCACTTGCACACCTCGACTCACCTCATCATATGCGGTCCCCGGGTCCAAGGCGACGACGGCGCTGCATCGGTCCCGATTGAAGAGTGCCATGGCTCGGAAGACGGTCGTTCCATCCGCGTATTATGGTGAATCTTTCTTTTGTCATCATGACAGCGCTCCCCGGTACCTCTCGGTGGTTCGGATGACTCCAGTGAAGGAATGTTAGCTGGTAACAAGACAAACGCTTTTGTAACAAGTTGGAATTTATTATAATAATAAAAAAAAAAAGGTTGTTAGTGTTTCCGATAGAGCACTGTCGGTTCTTTTGCAACCACGGGATTTTATTGATTGATATTGATGTATTCATTGACATTTATACACGCACTCGCGCTTTTACGCACGGTGTGTGTATATTTTGAATTTGTTGCTATATATATATATATATTTTGTCGTCAACCCTCGTCGTCGTTGACGCGTAAAGGTGATGACAGTGACATCTCGTTCTCTTGAGTAATTGTTGAAGGAAGCAGCGAATTGGTTCATCAGAATTTCTGACACTAGCTCAGAAGGACAATGGCAAAGGATTCAATGGGTGAGCTATTTTATATTGGAAAGACATATTGAAAACTACATTTTAATGCTGTCACTGAGGGTCTTAACCTTATATAAGGTGGACATTTTTCATAAAGTTCTAATGGGAAGTAAAAAAGGGCATAATCATAATAATAATTAGCCCTAGTTGGCCATGTGCCAATTATGGCCAATTATGTATAGTGATGTATTCTCATCACAGGGTAAATACAAATCAGGTCGACTTACAGGCAGCATAATACAGTGGTATTGTTTCACCTTTGGTTTTACGGAGACAAGTCAATTAATGAGGTTAATTGTGCCAATGCATCAAGCTAATGGAGCATTTTGTAGTGTTATGGTGTGAGCAAGTGGTAGAAATAGTAATGGCACCATCAACGCTGCATTCATCCCCCTTTTTTATTTGAGGATACTCTCTATGACGCTTATTTCTTTCGAGTAGTAAATGTCAATGCGGTTCTCCTGTTAATCCTTGATTTAAGGTTCCTCTGGTGTGTAATTATTGAAATGAAGATAATATCATAATCATTCAGGGACGGGGTAGCTGACGTGACTAGATAGTTCCATTGAAAAAAAAAAAATGGAGGGAGAAGTGTTAAGTCTGGCACGAAGTTAATTAAGAAATTTCCCGCATGGGCGGATTCCCTAAATCCTGCATTCTCACAGTCAGCCAACATAGACGCTTAAAGATGAAGTCCTGTCACACTCTGGATGAAATTACACTTTCGTCAAAGTCGTAATGTGACAAAGTAAATCCAGAATTTTTTTTTTAAATAGCTATCAGAATCTACTTTACTGTGTCTTTGCCCCAGTGTTTCAGACTAGCTTAATTTAATTATCGCAATAATTGCCAATTCAACTTATCAGAAGAGGATAAAGAATATATGCATTTATGTATTGTCATGTTATCTGTGGACATATGATGGTCTTTTTAAATGTTCATTAACATTCTCATGTTAAATGTTCAGTTTGACAATAAACCTTTTTGTCACTGGTGGACAAAAAGCGAGGCTTTCCAAGGAAGTTGTCAAGGTCACACGGCGGCAAAAACACTTCAAGTCAAAAGCACAGAGCAGCAGGCTAGCTGTCAACGGCTGACAATCTCAGACGCTAACGCCTCTCCTGGGGGGGCCGAATCCCAACCCGCATCCCCGCTACTGTTTTTTAAAGAGGCTGTCAGCAAGTCTTTTTTTTTCTCAAAGATGATCCGATCGGCTTAAGACAAAAAAAAAATAGATTGCTGACTACGCCGTTCTCCAAAGGTTGCTAATATTTCAAAAGATCCCAGTGGGACGCTACTAAGTTCATTTAAAGCACAGATCCGGATATCTTGTCTAAGACAAGAACTTCAAAAGATAGCAAGGAAATGGGGAAGGGGGATGGAGATGATCTTGAAACAGCGTTAATATTGGAAGGAAAAAAATAAAGAGCCATCTGGTGCCTCTTAGCTGCGGTGATTGCATCCGAGATGGAGCCCAACGGGAACTGTGGGCGACTGGTGTGAGAGAGTCCACCAAATATTCCATGCACAAAACCAACACTTTGGCACAGCAGCCATTGGAACCACAAAATGTAGTTAACTCCACTCATATTTTGTCTTTCTAGGTGAGCCATGCACTTTCGACCCAAAGTTCCGAGGGCCAATTCACGACAGGTATTAATTATTCTCACTATCATTGTTTTTTTTTTCGGATGAATTCTAAAAAAACGATTTATTTTTGACTACTTCTACCAAAATTTGATCACAGCCCGTGATGCGTGTTGTGTTGATTCCAAACTATTGTGTAAGCTCTCTCTTGCCTGGTAGGGGGACAAATTGATCATTTGTCATGCTGGGTTAATACAGAGCGAGGTGCAGTGCCGGCGGCGCTCTTTGCTTCACCACACAAATCAATGAGCATAAGTCAAACTGGTGCTGGCTGGGAGTTCAGCTGATGGCACATGTTCTGAAGTCGACACAAACTCACACACACACAAAACCACAAAGCTTTGCCCTAGTCTGTGGGTTTAGCATCATGCTAACAAATGACCTAATGCTAACCAATAGCATAGAAAATAAAAATGTCCAAAATTGTTTAATTCATTCTGCATGTTGTCCTAATCCATCATATGATAGATTATTTAATTTATTTAAAAAAAACATAAGTATTTATTGTCATTTTTTTTTTTCAAATATACTAGGTGACAATTTAAGGTCCATTCAAATGTGCTTATCTTCATCCACATTTATGTAATGGATGAGAAAATCCATAAGCTCAATACATGTCTTTTTTTTCGCATTCCCTTTGTCAAGGCAACCATTTTTGATATTGTTGTTCTTCTGGATCTTATCTAGTGCAAGTGTTCCTAATAATGTGGCTCATAGCTGTTGTGGGATTCCAGTGGAAGAGATTTTTTGACTGAAGCAAACCTCCCAATGGGCTCCTTCAGTTTTTTTTGGTGGATTGTTTCTTGACGATTTAGTCCTTCTCAGATGTAATACGGGATATTATCTCGTTTGGATTCAACGTCTGGAGGCTTCTATAGGAGTGGTTTGGCTTTTTTTTTTTTTTCTCTCTCGTCTGCAGAACATCTCGCACCACGCGTACTTTGATGTTTTGTTGGCTGAGAGGCTTTCTCCTAATGAGAACCTTCAGAGAACATATTGTTGCTCATGTTTTGACGCAAGCTCTCACCTGGGCCTTTAACAAAACACGATTGAAAGCAAGTCACCTTTGAAGCCCCGCCTACTCCAAGTGATAATGACTGCGGCCTGGCTGCCTTCCCGCGATAAAAGAACAAAGCCGACTTGTTTTCATTGTCACTTTGTCAGGATGCTTCTGAGGTGACTTTGTATTGCTGTGTTTGCTCTTTGTCTCGATAACGAGGCGTAACTCTCTGGTTAAACTGTGAAGGAGCAAGGTCAACTCACCGCCGGCCATCTTGATCGTCCATAACGCCGGACGGCCAAGTGGTCGTTAGCGTCCACTGTACGGAGCTTTGAAGGAGGGAGGTTGCTATCCGCAGCGGTTGCCATGGCAATTTAAGCACCGCTTCTTCTTCAATTTTTTATTATTTTTTTTCAAAAACGCTAATTAGGTTTTTTTCTCTTCATGTCTCATCTTGTCCCACTTTCAACTGCCTTTGTGCCTTCATTGTTTCCAGAATCCACATGGATGAATGAAATACTTTTGTGTCTCTTCTCATTTTGGATCTTGTTCCTACATTTTTATTTTTTTTTTTCTATCTTTGCAGAGAGCTGACGGATGTGGTCTTCTGTTTTATTTTTGTCATCGTCATCTTTGCTTACATCATCCTGGGCCTTGTGGGTGAGTGTGTCACACTGCTGATGACATCACACAAATGTTGGCTTGGCTTAAAAAAAAAAAAAAAAAAGACATCATCAGTCGCTGACACCTTTTCGTGTTTTCCAGCCTGGGTCAACGGCGATCTCAAGAAAGTCACCTTTCCAACCGACAGCTACGGAACGCTTTGCGGCGAGGGGAGCAATAAGTGAGTCTTCATTGTCGAATAGCTCCGAAATGTTCTGACCTCTTTCTTTTTCCTCACCCCCCCCCCCGGCAGAAACAAAACCAAATTGTTCTACATTGACATTCTTAGCTGTCTGAGCCTTGACCTTCAGTGCCCCACCACCCAGGTGAGACGCAGAGCTGACCCGAGATTGACGGACCTTCTCATTAACGCCGTGTTGTTGCCTTCTCCAGCTCTGTGTTTCGGAATGCCCTCAGCAATTTATGTTACTTCTGACTGCCGTGAAAAACGACGACGAGTGGAACTATTATAAGAAATTCTGCAAACCGGGAGTAACAAAGAGCACGGTATGAGAAACCATGTTGGGTAAGATTCTACTTTCTGAAATCACTCGGCCTTTTTTGTTTTTGTCTTCTTTCAGTCCGTTCCTCGCCTCTTAGCCAATGAAGATTGCCCATCCGTGCTCTTGCCGAGCTCAGCCAGTAAGTCGAATGATCAGTACGCGGTGTTTTCATTTCTTCACCGTCCCCCTTTCTCCCTTCCGTAGTTTTTAATCGGTGCTTCCCCATTGTCACGAACCAATCGGAGTCATTGGAAGCTGGCGATAAAAAGATCAGCGCCGCCGACTTGAAAAACGCTAGCAGGTAAGAGCCGCTTACCGTTTTTGAAGATCGTGTTATTTTGTCTTCTCTCTTACGTGACAGCGTGGCCATGCGGGCTAAAGATATTAGCGCTAAAATCTTTGAGGATTTAGCCGCTTCCTGGGAATGGATCCTGATGTGAGTTGATAAAACAGAAAGTTAACACACTTGTAAAATAGTTAGAAAGCATAAATAAGGGGCGGGATCTAGGTGTACCTAATGATGTGACCAGCAAATGTCTCTGCTGGTAGTGGCATGGCAATCTCCATGGTGATCAGCTTGATCTTCCTCCTGCTCTTACGCTTCATCGCCGGCGTGCTGCTGTGGCTCATCATCGGCGCCATCGTCGGCGCCATCGGTTACGGTGAGTTTGGCGCCAGTTCGTCCGATGCCTTTTCGAATTGGATTCTCCAGCTATGTGTGTGTGTGTATACGGCAGGTATCGGCCATTGCTATTGGCAGTACGCCAGTCTTCTCGGGAAGGAAGGCGCCGACATCACCATCTCCCAGATCGGCTTCCAAGCAGACTTTCAAGTCTATCTGGAGCTGAGTCAGACGTGGTTCATTTTCAGTACGCCAGTGGGTTCTCTCCGACCTGTGGGGGGGAAGAAGAAAAAAAAAAAAATAACAAAACTAAATCCACATGTGGTCTTGTTTTAAAGTGATTGTGCTATCTGTGATCGAGGGCATCGTTCTACTTATCCTAATTTTCCTGAGGGAGCGACTGCTCATCTCCATCGCGCTACTGAAGGAAGCCAGCAAGTAAGTTGCAACGATTTTTTTATTTTTGACTGCTTTCACATCCCGATTTTTATTTTTAGGGCCGTTGCACACATCATGACTACTCTCTTCTATCCCATCTTTACTTTCTGGCTGTTATGCCTCTGCATCGGTTATGGAGTGGTGGTGACAATGTATCCTTGAGACGCCATTGTTTGGTGGTGGGATAGAAATGGTTGAATCTGTATATGACAGGTTGCAAAAGTATTCACCCCCTTAACTTGTTTTAACTTTAGGTATTTATCAACGTCCGGTGTTGCCGTCTACAAAATTAAACCTAAAAATAGCCAATGCAACTTAGGCGACAACACTACATGCGATCCAAAGGTTCTCCTTACAGTTTCTTTCGTTCCTCTTGGATGGGAACATTTGAAATAACACAACTGTGATTGAATTTCTCAGAATTTCAGTCAGATCAACCTTCCTGAGAATTGTAGCAACTCGCAATGTTTTTTCCACTCCTACGACGGTGAGGGCTTCTACCACAGCTACATCATGCTCCTGCAAGTCTTCAACTTATTCGCCTTCCTGTGGCTGGTTAATTTTGTCATGGCGCTCAGCCAGTGCACCCTGGCTGGAGCCTTTGCTACCTACTACTGGGCCATGAGGAAGCCCAAAGACATTCCAGCATGGCCGCTCGCTGCGTCTTTTAATCGGACCTTACGGTAGGTGGCTGAACGGACACATGTTGAATGGTCACTATTTGGAAATCACGTGGTTTTATTTGGAACTACTTCTTTTCGCAGATACCACATCGGCTCACTGGCCTTTGGTTCGCTCATCCTCTCTCTGGTGCAAATGGTCCGCATCATTCTGGAATACCTGGATAAAAAACTCAAGCGTAAACTTTTCAACCGTACCAGATTCCAACTTTGTTGATGACTTTGTTGACGTGTGGCTTGTGTTCTTCTCAGATGGCCAGACTAGGTGTGCTCGCTTCATGATGTCCTGCCTCAAATATTGTTTCTGGTGCCTGGAACGTTTCATCAAGTTCCTCAACAAAAATGCATACATCATGGTGAGTGACTGGATTATTATTATTTTTTTTTTGGTTGCTCAACTACCTGCAGAGACTCATTCGCTGTCCTCTCAACAGATAGCAATACATGGAAAAAACTTCTGCACCTCCTCCAAGGATGCTTTCTTCCTCCTGATGAGAAATGTTATTCGGTAAGCTTTTTGCTTGAGTAGTTTCACTCAAGGGAAAATAATCACTGCACGCATTACTCCAACTAACCACCAGAGGGAAGTGTGGTACATTTAAGGTTGTTTCCGCATGTTTTTAGGGTGGCCGTCCTGGACAAGGTAACCGACTTCTTGCTATTTCTGGGAAAACTTCTCATTGCGGGAACTGTCGGTGAGTCCAGCAGCGCTATCTGAATTGTCTTGAGTTCCCAGTTTTCCTCCAAATTAAATTGTTTTCCTCTGATTTTTTCTCCCCTAGGTGCGCTTGCCTTTTTCTTCTTCACCCGTAAAATCCCCTTCATTAAAGGGCAGGCGCCGACGCTAAACTACTTCTGGGTCCCTCTAGTGGTAAGGAATGTAAAATGCTTTTTGTTGTGATTATTTTCATTTTAATTGTTTCCTTTTTTTCAGGCAGTGATCTTGTTATCCTATTTAGTTGCACATGGCTTTTTTAGCGTCTACTCCATGTGCGTGGAAACTTTATTCCTGTGCTTTTGTAAGTAGTCTTATTTTCCATGACACATTATGACACTGACTTAAAAAAAAATACTACTCAATTCTTGCTGATTTTGGTTCTGCTTTTTTTCCCCAGGCGAAGATCTGGAGAGGAATGACGGTTCTTTTGCTAAACCCTACTTCATGTCTCCAGAGCTGTGCAAGATCCTGGGCAAAAGTAACGAGGTCGTGCAAAACGATAGGTCATCCGAATGAGCGCCTTGGCTGTTATATGAAAAACAAACGAATGAACGATACTCACCTTCCTTCTTATCTGCTCGTGGGGACGTCACCGATTTTTGAAATGCGTCTTCCGGGAGGGCTTTAAAAGACAACTCCGTTGAACTCCTCACTTTTGGATGCATGTTCTTTTTGTGTGTGTTGCATTTTCTGCCTTACTGTTTGCAATCACATGCCACAATGATGATTAGAAAAACAAAATGAGGATTTACACTGAGGGGCACTTTGGTCTTCTGGTGAAATGTTTTGGATTCACTTTCCCTTCTGCAGTGAACTGTGAAGTTACCTAGAAAGTCAATGCAGCCCTGTGAAAATAGCAAAAATTAAAAAAAAAAAAAAGTAAACATGTCAAATGTAACTGGAAAAAAAAAAACTTGATTATATAAAAAAAACACTGGTCAATAATATAAAACTCATTGCCAAAATAAAAAATAAAAAACATTTGCTATTTTTTGCAGGTAAGGGAATAAGATTTTTAAGATCAAAATATCCATTTTTTTTCATGGAAACATTTTACCTTTTGAGAGAAATAAATGTATTTTCCCCTTGTAATAATGATGATAGCAAATTTAGAAGAAGCTACGGTTGTAACATGGTTGACTTTCTTTATCCTCTTGACATGTCCTAGCATGATTCCTTTAATGGCTCCTGATGTTTGCCATTTTGGTTGCTTTCTTCCACCACATCTAAACAAAAGAAAAAAAAGTTGTGTATTATATAGAAAGTCGTGACATCACTGCACATGTCCATGACGCACATATATTAACTGTACTGTAAACCAGACTTGGTGGGAGGTCAAGACTCAATTGGGGGGGCTTGATGGTGTTTTTATGTGCCTAGTTGTTCGGGGGGGGGGGTGTTAAAATTGTTCTTCTGTGGTTTTAGCGCTAATACCAGAAACTTTTAGAGATACAGTTTGTAAAAGGATGTCAAAGCCATTTTGGGTATTTTTTTTTTTTTTTTATTGTTCAGATGTAGTGCTGTTTTAATACTAAGTCTAATGGACACGTGTCTGAAGGTTATTCCGTCTTCTTTTGCATAGAGGACTTTTTGTAATCAATGAAATCCAATGACAATGTTGAGTCCTTTTAAATAAAATGGAATGGTTTTAATGTGCTGTGAGGTGGTTACTGTAACTTGGAGGCCAACAAGATTCATTTATATTCACCATTTTATTTTGTTCAACATTTCTCATTAGGTACAGATAAGCATCGAGCTATTTGATCTTAACATACAAGAACCTGCATTTAGCTCTAACTAGGTTACTACTTGCCTACTTGGAGTCAGATTAAAGTATTAACCAAAAACCAGAATATTTATGAAAAAGACCAATCTTGTGTGGGACATTTGGATTAATAAAAAATGTGTTAAAAATGACAATATTTATTATCAGTGCAACTCTACTAACATGACAGATGCTGGTTGTCTCAACTCCTGATTGTACTTCACATAAGCTTTTATTTTGTTAAACATTTTTTTAAATAATATTTTAGCAACTTCCTGGCAGGTGTGAGCGGTCGGTGGCCGGCACCAAATCGACCAAACCTCCCGTCACGCCACTACGGTCAAGTCTGACATTTATGTACAGAATGCAAGCTAAAGGTTCCTGGGGGTCCTGTTCAGTCAGCGTGGGAAATATGACGGCCCACCTTAAATCTCGTCATCCTCCATGAGTGGACATGTTTAAGGTCACTTGAGGGTAGCTCAGTGATTCCCAACCAATATGCCACGACGGTGTCACGAGAGGTCGTCAATTTCAAGATTTTACTCAAGTAAATAAAAAATAAAGATTTTGCTTCCTGCTAAAGATCCGAATCGGCCTCGAATATTCCAATAAAGGTCGGGAAACACCGAGGGGAGGCACGTGGCTCGAAGCGGCCCTACTTTGAGGTGGCGCTGGGCACGCTGATGGAGAGCGCCCGGCGAGGGGCGTTGGACACTTGGCGCTGTTGGGACAAGAAGGACTGGCCGGGGGATAGCACCGGGCCGGCACGGCCGCCCAAGCGTGACTCGATGGCCAGCCTCTGAAAGTTCAGACTCTGAAGGGGGAGACAGGCGTGTTCCTCCGTAACGTGGGCGTGGGCGACGGCGTGGGCGGCGCAGTCACATCTTTGACCTTACCTTGTTGTACCAGGCGGAGACTATCAGCTTCTCCTCATACTCACGTAGTCGGGCCTGCTCGCACTGACGCTGCGGGTGAGATGTTTCACCGAGTGCCACGCTTTAATCTGACATTTGTGAGTAAATGGACATGCGGATGGAAAGCTTTCAAAGAATTACCTCCAGGTTGAGGATCTGTTTGTCTCGTTCTCCCAGCTGGTTTCTCAGTACCTGGATCTCAGCGGTGGCCGGGTTCAGTTTAGGGTCCAGAGCTTGGATCACCTGGAGGCAGGGACGCCAAAAGGTCTCAACTTCTTCAGCGCACCGACCACAGCAAAAGACTAAGCGACTCACATTGCGAGCTTTCTCCAGGTACATTTTGTACCTTTCCTCCATGGCCCTCATGTCGTCGTCCTTCTTTTTCAGCGCGGCCATGAGCTCGTCCACTTTTAGCGCTAACCGAAACATTTGGATTCGTGAGCGGAACCCCGTGTCGTCGGTGTGTCGGCGTGAAACTCACAGTTCTGAGTGTTCTCGGGTTGCAAGTCTTCCAGCAGCTCTTTTTTCTTCAGGATTTCATCCTGAGCCTCATTCAGCTGGACCCTGAAGAAACAAAGACGTTTTTGCTTACTCAGCATATTTCAGCTTCCATCTTGATGGTTGATGGCTTACATGTGAGCATCCAGTTTCCGCTTCAGGTTTGACTGGAGGGGAGGGTGGAATAGGAAATATTTAATATTGATTCAAAACCTATCCTGATGGCACATCTGCTAAAAACCTTTGGTCCACTCACGTCATCGGGCTTGACCGCCTGACTCTGCAGGGCTTTCTGGAGGTCCTCAACTTGTTGCTGCAGCTCGCTGACCCGCTGGCGACTCAATCTGGAGGGGACACGAAGCGAGGTGGTTACATTGCAAGCGAGGTGACCAAGAACGGAGTGAGCCCAAAACCTGTTCTCTGTTTCCAGTTGGCTGTGACTCTTGTGAGCGTCCTCCAACTGAGCCTGCAGGGAGATGATCTTCTCCCTCTCAAATTCCTCCTGCTGCACTCTCAGCATTCTGTTTTCGTGCTGAAGCCTGATGAACTTCTCTCTACAGGAAACCCCGAAAGCGGTCAGTGGTCTCGCGGTAATGAATTCTGGTATCGGGGCTGTTTTACCTGTGCTCGATAGGGATCAATTCTGCTGCCAGGTTGTCTTGGCTGGGGCTCCTGGAAGGGAGTATCCCTGTAGAGTTTGGATTGTTTAGAACTTGGGAGATGGATGAGCAGGCTTTGACGACTTTCAGAATGTAGCGTACCTGCTTGGGAGAGCTGGTGCTGTTGGGCTTGGGTGCACCGAAGCTCCTCGTTGAGCTCCTTCAGAGAGTCTCGCTCCACGATGATGCGCTGCCGGCAAAGTGAAACGTTAGAAATGCCGTCCCCCGTGATCCTCGACCATTTCCCCCCGATCGCACCTCTTTCTCCTTGGTCACCAGCTCGTGTTTCTCCTCCAGCTTTTTCAACTCAAAGGCCTGATTGTCCGCTCGCCTCGTTTCATCTGACAACTTTCTGTGGAGCTCTTGGACCTGATGGGTGACGAGCAGCATTTCTTAGTTGATTGCTTTTGATTCCAAATCAAATAATTTGCCCGACAATAAGTGGTCCAGCGCTACCTGCCGCTTGTACGTCTCAAGCTGAGCCCGGGCGGCATTGGCCTTGCGCAGTTCCTCCTCTAGGCTGACTGTGTTCTGCATGTAGATGGTATTGTTCTCTTCCAGAAGTTTCATCTGCCTCTTCAAGTCCCCCAGGTTCTCCAGCTTTCGCTTGTACGTCTCCACCGAGGCCTCCAGCATCACCACCCGGTCCGAACAGTTCCTGAAAGGTTGATGCAATACAGGCATAAAAATGTAATGGAGGAAATCCATCTTTTGGACTCCACCAAGCAAACCTCAGCACGTCCAGCTCGTCTTTGAGCGATCGCGACTCCTCCGCTAGACCCGTGAGCTCGTCGTTGCGGTGTTGGACCTCCACCAGCTGCTTCTCCAGCTCCTCGCAGTGGATCCTGTAGTCGTCTTTGGCGGCCTCCAGCCTGAAAAAAAAACCCCACCGGTTCTTAAAGCTTTGCTTCTATCTCCTGGTCGTGACGTTTTTTTTGTTCTCACCTGAAGTTCTCCTCCTGCAGCACTTCCAGCTGCTGCTGTAGCTGGCTGTGCTTCCTCCCTGACGGTGTGTTGGGGTCATCAAACGTGTCCAACTGATTGGCCCGGTCGGTCAGGATGTCATTCTCGGCCAACAAGCTGTTATGTTCCTCTTGGAGAATGGCCACCTGAGCAAGAAGTTCCGAGAATAGAAAATAAAGGTAACCTCAGAGAAGGAGCGTCTTCACGGTCCAGCAGTAGGGCAAGTTAATCCATGCACAAACACACAGTTAGTCATGGTGGACGTGTAAAATTATTCAATTCACACAGCATGGCCACAAAGCGTCCCGATGGAGCCGCCTGGTTAGCGTCAAGATCCAAGCGGCACGGGGGTTTAGTTCTCTGCGCACGTGGGACTTACCTGGCGGCCAAAAGGGACAAGTGAATCTGTCGAGAGTCTGTTTGAAGATGTGGATAGGTCAGTGCCTGCTCATGAGCGCTGTGTGAACGCAAAGTGCCGGGCAGACTGGATAAGCTAACAGTCCTTCTGCCACAGCAGCTCCAGACAATGGCGAGATTTTGTTGACATTGACCCGCAGACGTGTGGGTGTGTGTTCCCGCTCTGTGTTTAGAAGAAGCAAAGTCACCTGCTGGTCCAACTCCTGGCAGCGTTGTGCGAGGGCTTCCTTCTCTGAGGAAAGTTCTGACAGTTCCTCCAAAGCTTTTTTTAGCTTGAGACACACACACACACACACCAATCTTAATTAATAATTTGCTCATTTGCGCTTTGGAGTTTTTATTTATTTGCTCTTAATACAAATGTGATTTTTTTTTTATTTGGATTTTATACTGACCTGCTGTTCCAGGTCCCCAGACAGTTCTGCTCCTAAAGGGGTCATGGTCTCTCTATGAAGGAGCTGCAAAAAAAAAAATCATACAAAATAATAATAATACATTTAAAAATTAGGCCTTTCATCCATTCACTCCACAGCAAGAAGTATGTAATCATGCACAGACCTCCTGTATGGCCGCCATGACGACATGCTGCACAGATTCCTCAAGTGTCATGATGTTCTGAATGTATTCTGGAAATAGAGAGATGTACACGAAATATGGTGGAATAGTGATATACGAATGAATATAATCGAATGAATAAAATCAATTAAATCGCCACAATGTGGCGAGTACCGCACCTTGCCTGCGCTCGCATCTGACGGCGCAGCCCAGGACGAGCTGCAGCAGCCTGCCCAGCTCCACGGGGTCCGAGTGCTCGGCAACCAAGGCCACGTCAGGCAGGGGGAAGTCAGACAGTCCCTGGACCAAGACCTAGTTACCAAGTACAACGAGTTACACCGAGCACCGAGGTCGACCTTTTGCCTCGACGGCCTGGAGATGTGATTACATTAGCGCATACCAAACATAATCCCAGCTTTATTAGTCACAATGCAGATTGTTTTCTTTCTTGCGCGTCTTGCTAACAACACAACGATGCGCCTCGATGGACATATGAACACAATGAACGAGATGAGCAGGCGCTGTGACCCTCCAGCATACCTCGTTGTAATACTCTAGCACCATCTGCAGGATCTTCTTCAGGTTGTTCCACTGTGGAGGTCACACACACATTTAGAGATAAGATTATTAGGTCATAGGGTGTAATTCAATTACAGTGGAACCTAAATTCTCTGTTAAATAGGGAGGAGCAGCAGCGTCCCCTGGAGGAGGGGAGGAGTATAGCAACGATAACTAAAAGCTGTTTTGCTACCTTCAGCCTCCAGTTGTCATCCACGTCCGTTTTGATGCGAACGAGCCATTCGTCGGTGAACCACGAGGGATCTCTGCACAACACAAGCAGCAAAGTTTAGAAATAAAATAAAAAGTCCACCACTGCATGTATGTCTCCTCACATTTGCTGCAGAGCCTGTGATATGGCGACTCCGGTGGTCAGGTCTTCGACTGTTGTGCATGGTGCAGAGTTGTTGAACGTCTGCAGCTGCGGAAGAAATAAAAAGGTGAAAAAATATTTCCAATGTTTTCTTCGCAAATACCTGCGGTTATTTTCTTAGCCTACTTATGGGAATGTTACTTAGAGAAACTAGGCTTAATTAAAAGGATGTCGTCGCTAGTCTGCTAGTTAAACAGATTTGTGTTCTAAATGCAGTCGCCTGAAGCTCGATAGGCCAAGTGGCTCACCTAAGAACTCTGAGTGAACTTGACACTCCTCGCACAAGTACATTTCTACAAGAACATCCCAAGACTAAGTGTCTTACCAAAGACATTTGATTCAATTGATCAAAAACTACCAGTGGTATCGGTACTTAGTATCGGTGCGTACTTAGAGTGAATAGTAGTGTGTATTTTAATGGAAGAGCCCGACCCGACCACCTCCAAACAGGTGCTGGTTTCCGTGTGTCACACAGCAGGTGCTCTCCAAAAAACAAACATAAAACTCACCCATATTATGAGGCTTTCAACCAAAACCGTTTTGCTCTCGTCCATTTCCCGATTAGGCAAATAAATACATCGATTACGTCCTCTCCACCTGTACGCCAACCCCGTTCTTTCTCTTTTTTTGCATTTGACCTCACCTGCTGTCGACAAGTAAAGCTTTAACGTCAACTACGTAGAAACGGTGGACGTAACAGTCGCTCCGCCACAAATGGCGTAAAAGCGAACGTGGATAGCGTATTGGCTCTTACGCCTTATTTTCTCAAGGTTTCCGCGCAGGCGGTGTATCCAATCAGCGTCGATGCGTCTGAAGATTGACGGCTGTGTAAACCAATAGCTGGGGGTAAAGAGTGATTCCCCGCCCTCTTTTTTATCCCGTTTAAAGGGCCAGAACCAAATAAAAAGCACTAGCAATTTAATTAAGAATCGTGCATAAGTGTTGCTTGAGTTACTTAAAATGAATTAATATAATTCATTAATATAAATATAACATACATAGTATGTCATTTTATCTTCTGAAATATTGTGCGTATGCATTCCGATCATCTATTTTAGATAGATAAATGTATTAAGATAACTTTACCGCAGTCATAAAAGTGCAGTAATAATAATTTATAAAAAAGCTACTCACTATTTGACTTGAAATTTTTCAAATATCTCTCTTTATCTGCGATTGCTAAAAATAAAGGCAAAACACACAAAACCTGGTGATGTTTAATGGTGACACAAGACTGGACTTTGGTGCGACAGCCTCTGATCTTTTATCACTCATTCAAGACTGAACCCATCCTGACCCCCACTGACTGATGAGTGCTATTTTTAGTGTAGTGCTTCCTAGTTTAAGGTCACATGGGGTGACAGAAGCAATCAATATTTGCTAGTGGCTGCTCTAAAAGAAAATATTTCACCATACAAATATTAGATATTACCATTTAAATTGAGCGTTTATAGTTAACATCACCATCAGAATGTGTGACTGGAAATTTCCCACAATTTTCAATTTGCGCAATAAAAAAGTTTCTCTGATGATGGAATTCTCCAAAGTTATATTTATTAGTCATGTGTGTTGATTTTATGGTATCATAATAAGGTAGAATGACGTGTCAGGTAAATAATTGTAAGTGGGAATGGTCTGGTTTGGCCTTAACCTCCTGCAGTCATGTGACCAAAGTTGGAATGTCAATATCGTTTTATGGCTTGCGGGATGGTTTTTCCGTGTTAATTTGCTAATCTTACCAGCAGCATGAGTTCAAGGGGTTACTTAGTACTCGCACCATACAAAACTGGAGAGGAGAACGTGGTTGATGATTAACAAGCTGATGTCATATAGGCCACACGACAGCTGGCGAGCCGCATTTCACTTCCTCGTCACTAACTTGCTTCTCCTTCACTATGAACATCTCAAAGATCTCCATGATCAGGTTAGGTCAAACATCCAGCATCATTTTTCAATTTAAATAGAATTATGCTACAGATGGCATCATAAATGGGTTTACTCCGCAGCAGGGATTGGCAACTTAGATGATGGAGAGGATGTGTGTTTACCTTGGTCTCCTGTCATATTACAGATGGCCCCGATTTCCTTCTCAAGATCCAACGGGTCAGGGTCACCCGAGCTCGACCCAAAGCGTGGTAAGAACGTCATCATTTCAGTTGGACTTGTTGTTGTTTATCTTCCTATTATGGAATTGCAATGCAAATGTTAGCTTTTACAGATGCCACATCTACTGTAGATTTGATTTTGGAACAAAGATGGATGACAAACACACAAGCTGTAAAAACATAATGCTGCCGCTCCTTTTTATTGTAGCTCGAACAAGGTCATAGTTGTGTTTTCTTTCCCTCCCATCTACTTCAAGTGATTTTACTGTGTCCCACATTCAGGATTGTCTACAGTTGTGTCCACCAACAAGAGAACGACATTGTCCAGTGTGCCTTCAAGCGGCCAGCTTCCCCGTGCAGACCAACTGTGGTCATCTATTCTGCGGTACGAGATTCAGCGGCTGGTTGTTTGCCATGCAAAATGGCGCTCTACGCTTTGTGTGTTTAATACATCAGTGTGACGCGTGTGGTCTGAGGGCCATCTGTTCACTGATGACCAATTCTTTTTAGCGGACTCGACTGCCATGATGGGTAAAAAAACCCCAAAAAAACCCACAATGATTTGTAATATTTGCACATTTTATAACATTATTTTATTATTGAGATGCTTTTGTGTTTGTTTATTGCAAAGATACATTACAGATCTTTCGATGAATTATAAATGAAATGTTACTTTTAGTAATTTTTTGGGTATAATTTGTTTAAAATGATTTGAATATGTATAATAATTTTCATCTTTTCCCTGTTTTTGCAGCTCCATGTTTGATCGCCTATTGGAGGCACGGGTCATGGTTAGATGCAGTCAACTGTCCCCTCTGTAGGCAAAAGGTACTAAGCAATGAAATTGCGTCTTTATTATACACGGTGAGGCTCTGCTATTTGTGGGGGATAGTGAGTCCATAAATGCCCACTTTGTAATTGCACATAGGTGCCACTAGATGGTGGCAAAGCACTTAAAACAGATCATGGTAAAACATCACTCATCATCACATTCATAAATACCTGAGAATGGAGTGAGAAAGTTCCAAATTTTATAATAATTTAATAAATAAATAAATAAAATACATTTAAATGTTCTACTCAGGTTAGCGTCATGTGTCAACTGTTTAACGAGAGCCGACCGGACCAGCAGTCCAAGGACGTTGTGAGCCAAATAAGCGACTACAACAAACGCTATTCTGGAACGCGCAGACGGGTCAGTACAGAATATTATTTTTTTCATTTTTTAAAATAATTAAATTTGTATTTTCAACAAATTATTTAAAAAAACATTTTTATTGCCAGCGTAACGTTTTTGGAAATTGATTATTTACATTCTGTAGTCAATTTGGCATATATGTTTATGTATTAGGCTTTTCAAAATAAATTTCGACTTGAATCAGTTGCAATGATGCATTCCAAATGTGGACTGCTCCATTCCGTTTCCAGATGCGAGACTACCTGTCGGACGCGCCCGTCCTCCTGCAGCTGGCGTTCCGCAGCCCGGGCACCCCGGGTGGTCTGGTGTGGCTCTTCTTCTTGAGGGTGGCGGTGTGCTGCGCAGGTGCCGCAGTCTCAGCAGCCTCTCCGACGGGTTCCCCGAAAGCACCTCTGTCCCTAAGCGGCCTTTTGGGGCTGCTGGACGACCTGGTGGTGGTGGTCTTGCTCCTTCTGTGCATCCTCAACGTCAATCATCAGATGGGGCCGGAGGGAGGGCGCTCCACCAGCGCCAGAATTGTAGCCAGCTAGAAAAACATTCAATAATTTCCAAATCATTATGTATAATAAATAATCTGCATTCTTCTAATCAGGACCGAACGTTCCTGTAAATATAGTATATTGTGTAAAATGAAACATTTGTTTTCTGTCAAATAAAAATTGTTTATATTATTTCTTTTTATTCAGAATTTTAGAGAAAATTAGTTTTAAATATTTGTATGCTTAACTATTATTAAATTCATAATTACATTAACACCTTACATTTTTAGGTATTCTTTTGAGAACTTTTAATATGTATTTTTTACTTGTTAATATTTTTTTCATTTAAATTGTATTTTTATATTAATAATAAACGTAATGTTTGAATGTTTAGTTTGCAATTTATTTTCTGTCAAATTTCACTTGGACAATCGTTGATTTGTTTTGAAAACAAAATATTTTAAAGGCAAAAAAAATCTAAAAAAAGTCCAGCAGTAACAATGGGGGGCGAAAAACAAAGGTGCATTCAGCTTTTTTGGCTACACCAGGCGGCAGCATTCCGGAACATGCGCAACCATGGCGATGTTTCCAGTTGTGGTCTGAAGCTGCGGGGCGCCCACGGCCACTGCCAGCCCAGCGTGCAACGCTCCGGGTGGGGCATCATGGCCAAGTGCCTGCCATCCCCGGAGCTCAGGCCTGCCACGCCTCGCGGCGAGCCGTTAGGGTTCAGGGGATACTCTTCGGTGGGCATTCCGGCGTCGTCCAGGTAACGGACCGGGGCCAGGCCGCTCGAGGTGATGTCATCGAGAACCCGGGAATTACGGAACTGCATCAAACCTATGAAATTGCGAAATTGTATTCAAAGTGTATCAATGAATCAAGCGTTGGGTCGGCGAGCTACCTTCTCCGTGAGCCACCCAAACGCCCAGAGCCGAGCCTTCCATGCCGGCCAGCCACACGGACGGTGACGCCTGGATCCCCACGGTGACAAAGCGAGACTCGAATCTGCCCGACTTGTTGTGGGTCAGAACCACGTCGGACGCTGGAGGACAAACAAATAAAACAGACAGAGTCGACGTGATGTACCGAATACTCAAACGTGACCTATTAATAGTCCGATATTAGCCTTTTTCAAAATGGAACAAAATAAAATGTATCTCACCTGCGCCATCTTGGCTCTCTCCCACCCATCCCAACAGAGCGAGCAGCTGGCAACCATTGCAAATGCCCAGACTCAGCGTGTCAGGCCTCTGCCGGAAGCGTTCAAACTGGGCTTTGGCGGCGGCGTTGTAGGCAACGGTGGCGGCCCAACCTTTGGCCGAGCCCAGCACGTCGGCGTAGCTGAAGCCTCCGACAAACACGACGGCCTTGAATGGCTCCAGTGTGATGGCGGCTGAGCACAGGTCCTGCATGGTCACGTCCCACACCTACAAACCAGTGGAAAAAAAATGATGCGAATGACAATTTGTAACCAAAGCCAGATTTAATTGAACATCTTGAGCACCGACCTCAAATCCCGCCATGTAGAGAGAAGCCGACATCTCTCGATCGCCGTTGCTGCCTTCCTCCCTCACCACGGCCACACGAGGCTGCGCCGCTGCTTCGACAAAACACATTAGCGGTATCATGATTAATCCACAACTAATCTATCAAATGAAACAATGATTATTTTGATAATTACTCTCACCAAGCTGCTTGCAAGGAGGCATCTCAGATGGATCAAAGGTCACTTTAAAACACGGCTGTGTCCTCCTGGCGAGCCCCTCCTCTTCCTGTTGAACGCAGACCTCGTCGGTCTGCAGGCGCTCCAACCGGAAGCTGGTCTCCTCCCACAATGATCGGAGGACAGGCAAGTGTTCCCTCAGCACTTGTTGTCCGTCCACGCGCACCGTCACCTGGAGAAAGTGCAACCAGATAGAAAGTGATGATGGCAGAGATTTGGGAGATGATGAAGAGGAGGTCTCACCATGGCCTCGGGACCGAAGCCGCTGGTTCTGCCGATGCGGTGACACGCAACGCCGGCATCGAGGAACCTGCGGCGCACGCTTTCTTCATCGGGCTCAGACACCTCCAGAAGAAGACCCAGTTCTTCGCTGAAGAGCAGCTCCAAGACTGCATTGAGGATCAAGACACTTCATTAGGTACACCAGCACACGCTCTGCTCTATTGATAAAGATGCTAATGAGGCGATCTTCTCCCACACCTCCCGGGGCTCCCAGTGACGGTACATCCACGTCCACGCCTCGGTTTCCGGCAAACGCCATCTCCAGTACACAGGAAACGAGGCCTCCGTCGCTGATGTCGTGTCCTGCGCTCAGCAGACCATCTGAGGGGGAGCACGCATTGTATCTCATGACGGCAAATCCTCAAAATGTTGATGATGCAGTTCGAAAATGCAAACTAACCGCTTATTAGTGACTGAGTGATGTTGAAGCAGGCAGCCAGGAGTTGTGGCTGGTCCATATCAGGAGAACAATTTCCAAGCTGAGCGTAGCATTGAGCCAGAGCCGAACCACCCAGACGATGCTGGCCCGGGCTGAGAGGAACCCACAGCAACACACCTGGAGACACGAGTCAAAGGTAAGGACAGAACAACCTCTTTGGTCTTTGTGTGCATTACCTTTGCCATCTGGATCTTCAAGATCAGGCGTGACAGTAGCACTGATGTCTGGACATACGGCGTAGGCCGAGATAACCAGAGCTCCTGAAACACAAGCAAATTAAGGAAAAAAAAAAAGCAGATGGCACAGAGTGACATTTACGAACATACCTGGAGCTTTAACGGTCTCCTTCCCCACACGCGCGGCCATACTCAACGAGTCCTTGCCGCCGTCGATGGCCACACCCAGCTCCCCCATCACCTTACACATGGCTCGGCACGACTCCCAAAGAAGCGCGCCCTCGCCGGGTAGCTTGGCGGCCCACATCCAGTTCCCGCTGCACTTCACGTCCTGGACCAGACGCAAAACATTTTATTCCAGAAAAAGTTACAAATAATCCAAATACTCAAACGTCATAAATACAAATTTATGGTTTTGTCACGAAGAGACGTCGGCTCACCTTTAGCGCAGTGACTCGGGCAAACGTTAAGTTGGTGAGCGCTTCGCCAACCGCCATACGAGCTCCCGCCGCCGCGCTCACCAGCGCTTTGATGGGCTGCTCGCCAATGGCCGTCGCCGCGCCCTCCAAGCCCAACGGCGACAGAGCCACCACGGCCACGTCTGCCAGCGGCGTGTGAAGGGGGCCCACGCACTGTTGCTGGGCCACCAAGCCCGTCACGGACCTGTCCACCTTCATCAAAAGTCGCAAATTAATTGGATTTTTTTTTTTTTTTCCTCGAGCTTCTGAAACGTATTCTTTATTCTTGTATTTACGACACCGTGTAACAAGAACAAACCTTATTGGTCAGGTAGCGTTTGGAGGCCACAGCGGGCAAGCGTAAAACTCGCTCCAGGGCGTCTCTGACCGTCAGCCCGGCGGGGAGCTCCAGCGGCCGAAGCACGGGGCTCAAGCGCTCCATCCTGAACTCCTTCTGGGGCATCTTGCCTAGCACCCATTCCAGCTGTAGGTCCACGGGATGGCGCCCGTTACCGACTGTGCCCTCGTCGTCCACCAACACAATCTGAGGGAAAACAGAAGCTAGGAGTAAATTACAGAAGAAACCTGATAAGTCCCATACAAAGATGTGCACCTTGCCATCGCCGGTGATGTTCCCCACAAAGTCCACAGGACATTTCTCACGCTGGCACACCCTTTCCAAGAAGGCGCGGTCTGACGGGCGTAGCAGTAGGGCGTTGCTTTCCTGGTACTCCGCTCCCCACAACTCCAGCACGCTCAGTGTCGGGTCGCCTTTCTGAAACGACAAAGCGACCAATCTGTCGGATTTGCCGTTTCTCGTCAGAATGAACGGAACCACAATCGATCGGTTTCATTTATACACAGATTGCTTTGTGTGAAACTCAGAACGCCTTCGAACGCTAGCATTGCTGGGTTCAAAAAGTACCTCGAAGCTTTGATGTGATTTTTTTACGTTTCATCTCACCTGGAAGCGGCTGCAGTAGATGACAGCACCGGCAGGCTCGCTCAGCTCCTTTAGAACATTTCCTGGAAATGAAAAAAAAAAAAGTGATTTTCATCATTAAATCGCCTGGGGGAACATTCCCTCCTACCGTTTCCTCCCGCTCCTTGGTCATGAATGCTGCAGATGGGGTTGCCGACACCTCGTTCCAGGCAGGCCCTCAGGGCTCGATTCATCTTCTGCTCCATCTCGGCGTCTCCTCGCTGCACGGCGCCCAAGTCTCTGTCGCTGGAGTTGTCGCCTTGCACCTGTCGGGGGCCAAAACAAATTGGAGAGTTAATATGAAGCCATTGAGCATCACACAACAGCGGCCCGTACTTGAACAGAGGAAGCCGCTCCTCCTCCCACGCCGATTCGATACACCGGGCCCCCAATCTTCACCACTTCCATACCTGAGTGATTAATATTAACGATTACACTAACTTATCACAGCAAACAGATGTGTTGAAATATTTATTAAAAAAAAAAAAAAAATCAAAGTAGACCTTTCTCTGGCTGCTCTTTCTTTACATGTGCATCCTCGATGGAACCGAGTCCTCCGCTGAACATGATGGGCTTAATCCACTCTCTCCGTTCCCCATTGGGCAGCCGCATGCCAAAGGATCGGGCGAATCCTGGTAAATAAAATATATATTTTTTTTCCTGTAGTCACAATTGTGTGTGCAGATGTTTCATCTACCCAACCTGACAGAACCGGCTCTCCAAACTTATTCCCGTAGTCCGAGGCGCCATCGCTGGCCTCGATGGCCACCTGTAACGGCGGGGCGAAGCTGGTGGGGTACTCCCATCCGTCGCCATCTTGCTCCCAAGGAAGTGAGTAACCTGAAGAGCACGTTGGAAGGCGTTAAAGTGCGTGTGTGTGGCTTTGAGAGTCGCTGAGTCTCGGACCTGGTATGTGCAAGTTGCCAAAGCAGTATCCGGCGGTGCCGGCGATGACGTGGCCTCCCCGCCCGGCACTCTGGACGTCTCGTATGCGTCCCCCGGTGCCCGTGGTGGCGCCGCTAAATGGAGCCACGCCTGCGCATTTAATCAAATGAGAAACTTAAGAGACGACAATTGATAAAAAGGTCACATTATTCATTCACAGCTGATCTGACCTGTTGGGAAGTTGTGCGTCTCAGCGGTGAAGATGACATGTCGAAGCGACCGGCGTGTTTCGTAGGGACTGGCTTGCGAAGTATCTTTGAGGTAGAAGCATTCCAGCTCCATGCCTTTGATACCACTAAACAAACACACACACTGAAGTGGTTCACAAACACCCAGTGTGTCGTTTGCTTGTGTCTAACCTGCTGTTGTCGCAGAACTTGATGACATTGTTGTCGTTGCTGTGCTTCTGTGTGTCCATGATGAGACGGAAGAGCGTCTCCTCCTGCTCCTCCCCGTCGATGACCACGCGACCTCGGAAGAACCAGTGGCGGCTGTGCTCGCTGTTGGACTGGGCTAAGTCGAAACACTCCACGCTGGTCGGGTTGCGCTTGATCTTCTGGAACATTGCCGTGTACAAGTCCAGATCCCAGGCGTCAAAGGCCAGACCTATGTGAGGCAGACGAATGAGAGCTTCACTTGGGTTCTTTGACTTCATATTTGTGACTTTGGAAAGTATATCGTGAATATTTGTTTTTCTTCCTCATTTGTTGAAGAAATATTTTCAGTTACTAATTCATGTCATTTGGATAAATTTTCAATCACATTTTTTTTCATCCACTACTTGTTAGAATTATCTGTTACTTTTTTTCAACATTTGTGAATTGTTCATTTAATATATTTACAGTTGTCTAATATTTTCACCAAATTTCCACCCCGTATTTTTTCTAACATTTGTACATTTTCATCATATTTTTGAGTGTGCCATAATAATGGTCACTTCCTCTACGTGTGATCACACACAAGCACGTGCAAGATAATGAGAAGCATGGCGGTGGTGTGACTAGTAATAACATGAGTTTGGGCTCATGTGACACAATTACCTCCACCAGTAGACAGACAGCAATCACACTGAAAAAGGGGCCGTGAAGAAAGAAAAGAAAATTGATATGTATGCTAACGAGGGATTAAACTAGGAAGGGAACTTTTTTTACCCAGCTGGTCATTGGCCTTCTCCAGCGCCGCTCGTCCCCCGCTCAGGACGTCCACCTCAAACACGGGTTGCGCTTGAGCGTCCACGGCGAAGGAAGCGACGGGACGCTCGTAGACGCATTCAGTCATGCTGTCATGCAGGAGGTTGATCAGATTCTTTACGTCCTTCTGGAAGTTGGTTGTGTCCCCATCGTCCTTCGGCTGAAGAAGGAGAAGACACAGGAATTGATCACACAAATATATTGAATGTTATTCCTTATTTCTTTTGAGGCATGCCCACCTTGATAAGGAACCTCCGTGACAATTCTACTCGTGTGATGTCGGCGAGGCCGGCGCTCTGGCAGATGGAGACGGCATTGGTGGACCATGCAGTGGAGAAGTTCAGTCTGAAGAACACATTTTGTAGTTTGTATTGTTTTCTAAACAGGCTGTCTCATTTTTTTTTTAATTACCTTCTCCTTCAAAATATATATTTTTAATCTATGTCAGGAAAAACAAAAAAATACCACACAGTACCTAGGTCCGATCTCCACCAGCGTAGCCCCCTCACCCTCTTTTAGTTTGGGCGTCTCACTGAGCGTTTGTCCCTGTAGCGGCGGTTGGAACAACCAGATGAGGACCTCCTTGTGTTCTGCACTCAGATTGTCGCTTCCTGCCGCGCACAGAGATAATTATCATTATTGATACAGACTATGAAAAGTCTACACACCCCTGTGCAAATGCCATTTGCACAGTTGTGTTGACTTGATGTCTATTTGGAGACAGGTATTTGTTGTTTATTTAGCACTTACCCGTCAGCTCCACGTTGTAGCAAAGCTCCGTGGAGATGGACAGCCTGGGGTAGAGCTTGACCGCCTGCTGAAGGCTCCGCCCCTTCACCTCACCGCCATAAAATCTCACCACAGCCATGACTGAAAAATGAATAGGTTGATAAATGTTGAAAAATATTTGATCTGGGACATCATATTATTTCATTTGATCATTGTGTCTAAAATGTCAAATAAGCGTGTCACACACACGATGAGGTCTCACACGCACACAACTCAGAAACACACACTAATAGCTACACACACTAAACACTCTCACACATAAACACACGTGATGGCAGAATTCACACGACTTCACATACTTTTCTCAGCACAGTACAACATTGTATATTCTTCTTCTGATACTGAACGACTAGCAGGAGATCAACGAAGGCAATTTACTATCTTTAACTTTTTTGGGGTAATTTAACGCCATAAGTTATGATACAAGCTAAACTAGCTGCTAGCATAGTCTTCCTCTCCAAAAAAAGTTAGCTAACTTACGTTTAAGTGTGAGTGAGCTTTTCTTTTCGTCCCCTAAGAAGGTAACGTGTAGTTGGGAGCGAGGTGACGACGTGACGGTGCTGGTCGGCACTGTGGTGGAGGCTGACAGAATGGATGGAAAGCGGGTGACATCCGCGTGGACTTCACTTGGAGAAGCGGACAAGGAGGTGCTGCTCTGCGCAGGCGCAGTGATTATCTCGAGGAGCGAAGAAGGATGACGACCTTGTGACACTTGAACGCATCACGGGCCACAACAGAGGAGAATTGATCGAGTTTATCGCCACCAATAAATCAGTTAATGGTCGATTTTTTTTATCATCTAATCCAATTGTTTTGTAGATTAATATTTTGCATTATCTCACAACATTTTGCATTTCCATCTATTTTTAATTTTCCAATATTTGCCTTTTTTTTTTTTAACCTTTCTGCACCAATGTACTTTTTCCAATACATGTGGACTGTATAAAATAATGTTCAATTTTACAATATTTTTATCACTGTACATTTAGAAAACATTAAATCAAGAGTCAGCTGCAGTCTTAGATATATTTAATAAATTAAAGCCAAGGTACAAAAAAATGTACATTTCCAACCCTCCCTCTGATTCACCACCAACTTCATCTTTCCCCTCAGACATATGAGAATCCAGTCCGTGACAGTTCATATACAAACTCCATGGACTTTCCAAACGTTGAAGAGGTCAATAGTCCCGAAAGCCACGTCGCTCTTCCCCCACTGAACACAAACACATGCTACATGTCTGCAGGCACCTCGGGTAAGACAGCAGGATTAGAGTGTGGATGGGAGTAGATACATTTTGAATGCTGATGATGGTCCTTCTTCATGGATATTCATGACCTCCGATCCCGATTTCAATTTCGTCTGGTGAAAAGTGAGGCTTGAAGAAATGTCTTTTTATGATGGAGTGAACAATGAGGAGGTTATGGTCGTGTACTTGTAGGTCCAATATAAGTGCGGTGGACGAGTGTGTAAAGATGCAGCTATGAACTTGCACAGTCAAAAATATGCTGCAGAAATATCTAATAATATGCACAACTTTGATTCATTTCATCACTGGTGCAAGGGGTGGGGAAACCTTTTTTTGGTGGCCCTAAAGTCTGAGCATATTGAAATTTGGAAAGTGGCAAGATTGGGTTGCATAAGAAATTTGAGAAATGTCGCTTGATAATATTTCAATTGGATAAAATGGCAAAAATTGTCCATGCGGTCATTTTTTCACATTCATAGTTAAGGACAATTCATTTGGGCAAGGGTTCCAAAATAGAATCTTCAATGAATCTGACGCACGTTTGAGAACGTGGGAGGAAGTCAGAGAACATGCAAATGCCACACAGGAAAGATTCAAACCCTGATCTTCTGAACTGTGAAGCGGATAGGCCAACCACTTGTACACCATGCTAAAAAAATTCAATTTTATGAAAATTTGCTCTTTTTTTTGTGTGCCTGTTACAAGACTTTAGGGACACCGAGTTATTGTCTTCTGCTAGCCTTTTTTTCAATGAAGAAATAAGGAATGACGATTCATCGGGCTCTCGCAGTTTCCCCGCCTCGCTTTTCCCAGAGTTCCCTTCTCGTCCTTTAGTTTCAAACACGTACCGCGCTCAGAACTTGATCATTTGGCAAGAGCAGGTATCACGGGGTGGTCCGGAATACCCCCCCCTCCCCAAACATATGACATTTACATCACGTCCTCCCCAGTAGCAGCACGACTTCCTCTTTCAATATATAAAGATATCATATATGTATATTTATATATAAGTCATCCTGAATGAGTACGTCTAGTAGCTACGTTACGATACCATTTTCATTTCACAGGAAACCACAGGAAGATCAAGAGAAGGCCGAATGACACACCGGCCCAATTTGGAGGGATCTTGCAGTGAAAGGAATTTGGAGGGGGACACGAGGCAGCATGCTGGGAAGCTGGAGGACGGAAAAAAAAAAAAAAAAGAGCCTCCCTAAAAGCCACAAGGGTGTTTGTTCGTTAAAAGGGGTCCCACGTCTTGTCCCGTCATCAATTCCTATGTCGTCTGTCGGGGGTTTTGTTTTGTCCCCGGAGCTCAGTACTCGGCGGCGTACTCGGTGCCGTGCAGGCCTCGGCAAAGCAGCGTGAACTCCTTGACGATTTCCTTCACCCGCCGCTTGTTCACTCGCTCTCTATGTGGAAAAATAAAGGTTCGAGCTTGCCATATTGAAACTCGGAGTTGACTCGAGGCGCTACCTGAGTATCTGCTGGGAGAAATGATCCTTCTGCGCAGACGTGACCCGCGACGACGGGAAACCCGGCGGCTGCAGCGCCACCTTCAGCCACACGGCCAGCAGCGAGAAGCAATGCTTGTTCAAACTGAACAACACCTCTGCGAATTGGTCCATCAGGTTCCGAGAGGCTCCGCCTCCGATACCCTGGACAAAGTAGGGGGGGGGATTAACATTTTAATATCGACCTACTTTTTGTTTACATGTAGAACATGAAATATTGGTCACCTCAAGAAGGGCCTGGATCAGGAGTTTGCCGTCCTCCTGCAACAATCTGGCCACCGGGGGCACGTCGGAACAGCGTGGCAACAGCTCAGTCTGAAATGGACGCAAAGCCGTCAGCAAGGAATCTCCATCATCTCACAGGAAGGCTCGCACTCACAAAGAAGAGACATGTCGACTTGACGGTCGGAGCCTCGGGAAACTTTAACGATAGAATCCCTGCGAGTTGGGGGGAAAAAATAGGATAGATGTTACTAGGAAGAGGTTTTTATGTCAATAAAAAATATTTTTGTTTTGTATGAAATATTTATCAGGATGGCTAAAAATTTTTGGATTAAAATCATGATCCTTAAAAGAATTAGGGAAATGGTTCTACATTTCCTTACTGTATCCAATTGGAAGCAAAATTCTGAAAGCCAACGTTCAACCTACCACAGTGGTAAACAGCTTTTACGTCCAGACTCTCAGACAAGTACAAATCGGGCTTCCGTTTGAGGGCCTAAGAGGCAAACAGAAGCGTTAGGGTGGCTTGATTGACACGGGGCGGTGAAAAAATATTTCCATTCCTACCTGCCTGGTAGTCATATCTGACAGCAACGAAGGACTGAAAACAGATCTGGCTACCAGGCCGCAGTGCTTGCTCGACTATTCCAAAAAAAACTTCAGAGAGAAATGCTCTGACGCACGACTCCGCGAATCAACAAATTGAAACCAAAACGTTTGAAAAAAAAAAACAAAAACAAAAAAAACCTCAAGTCAAAACTAAATGCAATGCTACGTCATTTTTTGGATGTGTGTGTTTTTGGTTGAAATATGCAACAAAAGTGTGCAGGTAATCGACATGTGCAGATAACGAGAAATACAACTCATCTCATAAACAACTCATTCAGGATGGAGGAGAGAGGGAGAGGAGAGGAGGAGGAGAAAGATGGAGGTCAGATCTATCCAAAGATAGAAAACAAAAGGGAGAGGAATGAAGACAATAAGAAAAAAAAAATAAAGAATTATAATTTGAAAAGAACAGCCAAATTGTCTGAAGGGATTAACATTAGAGTTGAATATTAATTCTTTCGGGGGGCTCCGATTGGCTGTGGGCTGGAATGACCGAAGAGGAGGCCACTCAGAGACTAAGCAGTCACCTTTGAGGGATTTTCGACAAATAAAGATTTACGTGGAATCTTAAAACGAGTCGATGCTTAATCAATTTAAGTTACAGCTTTTGAGTTTGCTTGTTCACGGCTTTTCTCCGGGGGACTACGGTGGAAGTTCACTGAATACTAAATTGTCCATTTGAATGTAAGTGCAAATGCTTGTCTATAAATATCCTTGGGGGATTGAAGAGGAAAAAAAAAAAAAACACCCAGTGGCAGTTGTTTTTAAAGCCGAGTTCGCCATATTGCTAGTTGTTTGAGAGCATTTCAAATGATGCTTGAAATCATTTGTATAATAATGATTGATGCTAATGTTTGGGTATAAAACAACAAAAACAAGGAATCTGTGACTCTTTGGACCATTTAAAAATTTTCTAAATTAATGGATTAATTTGACCAAGATGTTTATTAATCACTGTAGCTTGGATCTTTTTATACCGTACATACACAAAATTTGTTCAAGTATGAGGTGGCTAAACTTTTTCCGATTTCTCTCTTTCAAAAATTGACAAGTCAGTAAAAAAAAAAAAAAAAAAAATCTAACTCCAGTCAAGGTACCATTGATCCCCCCCCAAACTGGCCACGATTGATGTGACAAGGTGACTGTTAGAATGCTGAGCATTTGAGGTGAAAGGTCATTTGAAAGCCTTACTCTATGTGACGGGGTTTTTTAAGGTCCAAGATGAGAGGAGGAGAAAAGGACAGAGAGAAACAGAGGAAGAGAGAAACCCAAAGTGAGTGAAATAAGTAACCAAAAACACACCTGAGCTTGGAGTTGCATAAATGAATCAACAATATCAGGATGATCCCTGGGTCCTAAAATATAATAAAGATGAAACTTAAGAAATCAAAAGAGAATAAGAATAATATACAAACAGCAACGGAACAGATTCAACAGTCATGTGGAACTCAAAAGAGAACTCAAAAGTAGTTCATTGAAATAATTCACATGTGAGTAAAGAACAAAGAGGGGCGGAAGGGAAGGGAAGGGGGGCGGGGCAAGGGATGAAGCGTTGGCAAACTCTTGGAGGGACAAAGAAAGAAAAGAAGACGGAGGAGACATGGGTCTGTTTTCGACAAAGAAAGAGAGGAACAGAAGAAACCTAAGAAAGAAAAGTGGCTTTGGAGTGGGAACCCAGGAGGCACCTCTGTTACTGTGACACTTTGGAGGGATGGGGACCGAGCCGCTCACCTTGAAACGCATGCCGTGTATAAAAAAAAAAAAAAAAACCAAATATTTCAGAATAAACAAAGCTTGTGTTTCAGCTGTCAGCGGATTCCCCTTCGCTCCAAAGAAGAACCCTCAGTGCGAAATTATTAGTAATATTAATTGCTGGACACAGACCACTAGACATTTCTTTTCAAACCAATTACAAACATAGAAAAACAAAATGATGCACATCTGGAAAAAAATACAATTTCAGTGAACAATGGCTTGAGACTGACAGCTTAAAATTAATGTTGCAATGACCGACGTCTGTAGTGAGCGCCCAGCTTTAGCTGTTCCCACACTCCAAACATATTTTAGGCTCAGCAAAGCAAAACCAAGCCCTCCCTGCAGCTCTACACACACACACAAACACACACACACACAAACAAACAGACACACTAACTACAGAAGGAACACGGGGCTTATTCAGATGGCCGCCAAGCAGCTCGAGTAGCGCCGTATTCAGCGTTTACATGGCCGCCATATGAATAATCGAGCGCAGCTATCTCGTCTTACTGAAGAAAGGCACCTGCTCAGAAAGGAAAGAGTTTGAGGAGTCAAGGGGTGAGGCAGCCATTGCGGAAGCAATCGAAAGCAGGGAGGCAGGAGACAGTGGTGGAGGTGGGAGGGGTGGGAGGGGTGGGTGGCAACATAAAGGGGAAGCGGGAGAGGCAGACGTCTTTATTTCGTGTTCGGTGTCTGGCCTGAGTTCCCCAAAATCCCTTTCCAGGCTATATTGGAATAATTACAGTTGCTGGACACAACATTAGGTACACTTTCAAACACTAATCAGTATTATTATCTTTGTGAAGGCAGAATTTCCCTCATTATGCTGTGCAAGTGTAGCAAGTGCTGAATATTTAACACAAAATATTGACGTAAACATTTCAACGCTCATGTTTTCGCACGTCCCGGTCGGCACGGCAGCGTTACAACATCACTATCGCCACGGTGTTAAAAAAAAAAAAAAAAAAAAAAGTCTCTGTAGAGGACATTAATTATGAATTGTGTTTCACTTTTGGATCGTGTAAAATGAAAGGCAACGTTTCACAATATTACCAAGCCCTACCTTGCTGGAAGATGGACAACGTTACAGATGTAACCAGCTCAAATAGAGCCTTGATGGGTGGAAAATGCTCAGTTTGGCTGGCGAAGATGTGGACCAGCTGAAAGAAAAATAAAAGAAAATAATTTAAAAAAAAAACTCAGATGAACCTGTGTTACGATCCTTTAAGATCTCCAGTGGTAGTCATTTGGTTATTTTTAGAAACGACCACACAGACAGAGTTGCCCTGGCAACCGATGTTCTGAGACAACGTCAGAGGAAGTAGCAGACCAGACAAAGGGGAGAAATAAGAAAATAAAAAATAACACAGCTACCTGTCGTGTAAGGTCGAGGGCCGAGGCTTGGGGAATGGTGCTGTACATCTGTCCGAGCATTTGGCTCAGCTGCGACACCATGGGGGCAAAGTTATGGAGCAGCGTCTTTACCGACTTCTCGAAGATGGCGCACACGGCCTGAGCAGCACACGTGAAAGTCGTTCAACCCACAATGTCACCGAATTCCAACAGGGTGAGGAAAGGAGGAGACGCACCTCGACCACTTGGGAGTCGTTCAGCCACTTGCTGAGCACGTTCTGGATGAGGGCAAACACTTGCTGCAGGACCACCACCACCTGAGGGGGGGGGGGGGCGCACACAAAAGCATCGTGAGATCTCACTGGTGGAAATAAAACATAAAGCTAACTATGGAAGATTTAGACAAGCGCTGACCGGGTTGGGTCCAGGAGGGGGCGGGGCCGTTTTGACAGGCGCAGCTGAGCCGTCGACCGATTCGTCATCCTGTTTGCTGATGTCAAGCGTGGTGAACAAGTTGGACAGCAGCCCCAAGATGTGGATGATCGCTAATTTATTGGACGGATTAGGCTGAGAGGAGAAACGAAAGAGACAGAAAACCACTTTCATTATTAGATTAAAAAAAAAAAATAGAAAAGATATTTAAAAAAAAACGTTTTAATTAATACAAATAAATAAAAAAATATTCAACATACAGTGGAGAGGAACATCTTAAATTCTAATGTTTTACTTTTGTTGTCATTACAAAAATGTACTTTAAATTAAATAGACGTCTTAGCAATTGAGTTAAGAAAGCCATCTTTGGTTCATGACTAAGAAGTCCCCCTGCCTAATTGGATTACTTTCGCATGACTTGCATTTATCTTAATGAGGCCGCATTAGCGCAGCAGTAGACAAGTGGGGAACACGTGCTCATGAGTAGAAGAAGTTGTTTTGCAGGCTATTTCTCTCGGGATCCACATCCAGCCACACCTCATTCCCTTAATGACTTGGAGTTTGACTCACTGCTGTTTCCATGGCGATGTGACGCGTTACAAAAAGGGCCATGCTTTATTCGAATAACAAATATTGACTCGGAGGTTGAAGGCCTGCCCACTAGGAGCCACTATTTATCCGCTATTTGTTTGGAACTGATTTGCCAGTCTGATGTCACGCTGACAAAGCAACCGAGAGACAGTAAACAACAGCGACGAGGATCGATGAGGTTGTGTGTTACTCTGCGTGTGGGTAGACTGCCGACAAAGACAGAGGCAAAGATTCATCTTGGCTGACGTAGCGGATATTAAAAAGGCATTTTTTTTTTTTTTTGTCCACCCACCGTCTCCTCCGCCAGCTTCTCTAGTTGTTGGATGTAAGGCGTGATTAGGGAATGAAGATTCCTCAGAATTTCCTCCACGGGCAACGCAGACAGTAGAAAGCCCAACGCTTGCATCAGCCACATGCACTGACTCGTCTAGAAAAATAAAGTAGGTCATAGTTGTGTTATTATTTTAAACAAAATCAAAAACAGACCATAAACTGACCTTGTGGATCTGCTTTATTAAAACCTCCTGTAAAAAACAACAACAATAGTGAACACAATGAACATGAATGTGGTCATGAAGTAGAAAACAAACGCACCTGAGATACGGCTACAATGTTGGTGGCATAAGGCGGCAGGTCGCTTTTGCACTCGCGGCAGATCTTCTTTAGCGTGGAAACGGACGAGACGGAAAGGTCCGGGTTGCCCAGAGCCTGCAGCACCAGGGGCAGGACGCTGCTCAGCATCACCGGGTGGTCGGCCAACCATTCAGCCAAAGCGCCTGGTACCGGGATTTAAAGTCAAGCACCGGCACCCCTCTGGGTTAAAGTTCACCACCGGTGGCGGCGAGTCTCACCTATAGTGAACATCACCGTGTCGGCCAGCTGAACGTTGTTGATACTGATTCTTGGGATGAGGCCTATGAGGCCCGGAATGACATCGGAGTAATTGACGTCTATCGTCTCCGCGATGGACTGGAAACCGTACAGCAAAGCTTCTGTGTGCTGGAATAAAAATGGTGTATTTTTAACAGTGCTAATAAGCTAGTCACATCTTTTTGTTTTTAACTTTCTCAAATCTGCTACGAAACACAGCGTCCCGCCCACCTGCCACGACGTGGGCTGCTCTGTATTCGTCAAGAGTCGTCCCAGTTTGTCATAGAGATTACTCAGGAGCTCGGCGCCCAGCATCTCGTAGACGTACATGAGCGTGTCAGAGATGTCCACCCTGAAGGAGAAACTACTTTTAGTCTCTTTCCCAAAAAACAAACAAATCCAGAGTGCCCAACAAACCTGTAAATACGAAATTGCTCCTTCTCATCCGAGGACCAGGATGCGTACTCTTGATCCGATGGGAATTGAGCTTTGTGGAGCAAAACATCCACTAGCTGGAAATACACCGGCCTGTACACTTGTAGGTACACTGCCTGCTTATTTGACTCGAACGACATGATTTCATCCTTGAAGGTGATAAAAGACTATTTTAAGTGGCGGACGCAACACTGCTGAGATGGTTCCGCGTGATGCCTTACTTGTAACGTGTACCAGAAGGTGAGTGTGAGCGAGCTGGTGGTCTCATTGACCGGGTAGTGTCCCGGGATGCCCGTGCAAAACATGATCATGTTGACTAAAGCCAGGAAGCTCTGCCAGTGATCCACCTGCTCCAGCAGAATCCTGAATATGGTCGACCATAAATCATAAGTCATCATTTGAAGTGTGTCTATATTGTTAAGGGTTAGACCAACCTGGAATGGTTCTCTCCCAACGTGACAGCAATGCGGCAAATCCCGTGGCAAGTCTCCATGTCGCCGTTCTGGACGGCCTCTCTGAGCTGCTCCTGGAGTGCCAGCACCGGCGGGACCAACTTCAGTAAGGTGTTCACGTACCTAGAAGACGCAAAGACGTGAAAGTTAACAACCGTCGAGGACACACAAATGGTCCGACTTTGTGTTCTATTGAAATCAAAGCAACTGCTCGGAGTAATAACAGTTATCGGTCTGTTGGCTCGCACGACATCTACGGATATCCTCAATGGCGTCATGCGATAGCGTGACATTTAAAGATCAAGCGTATGCGTGTCCAAATGTCACAGACCATGTGTGTTTACAAAAAATAAAAATCGAAAACAACAACATTACGCATATATGCAGAGGGAGCACGAGGGAGATGAAGGCGTGCATTTATGCCAATGGACTGAAATCGAAATGAGCAACTCTGCGAGTAGCACTTAACGAGTCATTTATTTTTAACCGGTGCGAGCTATAAAGTTGTGACTCATGTCCTAAAAAGGACAAATGAAGCATTTTTTTTTGTTGTTTTGCGGAGGGGGGGGTGATGTTTTTTCTTTGTGCTCCAGAACCAATAAATCAATTCATTTTATTTTCTAACGCCCAATTATTGGCATTTAACTATCAAAAGATCTTACATACTATTTCCCTTTTAATGAAAAAAGGAAGCCTGACATGAAGTGGGAAGGGGGGGGGGGGTCAGTTTCGGTCTCCTCTCGACTACTCCCTGTTGCGATCCCCTCTGCAATTACCTCGGAGACGGGAGGAGGGGGGGGAGGGTTGCCTGGCAACAGGATGCGGCTGCACCAATCGCGTGCCCTCCAATGAGTTGATTGTGATGAGTTTAAACAGAGGGAGAGAACCCGAGGCGTGGCGGGGAAGAGGACAGGAGAATAAATATCAATCTATAGATTTCTCAGGGATGTAAAAATGGTTTGAGAGCCTTTACATTCGCATTAAAAGTGATTGATCGGCGTTTAGATCCTTCCTAGTCTTAGAGCAGAGGTAAGAATCCACCCCCCATCCCCACCTCCACTTCCATCCTTTTGCAGAGAAGGGGTAAGGATTATTCAACACATCTGAATCGACTGGTCGCGATGACATCTCGCCCCGGCTCTGTAACTATAGCGACGCCAGCCAACCAAGACATGCCGCTCGCTTCCTCCAACCTCCCCTTTTGCCTCTCCTCCCCCCTTTTAGCTGTCAACATGCCCCTGCATCACATCCCTCCCGCCTTTATGCCCAGCCAGTGCCCACCCACCCTGTCTCCTCCGAATGAAGTTATAACGCTCACAATTCTCCGAGGCAATTTTTTTTCCCATCACTACCATGACATGTTTCAAGCTGTTTGAGTTGAAATCTCAATTGTAGAATTTAGAGTTATTTGTTTCATTTATTAGAGTTTTTATTTTTAATTACTTTTATTTTATATACATTATATGTTCATATATATTATAATACATATTTTTTTTAATCTTTATTACATTACAATTTTAAATACCATAATTTGTTTTAATTGAGACATCATAGGGGAGTAGGGCCTGACCGTTTAATGGTTGGCTAATTATTAGGCCTCTGCAATAATAATCATAATAATGATCATAATAATAATCTGCCAGTTTTGCGAAATAACCTTCTCACCTTTGGGAGTCTGGCTGTGAGATGGCGTTGACCAGCGCCTCCACAGCAGTGTCAAAGAGTTCTGGGTCGGGCAGGGCAACAAAGCAGTCGTGCACCAGGGCTTCGCTCTCGCTGAGCGGCACATCCAGCAGCACCCAAGACGACAGGCAGCGTAGCACTCGGGCCTTCACCGCCCCGGGGCTGTCCGTCCGTCGCAGCAGCTGCTGCAGCAGAGGGCAAACGGACCCCCACTCCCGGCCCAGTGCACCCCGAACCTGATGAGAAGAATATTTAGAATTTGTTGTGCTGTGGTAACAACTTTGAATCATACCTGTCCCTTTCTGTACTGCGGCAAGCGGCTGGTCTGGAACTCCTCGGGAAGAACGGTGAGGAGCTCCAGCAGTGCCAGGCAACGCGCCCGCCCGTCAATCCCTCCGCCCTCTTCCTGGAACACCCTCACCATCTCGGACACGGCGCCGGGCCAGGCCTCGGGCATGGTGTTGAGCGCCAGTGACGCCAGCGCCACGCACAGCCGCGTCAGTACCATCTTGGCGCCCGAGGAGAAGCAGGCGATCTGAGTGAACAGCTGGCTTTTCAGCGACTCGTACTGGTCGCTGGGGATGTCCGACCAGTAGCGGGAAATCTTGGTGTGGAGCGCGCTGGCACCGAAATACTGGATCTCCGGCACCTGTGCAGTAACGTGATGAATGTTGAATTTTATTCCTATGCGTGTGACGGTGTGTGGATTTTTATACCTTGTCTGGGCTGAGAAGAGCCCAGCAGAACTGCCAGGCCTGAGGAGACACCTGGGCCTGCATAAGCCATTTCTGGGCCAGATTCTTGTTGTCGATGTTGGGATCATAATACAGCTGGTGGAGGGCCTGCCAGCAAAAGGCAAACAGAGGATAGTAAAAAGCTAATTAAATCACTTGAAATATTCACAGTTGAAGTTTACACAAATGCACTATGAGATGAAAACACACTAAACTTTTTCTGTTTTACCTTACGACAATGAAACTATTTCAGTTTGAAAAATAAAGGGTCTCTCAATATTTCTATTCTTGGCTATTTTACTACATAACGGCTCCTTTTTATTTCACCAGTTCCACTTGACATAAAAATATAAAACGGCAACAACATTGCTTACTAATATCCCCAAAAAGCCCCGAGCCACTTTTTTTTTTTTTTTACACGATTAGCAGAAAAAAAGCATTGACCTAAAAAAAATAAAAAAAAATGGCGCTCACAAGAACAGCTGCTGAGTGGTACACAAAGCAGCAAGGACGTTTGAGAGCAGTCGAGATGAATGATGGCCTCGGAACGCTTACAGACGCAAATTCGCAATAAAAGCCACCGAACCGTTCATCATTAAAACCACGGACAGGTTTGACGATGCGATAATGGAGCACCGACTGAGCTTTAATATTAAAACGATACAGTGTATGAAATGACAATAAAGGAGACCAAAGTATAAAGCAGCTCTTGTAATCTTACATCGTTGTAGCAAGCAAATTTGCAGTAGGATGCTTTTGTGAGTCAGCACCTCTCTACTTTCTCATTCCACCAATTGCCCTATTAGAGTTAAACGTAGCAACGCGGTGCTGCGGGATCATTAGTGCAGCTCACCGGCCTCACTCCAGATTTAAAGAAGACGTGTAGAAAACAGTTTCCAGGCAGAGCCCTGACTATAGTGACTTAATGGCGAGACATCTACGGGGTTGATCACGTATCGTTCGTAATGTGAGCCCGAGGTCGTTTTGACGCTATCAAGCTACAAACGGCAGGACCGGCCCGTGCCACCTGGCTGCACCTGAGTACAAGCGGGTTGTTGGCAGAACGGCCGTTGCGAGGCGGAGGAGTGGTGACAAAAGTGAGAAAATGTCCCCTTGGTCACAGCCTCGCCATCTGCTCTCACATTAAATTGCGCCAAGTGACGAGCAAAACGCAAAACAGGCAGCCGTAAAGGATCTTTTTAACGGCGATGTCGTAAGGGTCCAATTTATTTTTAGCACAGTAACACATTACAACATTAGACGATGTCATTCAAACATCCCCACAGAATGCTAATGCTAAGTGTCGTGCCCTTCACTTGTCTTTTGCTTTCAGAGGTCAGGTCAGTATGTGTGTGGCTGGCGAGTGAGGACAATGTAGAACGTTGTGTGTCGGACAGAAGAAAGAACAAATGCGTGGCCGCCGAGCCAGGAACCATCATCTCCGGGCGCTATGTACACAAAATGCTTTGCCACCATCTTGTGGCATATTAATACCCAAAAACTAGGTTGAAGTCAATTGAAGAACTTCATTTAGATAAAAGTAGTGCTTGGTTTATATGGTTCACACCACCCACATCAGGTACTTTCACTATAGATCAATTGAATCAATTATTAATGAACCTGACAGACATATTAATTATGTACGCACTGGTTACTTGGTTGCTAACTGGATTGGGAAAATGACAGCAAAGGTCCTCGAAGATGTTAAAATGAAGGAGTACAATTGCAACATCGTCATCCTCCATGTATGCCCCCACTCCCATCCATTTCTGCACATTACTCTGCTCACACACACACCTTCCGGCCTCCATCCTCCCCCACCCAACCCTTCAGTAGCGTCTGTGGCCACCCAGCAGGGAGATTTATGGCCGCAACACGACACTACACACAGTTCACCACCCTAAATCAATTTTGTGCAAAATGGTGGATGAAGAGGCATGACTGTTGCTTTAAAATTTAAAGATGTTAGCAACTCAGTAGACCTCATTTCCGCCAGCATCACAGAATATGTAATGGCCAAGTAATTTTGTCCCGGGTTAGCGATTGTTTCAGTTTTATGCAGGCTGATTTTATGCCATTTGAATCGCGTTTTTTTTTTTTGGGGGGGGGGGGGGGGGGGCAAGTGACGTCATTTAAAAAGTCAGTCTTGACACGTTAATGTGCATTTGTGTTTCTTAACAAGTGTGGAAGATATGCTTAAGTTTACCTTGTGAGCTTCTCACAAGCTATTTAATGATGACATTTTTGAGTCGTATCGGTTTTGTTTAACAACACAGAGTAAAGATGCAGACTGTTTGGTTACAAGCACTCATATGCATCTTTGGTCAGAAATCTTCATGCACACTCGCACAATACAACATGACGATCACTCAACACAGAGCCAAATCAATTGCCTCCTTACCTTTTCAACATTCTCCACGGTGAAGTCCAAGGCGTCTTGTGTATTTGCTATCCGCCCCGGCGTCTCCATCATAGTAACCCCTTCTGGGGCACGGAGCTGTCAAATGTCCCCAAACCTTTTAATATACGCACAGAGGGGGGAAAAAACGTATAAATCCTCAAGTGAAAGTAAGATAAAGTAGTATCACAACTGCTAGTAATTGGTAATCGGTGGGAATAGTGGGACACTCACCGGCGTGCTAACACTAGCACACCCGACTTGACAGCGGGGAGCTAACCGATGCTAACGATAACCCATTGGAAACATTCAACACTGCTAGCGAAGAGGCTAACTTTAGCAATGCATGCCTCCCGATACGACACTCGCCATCACTAAACCACAAACATGATACGCGCGAATAATTAGTAGGAGTTCGTGTTGTTGCCTTTGACTATTATCCCAGTTATAACGAGCTTTTCCATACCTTTGCGTCCGCTGGGGGAGAGCAACGATGCGGGCTGGCTGCCAGCTTGATGCCGCTGCTTTGCTTTTGCCTCCGATTCGGAACTCTCTGTGCTGCGTTACAGTGCTGTAGGAACTCTTAGTGTCATCCCGCCCAGCAGCACCGTTCACAGCTCAAAGGCTCGCGTTCCTGATTTTGACATCATTCGGGTTTTTGTTTTTATTGGACAACATTACTGTATATGGATTACCCGAAATTATCACGGTGGTAATTTTGATAATACAATGACGTCGTTGGTGGGCGCGATTCAATTAAGCAATTTTGGCTGCGTTCAAGTACTGTTGTAATCCTGTGGATTTACTAACCAAAACATCCAATTTTCCAGTAAATGGTGCAAGTTACTTTGTCAATTTTGTAGGTATTTAAAGTTTAGCCATCTAACTTGCATTAGTTCACGGGAAGATCGGACACATTCAATATGACGGACGTAAATGCGTACCCAAGCAAACGGGCAACGAAGACCAGCCAAATCTTAACCATGGGGCAACAGCGTCTCTTGGTGGCCAAAGTTTGACATTACAAGACGAGTCATGATTTTTTTTTATTTCTCACAAGATTGAAATGAGACGTCTTTACAAAAGCACACTATTATAATTTTTTTTTTCATTTTGAATGGATTAACTCAGCTCTGTTGAGACGAATCTGACCTTTAGGCCAGTCAAAGTGTGAGCTCAGCGGGCTATTTTTGAACCGGGAACACGTGGCACAGTTTCTGGTAAATGAAAGCTAGAGGGAGTGGAAGAGATAGAGAGAGAGAGAGAGAGAGAGAGAGAGAGAGAGAGAGAGAGAGAGAGAGAGAGAGAGAGAGAGAGAGAGAGAGAGAGAGAGAGACACTTCTGTTTCAGCCACGAACACAACACTGTAGCAGAAGCTGAAGCTGCAGTGCGCCATTGTACGCAAGTGACTGAGCGAGCGTGGAATACAGAAACTTTAAAGAAGAAGCAGAGATGACAATGGAAGTTAGAATGTGTATTTACCTTGGTGCCTTGCTTCTGCTTCGTGTTGGATCTGCTGATCATGGTAGGCACTTTTGGGTTCTATTGTTTTCTTTGAACTTGGTCTAATTGCAGTATAATTGAGCGCAAAAGGGTGTGAGTACTTTTGCTACACCCGTCACATTGCTGCTACAGTATGTAGTCCTGTTTGTGTTTGAGGTTAAACAACTTTCCAGAGTTGTCACTCAAAGGTAGTTACCCATGTCATGCTCAACAACTAATTGTTTTTGGTCAAATCAATTTTTCCCGTAGAAATGAATTGCAAGAACATTAATCTGTTCCGGATCTCATAAAACAGCACAATTTTTTATGTTGTTAATATAGTAAAAAAAATATATACCAGTGTGTTGTATAAAACATAATCAAATATATTCTGAAAAAAATAAACTGGTTTTATAAAATATGATGTGGTGGTGTGCCTTTAGGGGGCGTGGCCTTTCAGGTGACATCAGGCCTGGTGCTGGCTGCAGTCATTTCTGATGTCCTCAGTTTGTATTTTACATTTTGTCCTATTCAGTAAACAACTTAAAGTAAATCACTAACTGTGGCTCTCCTTGCCCATATGCGAGGGCATTATAGTACCTCCATTTTCCCCCCCTACTTCAATCATGCGGCAGCGCATCTTAAGCTTGCTTGTGACTTGAATTTTGAGTCATAACATGAAGCCAAAAAATATATATATATGTATCAAACAACCCACTGCCCATAAATGGAAAAAAATTGTAAGTTGGGGTCATGCTTGAGTGTCCATACTTTTAGCATTAGCATCTGATTGAGGAAAAAAAAATGCTCCACTGTTGAAAGCTCCATCTCTGGTTAACTGAAGATGTTAGTGTGACGTTTCCTAAATATAGTTCTTTGCCTCCTGAAGGGCAAAAAGGAATCATCGCTTTATGTCATTAATTTCACACTTTTGTCTTTCACACATTTCCTTTTCCTCTTTCAGCACACCTATTACACATAGCCCGTATGTTCTAATTTCCTCCTTGTCAGTTTTTCACATTTTGGGATTAAAATTCCCATTTATTGACTATCTTCACACTTAATGTGACCAGTTGCGGGCTACTATAAACCAGGTTTGGACTTTTCCGTTTGCGGTATTTTTATAGTGGCCTCTTGACATTGTCACGCTGGGTATTATCAGATGATAAGGAGCTATACAAAGTACAAAAATCCAGCCAAGAAGATCATCATTAAGTAATTACAAGTCTCCGACACATACAGAGATGGCAGTTAATTAACGCTCTTCACATCTCACACATTCTGCTATTTTAGTGCCGATGAAAGAAGAAAAGGTCACTGTGTTTTTTTTTTTCCAGACTGAAGGAGAAAATGTTCCTGTGTGTTATTATTGTGTCTGTCACTTTTCACCTTGGTTTCACTGGACCAACACATTTTCACACATAAGTTTGGAAGATTTGAAGTTTGTTTTTGCGAATCGTAGATAAACTTGGGATGTTTTGCTTTGTCTGTCTTGCCACTCCATCACATAGCGCCGCTCTATGACGAAGATAATGGAGATTGTTGTATTATGGACTAAACAGCCAGTACTTGCTAGAAATTCCTGCAGATCCTTCAAAGTTACTCTTGGCTACCTTGTCACATAAAAAAAACTGGCATTTAAATAGAGGTGTGTAGACTTTTTATATTTACTATAAATCCAGATTAGAAATAAAAGTAAAAGTGATTTCCTTGCCATCGGGCACATATTGAGGGAAAGGTTAAGCCTATTTTACCACGATCCTGCATATTCTTTTTATTTTTTTGTTAGAGCAGAACGACCCAGAGACGATCGTAACGTTCATTACAGGGTGACATATTGGAGCGGATAGGAAAATGACAGACTGTCGGCAGTCTGAGGTCAGTCAGTAGGCGGTGAGCACCTGCAAAACGTGCAACAGGAAAAGACCCGTTAATCATATCCGGAAAAAAATATTCTCATGGTTGATTACAGCTTTAAACCGTTTGACTCATTCTTTAGGGACCATCGTGGATTAAATGTCACACAATGCGTGTGATGTTTGACAAGCAAGAGCACAGTGATGCTATGTTAGCTTATGATGCTAGCTAAATGGCCTTCTGCCCCAAAGTCAGCTGGGATATTCTCCAATAATATTCTCCAATAATCTGTATCAAAAATGGATTAAACTTGTTTTTAAACACGTCTAGGTTAAGACAGTTATTTTCAAAGAAAAATCACCTCCACATTCACTGAAAGTAAGCTAAGGTACGAAGTAAGACCAACTTCCTGCTTTGAGGATTGCAGAAGCAGGTTCCTACATGTCGAGTCTCATATAGACCGACTCGAACTTGCAGCACGTGTGTAACAGTGCTTCTCTGTACCGTATGACCCCATTCTGCACGCATGCGCAGAGCATAAGATATACAAAAAAACTCAAAAGTCTCATAGAGTATCAGAGTCAGGCTGGAGTCATTACACAAGGCCGGTATTATACAGATCGGAATCTATCTTTATAAGCATGTTTAGGTCCTAACATTTACTGTGTTAGAAATATGGAGATGGCTTTATGTGTCCCTAAATTTATTTTTGATTGTAGTCTTTGAGTTTTCCCCCTTTTTTTATTTTTTTTCTGTTGTGACTGACTGGTTAACATATGGAAAATTCCATTCGCTAGTAAACATTGCTGAAAATCTGTTATACTGCACGCACTGATGAACTGTACGTGTGTGAGTGATAGTTGAACTAATGAAAGGCTCTGTGCTAATGAGCTAGCCAGCGCTAACGACATTATGTTACATGTGCGTTCTGGATTGCCTCAAAGAGATGTTGAGAATGGGGGGGAAGAGAATGAGAAGAAAACTTGTTAAAGTGATCAAGAGCTATGGAAAAGGGAAGCCGTGTTTGCAAATTAAATCCTAGAAAGAAATGATTTGTTCATGTCGTAGACTCCAATGTCATATTGCTAGCATTCGATATTTCATTGGAGATACTTGAAATGACAACACGTGTGTGTTAGCTAACTGTTATTTGTACGTGATGGGGTACAACCACATCCTGTTCTTGAGAAGGATGTGCGTACTTATGCGACCACGTTTTTTCGGTCTTGATTATACGAATAATTACAAAAAAAAAAACACTCAGTTTGGTTGTACAGGTTATAGGCCACATTCAAACGATTTAGCTAAAGCAAATTGCATTTGAACAGGGGTGTGTAGACTTTTTATAGCTTTGTGTCATGTTCATAGTAACTGATAAAGTAACTAGCTTAAAAAAAATATATATATACATTGATAATGAATGATAGAATGATAGGGAAAAATAATTGCCAATGTTGTAGCTACAAATATCCCTCTGGCATCGTTTCTTGCTAGCTGCCTTTAATCACTGACTTTTACTGACGATGCAACTTTTGGGTCCACATGTAAACCAAACTTATAATTCTGAAGCTTTTGGACCGCGTTCAGTCTACATTTTAGCAAAGCTATTGCCCACGACACCGAATAACCATTATTCAAGCTCGGCTCTGTTTGCTTTCTCATCAGGTAACGAGCACACCACACAACCAGCACCAGAACGTGACCTGGATCTCACTAGCAATCTTCCACCGATTATTGTTCCAAAGAGCTCCAACTCCACTTCCTCTTCTGGCAACGGTACGACAAATTGGGAAGTCGCCATTACGACGCCACAACCGAGCAGAGGGAACAGTAAGTGTGGAGATTTATAGATGCCATGCACTACGGGAAGTCATTAGCTGAGCTATATTTGCTCATTATCGTGAGCTGTCGAGGAGGTCGATAAGATGACAAAGTGCCCACCGATGGTGGGGCATGCAGGGGCAAAGAGGGAAAGTATTTGGACAGCTATAGAGCAAGATATGAAAAAAAGATCATTTGCCGTGTGAGACTTCTCACCTTGTCGTGAGAAACGTAGCGATGGTAGGAATATTCAGGCACACACACACACACACACGCACTTGAAGGTTACATCAGACGACAGTTTGCTTTTACGACTCGTCGCCAGAAGCTCTGCAGATAGCGGCCGCCTTTTTTAGCGGCTTTTTTGGTTAGCAACAGATCTCAGAGGCTCAATGTGTTGTGAAGAATATCAACGGATAGATATTTTGGGGCACTGGTATTTATTTGAAAGAAGCATTTTTTTTTTAAAGTGATGAAAAAAATGCTACAAAATATTATTCAACAAAAATGTTAAGAATAGAGCTAACATGATTCTCTTTGGTAGCCACCGACATGGAGGTCATCTCAACAACGTCCATCCCAGAAAGCTCCAGCAACCTGACCAACGACGTGACACCAAATCCTTCTGCTTCCCCCACACTCACCACTCAAGTTGCGGACACAACATCTCCTCAGAGCCCTTCAAACAAAACCGACATCAAGGCTACTTCACAGCCCTCGCCAGGTTCTACCACGCCATTGAGCCGGACAGCTCCTGTGGAAACGCATCCCCCCACATACCCCCCCTTGCCTCGCACCACGTCGAATAACACACCCTCGACGACTCAACAATCGACCACACCCACTACCACGCACACCACCACGAAGATCTTAACCAGCACCCCCAAAGAGACCTCCACCTCTCGGACGACGACTCTCACGTCACCGCAGATGACCTCCAGCGAAGCCCCCATGCAGACCAGCATCCCCCCACTCGGCCTCACCACCACGCAGACCAAACTGCATCCGGACACCCCGTCGCAGCTCAACGTAAAGGGCGACAGTAAGTGCAGCACTACTTTATTCCTGAGCAGATACTTTCATTTCATATTAACTTGTGTAAACGTTTTCAGCTTACCCTCACTTGCCCTAAATGCAAAATAGTTACCGAGTGCTTTCTAAATATGTTCTGGGCTTTTCACTGTTTGGATGATGACAGAGGCTAAACTGGCCGGAGAACAAAAGCAACAGTGTTCTTTTGTTTGTTTAGACACGAGCCAGCTCTTTTCTCCTTCTTCTACACATAAGTACTGTCGCCACCAGGGCGTCCACACTGGTTCCTCTGTTTGGAGACAGTCATGGGACTCGTGTTGCGTAGCACTTTATCTGCCCGCTCAATTATTTAGACACCCATGGCGGCCTTCTTGATCCACTGTGGGAGCGTGCCGTCTTATTCATTTTATCTTTCCATCTGTCTGGCAGAGACATTTTCTAGGACATTGGCAAAAAAAAAATTAAAAAAGAATCCCATAATTCTTGCTTTCCCGGTGATGTGGTTTTATTAGTCCTCACTTGGCTCGTTGCCTTTTTTCCATGAGCCAGAGAAAAAGGGATGGCTCGCTCCTCTGTGGTTGTTTTTACTTGATGATGTGAAAACTGTGGAGTTGGCAAAACAGTGCTCCATAGCAACGTGTGTAGATAGCACTGGAGGGCTGGGCACTTTCCTGACCAGGTTGCAATTCCATCATATAAAGTTCTTCAAATTTAATAGCACATAGTTGTGCCACTTACATCACCTGAAGCAGTCAATATAATCAATAATAGAAATAATAGAAAGTACATGAAAATAATGTACATTTAAGTCAAAGTGGTTGAATTTGAAATAAAATTCAAATGATAATAATCTAATTAAAAATCATCACATTAAAATGTTTACAAATGTAACATTAATTATGTCCGGTTGGCACTTTTGGAAAAGCTCCAATGCATCTCTTGTGCTTTGCGGTTCCTTTCCAGCCGTCATGGTCCACGACTCCCCGAAGCTGGATCCCCTGCTGGCCGGCCTGGTGTCGGCCTTCATCATCAGCGCCGCCGTCATCACCCTGCTCCTCTTCCTCAAACTGCGTCGACGAGACAACAGGCCGGAGTTCCGCAGGCTACAGGACTTGCCTATGGTGAGGGAGAATGATTTACAAAAATATATAAAATCTTTTTATTTTGAAAGCTGAGAAAGTAAATAGTAAAAAAAAAATCTAATAAACCCAGATCTCAGTCTTTCTAGGGGCACATTAACAGCAAGCTTTTTTTGTTACCATGACAACGAAATGTTGCTGGAGAGATTCTGAGACCCAACTATTTATACCAGACCATTAAAAAGTCAATTTCTCCTCTCCTTTTTAATTAACTGGCTTTGATGTGTTTCTCTTTTATTTTTTTTATTTATTTTTTTTCTAGGACGACATGATGGAGGAGACACCCTTGTCTATGTACAGCTACTGATATGTATGCACAGCCAAACAATGAAAACAAAAAAAAGTCCTTTCTTCACGGGTAATATTTGCCATGATTCAACTACCCGGTCTGTGTTCTAAGTTGTGACTCCTGATCCTGAAGAATCCAGGTTTTGTGTGACCACAAACGGTGATGTAGGTTACTGGGTTAAAAAAAAACAACACCCATTTCTCATTTCTGCATTTACCGTACTTTCTCCAATAGTGGCCAAGTTAAAACAAAATCAAACTTCACTTGTGTTTTTGTGTACATCTGCCCAACTGCAGTCGAGAAAATCAAACATCCTAATTCACTATTTGGAGAAAATACAGAAAGTGTTTGGATGATTCAAAAGGCCCAAGAGGAGAACAAAAACAAACGGCCTACTTATACTTTGAATGAGGTTGCACTTTATTTTCATTTTCTGTTTGTTTCTGAGAAAAGTTATTGTTTGTGCGAGTGCGTTTTTAAGTGTGTGTGTGTTTCAAATTTGCGTGTGTTGACAGGTTATTTAACGCGAGTCACATTAGGTGCATCTGGATTGAGTAGGTGTACCTAATGAAGTGTCCAAGGCGTGTTCAAATCCAGTATTGTTGCTGATGCTTTTTTTTTTTTTGCCGCCCCCCCCCTCCATTGTAGTCCAGGTGAGAGTGCCTTTTAAACATTTCTATTTATGTCATGAACATACGACGGGAGCAGTGGCCTTGATGAAGTGTTCATACTGTAAATACTATTGTTGTTGTGTTGGTAGATTAATTTATAAAAAAAAACACAAAAAAAACATAAAACGCATTCCCCTTCGAGATGGAATTCTTAATATAGAAAAGCCACGTTTTAAAATGACGCACTTGTGTTTGTCTGTTTTGAGGTGTCAAACGCATTCATTGTTGCTTTGTGTGGCTTTGCTGGTCAATGTGGATTATGGACCATTATTATTAAAAGCTATTTGAAATGGAGCACTGTGTTTTTTTTGCTTTATTGTCAAAAAAAAAAAAAAAAAAAAAAAAGAACGGCAAAATAGATAATAGATATCCCAAAACTGTCCCCCGTGCATTCTAATCACTGACCACACAGAAAAGAGGATCAGAAATCCGTCAGACTCAGGTTGGATCCAAACTCTGGATTCACGTCATCATCGTCATCCAGGTCGTCATATTCCTCCTCGTCTAGGAAGTCGATTTTGACTCCGGATGGAATACTCTGACGCTCGAGAGCTGGCGGGGGAGCAGAAGGGGGTCGTTAGTGAGCTCATCCTTTGCTGAACGGAATTACACAGAGTAATTGTCCTCATCGTACGTCAATGATTATAGCGCCACCTAGAAAAAGGTTTGACTCACCAAGATCATCCAGCGGTGAGAGATCCGAGCTAATCTCAGCCAGGCTCACTGTCGGGCTGAAGTCATCTGAGTCCGAGTCCTGTTTGGCCAATTCAACTTTGACCCTGGGTGAGCCGTCTGGCCAAAAACAATTTTTTTTTTTTTTTTTTTGCTTTCAAGTAGCAAAATTGCAATTATAGTCATAGCAGCGTAAATTTAAAAAAAAATTGACTTGGAGCAGCATTGGAAAGTCTTACTTGCTGTTAACGTGGCTTGGCGCTCACGCAAACGTATGACCTCGCCCTGTAGCTCCGACACAATGTTGCTGTAGTGAGATGAAGAATTGCACGGCGGTGAATCACAGAGCAAATATCTAGGGCGTGCATAAAACCACACACCTGACATGATGGACCTCCTTTTGCGTATATTCAAAACCACGTTTGGCCAGATCTGTGCTGTGAGATTTGTAACGCTCTGTCACCTCCTGAAGCATCTGCTTGAAAGAGCAAAGACAACAAGCAATTGAGTTACAAAATTAGAAATGTTACAGAATAGAAGTTCTTTCACCTCACTGCTACGCTGGCACTGTCGCCGGTTCTCTCGGGCCTCTTTCTCCTGGAGCATCATCGCCTCCTCTTGCCTCCCTTGTCCCGCGGCACAAAATAAATAATATCGAGAAGATGATTTTTGAAGGCCAATATTGAGGCTCAGGACTGCAGATTTATGTGTGACTCACTCAGTCGTGTTTTCAGCTGCTCTACTTCTTTCTGTAGATGTTCCAGTTCTGCTCGACACGTGTTGGAGCTAAAGCTACCATAAGAAAGGAAAATTAAAGATTTCTTACAAGCTCAGGATTTTGTAACGCACCTCTCTTTGGGGAAGGCGCTCGTTCCGACGCCACTCATCATTTGCTCCTCTCCTGCTAAATTCTTCTCACGTCTCCTTCCTCTCAAGTCTTCACGCAATCGGTCAACCTCGGCTGGAAGACACGTCGGTAGTACGTATCGACTATTTGTGCTCTTTACGATGCTTCGATCGTTAGTTTGCGCTACCTTGAAGCGTCTGGATGTGAAATTGCTGAGACTGTTTCTCCTGTTCGATGTCACTGAGCTTCTTGGTGAGTAACTCAATTGCCTTGAAAAAAAAAAAAAAAAGTGGAATTTTGTTTCTTTTATTCGGTCCAACACTGAAATGACCAAAAGTTCAAGTATAATCCATTTGATATAATCACCTGGTTTTGTGTCTGGAGCTGAGATTGGATGGAGGCTATATCTGCCCACTGCACCCCAGAATTGCCAGAACGAACTTGCTGTGCACTAGATGATGGAGCGCTGACAGCAAGGGTGTCAAAATCGGAATCATGAAACTTCTCCTTGAATTGAAATGACTCTAAAGAAAAGCCAATATATGAGTTGAAAGCTCATTGACTGTACTCTGCTGTACAGAACTTTCACCCACCTTCTTCTCTTTTACTCGTATTTCCTAGTGAGGACAGTCTCCCCTGTGGACATAAAATACTACAACATTATTATATTTGTAGAAATAAATAATACATTAGAATACACTCACCCTCATGTTGGCCACGCTGTCGTCAGCTGCAGAGAGGATGGAGCTCACCTGGCGGTCCCAGTTCATCTTGTAGTCGATCTACAAGAAAACATCTCTGTAGTCATTAAACATGTAACTTGACACTTGTGTGCCGAGGTAACAACCTAGTTAACAGCTTTGACACTTGCTGGGGAGATTCGGTTACAACGGCACGCCTGCTCTACTCAAAATTTGAATTATTGGACTGATAAGCACAAACCTGAGCAAAAATTATTGACCGATGTTTTGTCCCGAGGCTGTTTACATTAGCAGAAAATGCTATTGTACAGTAATAACTGTGTCGGTATAACCGTATCAAATGTTAACGCATAAGACGGTCATGTGGGATCAATTTATGGATTAAAATACTAGTAAAACTAAGCAAAATAAAAAAATGGCTAAATATTACTTTCAAGCTTCGCGAGCCACTTTTAAATAAAGGAGCGTTGAGACTACGTGATGACGTCACACACGAGCCTTGAGGATATCTGGGAATTGTAGTTGTAGCAGACATTTATTTTATTTTAAATACCAAGACATTCGTAGTAAATGACTACCCCTTGAATTAAATATATTTCCACTGAATTTCTATTAATTTAGATATCTTTTTAGTGGTGTCTTATTTATTCTCAGTTTTCTCAACAGGGGAAGCGAACACAATATCCCACAATGCCACGCGCAGATGATGTCACGTTAAAATGGCGGCCTCTACCGTCAACGTAGAAAATGTCAAAAAGTTACTCCAGGACAGTCTGGTCAAACTCGGATTTGAAGTGTACACCTTGAAGGTATTTGTTCTCCAACTTCTGAATTTTTTTTCTGAGACTTTCCGAACCCTATCACCTCAAAATCCACGTTAATAGCAGCAACTAGCAGACACTGCTGGTAGCTTCCTCATAACACCTGTGCTCTGTATTTTCAGGTAGGTTGGTACAACTCCGTGCTGCCCACCAAGCTACAGCTCCCGTACCCTGATGACAGCTTGGCCGTGGTGCTCCTCAGCACTCCCGCCTTGTTTGAGCAAGCCTTCCTTCCCTTCATGGAGGAAAAAGGATACCAAGGGGTCTCAGACCCAATTGACCAGTGTGTTAAACATTGTGTCACCTCTGCTCTCACTCAGGTTTGTGATATTCAGACCACTTTCGGCAATAATTAATTGTCTTTAACCCTTATTGATTCCCTCCTTTGTGTCCCCACTTGTGTCATCTACAGAACTTTCCCGGAGAGAAGGTTGATGTGAGTTACGACTACGAGCTGCTGCCCAGTAGAAAGCCCAAATTCTTAGCGCAGACCGCCGCACACGTGTCAGGAGCGGCTTTCTACTACCAGCAGTCCGACGTCAGCGACCAACCCTGGGCTAACAAAGTAGTCCTAATCAGTTTTTAGATTTTACTTTAGAACTATTATTTTCACCCCGAAAATTGCATTGAAATGTTTTTGTCTAAAATATTGAACCCTAAAAATATTCTAACATGCGCATAACCCTCGTTTGACTTTTCAATCCCCGAATTTACCAACAGAAGATGTTCGGTGTGTGCGTGCATCCCAAATTGGGAGGCTGGTTCGCCATCCGAGCTCTGCTGGTTTTCCAAGACGTTAAAATGGACCCAGAGGAGCTACAACCTGCCCCTCCAGACTGCGTACCCTCCAGGGAGGCCAGGATTCAGTTGCTGGAGGATTTCAACTTGCGGTGGCAGGTAGCACAAAGCCTAAATGAAGCATTCCACGTGGAATGCGTCACGTTCTCGTCATCACGCTGTTTTCCGCCATAGGATTGGAGCTACAGGAACATCATCACTCCCTCGCAGACGTACTCGCAGAAACAGAAAGACTATTTCGCCACGCTACCTGCCCAGCGACATGCTCTGCTCAGAAGTTGGGGTGTCCTTCCAGAGTTGGACGACACTTGCTCTCACGGCCCGGAGGATCAGGCCCAGGTGAATGGACACGGCTGACATGAAAAGGTGCTAAATTTTGAAAAATTTTATTTATCATGATCAACAGATATTCACAAAAAATATGTATGGTCATTGAAGGCGTTTTATTTTTTATTTGGAGAGTAATACCGTTTTTTACATGACTACTGTAAAAAAAAAAAAAAAACCTGAATGTTTTTCATAATTCAGCCGCTAGATGTCAGTGTTGTATCGCTCTCTGGTCAGTCCATTCCTTGAACGAACTGTTTCTACTGTTTGGATGATCTTTTTATAACATTATTTCATGACACATTTGCACCTTGATGGTGTTTCTACTCTGCCCCTTATCTCTAATGAGCTTTTCACCTGAGCCCATTCTCCCGCCCGAGCCATTTAGAACTATCTTTGTACTGAATCGGCTCTCCAGCCGAGTTAATTATACTCCCACTGATACGGCATCGCTTCAATCTTACCATCACCATCGCTTTCACATTTAGCTCATATGCTATGCTCTGTGCGTTACTCCAAGTCGAATCAGATATGCAAGGAAGGAAAAAAAAAAAAAGGAAATTTGCACAGAAAGTCGATATAAATCTATATATAAACAGCTACAATGTGTTTTCATTCTCGAGTTTGAGAGTTTCAGCATTTCAATTTCTCCAACGAACAAACTGGATTGACATCGGAGAGTTGCAAAAAAACAACGCCGCAGCTGCCGTGAGTCCGATTCGGGCGTGCGGATGAAAAGAGCAGCGAGCTGAGGCAGAGAAAGAGCTGCAGAGTGGCGCTTTGATGAGTTGTGCTTGAGTGAAGCGGCGGCGGCGGTGCCGGCCGCCCACGGCCCTCAGTCAGTCAGTTCACGGGGAGTGCGGGCAAAGGCCAGTTCTAAAGCAACGACTCTGGTCGTTTTCATAGCGTTTATTTTAATGCCTTGTTTGTAATATACAGTATCAGTGTGACAAATGTGGTTTTAATGTCTAATATACCGTGCATACAATTGAATCCACGTAAGAGTGAAAAAGGGATTATTTGTTCAATGTTAAGAACTATTGTCAAAATAAGAAATACCTTATCCTTCTTTTGGACACAGCATTCAGGTGTACCTAATAAGGTGTCTAGTGAGTGTATTTCATCGCTATCGTTTGTCTGCAACGCTTCCACGCAGATTCTCCATCTTCTTATCAGTCTCATTGGATTAGCATAATTAGCCCGGCCTCTGGCATCCAAATCTCGCCGTCGTTTGCCCGGCCGGTCTGCGAAGATGTCTGTGAATGCAAAAAGGGTGGCGGGTGGTCGGCTAAGGACAAACGCGGTAGGGGGTTGGAGGGGGTCAGCGCAGAAAGGGAGGGGGTGAACACCAGTGGCGGTTTTGTTTGAAAGAAGAAAAAAAAGAAAAGTACAAGGGCATTAAGTGGTTACGTATTCTCGTCGCAAGTTTGTTTTTCCACTTGTTGCTGGGCAGAATCCACGGATTGTAACTCCTCCCACGAGACACGATTCCGACTGTCAAAATGTAGTTTGTCAAAAGGAAAAGGAAAATTGCCTTCCTTTTATCTCGCTCGCTGCTGAGCCCATTTGAAACTCTGTTGCTAACCAAAACAGCAGCAGCGTCACACAGTAATCCCTTGCTACTTCCTGATTGTTCGCAACAACAAGACGCCGGCGGCACACGTAAAGTATGACGAATCGGTCGCCGCGTCGCCAAGGCAGTCTGCGAGTGTTTGGCGCTGATATGGAAATAGGATTAGGCTTGTTATTCCTCCACGGGGACGGCGACGCAATAACATTCACCTGGCAACCTTGATGTCCCTGTTAAAAAAAAATAATAATAAACAAACAAATAATCCCATCAAAGGGCAGACAAGATGAGGTTACTCTTGCATAATCCAGTTTGGCTTTTTCCAAAATTCACTTCCAAATTATTATGCATGGAGGTTTGCATACTTTTGTCTCAGACGCTAACAATGCAATTTTTGCCCACCGTAATGTGAGAACACGTGAATTCATTCCAGCTCACCATGACCCGCTCGGATGAGCCATTTAGCTTCAACGCACACTCTGGAAGTACCTGCGGGAAGGGAAGCAAATTAGCATTTCAAATAGGGATCGCTTTAGGCCAGGCCACTCTGCGTGCATGCGTGTGCACATAACTACATACTCACACACACATACACACACATGGAAATGCTCACTCATGGTTGAGGTTGGAGTATTGACAAAACATTACGCCTACGTGCATACACCTTGAAGGGGGATTTTTTTTTTTTTTGTAAACCAGTGGAGAGGCTGAGCTGACCGCAGCTGGAAAAGCACTTGAATGTGACATAACACACAAAATACTCCCACAGTTTAAATCACACACACACACACAGCACTTTGATATGATCGAGAACAGCTTTAGTTCAGGCGCTTCTCTTATCTTGTCCTGTTTTCCTGCCTGCTAGCAAAAACCCACAAAAAAAAAAAAAAGTTGACGCTAAAATGTTTTTAGTTGAGATTTGAGCCATTTGGTCAAATGGATGTGGTTGTATTATTATTTTAAAAGTACAAGAAACATTTCAAAATTGACTCATATAATACGATTTTTTAAATTATAATTATAGAACTATTTTAATTTAATTATATAATTTGAATATTTTAGAATGGTTGTACATGTTTAAAAAAAAAATAATTTAAGTATTTTTGAGTGGGGAAATGTTGCACATAATTCAGTCTGATATTTTCAAGAAGACAATGACAACAAATACTTGAATCTAAAACTCCACCGGTGCCGCAAGCGTTTATGATTTTTTTTTTTAATGAAAAAAAAAAGTGTTGCATAAAAAAGTGCTCCCTATTGACGTGGGCGTCCGCCAAGTTTCCACGAGTAGCCTTCCACAAAGCGAGTCACTCCAACATGCAAATGCATCTGGCCGTGCTAAATCCATTAGCACTTTAGCCTCCAGTCACCAGTTATCTGTTATCAGACGAGGAGGGGTGGGGGTACAAAACAACAATGCCTCAAATTAGATAAACGACTTCTATCGAGAGGATCCATTTACACGAGGCGAGGGATGACAGATGATTTTTCATCTTTATCAGCATTCATTCGTCATGCTGTCAAGAGGACAAGAGAGACTTCAGATGGTTCTATGGACCACATAAGAAAAGTCATGACATAATTTGCCAGGGGAAAGTAGCATTTATTATGAAGATAGATTTTATTTTCCATTTTTCGTTTTGTTGTACATTTTTCTACTCAATTGTATGTCACTAGCAAAAATGATATCGGTATAGCGAGGGAAGCCTTTGCGGAGGAGAGCAGGAAGCAGTTGTTTTCCTCCATCCTTTCCTCTCCTTCCTTCCTTCCTTCCTTCCTTCTCATCTCTTTTGTATCGAGTGATTCTCAGCCAAATGACTTCTTAGCTTGCAGCCTCCGCGTTGAGGATTCCTGCCAACTCATTTTGCTTCCCTTTTTGCCGCACGCTTCCATCTTGCACATGTCCACCAGCATGTGCTAATCTTAATGTATGTGCCAGAAATACCAATGATTAGATTCGGAAAAAAAAAAACCCCTCTTGTGGTGGTCCCAGGAAGCTCCTCCGCCCCTTAGGAGGCCGTGTTTGGGAATAAGAGGAGATTGAGGTTAGGAATTGTCGTTTTAAGTGTTTAAATCGGGATAGGTGGATGAGACGGGGGGGGGGGGTTGCCGGATTTGTGCGTCACAAGGTGGGGTGGACGTGGAGGGGGGGTCAGGATAGTCCTTGGAGGGGCGGTCTGATGGTAATGAGTTGTTAATCTCAGAGGAACACAGCGTCTATTCCAGGAAGTGGGAAACTTCTATTCTGAGCTTTTGTGCAACGATGCTTCACCTCTTGTTCATAAAAAAGTGCTAATATGAATTTATATATATATATATATAAAATTATTAATTAATAAATAAATAAAAATATTTTTTTATTTTTTATTTATTTATTTTATTTTTTTCTCCATAACCCCACCTTGCCCTACTTGAAAGCCTGACTTGAAAATGGCTTGTACTGTGCTTTGGATGCTTTCTGTAATGACACAGACGGACAGACAGTTCACATCAACTGCAGGGAACACAAAGGACCAGAGGCACCAAAGCATTTCTCGGGATGACACTTTGTGTGTGTGTGCAATTCTGTGTGTGCTTGGTCTGATCCCATTATTTCTCTAAGGGGGATGTTAGCTCCTGAGCGTGAAGCCCATGAAAGACCATCTAATGCAATAAGTCAATAACACAAACACACACACACACTGAACCGGCCTCTTCGGGCTCCGCACGAGCGGTTTGTTCTTCAAGTGTGGACTAGCATGCTTACCGCGAGCGCTTATACTGTAAAGGGCAACGAGGCGACCCGCCCGGGCTTAATGGAGGCCGAAGCCGACATCCGCGGAGGTCGACGCCGGCTTCGGATGGGATCCTCGCCTCACTTGGCACCCCGTCCTCTCGTCTCATATGAGACAAAATCTGGAGTGTCTGGAAACGGAACAGCTGAGTGAAAGCTGCAAATGGGGCAGTGCCCTTGCCCCCAGCAGATGGCGCTGTAGCAAGTATCAATAAGAAAGTGTTGAAAAGGCATTGGTTGATCTGTCAAGTCTTTATTGCTCATGATACATGGTGTACAAAATTAAATAAAACTCAAGTAAAGGACAAAAAAAAAAGCAATATCAGCAGATGTGTCACTCAAACACACACACTGAAAAATGGACTTCCAACCGGATCTCAGCCAGAACTCATTCGATTTGACTCTTTGACCTCAGCCCACCGCTCCAATAAGTTCCCTAATTATCATTTAAAGACATTTCTGCGTAGTCCTGCTCACTGCCAACCAAACGGCCTTGGTGGAGGTAATGATGATGAGGGGGGGGGGGGGGGTGAATAACTTATTTGGAGGCTGAGCTCGCTCCGTGACGAGACTCGTCGTGAATCAGTCGTCGAGGTCGCTCAATGGAATGCGGTGTGATCGCCTTGGCCCACTTCCACACGGAAACATCCACAAGCAGGCCTATGGCCGAGCCAGTCACTTAGATTCCCGTTAAGCACGGCGACCCACTCTATCACATTGACGCGGTCTCCGTGTGATCGCCTGACCTACCCCCCCCCCCCCCCTCCCCCTCCTACCAGCACAGGTTAGCATCCAGGAGATCGCCACGTGTCACACACAAAAACACACACACGCGCGACATTAAAGGTAGCTTGCACGTTTTTCTGTTGTTTTACATTCATTTGTTGGTTTTTTTGGTTCGAGTATTTTATGTATGTGTGTGTACTAGTACGCTTTCTGCCCTCGTTAATATACGTAGTCATGTTTTTCCCCACTATTGTATTTTTGCACTACTTTGGCATGTAGGACAACCACATTACTAGTGAAGCAAGGCTACTAGTACAAGTTGGGCAGAAAGAAGAGTTTAAAAGTGTTACTAGTGCAGCGTTACGGTAAACTGTTTAAGCATTTATTTAATATCCGGCGTGGATTTGTCCATGTACTAGTACACTTGTTATTAGTGAAGCAAATTAATGACACTAGTAGTACTAGTAGCATATTGTCAACAAGTTCACAAGTTTGCCTCGCTCAAATATCAAATAATATAGCTTAAGGTCTATGTGCTAGTATGTTCTGGGACGCAACTCATGAGGCAAAATTACTAGTTTGCACACTAGTTGGTCAAATTGTAGCACTAGTAATGGAGAAAAATATTATTTCTAAGACATATTCATTCTACATTATATTGTAGTGTACTACTACATGGACCTTAAATGGCTACTAAATAAATGCTGGAATAACTTTTCATATTTTAAGGTGTTATCTGCAATTGGAAAATAAATGAGGAAATCCTTCTAAGTTTACAGGAGATGATGGTGTTTGTGCAAGGGGGGGGGCGGGGTTATTGCTTTCAATAATTTTTAAAGTATTCCCTATTTATGAGGTAAAGGCATTCAGTTCATTGTTTGGCTTACACACACACACACACACACACACACACACACACACACACACACACACACACACACACACACACACACACACACACATTCTGTCCATGTGTTGAGTCGACAATAAGAGGCTGTGTTCGGAATCATTTGCTCCCAAATCAATATTTTCTCTTTTTAAATGATATTTTGATAAGGAGTGATTCCTAACACAGCTCAAATCCACGGATGGAGTCTTTGGTCTCAGACCTGCAAGCCAGGTTTGCTCACGTCCCCGTTTCCCTGTTTTCCCCCTCTGGCGTCCTCGTCGTCACTGTCCAGCTCCTCGCTTTTGCGTTTGTTGTAGCGCTCGTAGAGCACCATGAGCACGCCCATCACCCACGCCGACACCGTGCCCGCCGAGAAGATGACGAAGCCGATGGCCACGAAGAAGAGGTAGTCCCAGTAGCCCAGGCCCTGATGGCAGTCCGCCCGTAGCTGCATGCCCACCTCGGCCAGACGCCGACCCGCTAGCTCGGCCGGGCCGTGGCACACCGTCTGGCCCTCGTCTGTTATTAAAGAAAAGCAAAAAAATAATTTGCAGGATAAGTCAAAAGATGACAAGGTCGAGTTCATCCTCCGATGGAGCAAAACAGATGCAAGCGAATCGTCAAGCAAGCATCCCCCTCCCCCCTTTTTTTTTATCATCTCATCTAACTTCATCTCTCATTAGCGACACGCTAATTGACATCCTCATTATCACCCCCCCCTCCCTCCATCCTCCCCTCCACGCTCAGTTGACTCTGCAAATAATCATGACGTGAGAGGACGAAGGAGAGGAAAGACAATTAGATGGAGGGCGAGCACTAGACAAACGTTCAATTTGGGTTTTATTTTTCTGGAGTTACGTCCAACATCATTTGTTTTATAATCAACACAGAGTGAATAGTATCCCCCCCCCCCCCCCCCTCGCTAGAATCTGCCCACTGTCTCTTTGGTGTTCAATCGTTGCAGCTGAATGATGGAGGGATCAGGAACGATCTACCTCAGGATAGATCTTGATCTCGACAAGCTTCCTCTTCCTGTCTCCTCCTCGCCAAACGCTTCCCTGACATTTCCTGACCCCGTCACTTCAGCCCCATCTTTCCTTGTCACCCCCCCCCCCCCCACTTGCGTCCTTTGACACTGATGCATGGGCTTCTTATAAGAAAATTACAATGTTACAATTTGCCTGTAGCCTCATGTGAAGGTGGATTTTTATTTTTTTTTTAAATCCACAACAACTGTGATGATAACATTGCGCAATAAACTTAATTGACAACCTTTAATGGACTTTTACTGCAGCTGTATTGGAATTCGATGCAGGAGCAATTCAAATGTAATGAGTTTGATCCAAGGTTATCCAACACTGCCCACATCAATACCAACTTTTTTTTTTGTGCAAAATTTTAATTCCAATTTGATCAGCTCCATCAACCTCGATAAAAGGAAGACCGTCGGACTCTTTAAAAGTGGAATTTGGTGTGTGACAGATAAGAGTGCTGACAAGTTGCGCAAATGTCAAGGACATCCCTGACAGAGACAGCTTTTCCTGGCCTGACTGATGGGAAGTGAGGATAAAAAAAACACACACACACACTCGGTGAAAAAAAGAAAGTGATAAGGAAACAGGACCCCCATTATGTCTGTTTATCAGAGGTGGTAAAAGTTTTAGAGGTAAATACATGCTAGCTTTCAACGTTAGCCACCACTGTTAGTTGTGACGTGACTCAACAATTAGCTCGAATGTTAGCTACAATATTAGCTCAAACTTCAGTTTCCAATTTTTGCTTAAATTTAGCTTTCAATATAACTTCTCGAATGTTAGCTGTATTGTTGCCCGCCACCGTTAGCTACCTTATATTAGCTTCGACGTTACCTTATAATGTTAATTGTAATTGTAGTTGCCAATTTTTTATTGAAGATTAGTTTCTGAAACTGAATCATAATGTTTGTGCATTTTTTTTTGTCAGTTTGAGATCCAGCTCGTCAATGACCCTCATTAAGACGAGCAGCAAAATCGGCAAATCTCCATCAAGAGCTGAAATGCTAACAAAAGTAAGAAAAGTGATGATTTGAACTTTTTGTTTGACTTCTGAGGCTTTTTATTCACCCCCAACCCAATCAAGTGATTATCTAAAGCTGGAGGGTTGAAAATGTGCGCTGATGCTATCAAGGAGCTTAAACGCAATCATGGCGGCGCCTAAGAATAGTTGACCTTTTCCACATTCACGCCTTCGCTCTCATTCTTGAACGTTAGTCAGAATGCCGTCGTCCTCCTTTTTCAGTTCCTCTACAGCAGCTCTTCATCTTCTGGCAGAGGATAAGCGTAGAGCCACAGTGAAGGTCGGCTCACAGCAAAAAGCTGTTATCGCTTTGTCTTTTTTTTTTTCTCTCTCTCTCTTCTATTTTGCTCAACAACCCTCCCGTTTAGCTCTTGACTATTTGGACAAATGTAGTGAGATTCTCAGGTTATCCTGCAGGTCAGATCAATTTTAAAGTTTGAAGAACTCAACAAATAAAAAAGCCAGGATAAAGATATTGTTTTAAATATTAATCATCTCTATATATTTTTTATTTAAATTAAATTTAAATGATTTAAAATAAATGATGTCAAAACATGCAGCAAAATATATATTCCAATTATATTTTTGAATGCTCTTTTTGTTGTGTTCTAAAGTAGCCAATTAGATTTTTTTTAGAGTCATTTTTGACTTTATATGTGATCAGACAAAATTGAGAATGCATCAACTGAAAACAACAAAAACAAAGATTATATGTGAATGTAACTTTCACGTGGGAAAGTTCCAGGTATACCAAAAAGAAGAAGAAAAAAAAAAACCCATCTCCCATTACTTTTGTCCATATCTTAAATTTTGGCTCTACTGCACAAGTAGGCCAACTGAATTGGATATGCTTGCAATGTGCTAAATAATGTATGCTGCAATTCTTTTGAATGAATTTGAGTGGCAACCCTCATACTGACCCTCTTTTGCTCCACGTGGTTTATTCTATCACACCACCAGAAGTCTTCCCTCAGAAGCTGGAAGTGAAAAAGTGACTTACTTTGCGCACGTCTGGATGCTTGTCCGAATCAACGCGTCAGATCGCTCGACCGTTCACTGACAATTAGCCAGAGCAACTGCGAGAGAGAGTGTAACGCTGCAGGCCAGGGAAGAAGAAATAGAATGGAGACGCTACACGGAAGATTTTCCCTCAAATGAATATTCACGCAAATACGAGACGCTCCTCAATAACCTCATCGAGGGGGGGGGGGGAAGGTCAGGAAAATAAACATTAACTGATTTTTTTCCACCAATAATATCCCATAAGGCTTTTTATAGTGTCCTGAAGTTCACATGTTTGAGTAACGATAATTGTCCTCACCTTGGAACTTAAAGCTCTCGATCTGGACCCAAAGGCAGAGGTCCTCTGTTTCGCAGTCGCACCTCCACGGGTTCCCGCTGAGTCCCAGAGACCTGAGGGCCGGCAGTCCGATCAGACAGCTGATGTTGAAGGCGCTCAGATTGTTCCGGCTCACGTCAAGGACCTGCAGGGCCACGTTCTCGGCAAAGGCGTCGGCGTGGATTTCTCCGAGACCCGGGTTGTCCGTCAGCCGCAGCATGACCAGGGACGCCAAAGGTCCGAAAGTCCGCTCGTCGATCTGAAGCAGGACGTTGAAGGACAGGTCCAGGTAGGCTAGTTTGCGAAGGTTGCCAAAGGTGGACTCTGAGATCTCCGTCAGGGAGTTGTTGCTGCAGTCCAGGTAGACCAGGTCGGACAGGTAGTTGAGCTGCAACGCCGGTAGGTCCCCGATTCGGTTGTTGGAGATGATGAGCTGCCGGGTGGCCAGGGGAAGATCGTCGGGGAACCGGGTCAGATCCCGCCCGGCGCACTGCACCACCAGCTGGTCGTCGCACACGCACCTAGAAGAAAAGTTTCAACGTTGGAAACGTCAGAAATGTGACAAAACCAGGATTTTACAAAACGCACCTGTCGGGGCAGCCTGCCGTGAGCGCCGGCGACGGGGCCGCCCCCATCACGAAGACCAAGAGGGACAGGAGCCGCAGGGACTGGGCGCCGGGCTGACGGGGGACACGCATGACGAGGGTCGGACCCCGGAGCGTCACGGAGCGGGGACGCCGCCCCTGCTCATCCTGGACAGCCTCTCGGGATCCAGCCTCTCTTGGTTACGGGCGACACCCGGGTGGGCGGTCTTAGCGGACTTGGCCCCACTGAGCTACTGAATCACCCCTGTGGTGACTCATGCCGGTGTGCAAGTTGTCCCCCGCCGAGTGCATGACGGAGCCGTCACTTCCCGAGCCAAAGGGTTGACCCGCGTGGACTCCTCCAGTCCGGGTTGAGGTGTATTTTTCCTCCTACTGAGCGGCACTTCTTTTCCGGAGAAGGACGGAAGCTGCGCGACGTTTCCTTCCCACTGCTTGGCTTGCTGCACTACTGATGCTCCTCAGCGCCGAGCTGCCTCACTGAGCGCCTAGGCACGTGACCACCAGTGTGTGTGTGTGTGTGTGTGTGTGTGTGTGTGTGTGTTTGAGAGAAGGGATAATTGTGGGCTGACGTAATCAGGTATTCTGGAGTGCACGAGACCGTCTAAACTCAAATGAAACATGACTCTCTCTCTCATTCTTACACACACACACACAGTGGTGATCATGCTTTTGGCCGTTTATTGAACAACACAAAGAATCAAACACAAAATATAAATACTGAGAATCAATAGAAGGAGGAGCTGCCGTAGGCCGCAACTCACACCCAAATGCTCACGTGCAGTTGAACTTCACATAAATCAATAAAACCATCTTATTCTCCTTTTTTTCCTTTTAATCAGGATTTAGGCAGCAACACTTTTGTTCTTAGTGGTTATCTATGCTCAATTATTTTACAATTGAATCAGCATTGTGGGAAAACCAATTAATCTCTTAATTAGCATACGTCTGTGTGTTTTCCTGGCTCGAGTCTGTTCCTATTTCACATTTCCATGACTGTGTGATTTTTACTCCGATTTTTTTGGTCTCTAACATCACCGAGCCACAACGCGGCGGCGGCGGCAGCAGCAGCGCCCGTCTGAATAACAAACACAGATATAACAGACTTTGTCTCATATGCTTCACTGGCTAATTCCTCCCCCCTTCTGTCCCCCCCCCCCCCCCCCCCCTCCCGGCGGCGTGTTGACTTCATTATGCATATTCACATCGAACTGCAGCCGCTGGTTTTATTCATTAATTTTAATTGCAGGGAGTCAGCAGAACATTTGGCTCGGTTGGATGTTGATTGCTTATTTAAATATTTCCCATGTTCAATGTTTCACCATTGGAGATGATTAGACAATAATGGTGAAGCAGCATGTGGCTCATTGGCTATTTATAAACTATTGTATTTTTCATGACTCATGTTTAGTCTCAAAGTAAAAATAAAAACCACTCTTTAACCGCCACAGTTTTTTATGATGTGTGCCCCCCCCCCCCTCCGATCCCAAAAGTGAAAATGAGTATTTATAGTGACATTAAACGCACTTGTGTGTGAACGAACCCATGAAAATAAAAATGTGCGGCCAACACCCTGGTCATTTTGTAACGGCTGCAGCCATTCATCAGCATTAGTTGGCTTCATTAGCTAAAATGACGGGAACGGGTGGTCACCTCTGTCAGACCCCTCAAGGCAAAATAAAAAAATGCTTAGAAAGCAGGACCAAATGACCAGTAATCGTCATTTTAATTGTTTCGATGGATTTTCGATTCAAAGTATTTTCCCATAATAATAATGATATATTATTATAGTCAAATAATATATATAATAATAATATATACTATAATAATAATAATACTCACATCCATCTTTTTTTTTTGCTTGTGCTTGGAGGTTATTTCTCCTCTCCGTAGCTGTAACCAGGTGACCACTTCCATCACTGCACAGGTAATGTCATTGAAGCAAAGGGCAAGATCATCCCTCAGTTACCATCATTAGATTTCAAGCTGCGGCTGCGCTTGTGCTTGTTTACTCGCTCGAAAGTTGGCTCATTATCCAATTCAGGAGGTAACTTAATTGACCTTATCTGTGTGGCCAAAAGTAATGTGACACCTGGCACCGTTTGACACTTTTTCTGCAGAGTGTTAGACGACTCTGTCTTTGTCTTAAAGGGGAAGTCCACCCTTAAATTTTCCAGTCATTAATATTGCAATATTTATCCTGTTTTTAACCATCTCAAGGGGGCAGCCATTTTGCTCTTGACTGAAAATGACATCACAGTCCCTGGTCACAACCAATCACAGCTCAACTTTGGAAAACTGCTGAGTCCGTACGTCTTTGTCGGTCCTTTTGTTATACCTTCCATCTCTTTTACTTCTAGTCAATACTCAGACAGTAGCAATTTTGGAGCAGCTATAGATTTTTGTTAGAGACTTATTTGAGGTAAACAAAGTGGAGATTTAGTGGAGGGCTACAACACTACTTATTGTTCCAGGAGCTTCTCGAGTTAGAAGCCCTTTGGACCAGTGAAGCATGCGACATAAAATAACTTTGTCCTCCAGCGTTTGGGCTGCAGGTTGTTATTAAAAAGGATCGCTGTTCACCAGGCAGGTCACGAGTATGATGTCCGTGTCTGTGTCCTTGACCGCAGAGCCTCGGTGTCACTCACTGTCCGTCAGGCTCATGTTGTGTCTCAAACACTGGGACGATCCTGCGGCGAGCATCGCCGACCTCCAGTTTTCCGTCTCATTGCGAGAAGGGCAAAGGAGGCGACCTGTTGCCCCCACGGAACCAGATTCTTAGCAATCCGTCGGGTAGCGTTTCGCCAGACTGCAACAGAAGCCTCAGACAAACGAGAGGATCGGTCCGATTCTTTTACGTCTTGATATTACACCTCATGTCTGCACACGCACACACACACAGACACAGACACACACACACACACACACACACACACACACACACACACACACACACACACACACACACACACACACACACACACACACACACACACACACACACGTCTGCTCAGTCATTCATATCATCGTCTGGCTGTAATTGCATAACCTCTAAAGACCTGCTCAATAATGCATGGTCAAAGTAGTCATGGCAGCTTGCTGGAAAACCTTAATGTGTGTCTTGGAATGCAATATCCATTCAGCCAGCATTTTCAAAATGGCTTACCAAAATTCTGCCATCATTATTCATTATTGCTAATTTTAAAGTTGGTACAGATTGGAACGAGAATCATGATTTTCTATGAGGGGCCATATCTGGCCCCCCCGACCGCGGGTTGGACACCAGTGCTTTTAGTAAACTGCGTTGAAAGTCAATGTGAATTATCAACGAAATGAAAACCTAGGACAAACATCGTTCTACAAATGTATTTTAATTTTGTTATTTATTTGTGATACAATATTGTTTTTTTTATTATAAAAAAATGCGTTTGAGTGCCCCTAGTCTCAAAAATAAACGAACAAACAAACAAATAAAAACATTAAGCATTTCGTGCGATGCATTATTTTAATGAAATATGGGTAATTAAACATGTAATGTCCGAGCCAAACGTTAAACGTGAACACCACGCTCTTTGCGAACAGCCATAAAGATGCGTTCAAAGAGCACTCAAAATGTCAGCCAAATGACAACCCATTCTTCAGCGCCTCCTCTGTTTTCTTGTCAATAAAGAAGAAACTCACGCCGAACTTCCTGCACCTTTACGGATGTACGTCATTCTCCACAAAAGCGAGCATGTCGCCGCTACTTCTCCGCAATTTCTCGTCGTTGCTTACCGCTTCCAAGGGGGCCCGAGCAGTGGCGGCACTAGCCGGTTTCAGCAGCGCTCGGGGCGGCATGCAGCTAAGTAACTCCCCGGAGGTGGAACTCAGGAAACTTCCCGGGAAGGACGAAGGTAAGATTGACACAAATCTCCTTTTGACTTATTTCAAGCTCACGCAAAAACACAACAAATGCAACATATTTTATCAGCTTAGCGAGTCGTGCAATTTTATTGGGCGCTGTAAGGATTCGTCGTCAACATATCTAAAAACTTTCTTGAAGTAACTTTGTGTGGCATCCATTTCGACATAAGTTACCAATTTTTTGACTTTTGTCAAACATTTGCAGCATGCAAAAAGTTAACAACTAAACTATTTATTCCAAGCTAAAGTTCTGCACTAGAACATTTCCAAATGCTTCTTCATTCAATTATTTATTTTCCCAGGCATTGCCGAAGTGCGCATGTGCAGACATCTCGTCCGGAACGCTTTGGGTCATGTATTTGTGTCTCAGGTACGTATGCAATGTCATGTGATCGCACATGATGACGTAAGTGAAGCATTTTTGTGAGTAGATGACGGAGCTGGTGTCCAAAGTGTCCAATGACTCGACGGTACGCGTTCTTATCTTCAGGAGTTTAGTTCCTAATGTTTTCTGCGCAGGTGAGCTCTGTAGAGGAAAGTTCCCCCCCCAAAAAAAATTGTCCCTTAAAATGTGAATTTTGAAGGATATCTTCTTGAAAAACTTTGCTTCTGTTCTGCAGGGGCAGACCTAAAAGAAAGAGCTTTAATGAACAACCAGGAATCCGATCTATTTGTTCACGGCTTGCGCTCCCTCATGACTCAGATCGGTAAGAGTAGGCGAAGTAATGCTCTGGTTTTTTTTTTCTTTTGAATGTTAAAGACTTGATTTGGCTTCTTATGTGTCATTCAGCCTTGTTGCCAATGCCCACCATAGCCGCCATTGATGGTGTGGCTGTGGGAGGTGGACTGGAACTGGCTTTGGCCTGTGACCTCCGTACTGCCGGTGAGGGACATCTTCAGCAAAGTTAGACAAATTCATTTGAGGGATTTCGCTTCAATGAGGCCTGCAATTAATTTTATCCAAATATTCCAGTCCAGGTGGTCTCCAGATACAAAAATCCGAATGCTGCTTAGGTCTTAATGACGCTCATCATCTTCGACCTTCACTTGTCCTCTTGTGCTTTTTTTTTTTCTCAGCGTGTTCTGCACAGATGGGCCTGATTGAGACGACGCGGGGGCTGCTCCCTGGGGCCGGTAAGACGTCACGCTCCAAAATCTTAACCAGGGGCAAAGAAAGTCTTGACTTTGAATTTTTTTTTTTTTTTTTGGGGGGGGGGGCACAGGGGGAAGTCAGCGACTGCCTCGTACGGTGGGACTGGCATTGGCCAAGGAGCTTATCTTCACAGGTCTATAGACAAGCGCTGAATAATTTTGAAAATGTTTTATTTTTTCTAAAGCTCCTCTCCCCATTTGTATTTTGACAGGGCGGCGCGTGGGGGGGCAGGCGGCTGCCGAGATAGGGCTGATGAACAGAGCGGTGCAGCAAGACCAGACAGGAGAGGCGGCTTACAACGAAGCGCTGGGCCTGGCCAGAGAGATCCTGCCCCAGGTCTGCCTCCACCTCCTTTCTCCTCCTCAGACCATTAAATCCTTCTTCAATTTCCCCCTTTCTCCTCCTTATCCTGCTCTCTTTTCTCTGCGGGCTTCTGTCGTTCCGTATTTCTTCTACTCCAGCTAAGACGCCTGCAGTCGGCAAGGCCACGGTGGCAGTGGAGTGGAGAAATGGGACATGTATAGTGGACAAAATATGTAAAGCAAGTTCAAATATTTGGAAAATACACATTTTGATAGAATAAACTAAGTTTCTTAAATCAACTACATGGAATCTGCACTATTTTCAGGGATAGACAAACTGATGTCCTCTCAAAAAGGCTTGTAGTTCCCTCTAGTTGCCACAAGACGGCGACATAGTTTTGTTTTCTGAGGAATATATATTTTCCAGAATATTGGTTCAAAATTTAAATTGTCTGACTTTAAATGAGAGGATAAACGGGTTGTTTTTATTTGCAAACAATTAGCTCTATTTTGGAGAATGATTTTTAAAAGTTTGGATTGTCAAACTGTCCTCCAGGCTCCCATCGCTGTACGGATGGCCAAAGAGGCGATGAACAGAGGCATGGAGGTACACAAATTGTTTAGCATTATTTTCATTTTCCACCAGTTTGGTGTCCTTGACTGACATTTGACTCTTATTAGGTTGACATCACCTCAGCCATGGCCATAGAGAGGATGTGCTACGCTCAGGTAAACAACTCCACTCGTGTGTTGGCTCTCGTTAGCTTACGCAATTGTATTTAATAAAGTGTGTCGACCATTTCAGGTCATCCCGACGCGGGACAGACGGGAGGGAATGGCGGCCTTCCTAGAGAAGAGACCTCCGCGATATATTGGCGAATAAGCTGTTTTTAATTCGGGCGGGGTTGAATCACTCGTTTTTGCGCTAGCAATACTAACTCATTCGGAAATCAGTTAAAAAATGTCATGTATGTGTCAGCTAAACGGTAAAATGTTCTTTATTTGCTAATTAGAAATTATGACCAATTGTAACCAAAGTGGATAGTTGCACTTCTTTTTTTTTTTTTTTATTATTACAATGACTCAAATATTCAGGAACAAAATAATTAATGGTATACAATAAATGTGATGTAACAGGCAAATACAGTTTTACACATTCCATTTCCGCATTGAAGCTAACATACATGCTCATTACGATATATTTATATATATCTTACAAGGATAAAATCATAATATTACAAGAAGAAAATTCATTTACTAAAGCACATCATTCTGGTGTAGCTTACCTTGTTTTTTTTTTTTTCATATTCTTTGTGTTCTCATTTTACAGCACCTTAAGTATCATGGCGGCATGCTCCGGTTCAAAATCCCGTCGACTTCGAAGCGTACTTGTAACATTCGTATGTAATACAAAGAAAGTTTGTGTGCAAAAAGCTGCATATTCTCCATCCATTCACTTCTACATAAGATTCACTCGAGCTTGTGGTGTTGAATATCTGAAAGAGAAAAAAAGAATTAAGACGCTGTCAAATTCCCTTTAAAGAAAAAACAAATATTGATTTTACCCTGGTTGATTTTATTGATGTGGTGGCAGGCGGGTGGCGAGGGGCTGGCCTATGCGTGCTCGGTGACGTTCCAAGCTTTTTAAGATGCTTTCCGTGAGCTGCCCGACGTCCGGGTGTGTTTGTGGGTTGGCGTGCACCCGTTGCAGCTGCTGCAGGCCGCCTTCCTCCAACAGCATGCTGCAATAACGCCCGGCTGCACAAAGTGGCAAAAATATTCAATGATCTACTTGTGATTTTTTTTTTTTTGTGCATAATCTCACCATTCTTGCTGCAGACATGTTGCATGGCCCACGCAGCCCACAGCTGGACTCCTGGCGTGTGGAAGCACTCCAGCAAGGGAAAGAAGGGATTGAACGACCTACAGGGGACATGTGATATTTTCATCTTTGGACAAAGAGTAGAATATGGTGAAATTTATTTGTGGGTTGAAAGTCTACCTGTAGGCCACCATCTCGCAGTCAGGTGCAGGCCACTTCATGATGACGTCGTGCTAGCAGAACATTGTGAGAAATTCAGTCTTGATAGTTTTTATTATTCTAGCAGGCTTTCCCTGTTCGTCACTCTTACCAACTGCTCCAAAAGGGACGACCTGAGTTCAGGACCGAGAGTCCAAGCGTCCTTTCCTCGTGACGTGAGGTGCGCCAGGATGCCGGCGGCAAAGTAGCTCACTTCTACCTCGGGGCTGTGCAGCAGAGTCCTGATGTGATCCAGGAAGGTGTGTACCATCAGCTCGCAATGCAGCTCGCCCACCTCGGCTATGTTGTTCTAGCGCAAGACAAGGTAGAAGAGTATGACTTTGCCGCCATCTGTTGGAATCTTATTGTATTACAATATGACAACCTTTGGTTGAACATTTTGAGGAACCTTTTGAAATTTGGCAACTTTACAAATCTTTCCAATGTTCAATAAGACGAGTTGCTCACCAACAGGCCCAGAACCTTCTGCTGAATGGACGACTCGTTAGGGAAGGACTGTGGAGAAACAAAACAAGTGAGTCACTTATTCCACATCAAATAAAGATGGTGTGGCCATGTCTACACTTTTGTACGCCTGTGTCTGTCTTCATGTACCTCTAGAACTTTGATGAACAAGTCGAGTCCTTGGTTTTCGATAAAATGGCGGCAAGTCGTCGGCGACTCGTCGGTGAGGTTCCAGAGGGCGCTGAGGGTGAATTTGAGAGTGGCGTCCACCATGCCTTGAGTGGCCTTCTGACGCACAATGTGGAGCAGTTGCTACGGGCGGGCAGCACCAAAAGATACGACGATTAAATCGATGCAAGGTGAACCAGCCCGACCAATGTCAATTTTAAGATGGTTACCTTGACTATGAACAACTCTGCACCCAGCTGAGCTGTTTGCTCTGTGGACAACTGTGGAAGATCATCAGAAGTTCAATCCATCCATCCATCCATCCATCCATCCATCCATCCATCCATCCATCCATCCATCCATCATATCATACAAAGGTACCTTTGCAGCCAGTATGGAAATGATAGCCACAGCCATCCTCTGCATATTCTGGTCCTCATGATTGCAAAGCCACTGCATTACCAGTTTGGCAGCCTCAAACCTTGAAGATAAGCATCAAAAATAGAAAAGGGTTTGTATTTTTTAGGGGGGTAATTGTGATTATGTATTGGTTGATTATTGGTTCCTACCTGTTGAATGGCACTTCTTGTAAAATGCGGTCGCTGCAGAGAGACAACAGGCAGTTCTTCTGCAACTGGGGAAAACAAAGAGGAACATTTCGGCACTGCTTTACAGGCACCTCGACGTATTCAGCGCCATTTTCATTTCTTTAAATAATGAAGCCTTCCATTCAACAGCAGCGCCAAGTGAAATGAGTTCAAACCTGTTGGTGGTTGGGGAACGTCCTCATGCCCTCCAGCAGGAGCTGAGTGACGGTACTGAGGAGACGGACCGGCATCCCCGCCGCCAGGTCTTGCTTGGTCAGGTTGAAGACGCAGGCGCTGGCCGCCAGCTGGACGTTCAGCGTGGCTTGGTGGTTCTTCATGCCGAGGACCACCAGCTGCAAAGACAATTTTCAGTCCAGGGCCTTCAATGAGGAGCTTGACCTGACCGTCCCGCACCTTTAAAATGTCGGGCCGAGGTTTCTCCATAACGTGTGTGAGGCTGAAGAGGTGGAAGAGCGCCTCTCGCACAAAGCCCTCCCGCTCGCTGTAGCGGCGCAGCGCCTCGCAGATCTGCGTTTCGTTAGCTTCGCCCGTTACCTGTATAGCAGCAGATGGGATATCATTTAGCTGTGTGTCCGCCATCTTGCAAAACAAGCTTTAACAGAGTGCGGGAATTTTTGTGAATTGTTTTGGTGGTGTGCAGCAAGATTTTTTAAAATTGTATCCCAAGAATAAAAAAAAAAAACCTACTTTCAGATTTCCATCGCCGGAGAGGAATTCAGAAAACCCGGCGTCCGTGGCCAGAAGTCCAACAAATGTCATTTGGGGTCTTTCGTCCACAAACGCCTTCACGGCCGCGTCTGTCACCTGTATTATTATTTAAAAAAAAACAAAAAAAAACAACAACAACTTTTCACTAGATAGTGCGTTTTCTTTGTATCATCTACTTTGGTTTACCTGTTTCCTTCCAGACACATCCAAGGAAACTAGAGCAGGAAGTATCCCGGGCTGTCCGAGCAGCTGGCGAGCGACATCGGAGGTGAACTGTTTGTCATCGCTGATATCCAGGTGCTGCCGACAGACGCGCACAAAAAAAATCAATCGTCGCTCCCTCGGCGTCGGAACTGGCCGTCCGCTCACCTGCAACACGTCCAACTGACCGATGACAGCCAGCAGCTGGGCCGTGCTCATCTCCAGCCTCTTGAGCTGGTGCAACGTGAGCGAGCGCAACCTCTCCTTTAAGCCCAGCAGCGGGTTCAGGTTGGTGACCGACGTGTTGGACAGATCCAGGCTCTCCAGCCGCGGCAGCGAGCATACGTCGGTCAGACCCGAGTCGTAGAAGTCCACGTTGGCCAGGGAGAGCGAGCGCAGCCCCTGCAGGGTGCTGAAGCCGTGCCGGCTCGGCTCCTCCAAGGAGGACATGGTGAGGCCCGTCAGCACCAGTCGCTGGAGGGACTCCTGCGCCGTGGAAGACGCACACAGATAGACGTGAAGTTTGTATGTCTGTTGTGCTCCTGATTTTTGTAGGGAGAGCATAAGCTAAAGTCTCTTTGGGGAAATTCAATTTGCTTAGTAGGCATTTTCCTCCACATTTATTCTTACCTGACAATATTTATTGGTGGCCAGACCGTGAAGAATGTCAGGGATGGTGAGGTCGGCGTTGACCCGGGCGGCGTCCAGCTCTGACAGCCTGTGAGGACAGAGGGCTCGCTGGAAGGCCTCGGCAGATATACGTGCCGTGCGGATGCACGCGCGCCTCAAACGTAGGTATTCGCAGTTCCGGAACACGCCCACTGTGCTGTCATTCAGCAGACCTGTCATGGATATGTATGTTTTTTTTTTTTAAGCGACACTGCCATGTTTGATTGGAGATGACAATTCTTGTTTCTTTTGACATCTCTGGTATGTGATGAGTTTACCCTCGGTTGCCATTTTGGCCAGAAGCTGGTCTGCAAGCTCCTGGGGAAAGAGCACCGCCTCTCGAAAGCACAGAGAACCGTCGGCACGTTTCACGCACAGGCACTCCAGGTTCTGGCTCACGAAGGTGAGGCACAGGTCCATTAAGCTTGCCGGGGACGCCTCATCCTGCAGACCACACAGAAGCACCTCATCGAGCACAGATAGCAGTCGAACGTCAAGCCAAAACGGAGAGAAAAGGGAAACCTACCGCAATGAGAAAGCTGGAGGCCATTGTGGTGGAACTAGTCTAGTTTATTCGGCAGGGTGAAGTGTTGTGGAGTGGCTCCAACAATACCGATCCGAACGCCGCGCCAGCTGCTGAGGGGAGAGCAGGGGAAGCTAACTAGACTAACTAGCTAGCTCACTTGTTGTCGCCTTCGTTCCCTCTCCGAAGCACAGCGTCGACGATTGTCCAATTTGTTGCAAAACATCTTTTTGTTGGCTTGTTTATAGTTTAAATATTATGTCAACAAAATCGTCTTGGCCCGTAGGAATGGGTTCAAGCGAAATAGTAGTCAGGTCTATTTTTGACGTGACAGCCCGTAAACAAAAGGTCACAACTCCGGAAGTAGATTTTGCGGCGAGAAGGCGGCTCTACGGAAAGCGGCGAGGGTACTTTTTAATGCCCAAAGTCCTTGTGACAAAATAATGTAATGATATGAATTCCTGCAATATGTCACAAAGTGTTTGGTCATAAATTACGTTTATTTTCTTTGTCATAAAAAAAATACACACGCAAAAGAATTGCCTGGTAACAAAGGAGGAGGTGGGTCATTTTACAATGCATCCAAACCTACATGAAACGTTATTTGTAAACTACTGAAATAAATTACTATATGTACAAATCTTTCAATGATTAATTTTCCACTCAAGGAATAAGAAACTGGTTTACAAAAGGCCAAGAAGACACGAGACTGCAACCAAGGTGGTGGACTTGGGTTCTTTTTGTATAATTTGTTTTTATTGGAAAAAAAGCTGTACATTTTGGAAATTAATACATATGTAGTGTTTAAACAATGAACCATGTTCCCTCAAAATAAAGAAAATGTTAATACTAAAGAATTTGTGTCCTCATAAATGTTTTAAAATCATAACTAGAGCTACGGAAAGCGACGAAGGACCAGTAAAAAAAAAACAGGAAGTAGTAAATGGAGAGGCGGGTCGAAAGAATTCGGACTCGAATGCACATGCTAAGCGGTATAGTTTCATTTTCGCTCATTAACCTTAATACGAGTAATTATTTATAGGTTTTACTGTATTGTAATTAATTGTTGCAAACATAATATGTCCCGGTGCGGAAGATATCTTAAAAGCTGCGCCGTTAAACGCTTGTGTAACACAGCAAGGTCATAACGAGCAAGTGAACGATTAGCGAGTTCATTTGATCACTGGACATCGAAAATAATATTGACCATCAGAATGGCGGGACTCGTTAACTTTGAAGATGAAAAAGAAGTGAAGGAATTTCTGGATAATTTGGGTATGGAGTACAGCTACCAATGCCACAAGGAGAACGATCCTGAAGGTAAAAAAAAAAAATATTTCCATACAATAGTTGTATGCACAATATATGTGATTTTCACTTCAAGTCATTGTCAGGGTGCCAGAGGTTAGCAGATTACATGGAAGGTGTGAAGGGGAACTACGATGCTGCTGCACAGGTCCTCAAACACAACTGTGACAAACATAGTCATGCAGAGAGCTGCTACAAGCTGGGGGCTTACCATGTCACAGGGAAAGGTACAAATGATCTATCCATAAAAATGCACAGCTCATAATCCAAAATTGCCACATCGTATGTCTGATTTATGTTATATTTTCCATTATTACTACTTTTCATGTGTTTCCAACAGGTGGTGTGAGCAATTGCCTGAAAAGTGCCTACTCTCTCTTCATGCAAGCGTGCAACGCCGGCGGGAAGAAGTCAGTGGACGCCTGCCACAATGTTGGTCTGCTCGCTCACGACGGGCGGGCAATGGAGGGTGGAGCCCCCGAGACGGACATCGCCCGGCGCTACTACGAGAAGGCGTGCGCGGGCGGCTTCGCCCCGTCTTGTTTTAATCTCAGCGCCTTGTACATTGAAGGCAACGCCGAAGGGGTCAAGCCTGACATGGTGACGGCGCTCAAGTACGCCACACGGGCTTGCGAGCTGGGACACGTGTGGGGCTGCGCCAATGCCAGCCGTATGTACAAGCTGGGCGACGGCACCGAGAAGGACGAGAAGAAGGCAGAGGAGCTGAAGAATCGAGCCAGGGAACTACACGGTTGGCAAAAGGAGAAACAGCTCAAATTTGGGGAGTGACAACAAGAGATCCATGTCTGCATTTGTGTTTCTCCATCATAACCCCAAAATGTAAAAACATACAACATATCTGGTGATTTTTTTCATAGATTCAATAAGATGATTCCAACAATGATGTCTAAATGTTTTCATTTGCATTTCCATCATTTATTTCATTCATTGTTAAAGAAAAACACACAATATAATATCAATATAAATGCTATTTTATATAAATAGAATAAAATTGAGCAGAAAGAAGACAGGCATTTTTGACTGACAAAAAGTCACCATATTGTGAATATTGGTGTACAGTATTCTTTATAATACCGTTAAACATTGAAAATGGGGAATGAGATGCAGTGTAGGATTTTGACCACCAGGTGGAGTCAGAGTAAAAGGCAGGCTTTTGTAATCTGTTAAGCAACCTGATTCAATTTGACCCTGTAAAAAGTGACACAAGTATTTGTACGCTTTTCCCGAAATTGGTTTGCCGTCAATAACATCGTCCTTGCCCATGCGAATGATTCAAACATTTGAATTATTTTATTCGACATTCTTGGTTTAGCTGGAACGTAACACGTGACGTCACGCCCGAAGAAGAACTCCCTCTCCATAGATACCAAAGAAGAAGACAAAAAAGCACAAGCACCGCCCCTTCTCCTCTCATCCTCTTGGTCCTCATTCAAAACAGAACACAGCTGTTGAGGGTGCACCGCCCGCCCAATCGCTCTCTTGTCGCCCCTCGGCCACTACCAACCACCAACCCCCCTAAAACTCTCATGAACCCGCTGGAATATCACACGCAGAAAATAACGACCTTCAGTACTCCGGTGAGTGTTATATTGCTATTTCACTTCCCAGCCGTCGAGTTGGTTTTCTCTATGCTAACGCAGCTCAATGTTATGTACTGCTGCTTTATTTATTTTTTTAGGGGGGGGGGGTATGTTTGTTTTGATGTGCGGCGTCCTCCGCCATCAAAGCGGTCAGCGTGCTTAAAACGCGTAGTGACGTTTATTTAGAGATAATTGATGTGTTTATTGTTTTGGTTTTTGTAAAAAAATAAATAAATAACGTGCTTTGATATTTGTGTGTAGCGCAGAAGATCATTTTATTGTCAGTCCACCTGAATACAGTCCAGGAAGGCCAGTGACCGCCCACACCGCGGAAGTGTGCTTGCGATGTCGTGTAGAATATATCGCGCGCGACACCCTAGTCCAGCTAGCCACATGCTAATCTCTATGAAAAAAAAGAAGCCCTTGCTTTCGCTTCTCATGGCGCAACTTTGAGAGCAGGACTGTCCAATTGTGGAGTTTCAAGGCGATGATGATGTCGTTAGCCCGGCGGCGACAGCAGTTTGTTTCAGCGGTGAGTTGTTGGGCGGGTAGTGGTGGAACCCCGTGCACGGTTAACCCCCCCCGGGGGGAGTGCTTTGGGTGTGGCGGAGGTTCTCCCACTTAACAATGCTGCGTGTGCATCCAGCCGTCCTCATGTCTTAAGATTTTATCAGCAATTTAGACACAAAAAGCTTTCAAGGTGAATAAAAGAAGGGAATTAAAGCACAATTTATCTGTGTGTAATCCGAGAAGGGGGGCTCCCCCAAAAGACAGTTTCAAATGTTATAATTTATTTATGGCACTGTTTTCTCAACGAATTTTGAACCAAAGCACATATTTAACATAATAAAAACGTGGATACATAGCTCAGTTTTGTACCTTCTGACATCTACTGGAAGAACATTTCAATAATTCTGCCTGACTGGTATAGATAGAGGCAAATCTACATTATTTCTACATCAAACATTTCTGTTCAAGTGTTCCACAAATGAGTGAGGCTTCACTTTTAGTCCACTCATAAGATTAAGTGTCTTGAATGAAGTGGCCTTACTTGACTTGCAGCAAGCTGTTTTGGAGTGTGCGGCGTCTTTATGAGTCTCGACACACATTAATGTAATGCGTATCGTTGGCAATCGATAATGGAAGGATGGAGACTTGTTTGTCTTTTAATGGCGTATTCATTTGCTGACTAACAACTAGCATGTTTGAATAATGTGATATTCAAACCGAAGGCTGAATTCTCACCGTTGTAGATTCCAACGTATCGGCCACACTTAACATATGACGCAGTGGTCAAGGGTTCAGACATGTGAGCAGAATGTTTGTCGCGGTACTGCTGAAAGGGCGAAATCAATCTTATTTGGCTTGAGCTGCTCTGCTCCTCCTCCTCCTGAACAGGAATAGCGTATTTATTCATGGCACAATGCTCCATCATGGCGCTTTCCAAAAGGCATTGTTTGGCTGATTGACTGTTTAGATACAGTGGGACCTTTCCAAAATGCAGTCCCTTCTGGTGTAGTTTAAAGTTCCTGTTTCAAAACGATTGGAGAGAAAAGAGGGGAAAAAAAAGCGCTATTGAATAGTTTGCAGATGGACGCTAAAGTTCACCCCTCCACCTCCAAAATGATTTTCTGCCATTTTTTGTCATTGTGTTAACCAAGACAACTTTAAAAAACCTTCCCGTACCTTCTGGACTCGGCTAATCCTCGCCATGCGGGCCGCAGCGTCTCGGTCCATCTGTTGAGTGCTGTCGTGTAACTGCTCAGTCCAAGACCTGGAAATGTGATTAGTGGGAGATTACGCGTGTGTGTGTGTGTATGAAACTTAAAACCACCACCGCCTTGTGTATGCAAGAGAAAAGGATCAAACTCAGCAGGCCTTTCCCATCGTCAAGTTCAAGCTTCCCTGCGCTTTCTCAACTTGTCCTTATCTACAGCATTGCTCGCCTCGGCTCATGTTTAACGTCCGAAAAGGATATTGTGGACTTTTCCCAAAGGCTGCCAAAATGTCCTCCAAATGTGACATTCCATTTTTTTTTAATCAAGGATATTTTGATTCAAAATAAGAATTTAGGATGAAAGTTGACTTGAATTCCTTCACTGCTTAAATCAGCAGGCTGGTTCGCTTTCTCTCTGCATTTGCTTCGGGCATCCCTCAGGAGGCCATCCGTGCACATCCCAAAGGCGTTTTTTGGATTGCACACTATTACACACACACACCCCCCTCCCCATCTTGCCCCACCCTGACAGATAATGTGGTTGCTCAGTTGCCAAGGCAACGCTCAACATTCATCGTTGGTTCTGCAAAAAACTGAGGTGCAAAGTCACATGATTTTATCGGTGACATTTCTAATAAGCTGAAGTGACTTGCTTGTTATGTGAGATGTTGCTGGCTGTTTTTCCCTGAAGCCGTAGGTGCTTAGTTTTTTTTTTTTTTTTTTTTTGAATGTGTGGGAAGGAGGTCAGATGTAATGCATGCGGGCTCTAGCGAATCTCAGAGGCTGCCGTCGTCTTTTCGCGAGCATTAAAAGACGCAGCGGCTTCTCTGCAATTTTAATGTCATGCCTGCAGCAGCATTTTTTTTTTTTTTTTTTGGCCAAAATTAGTTGAGCATAGGAAGCGCAGTGCGTGGCACATTTGTCTTGTTCCTCTTTCCTCTCCCACTCGTTTTTTCTTTTCTTCCCTCCCCAAGGCCATGTGTGCAACTTGGCGACATGAATCATTTCACGGGTAATGGAGAATAGTTCGGTGAAAAAATCTGGTTTTATATACACGGTGTTTAGCTCACATAAAAAAATATATAATTATAAATACTTAATCTGTTCTTTTTTTGTACATAATGCAAATAAAGCTTCCGGGCTCTTTTGTGTTGTGGTCACGGGGTGAAAAGTGGGTTCAGGGCTCGGGCCCGGGAGCCTTTTATGGTTCGCAGAATGTCAGCTATGAGCGGCCCGTTCCACTTGACACCGTTGAGCTGCCAAGCCGTCTGGTGGATCTGGAATGACTGGAGAGGCGCAAGTATTACCAGCATGTAGTATGTGGAAAATGTGACAAAATTACATACTATTGTTCTTTTCCATCTTTTTTTTTTTTACAAATCTAACAACTTTTCTGGTTGTATCTGAGAGCCGGAGAATCGATCGCATTTTTTTTTTTCCACTTCCCGTCGTATGTAGCGATATCAGGTGCTCGGGACTCTTCAACTATCTGAAATCTCGAGTGTGTCGGCGAGCTAAAGCGAGAGCGCCCATGTCATGGAAACCTTTGACCTGGCAAGACATCCCATGAAGAGTTTCAACACGACGTCTGCACCCCTTTTATCCCATAAATGAAGCTTTTAATGCTGAGATTTTTAATCCCGGCACTCTATTTTGTTTTTGTTAGCAGTACGTCCTTATTCGTCTCAATTTCATCAGTGCATTTATTGAAATATTTAAAATACAACCAGGATTTATTTATTCAAGCGTAGCGACAGAAAGTTGGCTGAAACCTTTGCGAACGAAACAGATTTGCATGCAATGTGTTTTTGTTCGTCATTCTTTTTGTGTGCCAAACAAAAGCGAGCGAATGAGGCTCAATGTCTTTTTTTTGCATTTTAGTCAACGGGACGAAAATTTTTTGGACACACATAGGCCGAGGCCGGAACAAGACGTCTCGTGCGGAGCAGGGTGTCTCATTGTGTCTGTGTGTGTAAACTTGCATGTCTGTGCGTGTGTTTTTCTGCCTGTAGGTGTGTGTTCCCCCATGTTGAGCTGCTTAGTGGGAAAGAAGGAGTGTGGGGGGGGCTCATAGGGAGCAAGGGGTGTGTGTGTGTGTGGGGGGGTCGAAGTACAAGCGATACAGCTGTTTCCCTGCAAGCTCAGCTGTTGCACCTCTTCCGTTTCGGACATGCACAAACGCAGACGTACGTCTCAGACACACACACACACACACACACACACACACACACACACACACACACACACACACTGCGCTTTAGTGAGACCAAAATTGTAGTTTTACTTCCTTTTAACTCTGTTGCCTCATATTTGAGGAATCTGTCCCAAAAGAGGTGCAACAAATAGCGTCATCGGTCCTCGTTCCATAAATTTAATAGAAAAATAAATACATTTCATATTTGTATGTAAATAGTTTCTTGGTTAGCTCATGTAAAATGAGTGTGAGGTAAACACATACTGATTTTTTTTTTATTTTTAAACGCAACAGACCTCAGTGGGGTTTAAAAAAAATGAAATGAAGAAATGACAATGGACAAGGCAGTAAACTGCCAGCAGCAATGCGGCTGCCTTTTGTGTTGCAAAATGTAATGGTGCGTTTTAGAGGACCCCAGAGGCCAGGCGGTGCCATGTTAGAGGAAGTCATGCGTGTTGCACCGCGTATGCATGCACAAATTCAAGAGCCTTGTGATCTCCACATTGCTCAATCAAGCAGCTTCAAAGTTATCAAAACAACCTTACAAAAAAGAAATTCATTTCAAAAGTCTTTGCATCCAAACCGGACGTTTTCACTTCTTGGCAAAACCGAGCTGAGCCGTTTGTTTGCACGCCGAGCCCTGAACCAGGTCTGTCAAGTCCAAACAAGTCGTGCCTCTTTAAATCTACGTCTTACACAAGAGCCCCGAGGGCGCACCCGGAACCCCGTCCCGGGAAAAACCGAGCGCCCGTCTCGAGTTCCGATAATCGGGATGGCGCCAGCCTCAACACCTCCGGGCCGTCGGCTTTCACAACATACCAAACGTCCGCGGCTTTCGTTGCTTTATCGAGCAAGCCAGCTGTCTGCGTTTTATAAACTCGCTCAACTCTTCCTGACTAATGAGGTCCAAAACAAGCGCCGTGTCATAATAGTCTGATTAGATTTGGAGTTCTCCACTGACTTTTTCGACTACGGTCGTAAACAAAGCTCCAGAGTCGGACCAGCGTGGCAGTGTTGACATTAGCCAATCCTCGGAGACTCATCGAGGAAGACATCGAGATGCTATCTTGTTTCCTCTGACCGCATCGTTGCCCTGCATTGTTCCGCTTGCCCTTTTCCTTGTTAACAGCCCCGCACACTGCCACCGTTTCCTCCCCCCTCCTTCCTCATCCTTCTCCCCCCCCCTCCCCCCTTTTCCATTCATTCATCTGTCAGCGTTGCTCTCGTCAGGCGCAAGTGGACTTGAACTCGGGCTCGCCGCCCGTCCACCCAGGCAACAAATCACACGGCAGCGCTCGGCCACATGCCGCCGCTTACAAGCTTGGCAATGTGTCAGCATGTCTTATTTACTGCCAAGCAGAACTGCAAGGGACGGGGGGGACGGGGGGCTTCGATTCGAGTGAGACTTAAGTCGCCGATTCTACGTTGTGCAAGATTGTACGACTTATGACTCGCTTCACCCGAGCGATGAGTTGTACCGACCTGGTTGTAATTTAGGCGGGACTCCACACTTGACAGGATTTTTTTTTTGCTTGCGATATAAACTTGACTTGAAACTTAAATGTCGATTCAAACGAGACCGCACTTAATCGTCCAATACTGGGAAGGAATAACGTTAACATCCCAGCCGTCGTTCTTTTTTTTTTTTTTTTTTTTTTTGCCTTCTCGTCCTCCGACGACCGAGGCGGGCCCGAGCCCTTTCGCCAAGGTTCTAATTATCAAAAGCAGAGATCTGTTAGCGACGGAGGCAGGAGGGAAAAAGAAGGGGGGAGACGCACGTCTAAAAAAAGCATAATCACACCCCATGGTGCAAGCGGCTGCCAGGATACCGATTTAGAACCGGCAGAATTTGACCAACTTGCTGGATAAACGACTTTGTCGGCCTGCGTAAGAATACCTCCCCGTGACACAAAGCGGCAAACTCAGTTAACCTCACATTTAGTGGTTTTATGATTTTTTTTATACATGTATTTTCTGTAATTCTAACGTCTGCGTTAGCATAGGTTAGCTTTGGCAAGCTATAGCCCTTAAAAACCGAAAGGGCTCAAAGGCCTTCACGTGTTGATAAACGTTTATGACATCCTCTTGATCTTTACCCCCAGGAAGCCAAAGAAAAACCTAAAAAAAAACCAACTACCCTCCTCCTCCTCAAAGCATGTCCCAATTGCTCAATAAAGAAATCTTAGCTAGACAAAGAAAGACGGCGGGAGGTCGCAATCGGCAACGTCACAGGCGGCCAAAGAAAAGACGGGCGTAGCTTTTAATGAGCTGGCAAGTGCAACACACTGACCCACTTTTTTTTTTTTCCCCCCGCTTGACTTTGTCGCCGCATCTCGTCCCGCTGCGGCCAGACTAAGCAATTCATCCATAGCGTGTTTGCTCAACACACGCCTAATGACGGAGGCATGTTGTGGGCTACTCTTAATCTTTTCCCAAAACTGGTTCTCATATAATCCCAACGTCCGCTTGTCCATTTTGTGGATTCACCGGCATGCAATTTGATAGGCGACGCTCGAAGGGACCTCCGGGTACGAACGTCAGTCCCTTCTCGCACTCTGTGACCTTTCGCCGGAAGCGCCAAAGCTAAACTTCCAACAAATTTCCCTCCCGGGCCTTAAATGGCCTAATCTCATGTTTGTGCTCTTGGACTTGAGACACATAAAACATATAAATGGAATTAAGGCCTTGTGAAAATCCTCTGGGCGTTGTTGACACACGTTTATAGCTACCTTAGAATAATATCATAAAACAACGCTAGGCTAATCATTAGCTACCAGTCACACCTACTTTTTTACGTTTTTACTCCTTCTCAACTTTTGACCCTCACCTTCTCTGACAATTTAGAAAGTTAAGATGTTCTTTGCAGTAGCAAAAGATCAATCCGCTAGCTTCTGAAATGAGATGGACAGCTGTTGAAAAAAGAGTTTTGCTTTTTTTTTTGGGGCCGATAGGAATGCGAAGGCTTGGTCATGGAATGCGTAGTCACATGCGCCCGCCCGGCCTGTGAGTAAGAACAACTTGCAGCCAGTCTCCAAGTGTGCGAATGTCATTTAGCAGCCTGGCTTCAAATCTTCTCGACAAGCCTTGGCACGCACGCCTTGCGCTGTTTGTCACCGATAGTTTATTATTCTATTTGAGATTGGCTCCAAAGGCCGGTGACTCACAAGGAGAAGGCGGCTGCTTTGTGTGGGACACAAAAATGGCCCGGGATGGTTACCGATGAGTAGCGAGCAATTCTTTTTCGATGTTGACGCTTTCTCACTCGGGCAATCTGTGTCTGACAATGATGCTAATGTGTTTTTCAGGCTGAAAGAGGATATATATTTGATTTTTTTTCCCTACCCAAAGTAAAGTTAAAAAAGAAGTTAGTAAGGTATTAGAATTTTTTTTTTTTTTTTTTGGGAATGGGACAGTTAAATACAACCAATACAAAATAAGAAGAAGCTGCTGACTCACACTTTCGATGCTCACACGCGGACACATTTATTTATTTATTTTTATTTCATGATTTTTATTTTGTATTTTATTCTCTCCCAGAACTCAAAAAGTAATATTTCCATGAATGCCGGGGTGAGCCGCAGTTGACTTTCTTAATCCCGTGTTTGTTCTCCTCACGGGCTTTGGACCCCCTCCTCCATCCCTCATCTTCTGTGATAACAACCTGAAGGGGATGAGGGAATCTTAACCCCCCCCCAGCTGATGTCCAAAGGCTTGCCAGCATGCAGAATTTATCTGCAGCTGCTTCCCCTTCACTCCCTCAACCTCCCCTCATTGTGCAAGGCAAGCCAACATGTTGGATTCCTTTGGGCGCTGCGACACCTAGTGGCCAACAAGTGCTGCTTCACCTTGTCAGGAATCTTGCTGTGTTTTCCAACTTCCATTGAGCCATGAAATTGTTCATGTGCATTTTAGGAATCTCGTGTTGAATAAGTCACATGGCAACATTTGCACCAAAAAACGGACTTGTTCTTTCTCTTTTCAAGTTTCGTGTGTCAGCGGGAAACGACTTAACGGGTCAAGACAGCGACTCTCCGCGAGAAGCTGAGCACAACTCCGGAACCATGCTCATCTGACACTCAACCGGTGAGCCGAGGAACCGCTCGCTATGCATTATAGAAGATAATGAGATATGACCCACTTGTTCAGTCTTCACAGGGAGATTTTTCAATTTGTCCAAATTCTATCATGGCCAAACGGAAATTTTGATATACGTTTCACGGCAGTCATTATCAGAGCACGTGGGTCCGTCCGACTGTAAGCTGTTTAGTGCAAATCTTTTCCTAATCTCCTTCTTGTCCCGTCATCACCTGTGCAAAGTAAACTGGCGTGAAAGTGTCCATATGGCGCACACTGATCTCACCATGACCTTATCTCATTTTGCCATCTCTCCACAATGTCCTCCAAGTGGGTGGATTTAGCTTTAGTGATATGAAGCTTGCCACCAGATGGCGCTGCTGTTCTATAGTGAGCACCTCATCTGCGTTATGGTATCACTGTATGTTGTATTAATGTTTTTTATTTGGGGGGGGTCTGTCAGGGCAGGGGCGGGCTTTTGCTGCAGCGGAGCATGATGAACGACGGCTTCCTGCGCTAAAGCTGCATGCTGTGGGAATGATGGACTTCCCCAATGGCCAACCAGGCCTCGGCCCGACTGCTGCCGCCATCTCAGAGGTGAGCACGCAAAAGGCCAAGAAATGCAGATGAAAGATTTGAAGCTCCCAACTTATTGTTTGCATCTGCTTGAATAAATTGCTGGCGCTATGATGAAACTGTGTGTGTGTGTGATGCAGAGGAGCAGCAGCTCAGAGTCTCTCAGTGACAAGGGTTCTGAGCTGAAGAAGAGCTTTGACGCAGTTGTCTTTGACGTGCTGAAGGTCACACCGGAAGAATATGCGGTACGTGTGTTTCTTTGTGCCGATCGGTGATGTATATGCACCCACCTTTTGATCAAACAATGCAAATGAACACTATAAAATACACTCCTAAGTCTAAATTGTGTGCCTTGGCTCCCTCTAGTGGTACACATGCAATCACTGACAGTATAGTGACATTTTTTTTAATAACATATGGTGCATTTCAGTATCGTTGAGTTATATTTAACTTTAAAGGATTATATGTTTGTGTATATTTTTAGAACTGATTTTCTGGCTTTAACTTGTTATAATTTATTGCAATACATTTATTATGCACAGTTCAGTTGGTTTTACCTTTGACCTACAATACATCTGCATTTAATATTCCAACACTTTATCTACTTGATTGATTGGACCTTGGAAATCTAGTTTCAATAGAAGTGACCTTGCTGCAATGTGAACACACACGTTTAGCCATATTTTCAACCACAAGAGGGCACTCTCTGGTTTCTCATCCTAATCTTTATGCTATGAAGAAAGATGTCTTATTTTGTCCAATTGTTCTAACATTTTTTTTTTTCATGATCCCCTCCAGGGCCAGATTACGCTCATGGATTCTCCTGTGTTCAAAGCCATCCAGCCTGAGGTGAGACCTTTTATGTCTACATACTGAAACAGCCATCATAATATATTTAAATGCCTTGAAGCAAGTCTATCATTCTTGATCCTTTTGTTGGAGACCTATTAAAAGTGAAGAAAAAAAAAAATTCCATAACATGTCTTTGTATGGATTTACAGAGAGAGGTTCACAAGGCCACGCTTATTGTGGAAGCGAGCGAGTGTCTGTTACGTGTAGCCGAGAGGAGGAGGCAGAAAATACTTGATTGAAAGTCTTATTTTCCATTTCCTTGTCCTGCTCATGGTAATATAATGTGAAAAGCAGGTGCTTGTGTGCGCGCGCCTGTCTGCCATCTCAATTGTGTTCCCTGGCTGAATAAGAAAGTATTAAGTAACCGGTTGTGTAATATTCTTTTTGACTTGGCACTTGTTAGTTTTGTCGCAAAGAGCTTTCCAGCATAAAACACAAGTGAATTTAGTTTTTTTTTTCCCCGTAAGAATCTTAAGTTTGTCAGAAGATTTTCGTATTTGCTTGACTTTTGACGTATGTTTTTCCAGAACATGTTGTTTAACTCCCAATGTTTTCCGTTTCCACGGGCTAGCTTACAATTGTTCAATTAGAACGGATTGAAAAGGCATCCCGTCGTTGTGCGCTGTTTGTTTTCTTTTGGATAAAGGTTGCAAAAACGGCAACACGGGAAAAATTTGCTTCCAAAAGGAGATGAGAAGGATCTTCTTTGTTTGGATGTTGTAAATTAAATTTCACGCCCTGCGTCGTAGCGTTCCCGCCTATCTTCACATGGTATCAGCTGAGGCATTTTTATACGATGCTCTTGCGTAAGCGACATAACAACAGCTCAAGCCCGTCTTCCACGGGATTAAATCAAAAAAGCGTTCCACGTTATTAAAAAAAAATATTCCGTCATGAAAACGAACCAACGTTTGACTTTATTGCTCCCAGGCGATTTTTGTTCAATGAGAAGCACGGTGGTCTGGCCTCTGGTTTGCCTCCCAGTAGCAACGGAATAAGTGGTCTCTAAAAACCTGCATGCTCTCCTTGAACTGGTTGTAACGTCGCATTTCATTTCAGTGCCACCTTAAATTGAGATGGTTGACAGGCTTGTCTTGAATTGAAAATCTCTTTGGGAACAATTCGTCATTTTTTTTGCACTGCAGACGGTCTTGACGATGTCTTTCCCTTTCGTATGTTTGAAAGTTAATCATCTCAAGATGGGAGTGGATGAAATATTAAGTGACAGAGAGCCTTTGCCTCCCAGTCACTCATGACCGCATCAGCCTTGTGACACACTGGAAATCACGTAGGCTTGTATAAATGGAAGGTTTTGTTTCTATAGCATGATTAATTGTGTGAAAACAAGCACACAAAGAAATCCACCCAATTTTGGATCCATCTCAAGGGGCGGCCATTTTGCCAATTGCTGTCGACTGAAAATGACCAATCGCCATTTCACCTGCTTTCTGAGTTTGGTCATGTGATGCTCGCAATCTGAGCCCTGATTGGTCAGTACCTGAGCAACTGATGTCAATATCGTCTGACGGCAAATGACTAAATGGCCGCTCCGTGCGATGGGGGGAGTAAAATGATTGAATTTGTCTCTTAATTAATATTACACAAACTCAACATGAATCAGTGTTAGTGGCACATTATTGTAAAGAACATTTTTGACTTGACTTCCCCTTTTTTTTTTAAACATTTAATAAAAATTCTATGTCATTGACCTTCCATGCAGACCAGTGACCCCTTTAAAAAAACCAAGACTTTTACAGACTGTAAAAAAAAAAGGGGGGGGGAGAAGTTTTCACGGCACACAAGTTGGGATTGACTGAGCTCGACAGACTGTAGCAAAGGTTGCGCCGTAGACTTGACGTGATAACACGCTCGGGGTAATTTTACTGCTCTTGACAAACGATCAGTCCAGTGGACTGTAGCAATAAAAACGCGCCTGGTAAAGTCATCGCCGACATTGGTGCGCACAGGAAAAGGTAATAATGTTGGCTGGGACATAGAGCAGATCCTCGCCAGTCCACACTTTGGAGGCGGCTGTGCGTTTATATGGTTGCCCTTATCCGCCTCGTAATTCTCTCTTCCCTTTGTGTGTTTTTTTTTTTAATCCAAACAAGAGGAAACAAGTCCGTCTGTTGACTTTCGGCACTAAACTCGGCAATGTCCCAAAATCAGTCAAAGGTTTCTGCTGATGTTCACATCATCAACAATCCCTGTTTTCCTTCCCTTTCCTATCTCTGGTCTCTTGCCGCAAGCGCGCTTGTTCAATCCATTTTTCCATCATACCTCCGCTCTTGTTCTGGCACGTTCTCAGGCCTCCCAGGGTACCCGGCTCTGCAGGTTTCCGTTTACAGTGTAGACGTTGGGGGAAGGAACCGCCGCGGTATCACTCATGAGGTCATCCGCATCTGCGGCTGTCCTGCAGCTGGTTATCTTATTCCGCACCGACTGGGCTGCTCATACGATATTTCTCACGTAGGTCCTCCCGGACCAAAGTGTGTCTGTAGTGAGAATTGCTTTGACCTGCCGCCCGGTGGTCAAAAGCCGTCGAGACCATAGAGCGCCTTTGTTCAGGAAATGGCACTGGGAGAGAATAATAATTAGCATGGTCAGCACAAAAAAAAAATGAAATGAGCAGTTGATTTGTCTCAGCCACATCCTGGCAGGTCAAGTCCTCCACATCCGTGTCTGAACCCCACCACCATTTTGGACTCGGGTCTTAACTCCCCGTTGTCTGCTTTCATCATTTGTCATTGGATATTACAAAGGCTGAGGTTCACATGTTGGTCTTCTGTTCGACGGGACCCATGAGCTTTTTTTTTTTTTTTCAATCACCCTGATGTGTTGTTTTTTTTTTTTCTTCAGGAGCTGTCAAGCTGCGGTTGGAACAAAAAGGAGAAGCATAGCTCAGCTCCCAACGTCGTGGCCTTCACCCGCAGGTTCAACCAGGTGAGCACGCTCCATCATTTGCAGATTACACCTCATCCTTCCACCCTTGTCCTCCTTTTTGGGATTATTCAAGTCGCAGATCATCAATCCTCACTATTAACACACACACAGAAATTCATCTGGAATTTTTTTTTTCTGAAAAATGTAAACAATAGAACAAAGGGTCGCTTTTTAAATCCCGTCCACCGAGCTGCTTTAAAACCTCCTTCAGCACCTAACGAGCATAAACGAATGAGACCATCCGGCAAGAATGCGTTGCTGAGCAAAGCAGTCATTGCACGGCAGATCCCAAATTCAAGATGTCGGGCGCTCCAACCCCAGCCAAGGAAAATTAGCCGCTTGGATAATGGGATTGGTCGGCCGGACTCCTGCCGAGCAGACATAATCCTCGTCCTTCACTTTGTTGGCATCGCTATCCGCCAGGAGCGGAGCCCCGGCCAAGCAATTAAATGCGAGGCACAGATAATAATTTACAGTCAGTGTTGACGAATACACCGTGATCTGACTTTATGAGTTTAGTCACAAACGCTAATGCGGTAATGGCTTTCATCCCATAATATCAGATGCAAATGCCAACGTTCCACAAAACCAACGCACCGATACGCCCCTCGCTACGAGACATAATTACATTTTCCCTATTCCGTCGGCAGTTCCAGGTTATTACAAATATTAATAATTCAGTCACCTTCGGAAGATTTTGATTCCGCGTCAAAATACGCCGGCCTTGATTTTATTGGCACTTCTCGACTTTCCCACTTGTCTGCGTCCGACCTGCAGTTTGGTCGACCGATTCCACACGCCGCGAACGTGGCAATTGAAAACTCACATTTTTTTTGTGCATTTTTTTTGCATTCTGCACGGAAGAATGAATGAAGAAACATCCCTAGATCAATAAAATGGACAAAAACTAATAGAAGAAATCAAGATGTAGATTATTTGTTTTCGGCGGGAGTGGACAGTGAATGTCGCGAGTCGCTGGATAAACGTATCACTCGCTAGTTCCTTGCCGCTCCCTCGAAAGAAAAACAACCCACGGCTCTCTTTCCAAGGAAATAGAAGTCAAAAGCAGCTGTGGGGTTCGAATGTGTGCACGTCCCACGCAGCGCAACACACCTGTGTTGGAAGAAGGAACATTTTAAATGAGATGCATTGACGTTTAGAAAAAGTCGTCTTCAGTCTTCTTTCCATTTCTGCCAGATTGAATCAATGATTTGTTTGTATGCAGAAACACTCCACAGACTCGTACGCGTTCCTTCTTGAGTTTATAAATAATGTCAATGCTCTGGATATTTATTTAAACTTTGTACAACTGTTCCCAGGTGTCCTCATAACATCTCGGTGACAAGCTTTTGTCAAAATATACCATCTTCAAGCCTGTTTTTTGTTCTCATGCCAAGCAGCTGTTTTGCTGGGTTGACTTTTGTTACCATGGCAACTAGATGAGAAGGACTTTGATGAATATCACATTTTCCGTCTCAGGTTTTACACCAAGGTTAGTTTTGTTGCGCTCTAAAATTATTTCTCATCATCTCTGTGTGTTTTTTTTTTTTTAAATCCAGACCAGTTTCTGGGTGGTTCGGGAGATCCTCCACGCGCAGACGCTGAAGATCAGAGCCGAGGTGCTGAGTCTATACATCCGCACCGCCAAGGTACACACATCCCCCACCTCTTGCATAACACCACTTCAAGTCCTGGCCGTTGTTTGCATTGAAAACACACGACTTTACCTTTCAGAAATTGTGCGAAGTGAACAACCTCCACGCCGTCATGGCCGTGGTGTCGGGCCTGCAGAGCGCTCCCATATTCAGGCTCACCAAAACATGGGCGGTGAGTATTTTCCTCCCCATTTTAAAGATAAACCTGGTTTATTATTTTTTGGGCTGTTGGGGAACATCTTTAAAAAAAAAAGTAAATTTTTTTAATTTAATGTTGTAAATAATGCAGTAAGGCAAAAATAGATAACAATAATCCAATTATTGCACCCTTCTAGTTACTGAGTCGCAAGGACAAGGCCACGTTTGACCGGCTCGACTTCCTGATGTCCAAAGAGGACAATTACAAGCGTCTGCGGGACTACATAAGCAGCCAGAGCATGGTGTCGTGTATACCATACCTAGGTAACACACACGCACACACACACACACAAACACACACACACCCTTGTTTAAAAGGAGCCCATAAACATCAACAGAATATGTCGGAATGCGACAGTGTGAAAGCGTAACACAAAATGGCATCATCGGCTTTGTCTTCCCCGCGCCGAAAACATTCATTTGGCCGTCCGATGTTCCTTCCCGCTAGAACAAACCTATAAATCAGCGAGAAATTGAGGACTAAGTCGTCTTTCCTGTCATATTTACACCCTCTCCTCGCTTTGACGCCAAGATGACATCATGCACCGTTTCCAGCGAGGAAAATCCTGTTGTGTTTTTAGGCTTTGCTTACTTACCGCGTGTTCTGCTTTTACTTTGGCAGATTGTGGAGATGGTAGCGAAATTCTGTTGTGGTTTTTCAGCTCTGCTCATAACAAGGAAAGATAAGCTAGCTTTTTTTTTTTTTTTTAAAGAGAGGCAACGGCAGTAACGTGAGTGACCCTAAAGCTGACCTTATCATTAGGCCCGGTAGACAGACCGCCTCTCTGTCTGCGCTTTTTCCAACAGTGCCACTCTGTTCAACGCTCTGATTAACTTGTTCCTGTTCACGCAAGTCAATCACGGGTGCACACAGAGTCCTTCCTTGTTTGGAGTATAATTGCCTCGCTCTTTGGGGTGTCTCGCGTACTGTACTGTAAGTGAATTTACATTGGTCGACTCTCGGCTGTGTCTGTAACGCTAGCGGTCTAGCAAGCAAGCTAGCAAGCGTCTTAATTTCTCAAACTGAACAGTAAAGGCCACACAAATGTTTTACAAAATACTTTTAATGGGACAGTTTGAATGACAACCGGCGGCGTGTCACATTCTTTATCCTTCATACATATGTAGCCCCCAACCCCCATCGTATTTTTTGCATTTCCAAAACAGGGCTTGAGTGGTTTTTGTGGCTGTATGCATAAATATTTCCAGTTGACAAATGACATTACTGGGCAAAATATCAATAGAGAAAACTGCGTTAACCATAAATACCCGCTGATATAATAGAAAAAAAAAAGTGGCTTTGTGAACATTTCGGCCTGAGTATTTATTTCAGTGCCAGGAATTCCTAAAAATGTCATGTGACCCTGGCAAAGTATGAACCAAGTTTATTCTTTGGCCCTTCGTATAAACAAAATACTGACTATTCCCAGGCTGGATTCATGCTGGAATTGCTCAAGGGAAAGAATTCCGATTTTTTTTTTTTTTTTTTCCCCCTCTGACTTGAGGTTCAAGACTGTTTCAATTCATTTGGGCATTAGAGCTGCTCGGAGTCCATCGATCCTCGCGAATGCCGTCGTTTAGTCCTCCTTGTACCTGTACAGTGTTTAGTCAGGAATATTTTTGGTTGCGTGTGAAATAAGAGATCGAGTTGAGCCGATGCGGCGAGGTTCTAGTCGATGGGTCGGATCATCAGGTGCACGGACTTGAGCGAGTAGAACCCCCCTCCGTATTCGGCCCAGAAGATGCCGTCTTGAAACTTGCTGCGGTAAACTCCGCCACTGTACCACACGCCGTTCAAGTTGGTCTGGCCACACGCGTTGTACCACCAGCCACCCTTGTGGAAGTGGGCGCAGTTGCCTTGAGGAAGAGGAAGGGGGAGCCATCAAGAGCAACCCAAGCCGATTCTCGCCACCTCGGACCGGCACGTACCTGAGAAGGCGTCCTTGTCTCGGTCCAGCGTGGTGAATTGTTTGCCGTTGTGGCTGGTGAAGGAGTCGCCGGCGTTGCCCTGGTAGGCGCCCAGTCTCAGGCGGTAGCCCTCGCTCTCCGACTCCAGGCGGAAGCTTCCGTACTCGGCGTAGACCTTCTTGCCGTTCCAGTCCTCCAGCTCCACCATCAGTTTGTAGTCGCCCTGCTTGGCCAGGTTATAGATGTTCTCCAGCCCGAGCCAGTGTTCGCCGTCGATGTTGCCAAAGCCTCTCTGCGAGGGGAAGATTCAAAGTGAGAAATCATATTTCTAATTTTAGTTCAAGGCTCCGGCGGTGTTAACCAAGCGATAATTTGACTCGCGGAGATGTTAACGTAATAAAGCCGAAGCTCGTCCGTCGGGATTTCAGCGCGGCTCAATTGAAGCAAGTTTCGCAGCTGCTCAAATGACTCTCTGGCTGCGCTGCCGAACGGCGGCATTGATTTCTAAATGTACTTTATTTTTATGACATGACAGAAAAGTCCTTGAGCAGACATTTTCGTGAGCCGGTTGTGTATCACAATGAAGTCAGGAAGTTAAAAAAAGGCTGACTCATCGGGAAGAGTAAACACGCCGCGTTTCCATCTGGGTCTACCGGCACTTTGCTAATTCTGTATATTTGCGTTACGGTGCCTGACCACGACTGCGCTTTCTTTGAAAATATGCAGCTAAACTGTTTACAGTCACGGAACACGCGTTCATTTAGTGGCCTCGAAACGAACCCGCCATCCATCCATCGGTCCCACTTACCTTGTAGTTCTCCCAGTTGCGGAAGAAATTAACCGAGCCGTCCCGCCGCCTCTGCAACACGGTCCAGCCGCCGTTGTCGAGGCCGTGCTCGCACCAAACTTGGATGAGCCGCTCACTTCCATCAGTCTTGAGCAGGTACATCCCGCTGGTGGTGTGACCGGCTTGCCGCACCTGGAAACAATCCTTGAATGGTCCTGAAGTTTAACAGAAAAAAAAAAAGAAAATCAAATTTAACCCTGCCCTCCCACAAAAATTAATAATACTACAAAAAAGCCACTCAAAAAAAGAAATCAAGACAATCATAATACAATACAATATGAAAATAAATCAAATACATTGCAATATAGTATGAACAAATAATATAGTGATCAAAAACCTGAAAAAAGTATCTAAAAAAAACACAATTTACCCCAAAAAATTAATCAACCTAGATATAAATGCAATAAAATAATAATAAATAAGATAAAAATGTAATGTATGTATATTGTATGTATATATCGTGATATAATTCAAGTACTTTGATGAATAATGTAAAAATATTTAAAAAGGAATCAATTTCGTCAGAATCACGTCCCGAAAATCACTTTCAATAAACCAAGAAAAAAAAAGTGTCAGTGTCTGGAGGGGATACAAAACATCTCCTTACAGCCGCAAACCTCCAAACATCCTGTCGTCTCAAGCCATCCAAACACACTTTCGATTGTTGTGCCAATGAATATTCACAAGCGGGTCGCCATAAAGCCGAAACAGCTGAATCATCCCACCGCGTTTCCTCCGTTTACCCTTATGTGAGTGTTCGTAAACTACCATGAGGGGCTGACTTTAATATCACAAAAACCTTCTGCAATGTCAAACTTGGATGCTTTCGTTTTATGCCGCTCGCTTTCTTTTGACACAAATACGCTCGTATGGACTGGATGCTCAAAAGCCTCGTAAGGATTTGTTCGGGGAGATGTAGTTCCTTTTTGTTTTTGGACCCAAATCTGCCATAATTGGCTACACATGCTCAGTGAAGGGCGGCCAATGGAGGACTGGATGATTTCACTGTCTCACTCGCATGCCAGGGATGCATCAAAAGTGTTTTTGTCTGCACGCTCAAAAGAATATTCAAGATGGTGGTCTGTCAAAAGTGACTAAAGCAAGACATTTAGATTTTTTGGGCGGGACTTACTCCCTTCAAGTCTTCTTGCATGTCCTATAGGGTTTAAGTCTGGGGATTGAATTTGCTGTTTTGCCACGACTATCGTAAAAGTAAGGAGACCGGTACCTACCGTCAGATGTGAGAGTCCCCTGCGGCGGGGGAGGTTCCATCCCAAACGGGCTGGGAGTGGGCGAGTTTGTTCGCGACCCTCGCGAAAACGCCCTGTTGTTGTGGTCCCGCTGGATTTCGTTGGTGAAGCGGTTGTTGATGGGTATGGTCTGCGGCACCACCTGAACCAGCGGCGGCGCGGCGGGCATATCGCCGCGCCCAGCCGGTCTTAAGCATCGTTCCTCCAGAGCCGAGATGAGAACGGACTGGTTGTTGACCACCCCGGCCATGGTGGCGAAGCGGACCTCCAGCTCCTTGTACCTGGAGTTGAGCCGTATCATCTCAGAGGTCACGTTAAGGACGCGGTTCTCCAGTTGGGCCAGCTCCAAGGAGTTGTCCCGCTTCCTTATGATCTCATGCAACAGCTGCATGTAAAGCTGGGTCACCCTGGAGTTCATGTTCCTGCTCTCTTTCCTCAGCAGCTTCATCTCGTTCACCAGGTTGCCGTCCACGTCCACCACCAGCTGCAGCGTGTCGATCTCACGCCGCTGTTTGCTCAGAACCTCCCGCACGTCCGCTATGTCCATGCGGGTCACTCTGTCCTTGTCTGGCTCGGGGCCAGTGGAGCTAGCACAGATCGGACCTGAAAATGTTGGACAGTGAGATCTTCTGTACGGCTTCAGACCTTCCAAAAAAAGTTTCAAACCTGTGATTTTCTGCTCAGGAACTAAGAAGGTGTAGGAGCACTTTTTGGCATCGGGATCCGCGGGAGCTCTTTTACTCCTGTGAAAAGACGTCTCTTTGGTCCTCCGGGTTTCCCTGGAGTTCCCGCAGGAACTTCCCTCCCACAGGGAGAGACAGAGTAGAGCGCACAGGCTCCACATCAGACCCCGCATTGCTGTTTTGGTGGATTGATGGACAGCTACTCGCGCTCCCCCTCCTCCAAGGGCCCCCGGGCCCGCCTGCACGGAGACCAGACTGGCGTTAACTTTGAGGAAAGACCTAACATGACAATGTAAAGTCAGAAAAGCATCCATTCTTCAACAAAGTCACCAATTAGTCTTTCTCCTCATCAAGATTCTATTTCTGTTTTCTCGACCGGCACAGAAACGCTGACGCCACCCCACTTAGCTCCCTCGGCCCCGCTCTTGACATCTTCTAAAGCGGTTGCATCGCTCTTGACAGTCAATCCTGACTCATCGCAAAAACCACAAAACCCGGTCCCTTCTGTGTCTCCCTTCATGACGCAGTTGTGGTTCTTGAAGGAGCCTTTTTTTTTTTTTATTGAAAAAAAACTCATAGATAAATTACAGGACAATGTAGAGCCAGAATACCTTACCTGAATCGCTCGAGTTCGTATTGTTTTTATTTACCTCACTCGTTTCGCAGGCCTTCTCACTTTCTACCCCTCATCCCCCTTTTTCCTCTTTGCGGTTTCCAGCTAAATCACTTAGACTGAAAGCAATTTGGCACACACGGGGGAAACCCGATCCCGATTTGTCTCCCCAAATAGCAATAAGATTAATTCCATCGCTCGTCTTGTTCGTCACTCTTGACAAAACGCGCGTGTTCAATAACATGGCTGTGAAAGCAGCAAAAAACAGCGTGGAACAAAGCAAGCCGCCGCAGGCCTCCAACCCCGCCCGCCTTACAGTATATTTTGGCAACACTGACCGCGTCATAAGTCTTTCAAAGTGCACAGCGGGGTCCTCAACCTTCCAACAGTTATTAACAGGCCTCTTCTCCCGGCTCGCTATATCTACACTGCCGTCTCATCTACCTGCTTTGTACTTTTGTCCTATGGGGATCTTTTTTAGTTTTAACACGGGTGGGCGGGCTAACTTTTTTTTTTTTTTTTTTGCTCGGACATAAGTTCCAGGCCAATTCTCAAGGAGTTAAAAAGACAAAAGTGACGCCACCCCACCCGTGGTTTAAAACCACTCTATGATTACCAAGTGTCATCTATTGATGTTTATTTTTTTTCCTGTATATCTTTAGCTTCAGACCTTATGGCTAAGACTTAAGACCAGTTTGCTGAAATACTCATTTAATCAATTTGACAGAGTGAAAAATGGCTGTGGCAGAGGTGTGTGAGCTCTTTTAGTTCTTGACATTTAGGGACTCATTTAAAATGTTTTTCACCCAACTTGTTCACAATGAAAGCAAGTCTTTGTGCATATACTTGCGTTTTTTCCCCTTGTAGTCGTCCTTTATTAATTAAAGAGTTCAGTAGCAGCTTTTTGGACGACCTAATGGTTTAAGTTATTTTCCTGCCCACTCGTTTGCATATCATTAGAAAATGTAAACTCTTCCATGTGTTGCTGGTTGCCTCACTGCTGAGGAAAAATGTTTTTGGCTTTGAATATTGGAAATAATAGTTAACGTATGCTTGTGGTCGGGGAGTGGGGAAACAAAATTGCTTAAAACGGCAAAACGTTCGAGACAATAAAACGCTTTCTCCTATTTGGTTTACGTCATAAGCAATTTATTGCGTTATGAATAGGACAAATTCTCTGCTACTTTGGTTAACAGTATAAAAATAATTGGAAAAGAAATGTCAATAAACAACAAATAAATCAAATCCATTCACCCTATAAAAATTAAACACGCTTTCGTTTTCTTTAGTGGACCACCAAAAATGATGTGGCGGGCCATTTCTGGCCCCCGGGCCTCGAGTTTAATGCTTGGGATATAAGCTACATCCCTTTTTTGAGTCAAACTCATTCATTACATGTTTTATGGACATAAGAGATCATTTTTCAAGTCTTGATGCATTTTCCACCCATCAGGCTCTGTAGATTGTTCCATGCACCAATCCCCACTGTCTGCAGTGATTTACCAAAGCTGTAACCTGGGAAAAATGTATATTTTTTTATAGCCCGTATTCTGTATTCCCCACCAAGGAAAAAAAAAATCCCCATCTGGATTTTTGACAAAAAAAAGTTCCTGAAATCCACAACAAATGAACAACAAAAATCTGTGTCCATCTGTCGGCCAAGCTTTTGATTGGGACATCTTGTCACCAGCCACTGTTTGTGCTACACACAAACCGGCTCCCTCCTTGCCGACACAGATGTGACGCCACAAATAGTGGGGGGGGGGAGTATCTGTAAGCAGACGAAAGCCAGCATGAGGTGAGCCCAGCACGCCGGCTGACCTTTTCAGCCTCCAAAAAAAAATGCAGCCTACTAAAATGAAAAAAAAATACCTCTGAAAGAAATTAGCCATCGTCACCAGCGTGGGATGGAAAATGCTTTTGTGTTGCCTTATGAGCGCCAGTGTTTTATGTCTTGCTCTTAAACACCACATGTGGGATGTATTTAAAAAAAAAAAATCAGCTACGAAAGGGTTTGCTTCACAAAATCGGGACTTGGGCCAACAGACGTGTCGGAGGGCCTTCCCCGGGGGATTTATAAATGAAAGATCGTGGTGGGTTAAAATGGAGATGTTTTCCCAGATTAAGTGGCTCACTTTGGAGTTTACATCTTTGGCTACTAAGTTGACTCTCACCTTGGCTGCACCCTTAAGAGGCCCCCGCAGCCCCCCTCATCTGTTTTCCTTCTTCTTGTAGTGAAACCCTAAACATGTTTCTTGATGGTTAGGTCAAAGGTCTTTACGCTGGATTAGGGTGCAGCCCCACCCTTCCTCGAGCTAACCCCATCTGCTCCTTCAATCAATCGCACTTTTGTGGAGAGAGTCTGTCACCCGGTCAACTTTTGTGGGGGAAGCGCGAGTTCATTTAAGGAGTTGATTGTATGAAAACGTAATCGAAAATCATTTCAACATAAATATGAAAATTGACGAAATCAAAGGTTTTCAAATGATGATTTTGTGCTCAGTGGAAATTGACGTTAGCCGGCACGACAGCTACTTAGCTGCCTTAGTAGCCAGATTATTTTAAATCATTTAGCCAAATTTAGACACGCTAACTCTCGTCGTTGGCTATCTGTACTTGTCCAAATGGACTTTTCTACTTCTGTACATTTCCGAGTTGAATTCGTAATCTGTACTTCTCAGTACACAATGAGAGCACTCTCGCTACCTCACAGCAGCCTACTGTGTGCTTGCCTTAAACACACACGGGCATTGTATCAAAAGCTGCTAAATAGTGGAAATTCCCTCTGTAGGAGCCCCTTGTGGTGGGTTCCCCCCCTCTTGACGTCATATAGCGAGTGACGCCGGGAAGGTGAGCCTCGAGCCGGCCGGGGATCCGGGTTTGTCTGGAGAACCGGGAAAAGAATTGTAAGGATTCGTCTCCGGTATTGTTCTCTTCCCCGAGCGCTAATGTTAGCGGTGAGTTAAAAGTTTCCATGACTGCCCCGCACATGCTTGGTTGGATTCCTCCTCCTAATCCTGTGATGACCTGTCCTGTCAACTGTGTCCAGGCTTCTCATTAACAAAGAGCTGCTATAAACAAGACCGGATTTACACTGCGGGTCCAATTGACCCATTCGAAGTCTGGTATATTTTTAGGACGTATTTCCATCTACGATGAATGATTTCAAATAAGCACATTACTCTGCATTATTTATCTTTTTGAATGATGGACACACCTTTACTATAATTCGGACCTTATTTAACACCTTAACCATCTGTCAGGTATCGGCGTCCTCGCAGAACCTGAGGTCAAGCGTTGAAATCACTCAGCCGGCGCAGTCCGAGCGAGCTATCAATCTTCCACCCAACTTGCTAACCGACGCCGAAAGCCGGTCACACGCTCGCCGAGCGTCTTATAAACTACTCGAAGGTCAAGAGATTTGCGGTTAGCGTAGCGAAGCTCGCAGTGACCCGCAGTCTCAGGTGAGGGGTTGGAATGTCCTGGATGTTCGTCAAGCATCTGCTTCCTCTTTTTTTTTTTTTTATATCTGCGTCTTCTCTTACGCTCTGGTTTTCCAGACTTATTGGAGCTATGGATAAATATTATGATTTACTGGAGTCTCCCGGAGCGCAAGGTCTTTCTCCCGCTTACCGTTTTACTCCCAAGTTTGGCATATTCGAAAATCCCGTCCTGGTTGTTGACAGCAATCGCAGATGTGCTTTTTTTTTTAGCGGAAAGTTTTCCACCACAATTTGCTTTGATTTCTAACCCCGTCAAATAGCGAGGCTTCACTATTTTGCCATAACGTCACCTGGAATCAAATGAACCCGGCCGGCCTCGGCTGGTTCTATGCCTTTAAGAAAAAAAAAAACAATCTCCACCATCTGATCGGGTCAACCTTCCTCAAGTGTTTTGGCAGGAATGTTGTTTCCTTCCTCTTGTGTTTTTTGTCTCGCTGTCGCTGCTAGGCAGCCGCATATTAAAATGCCACTTAATGATTCTTGCGTGAATACCGACCGACCGGTCTGCATTGACACAGATGGTCCCTGGTGCAGTCACGTGTGTTCCTGCGCCTGACACCGTTCTCCAGAAGAGAAGTCCTGCTTCATAGTTTTGTCTGCCCCCTCCCTCCCACACACACACACGCACACTCTCGTGTTTAAGGAGAACATCTGCTCATACCTTTTTCTGAGCAATGAAGTGGCGCGTCCCGCAGTTAAGGTTTGACGTGTGCGTTGTGTTGTGATTTCGCCGAGCAGCAGCGTCTGGGATTCATCTCGGTCTTCTCCTCGTTTTTGTCCTCCCCGTCGGTGACAAAATCGACGTGCCACCTTACTTCCCCAAAGTTGCACGCCGGGCCAAGGTTGAAAAGCCGGCTTCTCGCACAGACTGAACTCTTGACGACGGATGCCTCCAGTTTTTTCCACAAAGGATAGGGGTGATTTAAGGAGGGAGGGAAGAGGAGGAGGAGGAGGAGAAGGGGTGTGGGAGTTCCACGTTGCCCCCCTCTTTTTTTTACCCCTCTGTTTTCTTTAGAGCGGTCCGGCCTACTTCTGATGTCACTGATTAGCGGGAAAAAAAGGAATGACATTTTTTAACTCGCTATGTGAAGAAAAAAAACAAAAACAATCTGTGTAATCACTCAGGTGCATTCCCAAGCAACAGGTGGCGCCATCTCCCCTGAACCTGTCATTTTACTCAGTGAAGAATAAAAAAAGGCGAATCAATAAGTCTGAATTTCTTTGAATTTAACCTCAATCAGTCGTTGGATCTTGTCATGTAAGATAACCCGACAATCGGCCCTTTGTCGCTCTTGATTGGAAGCGGCGGAATATCCTCCAAATTCAACCCAATTATCGGTGTACGATTACCCCAATTTACCTGATTGCAGCTCTCCCAGTCTCCTTTTTACTCACTTTTCGATGAGTACATGCTCGTTATTCCAAATTAAAGCCGGCGGTACCGCAGGGCGACTGATTAGTGTTGTCTGGCCCCGCCTCCTCTCCCCTTATCAACACAGTCATCTACTTAGAACAAAACCGCAGACGGAGAACGTTTTTCCTTTCTGTTTCACAGACGGTGATATTCCATGACCTCATTCATACTTTCTGCAGGTTTTGTCAATGGCAATCACGTTTCAACAAAAAAGGAGAAAGTGTTGACGTGTTTGGGGAAACCTGCGGGATCTCGCACCTCCGTTTGTGTTTTCCTTTTCACCAACTGCTTGTCTGACTAAAGATTAAATGTGGATAAGATAGAAAGAAACAAGCTGTGGTGCAGCTGAGTTGCCTTCCATCTGCTCTCAATTTTATTTTTAAAGATATTTTGAAAAAAGGACATTATCTTGGATAAACCATTGTGTCTTGCTCACCCATCTAGATTGTAGCAATATTCAAAGCCCGCCCTAATAACATAATCCAGACAGGCTACCCCTAAATCAAGCAAATTTTATTTCCAAGAAATATGCACTAAAAATTGTAGTCATATATTTTTTTTAATCATATTTTGACCAAAGTATCCAATAGACAGACGAAGAAAAAAAAATCTGATTAATCTCTCTGGGAATGATGGCAAGTAGCCGTTTCCGGCTGTGGGATTTTGTGTTAATATTTACGTCATGCGAGTCAAAAAATCAAAACCAGAGAGTCCAAGGCGAAGGAAGGAAGGAAGGGAGGCAGGGAAAAATTGAGGGAAGATTTTTACACAACACAGCGAGTTGGCGGACCGCTCTCGCTCTTGGCTGGTGACTCCGTTAGCGCTCCTTGTCTTGTTTGTGTATTTATCTTTGCTTTGTAATGAGCGAAACTCTCAAAATGTGTGTTTTTGTTACACCGCCAACAAGATGGCTCTTGTCCCCGTTTGACTTCCCGTCAGGCGTTCAACCCGACTCCTTCTTCTCTTTCAGGAATGTACCTGTCCGACCTGACCTACGTGGACTCGGCCTACCCCTCAACGGGGAGCATCCTGGAGAACGAGCAGCGGTCCAACCTGATGAATAACATTCTCAGAATCATATCAGACCTCCAGAGATCTTGTACCTACGGTGAGTCGGCTCCCGTATTGATCCAAACTCCGCCCCCCTGACCGTCTCCTCCACGTGTCTTTTCAGATATTCCGCTGCTGCCTCACATTCAAAAGTATCTCAACTCGGTCAGGTACATCGAGGAGCTGCAGAAGTTTGTGGAGGACGACAACTACAAGTAAGTTGGAAGCATGCAGAGTCACCCGGGTCCACAAAACTTATTATCACCAATGTCCAGGTTGTCTCAGAGGATCGAACCCGGCACCAGCACGCCGCGTGCTAACGCATCCAAAGAGGATCTCGCCGGTGAGTGTCGAGGGTACTTCGACTATGGAGTGCCTCCAACTTAGGGTTCTCCGTCCCACACAGGCCAGGAAGCATCCGCGTCCCCTCTATGCGGCCGCAAGTGTTCGGTGACGGCCGAGGGCGCCAAAGTCCCGGCCACGCCTCCCTCGCCGAGGAACCTACTGCCCTACGGACACCGCAAGTGTCACAGTCTGGGCTACAAGTAGGTCTTTACACATTTTGTCTCTCCCTTCATCTGCTCGGTCAGCCGGTACTGATATTTGTGTCTCGTAGTTTCATCCACAAGATGAATACGGTGGAGTTCAAAAGCGCCACCTTCCCCAACGCCGGCTCGCGCCACCTGCTGGACGACAGCGTGATGGAAAGCAACAGTCCCACCCGGGGCCAAGCCGAGAGCTCCACGCTTTCCAGCGGCATTTCCCTCGGTGAGCACGAAGAGATGGAAGAAAATTGCAGATTTTTCTTATTTTTAAAAATCACATTTTAAGATCTTGTGTTGGTATTTTATAGAAATGCATTTTCTCTCTCTCGACACAGGCAGCAGCGAAGGCTCGGAACTCAGCGAGGAAGTGTCGTGGCCGGCTTTCGAAAGGTAAGACCCGTATGGAGGTCCTCATTCTTTTATTTTTTATTTTTTTCCATCGCAGCCAAGATGATTAAGACCTTCATCCTCGATATGATATCCACAATGCATCCTGCTTTTCTAAGGCCGCCGCGCCTCATCCCCCGCAACACTTTTAAGACTTGACAATATCTTGAAATCACAACCGGTCCCAAATTGGCATCGCTTCACTCCCAGCTGGGATTGCAAATCACTTTCCAAACACAACTCGACGCTCCTCGATTGAGAAATTGGCGCTTTGAACTATAAAAGGAAAACGTAAAAAAAAACAAAAAAAATGTTCAGTGCCGCCTACCTTGTCCTATCTTATCCTATTCTGAACAGGACTCGGTTCTATCACTCTCTGGGCCCAGTGACCCGCGTGGCCCGCATCCCCTACCGAGGAGTCCTGAGGCCCAGCAGGTATACGCACTCGACCAGATTATCAAGCCCACCTCAACTCAAACCTGGCTTTCTTGGTGCCCGCCTTTCCGCGCTTGCCCGGTGGTGGCCATTTTGGGCTTCCTTCCTGCGTGTGTGTGTGTTTGTCTTTTAATGCTGGGCTCATCTTTTGGTGTGTTGGGGTGACGGCACAAATACGATCAAGTGGAGGAAGTGATTTTTTTTTTTTTTCCTTTGGGTCTATAATCTACTTTTGCTTTCCTTCTCGCATGTGTTTCACACACGCACCCACCTACTAACACACACACGTATAATCACCCCCCCAATTAATTCATTGTCCATCATAAAATCAAAATCAGAATATTTAATTTAATTTTCCAATTTCAATTCATCTCAGTAGAAAAATTGAGTTTTTTTGCCCCCAAATTTCCAGCTTTATTATTTCTATAAGATCATGAATTATTTTCTCATGAACACATTTTGGAAAACATTCATTTTAGCTCGGCTTTTCAGATTACGTCTCGCCGCTACTTAAATCATATCCACCACACGTCACACTTGTGTCCGTTCCGGTTTGCCCTACGCCTCTCAAGTGACACCCCGTTTCATGTCGCCCCCTTTTTGCAGTTCGGCGGAGTCCGAAGAGCTGGCCGTTCATCTGTATCCCGGAGCGGTGACGGTGCAGGGGGTGCTGAGACGGAAAACCATACTCAAGGAAGGCAAGAAACCAACGGTGAGAATACGGCCGTTACATTTTTTTGTTCTAGCACGTGAGGCGCTTTGACATTATCCGGACAAATTTGGAGCTCTCTGGGTGTTTACATTCTGGCTCCCAGTAGCATGCTTGATTAATGATGTGGACAAGGCAACAAAAGTCTTCATTGTTAATCCGCCCAGTGCACATCAGGAATATGAATTAACATGACGTCTTTGTCCTCCCTCGCACGCCTCGGCGTGGTCACTGAGGTTATTCGCAAATAACGGACGCTCCCCACTTAGAAATGTTTGCTGTAAATCACCATTACGGTGGAGTTTATTGTCAACATATGCTAATTTCTGTTCACCGTCTATGGCGTTTTGCATTATATGTTAGCATTGAGCTAGGAGACTTTGTTCACTTGAATTTTAAGGTTCGATCGTTATGTAATAGAGTGGTTTATGAATGAATGAATGAATGAATGAATGATACTTTGGGGGGCATTTGACATCATTTTTATGTGCTTGCAGGTGGCATCCTGGACCAAATACTGGGTGGCTCTTTGCAGTACCCAACTTTACTACTATCCTGTCAAGTCCTTGAAGGCAACAGAGAGAAAACACGTAAGACACACAACGCGGCCACTTTGCGAGCGTGTTCACATCCCGCGTGCCGATGAGAGAGCGCTAGATTTTCCAACGCTTGTTTTGTTGGCGCAGGTGATACCTATTAAATGTTTTAACACGCAGCACAACGCAGTGTACCAAATGACCCCAACAAACATCATTGATTTTCCCCCCCAAGACATCTGATAGCCATTATTTACTCTCGTGGTACACAATGATGTCAAGAAGGAACATTCCACTTGGTGTGCGGCAGCAGAGAGGATGAAATTTGTTTTGACTGCCCTTCGATTGAAAAGTCAGCAACGGACTGATTAGTCTATAGATCTGTGAAAGATTATCCTCAGCGATGTTATTTTGGGAGGGAAATTTGATTAAATCGAAAAAGATACCCGTCATCGGTTTGAACACACGCAATGATTTTTAATCATTATAACCAATTTTTTTTTTTTTTTTAATATGAGCGATCGCAGGAAAATTATCACGGGGGGAATTTCTTGCACAAAGCTCCTTCTTTGGTTTCGATCACATTGACGACGGTGTGAAGCGAAACGGTGCAGGAGCCGTGCCGTGTGTGCGTGCGTGGACAGATGTTAGCACTCATTGACTAATGAGAACAATGACATCACTCCTGTTCTGCGCTTCGCTCACCGGCTAATGACAACCTTGTGGAGGAAACACGCACGTTAAAGGTACGTTAACATTGTTTCCGGTTGTCATCCTGCCAGTTCAAGTCAAAGTCCAGCAAGAGCGTATGCGTGGTGGGTCTGATGGCCATGATGGCGGACGATCCCGAGCATCCAGATGTCTTCATGCTGACTGACTCGGAGCATGGTGAGTCACGGGAACATCATCTCAAATGTTGTGTTCAGGGGCCAGGTTGGATGTTTAAAATGCAATGTGAATTTGGATGTGATGATTTGTCTCTCGGTTGCCTAGGTAACACCTACAAGTACCAAGCGGGCAACCGGATGAACGCCTTGCTGTGGTTCAAACATCTGAGTGCGGCGTGTCAGAGCAACAGGCAACAGGTCTCGTTTCACCCTCAAACTCACATTTCAGCTTTGCGCTTCTTCAACTCCAAATTTTGACTTCCGCAGGCACCGGCCAATCTGATGTCATTCGAGTGAGCGGCCCCCCGACGAGGAGGCGGCGGAGCTTTTCGACGCACCACTTGGAGCTTTCACTGCCCGGTAAAGCCACACCCCCTTGCCCCCCGCCCCCCCCTCGCTGCAGCCTCACCTGCCACCACTGCCTTAAGAGACAAGCCGTGCGTGTGGACTCGACTACTGAACAAGGAAGCGCACCACTGCTCTCACGTCTGAGCAGGTGATTGAACTCTAGCTCACCAATCAGACGGAGCTCATCCTCTCCTCCTTTTTGATTTTATTTGTTTTCCTTTTGTCCTATCGTTTTTCTTTTTACGGGCGTCCCCTTTCTCGTCTTGCTCAGCCGACGAGGAGACATTGAGAGGACTCCTTTTGGGGCCATTGAAAACATTTCAGGGCCCACAGTTTCGAGGGAAACTCTGATCTAACCTAAGGGCTCCCCTAATTGGTGGCTTCATGATGTGCTTTCCTTTGTTTGTGTCAAGTGTTTTGTACATAAAAAAAATGTGTTTGCAGGGAGGTGCTTACGTCATCCCGCACAGGTACGATATTCCCAGAATCTAAGCTAACACTCCGCTTGGATGCTTCCTCCTTTTGAACAGCTTTGGGTTGGCAGATGAACAACAAGCAGACTGTGAAGCAGATAGTCTGTGATGTGGACTTTAAAGCTACATGGAGGTGCGCAGAATGTTGTTTGTATTTTTTTTTTTTTTTTTTATCAGAAAAATAAGTAGTGTTATGTTTTTTCTTCTTTTTTTGGGAGAGTCAGTGCAGTTGACACAGTATTACCACGCAGTCAATTGATTGCACATTGTGTGTCTGTTACAATGAATTTGAAACTGTTACACTTTTTGTCGTTATGGAAATGCATCGGTGCCATCAGAGTTTACATTTGAATTTCGAAAGTAGTATTAAAACATTTTGTATTAAAATATTTCGTTTTGGAAGGATGAGTTCAACATGGACAAAAAATTGAAATAATTTAACATCTTTCGAACAATAATTTAAAACCTTCAGCGTCTCAAAAATTCAGTGTAAAAAAGCCACATGAGTGATTTTAAAATATTCAGTTCTAAATGGAATGCTTTTGGAAATGGTGCATTTTTAATGTAAATAATATAACATTTAACAAGCAAAGGAAAATCAACATGATGTGAGAAAAAATGTCTACAAATATATATTATAAATAGTATGAATTCTGAAATGAATGAGAAATGAATTCTCTAAGACATCCAGATTAATCTGCATCCAAAAACGAAATATTTCAACAGACTGAAACACCTTAATTCAATTGCAACTCCGATGGCACCAATCTAAATCCACTTTCTTTTCCACCTTTATGTTTTCGGCGTGTTTTATTCTCACCCCCCCCCCCCACCTCCCAGTTGTAGCGTTCGCATCCGCACTTTGCCAATGTTGAGCAACACGGCAGGGTGTCGAGTTTGTTGGAAAGCGGCTGTTTACATTGCGTGCGTTTACATCATCTAACCATGGTGAGCTCCCACTAATGCACTTCACGGACCCAACAAGCAAACCCAAGAAAGTCGCCAACTGACTTGATCAGGCCCAAACAAAATCAGCAGACTTGATCAAACAAGTCGGACCATCCTGTGGGAAAACCAAAGCCAAGGCTCGGCAGTATCCTGCACACCTGTACGTACATATACAGACAGTATATATAGATGTATAGCCAAATCTATATTTTTAAAGGTCCTAACTTGAGCCACTAGCAGCTGTGAAACAATCATCTGCGTCGTGACTTGAAGGCCAAGTGAAGAAAATGGCGGCCCCCCCTGGGAGAGCTTTGGTTATTTGGGAGAACTACAAAAGAAAAAGGCTGTGAATGCATGCAAATAAATAATCTTTGTCGTCCTTTGAGACATCACCACACTGCATTTGCGACCTTAATGAGAACAAGTGACGGAAAATAGATTTTGAGCACCTGTGAATGGACAGATGTGGGGGGAAAAAAAAAGTTGTGCTTAACGGACGAATGTTTGAAGGTTGAGAAAGAATGCACAAGTTATTTGTACAGAAGGTATGGGTGGTTACAACAATTTGAATCATACTAGGAATTTTCAAATTACCAAAGGAGTTTCTTGTGAATTTACTTTTGTTTACCATTTATGTAGAGTTTTGGTCACGTCTTTCATTTAGTCAACTCGCCAATCCTAAGTCAGACAATGACTGTGAGCGGAAGGGGCAAACTGGCAAGTAGCTCACTTGAAAATTCCTTTTTCCGTTTAAAGTGGACCCCTGCCCTCTATCCCCCCCACCACACCTCCACACACTCCATGAGTTGATGTTTCAATACATGATGTGTTTCCATGCTGTGAATGAATCCTGCCTTCTGAGCGAGAGTTTGCCATCCACAACATGTCAAGGTGGCAACGCCAATGTGTACATGCCCCCCTTTGTGTGTGCGTGCGTGTGTAAGCGCTATGACCTCATGCCGAGTGATGCGCTTACAATTGTGAACACTGAGAACTAATAAACACTCTGCCCTATTTTTTACTCCACACATCCGCCTGCAGCTTTTCTCATCACTGTCAAATAGGTTTACTTTGTGAGATATTTTTCACAATAAAATATTCTTAAAGAAATTTAAATATCTTCAAATAATACTTTCGAGACTGTCAGGGGTGATTCATTGCTTTAGATCAGTGAAACAAATAATAATAAATGTGATGCAGTGCAGTCAACACGGCTTTTCACAAGATCTGTAAAATCCGATAATTTTAAACGCACCGTGCCGAATGCCTCAACTCTATACGACAGCGCCCTCTGAAGGATGTTAGGAGAGCAGCAGCAAATGTTTCAGAAGTGGTCGGCACCAAGCGTCACCGAACCGACAGAATCCGTAGAAGCAGACCGGAACCACCAAATAGGGCTACCGCCCGGGATTGACTGACCGACACGTCTTCTCTAGGAGGGGGAATAATTCAATTAACATCACTAATTACTCAGTTCGTCCCCTATATAAAGGTGGATCGCGTATGGCCGCGAGGTGAGAAAACGAACGATGACGTTAGCTCGCTAACTAGCTTAGCTTTAGCTTCCATAGCCAGGTGCATACAGAATAGCAATACAGGTTGGCCAAAATAAAGATTGTTAACGTTCAACCTAACAGCTGCTAAACATACAACCAACTATTTTTCACTTTGATTTGAAAACCTATATGGCTATTTTCATACATAGAAACAGCATTGACGTTATGAAAGAGCGATTGTTCCTGCAAGAGGAGGAGGAAGAGGTGAACTTGCCTGCGTGGCTTACACATTCGCTCATCTTAATACGTTTAAATAAAAGGAAAGATGTTTGAGCATTCATTATGTGTTTTTCCTCCACTGTAGAATAGTTTAGCATATTAATGGAGCTGTCACGTTAGTAGTGAGGGAGAGCTGTGCACGAGTTGACACTTGCGACCTGCAAGATTAGTACTACCTGGGAAGTCAATAATGGAATTTTGTCACAAATAATACTTGTACGCCGTTAGCAATTACATTTTAGATGACAAGTCTGTACAGTAATAGGGTCACTTCCACGCAGGGTACTCGTGACACTAAACTACAAGTGCCAAACTATTAGTACAGAACCTTAACAAATTATAAATGATCAAATCGAGCTATGGTAGTTGAAAAATAAGTTTTTGAAATCAGTGAATAATCGTTTTTATGACTTGTGATTTCAGTCTCAATCAAAATAATTGTGATTTTTTTTAAATATTATTTTTATGATTGTTTTGGAATCCTTCATTCTTTTTCTAGATGAGTATTTGCAACGGTCAAGCTGACACCAAGAGCTGGCAGCGGTATGGTTGTTTTTAATTAGGGCATGGCGTCAATCTGTGGCACTCAGCAGGCCATGTCTCGGGGCGCAAAAGAAAATCAATGGTGTGGCCGTTCTGAATTTTGCCCCCCTCTCTCTTCATAGGCGGCCGCCATTTTGCCGGCGGGGGGGCGGCGCGGCAAGGCTGAGGCTGTGAACGAGCCGAGGCGGACATGAAGCTGAAGCAGCGCGTCGTTCTGCTGTGTGCCGTGCTCCTCTTGCTCGGCCTGGCCAAGATCTTCCTGCTGGATGGCGGCGAGGGCTCGGCGGCCAGCAGACGAGACCTCAGGGCCTTCCGCAAGGTCTCTCGCTCGGTCCCTCACTCGCCCGGTGACCCGTTCCACGACGGCCCGTTTACAATGTGATGTTTGTCCTTTAGATGGAGGCCAGCCTGTCGCTGACGCGGGGCGCTCGCCTGGCCCACACTCTGCAGTCCCCGTGGGAGATCGCAAGCCAGTGGGTGGGTCCCAGAGAGGTGTACCCCGAGGAGGCGCCTGAGCTGGCCGCCGTACTGGGCGCCCTCAGCCAAGCCCGCATCGAGCGTGCTGACGTGGGCTACAAGGGCACCCAGCTCAAAGCCTTGCTGGTGCTGGATGGGGGTCAGAAGGTGGTCTTCAAACCCAAGAGGTCTTTTAGAACTGACTTTTATTTCTATGGTTAAGATCATTTGTTTTTTTGTATTTGGCTTATTGGTACCACACAGCTGTTTTGTTGTTCCAGATACAATCGCGACTACGTGGTGGAAGGGGAGCCGTACGCCGGTTACGATCGACACAACGCAGAAGTGGCGGCTTTTCACCTGGACAGGTGCGTCACCTAAACTCATCGTCCTGGCAACCGACATGCTTACCTCACCTCACTTTACCGTAGGATCCTAGGCTTTCGAAGAGCCCCCCTAGTGGTGGGAAGGCACGTGAACCTGCGCACGGAGATCAAGCCCGTCGCTAGCGAACAGCTGCTCGGCACCTTCCTGACTCAGGGCAACAACACGTGCTTCTACGGGAAGTGCTACTACTGTCGGGAAAGCGAGCCGGCGTGCGGCCAGGGCGACATCATGGAGGGGTCTTTGACGCTGTGGCTGCCCGACGTCTGGCCGCTACAGAAGCACCGACACCCCTGGGGTCGAACGTACCGGGAGGGCAAGCTGGCCAGGTAAGGGCTTTCACGCCATCGAGGAAATTTGTCAATCTGAGCTGACAGCTTTAATAAACTCCTAATGTGCCATTGTCATTAGAATTGTAACATTTGTTCTCAGGTGGGAGTACGACGAGAGCTACTGCTCGGCGGTTAAGAAGATGGCGCCCTACGACGCGGGGCCACGCCTACTGGATGTCATTGACACGGCCATTTTCGATTATCTGATCGGGAACGCCGACCGGCATCACTACGAGAGTTTCCAGGACGACGGCGGCGCCAGCATGCTCATCCTGCTGGACAACGCTAAGAGGTTTTGGAGAAATCTTACATTTGGCCTGCATGGACATGGAGATTTAATTCCTATTCCTCCTGGTTTGTCTTTTCAGCTTTGGAAATGCCGCCCTGGACGAGCGCAGCATCCTAGCGCCGCTTTACCAGTGCTGCATGTGAGTAGATCTTTCGCTTTTAACTCTTCACATCTACGTCAAAATCAATAAATCGACCTCCATGATTTTGGCTAGGATCCGCGTGTCCACTTGGAACCGGCTCAACCTGCTGCGGGGCGGCGCCCTGAGCGCGGCCATGCGGCAGGCGCTGGCCTTCGACCCCATCCGGCCCGTCCTGGCCGAGCCCCACCTGGCCGCCCTGGACCGTCGCCTGGCCGGCGTGACGGCAACCGTCAAGCAGTGCATCGAAGCCCACGGCCTCGACAACACCTTGGTGGAGGACCGCATGAACTTGCCGCACCCGTGATTTAAAAAAACAAACAAAAAAAAACTGACTTTTTACAGGGGGAACTCACCTCTTGTTTTTCCTCCTCATGGACGTGAGGAAAGAAGGAGGAAGCGCGTGGACCAGCTGCCATCGTGAACGCTGTCAGAGAGGTGACAAAAAAGCCAAGTGTACATATTTAAATGAAGTACCATAGATATACTTCATGTGTTAATTATCATAATACAGCATTACACGATTGTGTGTATGAATGCGTGTGTGTACGTGTGTGTGTGTGAGAGCAAAGTTGCCATACTGTGCCGTTAAGCTACTGACATTACAGACTTGAACAGGGGAGGGAGGGAGGGGGCGGGGCTCCATCTTCAATATTAAACAAAACATTCATTTGACTGGGTGGTTTTTTGTTTTTTAGACATACTACAACAACTAATAAAATACCGAGCAGCTTTGGAAAATTACTAGACATAAGAAATGTAGCTCAGACAAACCCTGAGTGAACTATCTTCAAACATGATCAGGCAGGTCTTTCCCGATCAATCCAGACGTCCTGGAAAAACATCTTAGCTTGTATGTTCACCTCCACTGATTTATGATATGGCTTACTTCCATCTAGATGTGTTAGTACAGAGTTAGCACACATCCATTTTTTTTTTGGGACTTGTAAATTGAAGCTAATTTTAGTCAAGTTATGTAACTTCTATGTATCAATAGTTGACAAGCTCATCAGTATCTGTTTTTGGGGAAGCTGCTTGTGTGAAACTCTGGATTCTTTTGTTTTTTTTTAATCTCTCCTGAGACTCTCTCTGGTCTCATTAGCGGGCAAGTTTGTTAAACATTTACACTACTTCTGATTACAAGCCCGAGTGAAAGTATGCTTGCGTCTGTCAAACTTGCCTCTTTCCTTAAAACGTGGAAATGCAATATCAAGGTTTGCACAAAAACTCCTCGAGCTACCTGCACTGCAATGGCTTTTTCCATGGCCCATGTCCAATCTCTCCAGGAAGTGTCATGAGTAGAAAGTTTCAGGCATAGCCTTTTTATTGATTATAGGCTGCATCAAATAATTATTAGCTTGTCTGTCTCTAAAAAGTTTTGGAAGTTTTGTAACCTGTGAACCTGCAGGGACATGTACTGTTTTTTTTTTCCCCCCGTTGCTCAAATCTGTTGAATCTTGGTAAAATCAAATGTTCTCAACCTTTAGCTCATTTAGAACATGGCTGCATTATTATTATAAAATTTGTTAACGCTATGTTCAAATTTAATACCACGATTTATTATGTACTTTTGGCAATGATGTAACAAGGCAAATGTTGCCACTTGCTGAATGTTTGCGAAATAAGCTCTATTTGCATTGATACGTTGGAATCAATAGGCTACAAAAAAAAATAATGATCCATAAATATTTTTTTAGCTGCCTTGTTCTTGTCTGAATGCACGAGAAACTCCTTTTCCCGAGTTTTGCTAACACTTCCGTATTGCAATGGAGGTGTGTCCCTCATTTGCATATGTAACCAAAGTGTTGCAAAGTCCAATCTGTTATTTTTAACCGACTGATAACGCAATGCAAAACTATAAAAGTGATGAAACCCATCGCACGGAATCTCGGTGAACAGGTCGAACAGCTGTGGGTGGTGGGGGCGGAACAATAACAGCCATAAAAAAAACAAAAAAACGGAAGTGACCGAAAGTTTCACCCGAGAGAGTCTGCCAATTAATCTTACACTGAAACGCAATGCAGACTTTCAGAATTTCCCTCTGATGATGAAACGCTCGCTTGTTTTTATTTCAATCATTCTTGAGTGACTTTGCATGCAGGTCCAGAGTTACCAGTCTGAAGATTCTGGCAAACTTTTCCATTAAGTTTTATTTCAAGTTATTTGTTTTTCTCGTGGCAGGAAAAAAAATGTCAGTGATAATAAGCGAGTGCTATATTAAAGGTGATTTAAGAGCTTTCTACCGTCATTTATTAAATGAAATCCTTTAGGGGCCCAGACGCTGTTGTGGTCGTTTTGGGTTTTTTTTTACGCTTACAGGTATTCCCTCTACTTTATTGCCCAGAGAGGGAAATTGCTGATGCCGGGATTATGTGACGTGTGTTTTTGTGTTCCAAGTGTGGGCGACTTGTTGTCACGCCCTTATAAAAGCATGCGATCTGTATGAGTGTCAAGATTAGTGCAAATGGAAGAACATCAGGTTGAAGCAATGCCCCAGGAAGAATTTACCATGTTGGGCGAGAATGGAGGCATCAACCCGGGTGCAAGCAAGAAGAGTGCGTGCATCAGACGCGCGGCGGCCATGATTGGAGCGCTGTTGTTAGTGGCTGCCGTACCACTCATCTATTTGTACTCAAGCAACCAGGTGAGACACTTTGTGCACTTACTGCAAACTTGTTTCATGCAAAGTTATTGTTTTGGAATGGTGTGCATGCTTATATTTGCAGAGCAGCCTATGTATAGTTTGGAATAAAACTCTTGCTGATCAAGATTGGGTTTTGGTTCAGGGTTGGGTTCAGGGTTGGGATGAGATTGTGATTTGATTTAATGGGAAAGGTTGAATCGAAAATCCATAGATTTCATCCAACTAACGTTATCTTGCCAATGTGTCTTTGCAGGACGTTAGAACAGCAAGCAACAGAGTCAAAATTAACGTGACATGTTCTATTCAAGGTGAGCCTTCTGTTTCTATTCTCAGCATCCAGCAGCAGTGTGGCAACTGCTGACACATACTTTAAAAAAATATATATATACATATTTTCCTCCCTAGAGAGTGATGGACAAGAAGAACACCACATCTTCACCGTGACCCGAGCGACCACCTACTTGATCTACGGATGGCTGGCTTTCTCTGAGGAGGTCAAAGAAAAGGATGTGTTCCTCAAGCAGACGTACGAAGGGAAAGAGATTGTCCTTCAGACCAAGCCCAGAACTTCCATAGTCTTCTTCTTCGATAAGATCAAACTGGTCGACGGTAGCAAAGTGAGCATCCAATTCAGTGGCCAGCACGTCAACGGCGCCTTCCATATCTATGAACTTTAACAGATGCCCTCGTTGTGCTGCTTTTCACACGGAAGTAGAAATAATTTGTTTTTACATTAACAAATGCATGTAAGCCTATATGTCGAAAAAAGAAACCACACTTCACAAGTGACGTGTTCATGGTTCAAATGATACAAATTATTCCGTCTAAGATATTTGTTGCGGACGATATATCGCTCCCATATGGTCTAGCGGTTAGGATTCCTGGTTTTCACCCAGGCGGCCCGGGTTCGACTCCCGGTATGGGAAAGCGTTTTGGACTCGTTGATATATTGTTTAAAATAGCTAATCCTTAGAAATTACTCAAGTGAATAAAATGTCTTGTCGTCGTTTTCTGAAACGATTATCTTCATCTGGCGCGACAGGTCATTCAATTTTATAATTTAATGGACATCGTTTTGTCCAATCAAGTGAAACCATTTTTGTAGTTCTGAAGAAACACCAACAGGTGAAGCTATTGCTCTGAAAACTACTCGCCATCACGTGACTATCATGTCTCCTCTGAGTATGTTTTTTTCACCCTGCAAATTATGAAAACAAATATTACAAAACTTCCCAACATGTGAAATCATTTTGTAAAATGTCCATTACAAAATGAAGGCTTTATTTAAATATTAAAAAAAATATGAAACTTTTTTTTTTACAGCATGTGAAACTACCTGTTAAGAATGAATGGAACATAAAATAATGATAAAACAATTAAAACGTGGGAGGAAAAAAAAAAAGTGAAACATTGGCGATGATTTGATCAAAACAGATTGACACTGCCGACAGATAAACTCGCTTAACTGATGTTCAAAGTTTTTGCTGACTTTTGCGGGTGCAGTGCAAAGAAAAACTGCCGCTGCCGCTGTCACCGCAGGCTCAAGACCCCGATGACAATATTAGCACAGGAAGGAAGTGTCTGCCATGACACCAAGCCTCCTGCTTCTGTACCATGCAGCCAAGCGCCTTCGTTTCACTGGCATGCAAAGCAAACTCAACGTGCACATATATCACCCACAAAAACCCAGTAGAGGCTTTAACAAACATTTGTGTCATCGTTGCAAAATATTGTTGGTTGTTTCGTTGCTTCTTTATAGTCATTCCAAGAATGAAATTGTGATGACAACCATAGAACGGAAAATTACGTGGACAAGAAAATTGCGGTTAAACCACTTTCGTTTCTTTACTTGACTCAAATGTGATGAGATAATACTAGATATACTGCTTTATAAATAAACTTGAGTTGACATAAGCCTGCCTTTTGTCCTCAACGACTCGTGTTGAATAAATATAATGCTACACACATCATATTAGTGTTAATGATCTCTTTTTGGCAGCAATGTGATGACGTCATTCCGATTGATTCCAGGGCCGTGTCCCAATCAGATTTGGTAGAGTCCGAAGAAGTTGCCGTGATTGGAGTGACTAATAAATTGGGGGTGGGACACGTTGACCAGGATCCTGTCATTCTGGTGGAGTCTCAAAGTCGACGCCAGGTAACTATCGGCGGTCCAAGCGTGGCGCTCTTTCGCATCGCTCCGCCGGGAGCAAAACCCGGCCCGGTGGGCCTCCATTAGGGTCTTGTCCGGGGTCGACGGTGACCTTACAAACACTTTGTGTTCGAATGAGGACGTGGGTGAGCAATGCTTGAAGATGAGCTCCACCCGCGAGTACACATGGTAGAGTCCGCTCTGATTAACGTGCAAGGCGCCATCCCGCACCTGGTAGGCCACGCCCCCACCGGTGAAGGCAACGCCGACGCGTGGCTCCCAACGCAGCGTTTTGTGAAAGATGTGTTTTTCGATTCGCCCTGCGTCACAAATACCCAGAAACTGTGTTATGTTTGATTTTGTGTGCTTTTTAAAACTTTATCTGAAATAGAAACTTTCTTACCTATTACGTGAGCCGCAGTTCTTTCTTCATTTTTGTTCCCCCCTCTTCCAGCTTCATCCAAACCTTAAAAGGAGGCCATATTACGTCATCAATTCAGATGTGAGAACAGTTCGGTGAGTGATTTTTGTCACAATTTACCGATTTGTTTCTCAGCTCTGCTCAACTCCTGTGCTTGCTTGAACTCGCGTGACATCTAAGACAAACAAACATCAAACATCTTTGCTCACGTTCTTCAAATTAAAAGGACACCACATCCTGTCTCTTTGAACAACTGACCTCAAAGTCAAACCACAAAGTTGAGATTTCACAGCACAGACATATAATGTGCATTGAATTAAATTGACCTGTAAGTGCATTTTAGGTTCATTGTGAAAACTTCATCAACTTTCTACCTTACTCACATCCTTCAGCTGCATCTGCATGTTGTACATCAGGTAGCCGCCAAAGCCCAGCGCTGCAAACACCAGCAGGAACAGCAGCAGGACCACCGCGACGAGCGTGGGGATGCCACCGCCCAACCTTCGACGCTTCTGGTGCCAGTTGGGCAGTTGACCCGGATGCTGCTGCGGAACTCCATCCACGAAGAACATCTGTTGAACGGGACGGCTCTGGTCGCAGTTCATGGCGCCGCTCCGAATGCGAGACGTAGGTAATGTGACGACGTGTCATTTGCGAGCAATACCGCCACCCACAAAGTCCTCCCCCTTAAACGTATAAGCCGGTCTGCATGTCAATGATGCCTTGAGACTTTGCGCTTTGAATTTGCTTCAGGACGTGAGTCACAGTCATCTGTCCTACTTCTATCGAATACCTCCACCTCTTTACGTCCAATCTCGTAGGCATGAAATGGAGTGGAAAAGATGATCAAAATTGAAATCAGGGAAAAAAAAGTAGAAAATGCAACAAAAAAAGTGAAATATTTGGCATTTTTGTGACCCCAAAACAATTTTTTTGTGACGTGAACTACAAATTATAACCAAAATGTAATTTCCACCCCCCAATTGTAAAAAAAAATGTCATATGAAATGAAACGTTGCAAAATTTGATAAGATTTAAAATATGAAAAAATATCAATGAAAATGTTTCCAATGTTTGTAAAATTTTAATCATGTGAAAGATATATTTCTAATTATAAATACACTAATAAAACACAAGTTTTATCAAGATATATTTCTAATTATAAATACACACATTACACACCAGTTTTATATATACATCTGTGTGTGTATATACTTCAACTTGTGATCATAGTTATGAAAAAAGGAAGACTCATTCTGAAAGGCTGACAAGCGTTCACGCAGCATCGTATGCAAGCAACGTGACAATGCTGACAAAGCCCTACTTAGGAAAAAAAAAAAAAAAAAAAGACTTCCTACACGTCATTGTAGAGAACGCTCTTCACACTGTTTTCTAGGAGTTTTCTCACACACTCTTTGCATTGGACATTTCTACGTTAGTGGCTCGCAACTTGAGTCTTTATAAATAACAAAAAAAGTCATTTGACCTTTCTATGCACAAAACAACCCAAAAACTCTCAAACCAATAGTCAGCTGTTTCTTTGACGCGCAATTACCGAAAGCGCTTTTTGCGCTGGCATAACGGCTACGCTCAGGCTATGGTTAGCCGGTCGCGCAAAGTTGTGCCGTGTGAACGTATCGAGTGGCTTCGCGAGTAGACTGGAGCCACTGAATCATTGCAAATGTAGAGAAGCTTGTGGTCACGCATTAACAAGAAAACGACACGGAAAGGCAGTGTGACACTTTTTTTTTTTTCTTTCCAATGCTGATCAAAAACCAGCGCATGGGAAATCATGTCAATTGGACACAATTATGCATCAGCAAGACCCTTAAGAAATCTTTTAAATAAATTGAACAGAATTTTGCATTGTACAATGCACAAAAAAAAAAAACAGTAAATTGTCTTAACAAAAAATTTACAAATGTCCATAATGTGAAAAGAACAAAATCACGAGTCTGAGTCCTCCCCAGAAGAAGAGTAACAGTCCAAGCCAAGCACATGGCCAGGGGAGGATTTCCCAGCTGTCCTCTGAGGATTTTCCCCTCTGTCTTCTTTCACGGCCGCCATGTTACCCAAATTAGGCAAAGAACGCTGAAGCACCTTCGCTAGGTTTTGCGTTTGGGAGACGTCCTGTTGATCCGACGATCCTCTGAACGCCGCGGTGACCATCGCCAGACGCGTGCGGTCAAAATTCAGGGGCTGGTCTTGTTCTCTGGAGGCCACCTCGGTGGTCGGCTTGGAAACTGGCAAACTGTTTTGTGAGTGGCTGAACGCTGCGACTTTTGCCTTCTTTGCTGCGAATGGAAGGAAAAGAAGCTTCAAATGTCTTGTTTGTTGTGTAAAATGTTGATCTAAAAAGCTCAAATCTGGCAAGATGGAGAACATAAAATGAAAAAGTCTATAGAAAAAAACTGCCACAAGATGACGCCAAAAGACCTTTTAAGAAACCAGCGCCGCTTTATCATCTCTTGAAAAATCTGAACTGAGCGTTTGAGTTCACATTATTCAAATCGATTCTAAAACATTTTGAGCTAAACATTAGGGCTTGATCTGTCACCCTGAAGGTCACAATTGTTTTGATTGCTTGTACTTACCAATGCTCGTAGACTCTTCCACGTCTGCTCTCCTTTTACAATAAGCCCTGGGGGTCCAAGGTTTGTGCTTGCAGGTGGGGTCAAGTACTCGTAGCTTGGTCACAAAACTTTTATACTCCCGTTCCAAGGCCTCTATCTTCAGCTGAAACTCTTTTATCTTCCTCTCAGGATAATGTGCAAGTTGGGATTGCTGAAAAGGGGAAACATGCAACATGATAGCGATTCTTGCCGTGAAAATATTCCAAGTAAGTACCTGCAAGTAATACTCCATGTCTTTCTTGATGCTTGGGATCCACTTCTTCACAGAGGAAGCCGAGTTAAGTGTGCACTGGAAATCAATAGTTTTAAAGAGAAAAATCAGCATCAATATAATGATCAAGTCAAAATCAAAACAGCGATTTATTACCAGCTTGGGTCTTCGCTCCTGGACATCTTTTAGGCGACCCTCTGTCATGTAAAATGGCAGCACTTAATTGCACAATCATAAGAACAGCTCATATGTGATAGTGTGTGAACACCTAGCAGGTGAAGCTAACGGGTCGCTAAATGTCAACTAAACTTCGTTACAAGCTGCGTTACCTTCTCTCTCTTTCTGCAGCCAAAGTCTGTTTAAGCGTCCTTGTTGCTTCTCTTCATTTCGAGCCATTTTCAATCGCTCCAGACGGAAAACTGAGCACGAGAAAGTCGCAAAGCGAAAGTAAACAATGTCACGTGATGAAGACGTCACGTGATGTACTCTCGCGGTAGTAACGTGAGAAGTTTTTTCGATCACTAAGTGTCCAGTTTTTACAAATTTTGGGTTATTTAGACATTTTTGGTTACTGAGACATTTTAATGAGAGAACATTTATAGTTTTGAAATTATTGAATGTAATTCAATGTAACCGTGATCACGACATATAATCAAAACATACAATGTGTTAAATTAAATACAGTTATTCCATCACTTTGAAAAAAAGATAATTGTGTCTTTTGGGAGGGAAAATTGATGATTTTTTTATTTTTATTTTCACGCTTTGACATACAACTCGGGGTTTACCGTATTCAAAGGAGATTACACGAGTGGAGTCATTTACCGTAAAACACGCCCTCTTTATCGTGACGTCGATCATCCGAGCGAGCCCTCTCCTTATATGGTAAGGCAAGGACACCATTTTCCGGAATGATGTCATCTGGTCCCACGTTTCGGCAATCGGATCAGGATAATAATTAGGCAGACGGATTAGAAAAAAAGATGCTTAAATGTGGGCACATTACTTATTCAACAGGACTTTTTAAAAGATAATTTAAATGCATGGTGGGCCAGATTAAAGAAAACAATGATTCATGATTATTCTAGTAACAAATAGATGAAATAGCAAAATAGAATATTTGTATTTATATTGACAAATGAAATGTTAGATGGGCTTTTAAATCTATGGAAAGTAACGTAATAAAATGGTGTTTAGTAGAATCACGTGAAAATGTGAAGATAAGAGGACTGTTGTCGTCTGGTATTTAAGTGTGTTCACAGGCGGTTTGATTTCCAGCACATGATAAACTTATTCAGCCACCTCCACCCACTATTCATAAATAATTGTACACTAATGGTAGGGCACATTTATTTTATGAGCTTGTTTCGTAACTAACTATACGTAACACGCATTTCCCTTTGTCGACAAAGTCCAATAACTTTATTGTCAAATGAAGTGGTATGTGTTTTTTTTGTCAACTTTTAGTGTCTTAATAATTGTTTCCCATCCTCACTGTTATTTCTATTTCAAATTGAAAATGGTGACTAATTCTTCAGTTTCAATTGCATCCCATTCAGTTTTTTTTCCTGTATTTGCAAAACAGTGCAGGAATTCCAGTCGTAGTTAGTGTCCACTTTTGTCAATATGAGATTTCACAGGCGTGGTAGCCCAGCCAGATTTAAAAAAGAAGTCCAGTTTAGAGAAATCTCCTCTCGTCCATAGATCAATACTAATGGAATTTAACTAGCAGGTACTACAGTGCACCTCCCAGCTCTTGCAACATGTTACAACTTGCCTTATTGTTCGGCTATGACACACCCACACACCAAGAAAACAGGGAGAGACCATGAACTCATTTTAGACAGTTTATTTTCTTCTTAAATATTGATGACTTTCAAACATAAAAAAAAATTATACTTATTACAAATGGTAAACATAAGTACTCCGAGTTGATCTTATATACATATAGCAATGAGTGAAACCTCATTAAACAAAGTTAATCTTGAATATTCTTTCTAACTTCTTACAATAAAGAAAAAGTTGTGTTGTAACTCAAGAAGTCAGACAATGTGTCCCCTCCCCAAAACGTGTGTCCAGATGCTTAGGAGCTGGGCCAATAATGATGATGAGCTGCAGCAAGAAAACAAGTCCATTGCAGGTTCATATCAAGTCGGCTCTAATACTGAATGTATTCTCCACTGATCCGTGAAAAGCAAGAGAAAAAAAAAAGTCTTGTCCAGTTTGACAACACAAACAGAAAAAAAAGTTCTGTTTTGTCGCCAGCATGACCAGATCATCCCTCTCTGGGACTGACCTCATGGCACTGGGATACTTTTTTTTTTTTTTTCACAGCCCATCGTTCCTTCCAGACAGTGCGGCGCCGCGTCATCCCAAACTAGGTGCAGGATTTTTTTTTTTTGGTTCAACTTAAAAAAGTTTTGTCTTCTCGACGGTTCAAAAGGTCTGGAGTTGCTGCGTTAACATGAGCTGACAGCCGCTGTTGACGTGGTTCATCACCTTTTGCTTGAGTTGCGCCACCTGTTCCCGCAACATGTTGGCAGTAGACGCCAGTTCAGAGTTCTGAGACTTGAGGTTCTTCACTTTATCCTCCAGCCGCGAGATGCGCTCCAACTTCCTCTTGCGACACTTGGAGGCGGCGATGCGGTTGCGCTGCCGCTTACGCTCAGCCTTGATGCGCTCCTGGTTCTCCATGTCAATGGGGGACAGCGGAGGCGTCTCACCCGGCATCTCAGGCACAGTTTGCGGCTCTTCCTTAAGCGCAGTGAGCATCGGGAGATGGGAGGAGGAGCTGGAGGAAGAGGTCGATGAGGATGGCTGGGCGTAAATCGGGAAGGACGCGCTTGGGGCTGTGGAAGTGTAGCTCAGTGCTGTGGTGGTGTAACTCGGGACGGAGGAAGTGTAACTCGGAGATGACACGGTGCTGATAGCTGGCTGAAACGTGTTTAAATCCTCGTAAACCGGCGAGTCAGAGCGCACGGTGCCGCTGTACACAGCCGCCACTGACGGCGCCGCAGAAGTGACGCTCACCCCGGGCATGTGTTGGTGATGGAGCTCGGCCAGGGCGCGCACAAAACCCTCGGCGAAGCCTTCCTGCTCGTCGGTGACGTTCTTGGGGCATAAGAACTGCGTCGGTGTCGGCGTGGTGGTGATCAGCCCGTTGCTCGACTGGATGATGAGCCGCTCCAGCTCTGGGGAGGCCAGCTTCAACAAGCCCACGTCCGGGGAAGTGAGCAGATCGCCGGCTCTGGCCCGTAGGTGAGGCTTCAGGCTACCGACGGGGTCGGACAGGTTCAGCGTCATGTTGTGCTTGAGCGCCTTGGAGCCGCTGTATCCGTAGCCAGCACCGTTGAGCGAGTCGTCGTAGAAAGTAGTTTCCATTTTCGTATACATAGAAGTGAAACCGAAAAATACAAATAAACGACTTCCTGGTTACCAGCTGACGTCCGAAAATTAAAAAAAAAAAAAAGTCCCAGCGATATTGTTCAGAACACACACTTTTCGCCACGCGAATCAACACTGACTAATCACAGTGTTGTTGTCGTTTCAGTCAAGCTCGAAGAAGTATGTTCAAGTCTTTTAATGAAGAATCCGTTTGGAGTGTTTGTCTGTCCAACTTTTCTCAGCTTCTCCGTGCGGTGGTAGTTGCCCCTTGCGCGGTCGTGTATATATTCTGTCTTCTTCCAGCGTGGAGGCAATCCTTATGCCGCCGCTGCCTCTCCGAAAATAGCCATGATGTCACGATAGGGCTCTCCCATTGGCTGGAAGGCGTGTCTCGGAGAAGAGCCGCCCAGCGTTACCTAGACAACCTACACCGCACCCGCCCCAGAAGATTCTGCGTCTCGCAATGCATTGTGGGATGAGGTAATAGCATGGAAGAGCGCCTGCGCGGTGCATTGTGGGATGACGTATTGTTTTTGAATATCTAGTTACCCGCTCTCGACTGTCAGTGGCGGGACAGCCTGCGTTCAGTGCGGCCGCGGGCTTGTCCTCTCGTGTCTACTTCAAAGATTTGCCACTCTTTCAGTTATATTTTTATCAAACTATCAATCCTTGGTTGAAACTGATAAGAAACAACGTGCGGGTATTGCACGCGCTCTTTCAATATGCTATATTTATAATATGCGCCCTGCGATTGACTGTCGACCAATTATAATAATAATAATAATTAATAAAAGCAACCAAACAAGTGGTTCATTTTTCACAATTTCTAGACCAAAAAGAAAGAACCAGAGGAATGAAAAATATAATAAAACTGCACTTTTTCTTTTTCTATAGCTTGAAACCAAAGGAACAGACTGGGGATATGCCCATAACATGCAAATAAACATTTATTAGATTTTTGGCATTCCATTTTTTTTTTCTCACAGATTTATGATCACTCCTGGTCGTGAAAAGAGTCTCCGCCCTGGTCTAGTCCACGGAGCCATGTGGATTTTAGTTTAGTAGTAATAGAGTCCCAGATATATGCCCCTGCCCATAAAGTGCAAGTACATTTTCTATTATCTGTGTCAGAGTGTGTAATTAGTATAGTGCAGTCCATTGTCCCCCTGGCCCTTTGTCAGAAATCAGCGCTGGTTTAATGGCGGGAGGTTAACTCGTCCACTCCATCTGTCTGGGTCATCTTACCGGTCACTATCTTCAGCGCTTCGTATCTAAATATGTCCTCCCCCACCACCTTGCTTGATGAGTAAATCAGTCCCCTGGCGCTGGCTGGCTCAGGGAGGCACCGAAAGGAGGATGAACCGGGTCGTAAAAAAAACAGCACCGCCGTCTTTTTTTTTTTTCTTTTTTCTTTTAATAACTCTTCATGCGGTCTTTACACGCTGCTGTACAATGTCACAGTGTGGCAATCAATAAAGTCGGGTATAGTCTGATCTAATGGGTTGGATTCACCAATTTGTTTCATTTTCTTGGCAGGGAAATATTACATGACTTGGCTTTAGTCATATTTAAGGTGCTAATTTTAAGACTTTCTAGACTAAACATTTGAAATAGCTTGACTTTGAATTGGCACCATGAGACTTGACAAATCTTGCCCGTTTACATTTGCTAATCGACATTTTCATATTTCTTTTGTCTTTCACTGTTTGCTGTAATCAGAAAAAAAGAAAATGGCAACGTGCTTGATGTGCAACTCAAATAGGAGACACGACTGTAACTTCATCTGTCACCCCACAGACAGGTAAGCTATGCTAACTTCTCAATTTAGCTAAAACGATCAGCTTGTCAAACATCAACGAAGCTTTAATATTTGAGTTGACAATGTGACTTACTCCCACCTCTGAAAATGAGGACAAGACTTTTTTCCGCTCTTTGTTCTAGTGGCATATTCTTAAATATTAATCCCTACTTCTCCTCATTCATCTATTCATGACTTTTTTTTTTTTGCATATAAAACGCTTATGAGGGAATGATGTCGTCGTGCGGTGGCCCACATACACGACGAGCAAGCAAGCTATGATGTCATTTCAGACTTATTATATTATCTCATTTGAACTAACTCCCATATTTTTTTGTTCTCCATTCGCATTGCAATGTAGTCAAGCGGCGTTTAATGCCGCGAGGTCTTAAACGCTTCACTTCATCGCTCTGAATGGCCGCCATGTTTAAAGTTACAGTTACCACATGGTACTATGCCAAATAAGTTTTTTTTATGGCACGGACGTGCATGGGTAAAATTAGCTCGGGGGACTCCGACACAACTTTTTTTTTTTTCCGGGGAGCCTGTTATATATATATATATAGTAAGTGCAAAAATAGGTTGACCGCATTTGTCTGTTCCTTACTTTCAGAACAAGTATAAAACAAAAAAGTAGATTTTATTTTAAGGGCCCTTCTCCTTTCTATGGTTCACCGGTTCATCCTGTCACCATGGCGACACACACACACACATACACACACGCACATACACACACACACACACACACACACACGGTGAGAGAAAGCAACTAGCATCTGAGATTTCGGCGAGAACTTTTTTAAAAACAATACGAGTCGGCCCACAGCCTGTTTCCATCACGGGGGAAATCCGGCCGCCCTGACAGCCACTGATAGGAGTAAGATGAGAGGGAGAGGAACGAGGGAGAAAAAAAAGGCAGGAGAGAGATAAGTGAAAGACAAAGTGTGTGTGTGTGTGTGGGGGGGGGGGGGCGTGCGCAAAGGACAATACAGAGGGGAAAGTCATCATGAGGATGGAGGGGAGGCAAGGAGAGTGCAGGGAAGGGGCGAGCGAGCGAGGGAGGGAGGTAGGGAGGGTCAGGATGAAAAAGTGAGTTGAGCGAGAGAGGCACGATGGGAGGAAAAGCTGCAGAGCGAGTCCACTCGGGTCAGGATGCAGCTGAGCAGGAACACCGCGCTTGGAAAACGGGGGTGGAGGTGGGGGCGTTTGTAAGTGTGGGAGAGTGAGTTTCATCTTGGAAATTAAAAAAAAAAAAAAAAAAAAAAAAGTACGTAGGTGGAACTCTTCAGTATTAAGACCGAAAGAGTTTACTTGACTTAAAACCATATTTTCAAACCCTAAGCCTGACTTTAATGCCCTACTTTGAAATCCATAACCGGCCTTGAAACCCAACTTTTAAAATTTTAAAAACTTGCAACCCAAATGCTTGAAACCGCTGAGTTTAAAACCTAATCAACTAACTCCAAACCCTAAACACGATTTTGAAACCCTGAATGATTTGGACCTTTTATTCACTGTGTGTCCTATTTGTTCCCGATCCTGCATCACATTGTCTGCCCTACAGACTTTCCTTGAATTTTAAAATACACACACACCCACACACACGTTATAAAAAGATGGTTGCAGCCATTTTATAATGAAAAAGCTGAGGCAGGGCTACATGACAAATGTCCCTGGTTGCCTCGTAGATTTACTGTGATGGCCCAAAGTCGGGAATCATTGTGTTTGATTATAAAATGCACACACACACACACACACACACACACACACACACACACACACACACACACACACACACACACACGCGAGGAAGAGCAATGTCTTATCATTCCGTCCTTCACCGTGAGAGAGCGACGAGCTCTCCGAGCTCATCGAGGTCCCTTCCTTTTTTTCAAATTAATTAGTCCCATAAAACGTCCAAGACTTTATTGGTGTTGGCGATTAATTGTCAGTAACTACCCAGACTAATCAAAATCGGGGATTTACTGGCCAGAATCACGTCGGAATATCGATCGACTGCCGAGCCTTTCAGCGCGCTATAACTCACTCAGGTCGTGACATCATTGGGTTCTTCTTAAACGGCCTTTTAGCTTTAAAATAACTATTCAATTATTTTATCAAAAGTCTCATTGGTGCATTCTTCCTCATCACAGCATGACAACAGGTAACACAAGACAGCTTTTCCCATCGAGGGAATAAAATGTTTTTAATATAGTTGTTGTCCCAGTGTCATTTAATCCAGCAGAGTGCATCTGGCCCTGATTATGTAAATGAAATAAAAAAACAAAGGCAGTGAGCCACGCATGTGTGTGTGTGTCCATGTGGAGTTGTGCATGTGAGTCCTCAGCTGGCAGTAACAGGGCGGCGAGTGTGAGTGTGTCACCGGGGAGAATGATCGATAGCTATTAAAACCCGCCGCTGCCTCGCTCCAGATGGAGGGCTTTTTTTTTCTCGATTTGTGTGTGTGTGTGAAAGCAAGCGCTGTTTGTACAGGTGGGACAGTGTATGGCAGCAATGCTAACCTGTTCCACTCCATTTACCTCTGCAAAGCTAGAGGGACCCCCCCCCCCCTTCCCCAACCTCGCTCATGTAATGTGTGTGTATGTGTTTTTGTTTTAGCACACTTTGTTGAGGGCGGGTGGGGTGGGGGGGGCATAAGTGTATGTTTGTGTTGTTTTGCGTGTGCGAAAAAGTGTGGCTGGCAGCTTGTCAGCATGTGTTTGGACTTGCTGGTTATTCCAACATGGCCTTTTAGAGGCAATCAAGAAGTCAAAGCCAGGCCGGAGAAGGAGGCGAAGGAAGAGGAGGGTGAGGAGGGCACAATCAAGCTAGGAAGAGTTGGAGGTTGTTCAAAAGTCTCAAACGGACTCAAGGAGAGAAAGGCCCAAGTAACTACAGGATGTAGCGTAATTACACAAGCTGTTGATTTCTTAACATTTGCCTGATGTTATTTTTTGGGGGAGATCAATTAATAGCATTTCCATTCATTTGAATGGGGGACAGTGATTTGAGATACAAACCCCAAGGGTTTAAAAAAAGAATGGGGAACCAGTGGATCCAAATAATTTTGAATCCTTTTTTTTTTTTTCGAGGCTCAATTTATGACAGTGCCACTTTAAGATCAGCCCTTATTGGATTTATGAGGGTTACAAATAGGATGGTGACCTATGAAATATTAGACAAGCAAGTCTTGACTCATGCTTTCTTACTTACACTTGCATGGGTACATGGTGGTCCTCAGCGCCCTACCCCCCCCTCTGAGAAGGCCATGAAAGCCGATCTTAGATCGATACAGTGAGTGGTTGGTGGTGGTGAGGGGGGGCGTTGCATGCAGATGGTCTGCCCGGGACAACAATGAACACCAACTCGGCAAGGTTGCGACATTGCGCGGTGAGCAATCAAACAATTTTATTTATTTTTTTCCGGTGGGTGAGCAAGAGGAAGTGTGTCAGACATCCATCGCTGTTGTTTGCACTCCAAGATTTTGCAATTCAAACGCTCCACCGTCAAACGTCGTCTGTCTCCGAGGCATCCTTGTCACGGTCACATTGACGGGCGCAGTGAAAGCGGGTGAAGGTGACCGTAAATCAGTCCATTTTTTTTTTTTTTTTTTACCATGGGGCAAAAGGCCGTGATGTGTCTGGATGCTGCTAGTAATTAGTCAGCGTCTCGTGACTTTGTCTTTGCCCGGGTACACACTTCCAGACAAAAGTAGTTCAAGTTGTGCTTTCAAAGTAGGGTTTCTAGTCTGGGTTGGGTTTCAAATCATTACTGGTCACTAATGGACTAACTAACAAACTAGCCAACTAAAACTAGCCAACTAAAACTAACAAAAATAGCTGAGTGTGCGTTTCTGTGTGTGTGCGTGTGTGTTTGCGCGCACGTGAGCACATGTCTGTTGTTTGTTTCTTTTTCCTCGCAGGCCTTTTTAATTGTCCGCACATTCCTGTCATATCCCAAAGCCGCCGCGTGCGCTCTTGGCGTTCTGGCTCGGACTGAGAAAAGATCGGATTGTCCTGTTGCCGTGGCGACGCGCTAACAAATACTTCCAGCTTCATGTGGCACCTTACGCCAACATTCCAGCATCTGCTATTTTGGCAAAGTTCCACTGTCAGATGATTTTTGGTGTGGGGGGGGGGGTCCTCCTTCTTCTCTTCCACCATTTATTTACACCTTCCCTCTGTCCATCTCCCTCATCTCCTTGGGATAGAAGCGCTCTTTGTCCTCTGCTAGTGAATGAACTTGAAGTGTCTGTTTGTTTTATTTACACTTTTATCTGCTCTTGGAAGTCGATTTATCCAAGGCTTAACTTTCTTTGCACACCTTGTGCTATGAAGTAAGCTTTCTAATCATTCTGTAGCACATAAGAGTTCTGGAGCGTGTCCAAAAGAAGTGACCATAGATATGTTGCGGCGTTGATCTGTCAAATTTCCACAACAATGTCTGCTTGGCGACCCAACAAAACTCCAGACAACGCCCTTCTCCTGACATTGAGCAACAGTCGAGGGAGGGGCGCAAACATGGCAATTAAAAACATAATGTCAGGTCAAGTTTTTCATCAAGGTTAGGGTTTCAAATTAGGGTTCAAGCTCACAATTTGAAATGATCTTTCAGGTTAGCGTTTCAAGTCAAGCTCAGGATTTTTGCTTTCCCACTTAGTGCTGAGGTTTCAAATGATGTTTACAAGTCAGGTTTCAAATTTCAAAGTTGTTTCAAGTCAGGCTCACTATTTCAAATGATGTTGTCAAGGCCCGGTTAGACTTTCAACTTGGGTTTTTGGCTGTTGTTTTTTTCCCCAAGTCAGGGTTTCGTGTTTCAATGTCAGGTTTAGGGTTCTCAAATTAGGCTATCCAGTCCAGGTCGGAGCCTCGCTAGCTTAGCCGGAATGTGTTGTTCTTCCGCCCTCTGGACCAATCATTAATCAGTATTTGCTCGGGGCGCTGCGGCCGTGAGAAGTTATTTTCACAAATCACTTTTCTGCTCGTGTGTGTAGATATTTGTGCAGTTGGACTGGTTTGATGGAGAGGAAAAGAAAAAAAAAATCTCAGTCGAAACTCACTCACACGAACACACACACACACACACACACACACACAAAGCAAGTGATTGAGTACACTGGTTAAGGTTAAGGGCTCCAGCTCTTATCACAGTCTCTTGTGTGCACATGCATTAGCTGCTTGCATCCATGTGTGTGTATTTGTATAACCTTTGCGTACATTGTGTGTGTGTGTGTGTGTGTGTGTGTGTGTGTGTGTGTGTGTGTGTGTGTGTGTGCGTGCATGTGCTAGCGCGCATGTTTGACAAAACCCAGAGCAGCTCGTGAGATGACTCTGTGTGTTTTGGCAGTTGGGCCATAGAAGGTCCAGACATGTTTGTACGCAAGCGTTCTGAGTGGATGTGCGCTCCTCAGCGGGACCCTCGGCCCAGACCAAACAATGTGATGAGGCGGCCCACCCTGGAGATCACATTAGATCCGGACCGTGCCCTTTTCTATACGGGGGCGTCCTTGAGCAACACTTTGACGACTCGCCTCACAAGTAGCTGTAGAAAAGATGGTTAAATCAAGTCCCACCCGAGAGGGGGGGCGGGGGTCTTTAAAAATACCACCGTACCTTGACCTATGAATTCAATTCATTCCATGGCCGTCGTAAACTCGGTTTACTTGCATTTAAAAAGATCACCGTTGTAATAAATTGAAACGCCGTTAAGTCGTTCCGGCTTCGTAAAATACAATTATCATGTAATATGTTTTTAATAGGAGAAAAAGCACTATATTTTGAAAAAGCAAGACTGCTATAGATGACTTTTAAGTCAATTTTTTTTTATTGCTAATATTTTTTTTAAATACGCAACAAATAAGATCTTAAAAATAATCGACTCCTAAGCGTTGTCGCGCTGACCCAACCCGGAGCTGTGAATTATTTATCGTATTTAAATGGAAGCTTTTATTCCACGGGGCGTGGTCGCCCGCGTCAGTAATAAACACCTCAACTGTCAAATGGTGCAGGTGTTGCCAATAAATGGCAGCCATTTAGACGCTGACTTGAAATGCTAAATTGTGCGAGAAAACTCAAAAAGGGCATTTTCAACTTGACGCGTATCCCACCAGGCAGCGGAGGAAGTCGTTTCAAGCTAATAGCCATAAATGAGCAGGCTAACTGGCAGTAATTAACCATTGTGCATATACGCGTGTCACTTTGCCAGCTTTTTGACGGCCGGCCGGGGCTCAGACACCAACGATAACACAGCTGGGCCTCGTTCACCCGCCACCTTGCGCTGGTTCTATTGCATGTGAAAGGCAGCTTATTTATTATGAGTCGTACGTATCTGCGGCCATTTTGAATTTGCCGCACCGGAGAGCTGGAATGGAAAAGTCGCATTACTTTACTCCATTGAGGCTTTTGCATGGCATAAAAAGTCGGGATTTAATTGAAAAATCAATATAAATGTGTTTTTTCAGTTTTTTTATTAACCTTGGATTCTTGCCACGTAGTTTGACATCGCATGTAGTTTAGCGTGACCAGATAAGCTCCAGAAATGACACGGTCGTGGTTTTTGCTCTTTCAAGTGTGCGCAAGCTGCTTATTTCCGGTGATTCGTAGCGACAACAATCTCTGGCGTTGACAGGCTGAGTGACACGTACGCATCCCTCAATCGCAATTTACGGACTCGACTCAGAGGGCTACAGGAATGCGTCGCTAGCCTGGAGGCTAACTTGTTTTGACAATAGAGCATCGCAGCGAAATTTGGTGTTCGGGTGCCACATTTGAGACACACGCTTGACACCGTGTTGACATTTGCGCCCATAGGACTGAGAATGGACAAATCATTGGATTGTTTGTTAGGTTGCTAGTTGATAAGAAGGTCGCTATGTCCCTACACCTCTTGCTCACTCACTTGCTGTGTGAAGGCATATAAAAGCAGTCGGGCCGTTTCCTGTTCTGTAGCTAAAAGGAGGCACACTGCCAGTTTCTCCTCCTCCAGCCTCGGGTTGAGTTTTTATAGAGATTCACGCCGCAGTTTTGGGACGCAATCCAGAGCCAACGCTGATTGATTGATGGATGCCGTATGGACACGCCGCACGCTATCATGCGACTGTCGGGCTCTTGTATGTATTGCACGGACTTGTAACTTAAAAAAAACCTCAACTGGCTCATAAAAAAAAAAAAAGGCTGCCATGTCATTGTGTTTGTGCACCTGAGCACTGTTTATTTTTATACGTATGCTTTTGCACTTCGGGGCCCGGAGCTCCACTTCCTGAGGCTCCTCGCTAAGCTTCCTGTCTGAGAGGTCCCGGGTTATCTCGCCGGTCCCGCCTCTTCCGACGCTTGCCGTTGCCATGCAGCTGTTTCCTCTGATGGTTGTCGTTCACACACGCAACACTGCTACCCAATATATATTAGAAAAATGGTAAACATACTCTATTGGGTTGAGATCAGACAGCTGACATGGACATTGAAGAATAGGTTTCTACTGCAGGTGGCAATAAGCTTGTGATTGGTGGTTAGGTAACTAGTTTGTGTCCTTCTTGTAGACTTGACTCCACGGTCAAATTTGTTCACTGACCATCAATTCCCACTCCCTCGTGTAGCCTCTCCGGCTGTCCCCCCCCTCAGTGTGTCAAGACATATTACAACATGTTGAGTGCTCTGCTTTGTTTCTAGTCCAGCGGACGTCAGGGTGACACAAGAACCTCCCTCGGGTTTTAATTAAAATTAAGACCGCTTTCTCACTGAGTCCAAGTCTCTGTCTCGTTTAGTGTTATTAGATGGAAAGTTAAAATAAGTGAAGTAAATTGAGCCCGTCATTAAATTATTAATAAATCCAAATTTCAATACAAGACTCTGGAGAGAAAATCATATGACTTGCCTAGAGCCAGAAATGAACATCTTGATTCGAGCATCCTATCAAGAAATGAAATCAATGCCATCTGCTAGGGACCATATTGAGCACTGGTTTCTCCTATAAACCAGTTTGCAATTATCAAAGCGCCTCCAATCTAAACCACTGTCAGTCGACGTCTTAACAAAAACAAAAATGGCGTCAATCTCGTTATGGCGCCAAGGTCTGCTGACCGTTCACGCCCGAACCGTCCGTGGCCTGCCGCCTACTTCATTTTCCACCGTCACTGGCATCATGCAGAACTTCTATTTTAACACACAGCCTGCGGGTCATTTCTGTAATATTGACAGTAGCAAACTGGTTGTTACAAGGAGCTCGTTCATAAATTTTCCCTTCAGCTCACCTGACTTGTTCTGGCTTGGCACGCTGACAAGAGTACGTGGAGTGACAAACGTGCATACCAGCCAGTGTGTAAATAACACCTGCTCACCCTTTGTCCGCTTTGGTGTGTGTTCTATGCACCCCAAACAAACTAGTCGCAATAAGACACAATAAGACCTGATTTCAGTTCCCTATTTAGTAAGATACTGTAGATTGTATTCCCGACAAAATATTTCTATTTAATGTTGCAGGTTTGTTTACATGACAATAAAAAAAAATGTAAAAATAAATCTGTATATTCTTTAGGGGGAGGAAATAATGATAGCAGTATTAATTCATTTTAAATTTATAATTATTTAGTATGTACAAAGAAGTCTTTTAATAATACACCATAATCACATAATTCATTTTTAAATGGATTTCAATTTAGCTTGCGCGAGTATTTGCACCCTTGTAAATAAAAATGGCAATTTCACAGTAGGTACCTGCGTTAGTGAAGCGTCTTCCCGTAGATTAGCTGGATTGCATTTAGCGTCATTGTTTTACAGCTGTTGCGAGGGAGGGATGAAAAAAAAAAAAGATTGGAGACGGTTATTAGTGTGAACGATATCTTTATTTACAAAAGTAAAGACAAGTTAAGACTTTCAACCCCCCCCTCCCTCTCACAGTCTCCTTCGAAGACTGCCAACTCCCCTTTTTGACTATGTGACAGGGTTCAGAGGTCAGGAGCTGGCAGGTGATTGGATGTTGTTGTGGTAAGGGAATACGGGCCCGCTAAGTGCTGCAAAAACACCAACTGGCTCTCGTATCACTGCCTACAGGGCTAAAGTGTGTCAGTGCGTGCGCGTGCGTGCGTGGTGTGTGTGCGTGTCAGGTCAAAAAGGGACATGGAGCAGATTTTTATTTTGAACTCGAACTTTGGAACACACGCTCCACCTGGATATTAACCACATCCATGTGTGTGTGTACTCAAACGTCGCACACATGTCAATTCATTTGAACACATTATCATGTTACAGTTGAAGACAAAGAAAATTCTTCCTTGCAAGTTCTCCTCACTTGCTGTCTGTGCATCGTTTTGGTTTTGTCAAGGGCGCGCTAGCATGTTATTAGCCTCTTTGCGGCTTTGACACAGATGGCGCGTTGATGTGCGCCGTGCGTGCAAATATGGCGAACAATATTGAGCTTTGTGTACATGCTAGTGTGTGTGTGTGTGTGTGTGTGTGTGTGTGTGTGTGTGTGTGTGTCTTTGGAAGGCCAAAGAACATGCAGTGCATTAAAAATTGATGGAGCTATGATATTTTCAAAAAAAAATCCACCTGTTACAGAACCTAACCCTTAATTAAAAAAATAGATAGACATATTATTGTTGATTCTTATTATTATCAAAACCTGACAGAACAAGTACACACAAGGCCCATGCCAAATGTTTCACTGCTATGGGGAAGTCTCTCACCTCTACTCCACTTGTCAGTCAGAATGCGATAAATAATCCTGCGGCAAATAATTAGCTGGCACCGGCGTGAGATGACGGGAACAGCCACGGGCGGGAATGCGGATATATTAAAAAAAATTAAATGATGAAGAGGTGATGGAGGGTCATTGCCAGACAAACCCAGTGACCTTCCATCTTGTTTCGCTTTAACCGTCTCCCCCTTCTCCATCTTCAACACGCTCCGTTACAATCAACATAAACCTGATTCGGCCCATTGTACGTCTTTGGGGGGGGGGGGGTTAATACGCTCCGGCGAACTTTTATAGCTCTATAACACTTGCGCTTTTTTTCCCCCAAAAGTTTCTTTTTATATCAAACATCCAGGTGGACCTAATTTATCGGACCCCCGTTGTTACCTCCAGCTTCTCCGTCTTCACCCATCGCACCCACTTGAGCTGTAGCAGAAATCCCGACTGATCCCGAACGCAATGCGAAGCAGATGTGCCATATACACACACATGTACACGTGAAGAAAAAAAAACAGCCTGCAGCGTTTTGGGCCTGAGGGCGGGGAGGAGGAGGTGGGGGTGGGGGGGGTAAGCAGAAACAGCTTCGTCGCTAGGGTACGTCCAAAATAAAACAGAGAGCTGCTTAAACAGGCCGCTTGTTTCACGCAAACACATGCGGGCTGCAAAACAAGCTTCTAAGTGAGACAAGATGGTTTGCACTTGTTGTCCTGTAAACTGTGTTTGCGTCAAGTACGACGCTGCAAATTGGGTAACTCGGGTGTCTCTCTCCGTTTTTGCTTTGTATTGAGCAAAAAATAAAAACTTAGACGAACATGACGTAATTTAGAACGAATCAAAACTACCACTAAAAACAAAGCCCCCAATCTCAAGATGTGTTGAAAGCCAAGGAATAGAAATGTTTTGAAATTAGATAGTGAGGTTGCTCCATACACCAGCAATAGAAAAATCTGGATCCTCTCTAAGCTCACGCTTAGACTCGGGTGCCTCCGAGAGCAGCTGCTCAGCAAAGCCAGACTTTTGACAGATTTCAAGACAAGGAGAACAATTTTATCAGTCCAGGACGCCATTTTAAGACTAACAAACTTCACTAAATGGGCATTCCTGGGAGTAATGTTTAACAGGAAGAAAACCATCCATGCCGATCATTTTGTGCTGACGTTGCACTTTAGTGGAGATAGCCGGGTTGGGCCTCGCAGATAAGACGCTCCCAGCATTTTCTTTTTTGTCCTTTACCCCGTAGCTGAATGATTCCCTCTTCTTAAATCAGATTTATTTATTTTTTCTCTCTATCAGGGATTCCGTTGCGGTTTCGACTCAGGCAGCGATAACTTTGGCATGTACAGCTGCGCATGTGAATAATTCCCAGGGAAGCCCACTTCAAAGGCTTTGGGGGAGCGTTGCTTAATCCCACGTTTTCGAGTAGACACAAACGTATCGCCGAGTCAAAATCCAGAGGAGGGGTACTTGAGTTTTTATTTACACGCTGTCCGTAACTGCTCAGCGTGTGTGCTTCAACTGTGATTCAAACAAACATGTTTTGGGGAAACATTTGTGGTAGCAACTCGGGGGGGAAAAAAAAAAAAAAATTGAACACAGGCTGACATTTACAGTACGCCTACTCGACTAATTCGTAGCTCCCGACCTCAACCTGCCTACTCACTCGGACGCCCCCCCACACTTGAGCTCCAGGAGCCACCAAACATGAGAAGCGACCTAATTTGGTGTCATAAAACTAACATTAGCTACTCCACTTCAGAAGGACGCCCACCATGTTGAGTGCTGGGTGGAACATGGAGATTACAGAGCTGTCACGGTGTCTGCTTGCGAGGAGGCAATTAGAACCAGGGGATGTCTTACTAATGGGATGCCTGACCCCAAAGACACACACACACACACACACACATCTCAGTTGCTCTGTCCTGAACTTTACCCCGAAAACAAAGGCAGCTCCAGAAGACACATTTCCACCTGAGCAGGATATGCAGAGACACGTATGCCATCAGTTTAGAAACACAGGAATGACAAAGATTCCACAGTAGTAGAGCCGCTGGAATATTTTCGACATGTTTCCAAAGTGTGCGAATAAACAAGTGTCGGCAAAGGTGTAAGTAAAAAAAAAAAAAAGTACTCAAGTAGTCAACTCCTTGATTAAAAACAAAAAAAGGGGGGAGGGCGTCAAGTAAAAAAAAATCTCGTATCCATTTTTCCATGTCGTAAAAAGTATGATTTGATTGATACAAGAACCTTTTTATTTATATTTAAAAAAACAATAATGTAACATTCTTTTCTGCCGTATGTCAAAATTTACAATACAGATACTTTAAGTACAGTAACAAAGTATTTGTACTCCTACCATTTAGTGTGAGTGAGTGCGTGAGTGATATTTCTCAGACAGAGCATCCATTGTGACGCGTCAGTGTCCCTCAAGGCGCTGGAATCTGGCACATTGTCTGCGTCGGAAACTCGAAGCTGTTACAACTCTCGACTTGTTTTGATCCGAGCAAAAAATTCCAGTTCCCGCCGTGTCTTTTTTTTTTTTTTTTTTGGAGGGGAGTGACGCCGCTGGACGAGCGTCTGGAAGGAAAAGTCTCATTATGGTCTGAGTGTTGGCGAGTCGAGGACTGTTAGATAAGAGGGGAACCCCTTCTTTTGGCCGCGGGCTTCCGGATGCAAATGGCTGCTTGCTTTCTGGCTTTAGTCACAATATTCATAAAATGTCTCATTTGAGTTTTTATGAGTAACACAAGGGAGAGATGTTGAGTGAAAAAAAAAAAAAAGGTCTCAGATTTGGATAGGACACAAAAGTCCAGAAAAATAGGAAGGGAAAGGGTATAGGAATTTCCAAAAGTAGTTTAAAAAAAAAAAAAAAAAAGAAGGCCACCAGGGAGGCAGTGCGGCACGAGTGGCTGGCGGGAGATAACAAGAACAGGTTGAGGGGGAAAAGAAAACCTAAAAGAAAGTAACAAAAAGATGACAAAAGTCATTCTAATAATAAAGCAACAGAAAATGAAACTATTCAAAACACTGGTTGAAACAACAAACTAGAAGGTCACAGTTCAGAAGTACGGGTAAAACCGGTTGAGCTCCAAATAGATCATCATGCTCACGATAAGAATTACACTGCTAAGTTACACTAGTTAGCAACAGCGCTCAGTGTGACGCTAGAAGCGCAAAACATCTTGTAAAGTAACTTAAGCAAGCGCTGCAAAGTGATTGGCTAAGCGCACGCATGGCGTGGACGGGATTCACTCCGCGGGGGCGGGGCTGCTCCGGCCAGGCCCTTTGTGTGCTGGCGTGGGCGTCGTCCATGCAGATGTGAAGTTTGTTGTACGCCAGAGAGACATTTGTGTGTGACAGAAGGCAGCTTGTATCAGTAGCGTGTGACACACAGCGCTCTCTCGGCGGCCACTAGAAGGACTCGTGCCAAAAGACTGAATAGTGCCTCTGTTTCCTGCTGCTGATTGACAGCAGAGCTTCTTTGTGTGTTTGTGTGAGTGAGTGAGTGTGTGTGTGTGTGTGTGTGTGTGTGTGTGTGTGTGTGTGTGTGTGTGTGTGTGTGTGTGTGTGTGTGTGTATTTTGTGGCAACAATGTTGAGAATTGCGCTCATAGTATCAGTCAGTGTAGACTATAGTGGCGTCCTAAATTTAGTCGTTTATTATTATTAGTCATTGTTGTCTGACTGGAAATAATTAAAAAAAAAAATTGTCATTAATATCAATTTTTTTCAAATGGTATATTACTGTCATTTGAAAGTAATTTGAAAAACATATATTTGATATATACGCATTTTTCCCAACAGGTCTTTGAATGTGCTGCTGTTTTGGTTAGCAATACAATTGAGCTGTTATTGTTCCGTCTTGCACTTACATTGATTGAACTGCAGTTTGAGGAAATTCATTTAGAAGTGTGTCGGTGTTGGTTTTGGCCAAACAAGTTTTTCAACTGTGTGGTCCCCCCCGCCCCCCCAAAGCTGTCTTTGACATTCAGACGTCTTTGATTGACAGCAGGTGCACAGGGGAACAAAATGTCAAGAGTTCCTGACATTCTGTCTTCACGTCAAAAACTTTGTTTTTTTTGGGGGGGGCACACCTGCAGGATTTTTTTATCAAGGTGCAAGGAGGCAGAGCATTTGGACAAAGTGGCCACTGCCACTGGTGTTGATATGCTAAATGGCACAAGCACATGCATGGATCATCCGAACCATTTTCTGTTTTCTTTGTGGACTTCCGCCTGCTTGAATAATTCAATAAGATTCAAGCCAGGAAGGGACGCGGCTGCTTTACGGCCATTAGATCAGCTGGCGGGAAAAGGTGTCAGCGAGAGAACAGGCGAGAGAGAACGAGAGAGAAGTCATGTGACCTGAGGGAGATCCCCCTCACGTGACTTTGTGGAAAATCACCCGGCCATTCCCAGAAAGCACGAGTAAAGCAGAACGTCCTGTCCGTTGAAATACATTATAGAATATACGATGAGCTACACTGAGCAGTCACTTTATTAGGTACAGCGCCCTGACTTGCTTAATGCGGCATCATCGAACATTTTTATGTACATTTAACATTTTAATTTAAAATTTTAATTTTGAATTATATTCGTTACAAATAATACAATTATTATTTTTTTAAACTTCATATGGCCCATTGATGGATTTAAAAAGCGTGCATCCCCAAATCTGAATTTCCCCATTACATTAATGTTTTTCAGTATGGATTGCTGTTTTTTGCAAACACGACTTCTGGTTCGAGCTGGCAAAAGAGGATTGTATGAAGAGTAACGTACAACCTCAAAACACGTCGCCATTTTCTGATGGTCTTCCTTGCCGCCGATGAAAAATCCCTCTGGCAGGGCACGACGCAAAATAGTTTCCGTGCGTGCACGTCGCGGTGTGTTCCCACCGAGCGTTTACACGTCCCCCGATGAGAATCTGCTGTTTGCTTTAGTTTCGACCGACTTACGCTGTGGCTTTTTTTTTTTTTTTCCTGCGGGCCCGTGTGTAGAAACAAGGAGCTTGGACGCCTACGGCGGTTTTTAAGCGTTTTTGCGGCCCCAATGAGGAGAAAAGTATAGGCTGTGTTTCTGGGGAAGTGTGGCTGAAGTAAATTTCTGGCTTTCTGGCTTACTGTAACAGACGAGTGTTGGTTTCAGGGCAGCCACTCGTGTTTCGCCGCATCAATAATAAACCGCCGGCAAGCGTGCTGGTCAATAAGACTGCCATCGGCTATGACGGTAAACGACATCAGCTTAGTCGTGCCCGTTATTCAGCAGTTTATGATTTTGGTTGTTTTTAACAGCCATTCCTAATTGCTTCGCCTACGTAACTCGACACTCGTGTCGTTCGGGCCGCAGCTTAAGTACTCGCCTTGCCCGATCAGCACCAGAGCCAGATAAGGCTCTTTAATAATTCAGCGTGTTGCTTTAAAATGCAGTTTGTGGTCAAAGACAATCTCGTTAAGATTCGCTCTGGTTTCTGACCTTTAGCCGTAATAATGACGGCTAGCTACTCTGCCTGATAACTATCAACCAGGCATGGGGCACTTAATTCGAGTCTGGCTTTAAAAGGAAGTCGAGTCAAATATTTTTTGGGGCAATAAAATGTTCTGTGTGCCCCCACTAGTCTGATTAACACACTCAAAAGCCACAACATTATGCTAACTGCTAAGCTAACGTTTCAATTGTTCATTATATTGTCATATTTTTATTGTTCAATAAATCACCGAGATTAACCTAGAGGGGGAAAAACTTTTTCAAATTTCTCCCCAAATGAAGCTCAGCACAGCAATCCTGTGTGCTCATTTACCGGATCGTAATAGCCATCCCTATACTCGTCCTTCCCAGCCAGAATCCTCCGCTCCCATTGGTGGAGCCCGTATCGCACGATGATATCGGTCACCTGATGATCTCACGCTTTAGGTGATGTAGTCTTACAGCAGGTGAGTCATCAGGCGCGTCTTACTGGAAGCACATCGCCTCATCCATCCCCCGCCGCACGTTTTCATCTTCGATGCTGATGCTGATGCGGCATCGCCTGCGCAGCCTCCGTTTCTCCCTCCCCAACCCCCGCCACCTCCTACACGCGCATTCCCATCATATGCCGACAAACTGATATGAAGAAATATGGGGGAAAAAAAATACATTCATCCATATCTGTGGGTCTTACTCAATTCATGGATCAATGCAGGGAACCTTTCATAATTTTCTGCTCCCTGTGTGGTATTTTTTTGTGGATCTTTTCAAATTTGTATGATTAGAAATTTTTCACACATTGACAAAAACGCAAATGTTTGAGACTGAATTCATTTGTCTCGTCAGAAACTGGTGATAAAAATACCAGACCACCTATTGGTCCCTGAGACTTTTTTTGTGGGTCACTCCAAGGTATATCAACCAAATTTCACATTGCTAAGTAAATCTGGCTTTCGTGGCATGCCATCCCGTTTTCAATTGGCCCATGGAGCAATTATGACGAAGCCATGGGAAGTTTGCCTAGCAACAAAAAAAAGCTTACACGGACAAATATTCCTCAACGAGCTGACTTAGCTTCATACCGTGGTTCTCGGGAGGATCCCAACAAATACATCGTACCTCCGCACAGGCATATTATTATTATTATTCTTGTTTGACGTTGTTATTGGAGATCATTATGCGATATAATTATATCTATTAGCTGTGTGCAGCGCCAATGTCAATATTGCTCCACACGGCACAGAAAAACGCTGTCGGTCAGGTGAGGCCGTGAGAAAGAACCACAACATAAGTGAGCTGCATGCACTTTGTAATAATATTTGATCTACTTGATGACATTATCTCTTGACATATGGAAACAATATTTTCAATAAAAAAAAGTAAATCGGTGTCAATTGAATATGCAACATTTGAGTGAAAATGTCATTTTCCCACTAAAAAGCCTCTATTTGTTTCCTGGTGGTGCTCTTTGACGTAGGACTGACGCACAAAGAGAGCTTTTGTGTACTGCAGGTGTGAAGCTACACAAGGCTGAGCTAAAGGGTGTTTTATTCCTTCGAGGCCCCCCCCCCCCCCTTCTCTCTCAAAAAAGCCTGCGGGCCTGCTGCTGTAGAGAAAGGCCAGAAATTCTTACAACTTCCTCTCCTGATTTATTTGCATGTAACATGCACATGACTGACAAAATCAACCTTTTTAAAATTCAGCCCCCGAAGCAGGTTTCACGTTGTAACATGAAATTTGGTAAGCATGTCCATCATGGTGGGAACCGCAAAAAGTCTTAAAAACTTTCTGAAACTTAAAAACATTCAGCCATTTTTATTCAAAGAAACTATTATTATTTTTTTTTTTTTTGCGATTTTCTTCTACAGTGTCTACTTGACGTTTCATTTTAGTTTCAGAAAGATTGATGACTATAAAACTCAAAAGTTAATGAAAGGACCCACAAAAAAAGTCTCAAACCTATGCCTGGAAAAAAAAGAGTTGGTCATGAGATTCAAAGTGACTTTTATGATCATTTTAGCCATTTCAAGCAAATTGATCCTAGTCAATTTGAAAATTCAGCCTCCAAATCTAATTTCACTTAGCAACGTGAGGTTTGGTAAGCTTGTCTATAATGAAAGGACCCACAAAAAAAAAAAAAATCTTAAGAAGTCACGGCCAGGCAATAACTAAAGTCCCCGTCTTTGTAAGTGCTACCCAAAAAAAGGGGGCCTGTAGATTCATAGTGAAAACAAGCCATGCTGGTTTTAACATTAAGAGGTTCAGCAATGGAATATTCCCCATGGCGACCTTTTTCTAACTAACTTTAACGACCGGTGGTTCTCTTAAAATGACACGCTCATCATTAATTTTCTTTTGTTGGTTTACATTTTTATTTTTAATGTGGCCATAGCTCTCGCGGTAAGTTTTTATCATTGCCATTGGTGTCCATAAATCAACTGCCATATGCTCCCAAGCGCTCATCTTGGGATAATGGCTGCCTTTTAATAGGCTTGTTTGTATTTGCAAAGAAGCTTTTTGAATTCTAAACAGCTTTTAGAGTGAGCCAGAATGCCGCTATGCTCCTCTTCAGATTGAAAATAACATCTAAGTGTTATTTATAATGGAGCGCTGATTTACAATACGCCGTGTAATACGAGAGGGGGGCAGCACATTGCGTCCAGTCAACAGGTAGACGAGTTGGGCAGCGCTCCCGGAATGGAGGCTGTTAGTAAAACGCCACATCACCGACCTTTCCTCTTTTGGAAGGCTGGCCTGGCACCTTAAGCCCTCAGCCGCCCGCCAGCGTACTCCATTAAGCTGCTGGATTTGACTCATCTGTGTCTGTGTGCTGTTTGTATGCTTGCATATAAACTATAAAAAAAAATTGAAAAAAATCTGGGATTCCATTGGATATGATTTGGTTTGCGTACTAGATTAAAAGATGTTTTGAATTTTAATTCAATTTGATTGAATTTTATTTTGTGTAGTAGAGTTTGAAAGTTTGGAAAAGAAAATAATGGACTTTTTTATTTTTATTTCATCTTTTAATAGAATTTTAATTGAATTTTAACTTTGGTTATTTCACAAAATATTCTCAATCAATATTAATAAAAATTTTAAAATTAGTTTTTAATCAGATTTTGTTTTTGTTACTTATTTTAATCTTTTTCATTTTCATGTATTTTCGTTACAATGTAACACTGAATCCTTTGAAGTCTGCCGGGCGAACCGCATTTGTTTTCGGTACGAGCTGTCCCTCTTTTGGTGTGGTTAGGTCTTAATTCCACCGGGCTGTCCGTCACAGTGACTGTGTGGGCTAAAAATGGGCCAAACGCTGACATGTTTTGCTTTGCAATGAAAACACACGTGCGTTAATGCGAGCGAATGGCTGTGCGTCGTCGCGTGCTGCACTTTCCACGTGTGATGTGATTAGAAAGCAATTTGCTCCTTGACAACGTGACCCAAGAAAAACACACGCTTTATTAAAACGAAACAAATTACGACATTTGGGACGGCTCGATACATCACATGGACGGATTACTGTTACCACATCCAGTGTTTTATCGGGACCGGCGGTGCCACAAAATGTCTTTTGTTTGACCTACAATCTGGGCTGAAAAGCTTAACTGAACGCCATAGCCCTATTTTTGTACAATGTGTGTTTTAATGTTCCAGCCGCGTAAAGAATTTGGATTGTGTTCTCAAACATCGCTTCTTTTTTTTTGTCACAATGCCCATTAAATTGTCATCATGCACAAACTGTTTATTTTTTTGCATTATAGTCGATTATTTATTACTCTGTGTTACGTAACATGCTGCAGAGTTGTGTTAAAATATGAAAACTTATTTTGTGAAGGGGCCGCTGACTTATTGGGCCAAGGCCGTCCAAAGACAGTTGAGCTGAAATCCAACACCCGTTTGCTGCCAAGTGTTGCATCTTCACTTGGGCTTTTGGTAACACTACCACACTGACACCATTACCGCAGCGGCTCTGTATTCGTTGGAAAAACAAGACAATCTGCCGTTTGTTAGCTTTGTCGCCGTTTATTGAGGATTTTTGGTCTTTTGAGGAGCTGGCAGTTTGAAAATCGGAGAGGATCACATTCCGATGCTCGTGCCAATGTGTGCGACTGTGTGTGTTTGTGTGTGTAGAATTCAAGAAAGACAAGCCAAAGCGTTCTGCTGCAAAAGAAAAGACGAAGCAGATGCTCGTTCTCGGTGAGGGCGGCGGGACGGTGCCAAGAGACTGTTTCTGCTGGCACCATGTGTGTGTGTGTGTGTGTGTGTGTGTGTGTGTGTGTGTGTGTGTGTGTGTGTGTGTGTATGTGTGTGTGAGAGAGGCGGAAAGCGAAAGAGTAATTACTTTTGTAGAGGGATGGTGGGTTGTCTCAGTGCTGCATTAGTTGTGCCCTTATAAAGAAGGCGGCGGGATATACTGTTCTCCGACCTGAGTGAAATGCCATATTAAATAAACACCAAGCAGTGGGTGGCGTGTGTGTGTGTGTGTGTGTGTGCGTGTGTGTGTAAAAATAAAATGTAGCCCATATATTTTGGCTTTACGCTCCGACTCGAAGATTGAAGCTCAATCACGGCGCAGCGTTAAAATGTTTTCCAAAGATTGAACGCCATAAAGTCTCACTATGACATTTTCAGTACTACCTTTTACATGTTTTTTTTTTTTTTCAAGACCAAAACTAAAAAATGAAATTTAACAGTTGAATGTGAGTGTGCATATCTTTGTTTTAATTCAACTCAAGTTAAATCCAGTCCTAAAATGAAATATTAAGTGTATATAATATTTAAGTGGGCGTGCCCGCCCACCTTGTTGCACGTCGCTCACCACCCGCGGCAGGTGCCAAGAATGTGCCGACTTTCCATATTGCGAACGTGAGTGTTTGTAAGTTATGTCACAACAACACGAGCGGTCGGGCTCCACCGTGGAGACAATGCAGTGTGTGTGTGTGTGTGTGTGGAGCAAATGTAGGCCTGGGCCCGTGCCAGCAGTAGACACGTCGTATGAAGTCATCGACGTTCCGACCCGGAATAATCAAACTGTTAGGTGGACTGAAATGTTCAAAATATAGTTTTTTAAAAAAAAACGTTTTTCAATGCAAGGAAATTATATTGAGAAAAAAAAAGTTTGTGAATGCTTTCCATGTTGCAGGACGGAGGGGGTGAGTCAGAGGTCCAGAGAGAAGAAGTATTGAAGTAGGGGCCAATGTTTATGTTTGTGTCTGGTTTCTCGCTCTCTTTTCATTCGTACAAACAGCAAGCAGCGCCATCTTTTTTTTCTACCCCCCCCCCCTCTCCTCATCTATCCATCCATCCTTCCATCCAGTTGACAAGCGTCAGCGTCGCTCCTCGGCTTCCATCCACCTGCCAGTGTTTGCGTTATAGTCTGGCTCCGCGTGTCTGCGAGGGAGGGGGGGGGGATGAAAAGCCATCAGGTGGAAGGATGGAGGATAGGCGGAGTTGGAAAGAAAAGAACGCCTGTGGTACCGCCATCAAGAGTTTCCATCAGGGGAAAAAAAAAAAAAAAAGCCCAGACGTCTGTGCAAGCTTTATCAGGAAGGAGGGCGACTCGTTAGACAGCAGGGGGGATTTGGAGATTGTTGTGACTGGGCTTCCATCTAAGATGTACACAAACACCACAGAAAAAGCACGTGTCGCTAAATATTGCTAGAGAAGAGCTTACAAAATATTGAAATTGCATTTACTTGAAATGAACACAATTTGAAGGAAACCACCAACTGTTGGTCTCACCTGGAGTTTTTGCTGGAGTTTTACAAGTGAGAAGGTGTAAAAGGTGTAGAAACCTTTGACCTTTTCAGTGCACTTGGCCTTTTGTGAGTTCTCCTTTGCAGCAGCAGCTGTGTTGCTCTGCTCCTTTATAATGTCAAAAGTCACAGCCTTTAGCGGAATCACACCGTCCCGCCCACACTTTTCCACATATGAGGTAAACATTCTGTGGTTAGTGTACAAAACGTAACAACCTCAGCCCCCCCCCCCCCCATCTTGAGTTTTGTTTTTTTTAACCACTCATAATTTCAGTATGACTGTGAAATTAACCTCTGTGATGTACATTAGCACCATTTACAGGATGGGAGTAGAACAACATTGACTGCTCGATAATGACTTCAAATGGACTCAATTCTGATCCATTAAGATTACCTAGCCGATGATCTGCAACTATGAACGGTGTTATTTTAAAAAAGCAATCGTTGATAGGCCTTTGACGTCTATAGTCGTCAACGGCAGCGAATGTGTTCATAAATTGGAATCTCGCTAGCCGTGAACTTCCACCGCTGCCAATAGCGATTCTGACCTTTCTTTTGAGAGTTTACCACCCAACTTTGTATTTGAAAGAATCCCTACGAGGCTGCAAAGGTGGTGTTATTGTGAGCGAGTGGGTGTCCCCCTTGTTAATGGGGTCAGTGCAGCACCCCTGGGAGGAGGAGGAGGATGAGGAGGAAGAGGAGAGGGCAGCGAGGACACACTGTCCAAAGCTTTCAATTCTGGGGCGGCCAGATGAAAAGAAAACAAGAGCGCTACGTGTTCCATATGTCGGGGCCAAGGGTGAAAATGTGCTTTGCATTTGCTTTCCCTCTCCGGTGCCGTTTGATTGGGACGTCTGTGTGTGCGTGCATGTAAATTGAGTAAGTTGTGCTTTTAGTACTTAGATTGCAGGATTACTCAAAAACCGCTTGGGCGATATGTGAGTGGGTGGCAAATTCAAATTAGGATTTTTTTTTCTTGAAAGTGTTTGTTTTTTGGGATCGAAAAGTCAATTTGCTTTCTTTGTGAGTTTTTAATATAACTAATTAGATTTTATTCTTAGAATTATTTTTCAATTAAAAAAAAATATACAAAAAAAAATAAAGCCAATTCTTAACATATGCAACTTTTTTTGACAATACTATTTAGGAGCAATTATATCACTTTTTTTTTCTTTCAAACATTCACCTTATTTTTTTTGGGTGGTAAATCTCCAGCTTTTTGAACAAATCTGTTCCTTCCTTCCTTTTGGCTCTTTGCTAATCCACTTGTGGAGATTTCCTTCCCCTCAACAGCGAGACGGACACTCGCAGCACCTCTGGAAATCTCCTCCGGCGCTCAAGTTAAGGATGGAGTTGATTTTCTTGATTAGATTTAAATCTGTGAAATGAGACCTTAGACACACATGGGAGAAACACGGGTGAGGGGGGGGATTCGACTTATTAAAAAAAGCTAGTGGCGGGTGACACAGGACATAACATACCTGGCGCTATCCAATCAGAAGTAAGCAAGGGGCCACTTTTGATTCAGAACCGGATTTTTCCACGGCTCGGCTGTGTGCCCTTATGTGACCTGCGGGCCATATTTTGCCCATCCTCAGTCTAATGTGAGCTGTGTCAACAATTCCCACTTTGCAAAGATAATCACGCTGGATTTTCATTGGGTGGTGTAGAATTGCATCATGTGATTCTGCAAAAATATTTTGGTTAGTTACCTGAGAAGCGTCCAAATATTAGAAACATATTTACATAAATATAGATATATATTGTAAGGGGGGGGGGTATGCTGCTTTAATGGAATGCACGCAAGCAACATGTGGAAGCAGTGAAACATTTGACTCATAAGCAGCGCTCGGGAGTGTTGATTTTTTTTTTTCTTTTTTTTTTTTTTTTCCCCACCCAACTGACAGCTTGTCCTCCCATCTCAGCAGCTGTGTTTTTGTTGTCTTTCCACCCGTTTCATGTCTTTGTTCAGTGTTTCACACGCGCTTTTCCAGTTTATTTAATATAATTTTAATTATAAAATGAATTATTAGTCCAATTACAGATTTATTTATTTTTTTTGAAAATACATTACTGTCATTATTATTCACTGTGTGGCGGGTTGGAGAAAAAATATTACTGTTAAATATCGTCAATATGTTTTTTTCCATTTTTTAAAATAATATAATTTATAATAATAATCCAGCACAATTTAATAAATCTTCCAATTCTTTAGGTAACCTCTTAGACCGGCCTGGCTCCAGCATTCTCCAGAGGGGGAGCCCAGGGAGGGCATACCCCAGATGCGACTCACATCCTGGGGTACAGGTACACTCATCACCTTGGTATCACCAGGAAAGAGTAGGAAGCATATGTGTGTGTGTGCATGTGTGTGTTCACAGTGCAAGCCCAGCTAATGAGTCACACAATAAGTCACTAATCTTTGCCGAAGGTCTTGTGTTGTTTGGCATGGATATCAGTTACTGTGGAAAGACTGAACTTTTTCTTCACTTCCCCCTTTGCTGAAAAATTGCACTCACAGACGCTCACGCACCTCCATCAGTATACATCGATTAAGCCGAACTAGCAACGAACAAATTAACTACAATAACAAAGCTCAGTGACCCGCGAGGCTTTGCGCACATAGCCAATGTTGGTGCTTTCCCACAAGGTTGCAAATGGTTGCAAACCGTTTTTCTCCTCAAAGACTAGTAATAAAACTCTTGGCCCAAATCTCGAACGAACTTGAAACGTACCCTGACGAAAAATCCACATTCAGGCCGTGCGTAAACTGTCACTAACCTTTACAGCTACACAGGCTTAAGTCATAAAACCAAGTAACTAATTACTAATATTAACTAACTAACTGATCCTAGCCAGGGGCCACTTTGACCCTGATGCCCCCTCACCCTTGCATGGGGTTAAGTATGGGAATGTGAGTGTTAATTGTGGTCCGTCTTAGAAGTAATTGCCAAAATCCCCCCCCCCCCCCCATCATTTCATAGCAATAATACAAGTGTTCTTTTTTGTCATTCGCAACATAGACGCTCGGCTTGTTTTCCGCGACGTGTTTGGAATTCCGGAGAGCGCCGGGAGGTCAGCGCGTCTTTGGACCTCCAACCTCCCCCACCACCACCATCCACCCACCCACTACCACACCCAGCCTTAAAAAGGCACAAACCCAGCTATAGTTCTCCAGATATTCACACAGGAAGCATGGCAACTATGAGGAGGAGCTCTGCAGGAAGAACAGGAATGTTCATTTTCGGGGGGAATTTCCCTCTCCAAAAAACAAAAAAAAAGAAATCGTGAAACAATGCAAGTTTGTCACAGTCGGGTTTAAGATGATCAGGATTGTGCGTGACTGGTTGTCAGTAGATGACACTGCACAAAATGGAATACCATAAAAAAAATGACAATAATTGAATAATTTTCATTGGGAGCACAAAAAATTGTAGAAAGTAGAACAATCAACTTCCAATTCACAAGGAAGGATGGCCAAGAAGAAGAATGTTGGAATGGGCTGTTTGAAAAATGAGAGTCCTTGACCCTTTTTTACCTCCGGGGATGGATGATTGCATGAGTTCCCCCCCCCCCCCTTGGCCACTCCCTTCCCCCTGTAAAAAGCTTTAAGTACAAAGCATGTTGTTGGGCGTGGCATGCGTGTTACATATCAATTGATGACAAATAATGGCAATGAGTGATAGTGCTAGTTTAAAGAAGGGCTCGTCCGGGAGTTGAACCCGGGACCTCTCGCACCCGAAGCGAGAATCATACCCCTAGACCAACGAGCCACATGTGACACATAATTTTTTTTTATTATTGCAAAATTTTGCAAGTAATGGACACTTCCCTAGTGCTAACAACTCCTGCTAACAATAGCATTTAGAAGGATGGCATCTTGGAAAACATACAAAATTCGCAGCCTTGTTTGGTTTGAGTTATAAAAGAAAGTTTCGAATGGCGACTCGCCAGTCGGTTTTTGCTTATCCATGCAGTCTCACACACACAAATTGAACGTTACAGCCGCTAATTTCTTTTGATCCTTTCCCATGAACTTCATTAGGCTTTTTTGTTTGACTTGCTAAAGCTCCAAACCAAATTGCCTTCTCAGACCTTTCGCTCAACATTTCAACTGGAAATGCGATGATCAAGTTTCCGCGGGGATTTGATGTTTGGATGTGAGCGTGTGTGTGTGTAACTGGATCTTAGTTTGGAGGATTACACCAAAACTAGACAAGCAATATGTGGCTGAGTGGGTGGCACATCTTCAAAGGATGATGGCAAATGGAATTGCAGCCTTTTTTTCTTGCTAACTTTTTGTTGTCGCTCATAAAAATGTTGTTTTGTGCTAAGTATAATTTGCTATGGCAAAAATATTCAACGATTCTGACCTACAACAACATAACTTTTTTCTACAAAAATATGTGACAAAAATATCTGACTTCTTGAAAATATTTTATGTATGCTTAAGCATATATTTGTCAGTTTTTTATGTTTTTTTTTTTTGTTTGGAAAAAAATTGCCTGTTGTTTTTAAATCCTATTTTGGGGATTTGTGACATTTCTTGTCAACTTTTGCTGCAATTTTTGTCCAATTTTTTTGTCCTTTTTGCATGTGAAGGGGTACACAGAGGGTTGAAGGGTGGGGGGGGGGTGGCGGAGTGAAGACAGATGTGCCGAGAGATTGTAGCGGTGGGAAAGATTAGCGGGACAGCTGCGGGCGGCGCAGCTACTCTTACAAAAAAAAAAAGTTTTGGCTGTAGTTCAAATTTCAGCTGCTCCTCCCTGTGGTGCATTGTCGCTCTCTCTGTCTCACTCGCTGTGCTTGACATTTGCCAAATAGTGAGCCTGCAGTCCATTTGTGAAGGTCAGGCTTGACGTGACAGCCGTCAGGTGTGTGGCTGGGAAAAGGAGACGGTGATGGTGAGCGGGAAAAAAAAAAAAAAAAGGCATGTTTTGCGGGGGAATATATTCTAGAGAGAGAGAGAGAAAAGCGTGTGTCAGTCAACTGGCTTCAACTTGTCCCTTTGAGCTTACAAAAAAGCTTTTGTTTGGCAGCAGGACAGCATGTCATTTGGTCTCTCTTCCTGTTTGGCAGCCACTAAAGACAAGTGATAAGATGATAAGACACTCGAGTGCTGCTCGATGAGCTCGCCCGTCAAATGCAGTCCGCCCTTATCTACATTCTTTTATGTATAGAACTTTTTTTTTTCTTGAAAAGATGACATTTTTCTCTCGAGATACTTTTTCTTTTTTTTTAAGACTTGACTGGAAAAGATATGGTCCCCATTTTTTTTTTTATATCACAAATACATTTCTGTATTATATTCAGTCTTCACAAATGTGAAAACATGCTTGACATGTGTGTTTATAATCAATCACCTTCATGTATACTATAAAGGATAATGGATGGATGGATATTGACTGTGTGTGTGTGCGTGCCAGGCATTGACTTCATCACCTGACGCTGCCCGTGACCTCCAGGTTAACAAGCCAGAGACCATGTGCACACACACGCACACCTACACACACTCACACACACACACCAATGCAAAGCCATGGCTTGATGCTTTCCAGACACAAGCTACTCCCTGCCGCCGCTCGGCTTGGTACTCTTGGTACTCACACACACACACACACACACACACACACACACACACACACACACACACACACACACACACACACACACACACACACACACACACACACTCCCTTCACCACCAGCGCCTGCTTATCAAAGGTTTTTGCCTCTTCAGTTCCCATTTTCCCATGCACAGACAAAACATAGCAGCGGTGCCAAGGGGGCCGGCGTGGATGGGGGGGGTGGTGGTTGGTGTTGGTGGGCTTCCTGCACTTCACTTAGGCTCGCTCTGGAGGCGCTTACAGCCCCGCAGGCTTCCTCTGCACCTTCGCTCGGCGATGACAAGATAGAGGACGGGACGCACACACACACGCATTTTGACCTCAGGATTGGGATGAACTTTCTGAGGAGCGACATCCCCCCCCTCCCCTTCAGATCTGCCCTTGTTGCACACATATGCTCTCTCACACACACACACACACACACACACACATGCAAAAAGACACTCAAGCACTCCCACTCAGCGGCCTAATGTGAGATAGATGCTATTGTTTTGACGTGGCCTCGTAAATACATAGCGCAGGCTGACAGGTCCTATTAGCGCCCGTAAGCTGCTTTATGAATGTGAAGGCAAAAGTGCAATCCGTCTCTCTCTTTCTCTTTTGCTTATCGTTCCGTCTCTCTATCAATATGGCCATCTTCGTCCTCCTCCTCATCTTCCTCCTCCTCTCTATTAGAGACACATTGATCACCTCACCTGACTAATGGCTAAGGGTGTCTGGGCCTTTAAAAAGTAGCCCGCCACAGCAGTGCCAAGCTCTTCATCACAGTGACAAGTCAAATGGCTCCTCTGCTAATAAAGTGCGCCTGGACTCTATACAAGTGTGTGTGTGTGTGTGTGTGTGTGTGTGTGTGTGTGTGTGTGTGTGTGTGTGTGTGTGTGTGTGTGTGTGTGTGTGTGTGTGTGTGTGTGTGTGTGTGTGTGTGTGTGTGTGTGTGTGTGTGTGTTGAGAAGGTTATTAATGACTTAAAGTGGTTTAGTAGCAGGAGTGCTGGTGGTCTGCTATTCATATTGAGTAGTGTGTCCCATCTATTTAATGGCACAGCACAAATACTCCTGCACTTCTGCATGATAGTATGAAGAAAACACACAAACTGGCCAAAAACTGAAAGACTAAAAGAAACCAGAAAGTGGGAAAAGAACTGAAGAAGACAGCACCACAATTACAGTGCTGTTTTTCATCCCCTGTGTTCTTTTCCGTGTATTTATTTTCCTAAAAGCAGAGGGCAGCATGTGTTGTGGGGGGGAAACAAGGAAGAGGTGCCTGTGAAACTCTACCGCTGGATGGAAAACAGGCTTGTGTGTCAAAAGAAAGGGCTGGGCGCTCGTGTTGGCGAGGTACCAGATGAAGAAAATTGGCAAAAATACATCTCCATACAGTACATATGTATTTGCATTATTTTTGCGTTAGTGTAATTTCCCTCCATGCTGCTAAAGGGACTCATGCACTGTCATGCATTGTACTGGGAAGCATGTAAAATCCGTGGTGAATTTGAACATGACAGGTGTTGACAGTTTTTGACAAATGTTTTCGGGAAGAAATATACGTGGTTATATTCGTTACCTTTCTGTATGTTATGTGAGGAAGGCAAACGTGAGACTGGAGCGGCATCAGCCATAGAGGGAAGCCGAATACCAGCGTCATCAAAGCGGGATAGACTCATCAATGCTGGCCAGCGCTTAATTGGGGTATGTATTTTTATTTTTTTTTGAATGGCCATTGTTTATTAGTGTGCGCACATTCACAAAAATCCAATGCATTGTGCTTGAAATTGTTCTTTTGGGTAATGAAACTAGAAGAAGGAAAGGTAACTAGGAGAAAGTTGACAAGGAAGGTCGTGTGAGGTGGCGTTGCCATGGCAACTGTTTAGGCTTTTGGATGAGCCCCCAACCCACCCCCTTAACCATAATGGGGCTGGTAATGAAACCAGTCTGGCTTTCCTGGCTCGTAGGGAGAGACGAGTGAGTAACACATGTTTTGCTTTAGAACTTGTTTATGTTCATCCAACGGGGAGAGAGCACAGCCTATCAATTAAAGCCAGCGTCATAAAACGACGCAGAAAAAAAACAATGCAACTGCTGGATGGGATGTATGATGATGTTCATTTTTGGGTGGCTTTTTTTGTATTTTTTATGTATTAGACGCCCATCCACCAGTTTGAACAATAAAGTCAAATCTTTTGCTTTTAAAGTCAAACTATTTAAATTATAACTCAAAAGAATTGTTTGGAGACCTGCCTTGAAATAAACTAATAATTTTGGGGGAAAAAAATATTCCTTAAACTCAATTTGAACTTTAAATGTGATTCAAAAGTCAAACAAATGAAATATTGTGGACAAAATTTGCTACCACCGTATAATTGGTCACGTTTTATTGCATTTTAAGTGGCCTTGTTCTGATCTCCAATTTCGGGATTATGTTTGGATAAGTTAGGTTAGGTCGCTCTGACCCACGTCAGAGGTGGAGCTCCCTTTGGGGAATTCCCCTGCCTACTGCCACTATCTGACCCTCCTTTCTGGTGTCTCCATCGTAAAAAAAAAAAAAAAAAATAGACTGAATGGGCCCAATATTGTTAAGTTTAAAGTTAATATATTGAAGTAATTTCTTTTTATATTTTTAACCCCCCAAAAAATTCTCATTCCCACTAATATGTGCAATTCGGTGTGAATATAACATTTTCCCAGCACATTATTTTGAAACCCTCCAATTGTAAGTGTTGTCCCACCTAATTTCATCACAGTTCATTGTGTAGCTGCAGGAGCACAGTTGTTCTTTGTCCTGGCGTTGGCTCATGCCCAAACTCAGCCCTTAGGAAATTGTGGGCCAATTTTTCCTGCGTTGAGAACAGCAAAAAAAAAAAAAATCTCCCGGATGCCTTCAGCTGAACACGCCACTTAAAGGCAACATACTGTATCAGCTTTTCTGCATTTTTTTTTAACAACCAAACTCAAATAGAGCGCTTTGTTTTATTGCATCCACTACACTTACTGCTCTGAAGGGAGCGTTAAAAAAACAGTGCAGGAACAATACATGCACTATGGCGCTGCAATTTATACAATATCGGCACCAGCATCGGATTGAAAAGTTTGGCAGCTTTGACTGGAAACTAACGACCCTTGTAATATATTTTATATCTCCGTGCTTTTGCGATCACGGTTTATCTTCTTTGAACAGCGTATGCTTTTCGCACAGGAAATGCATTAAAAAAAAAAGGTTTGGACTGGAGGGAGAAATCTTTGGCTAACAGTTCTCATGAACTCTCTTGGCTCTTGAGAGCGTTTTGTATTGTACATTTGTTTTCTCTTGCCACTCATAAAAGAAATTCATTTAGCCCAATAGAAAAGCCTCAGCGACTCGTATAATTCCAAATATTAACATGGACAATTGACATGACACTGACCAATTTCAACCAATCCACCTCTGCTAGTTTGTAATTTATTGACAGTTTTTTAGAACAACTCCAACATGATCTACCCTCACAATAAGCAGAGCCCGACTCGTCAAATCCCGCCTGTAAATCCTCAAGGGGGTAGGCGGCTCCGATGTGTCAGAATATGACTGAGCGTTTGTTTTGCTTATCAATCCTGGCTACTCTGAGGCGGGAGGGGGGGAATATCTTGAGATACCAGGGAGTTTGGTGGGAGGCCAGTCCTTTCACAGCACTGTTTATGTCTTTGATCAGCACCACTACACAAACGTGTACATGTGAGCGCAGCTGGTACCGGCCTCGGTGTTGTATTACAATACTGGAGGAGGCTCCAGAATGACAGATGAACATAGAGAGGGGCCGTGGTAGAAAGGAGGGCAGTTGAGCCAGCGTCTAAGCACTTCTTATGTTTGCTATTGCAAGGCTACTGTTGTTGTGGAACAAATGCATTTGATCAGCAATGCTGTCCCGTCTTCATATTGTTACACTATATTTTGCCTATTGGTGGCAGGAGATCATGCCAAAGCACTACTTTTTGATAAAACTGGGCTTTGGCGCCATCTTGTGGGATAACAGCGAATAAAGCTAGTCTTATACCTAGTACAATACACAATATTAGTCCCCCAAGAAACTGCAAATAGGTGAATTTGTGAGTAGCAAATCCTAATTAGATGGGAGAAACACAATTTGGTCACTTTAGTTATTAACCTTTCTGACACCTCGAGTGATTATTTTTCAGATAAATGCAACTAGTGACTGTAATCCCTTGTTTTCTTGCCAAATCAGGCTTTTAGCAACATAATGGAACCTAAACAATTTAACATTTAAAATGTCACTACAGCGTGCCTTTGGCGCCATCTATTGGTGACACGTAGTAGTGCCGTATTTTCTATATAAAGCAACAGCGACACTTAGAGGCGCAAAAACTGAATAACAAACACTTGGGAAAATAAAACATTTTGAATTGAAGTGCAAAGCTTGTTTATTATGGGATGGTACAGAAGGTACAAATTTTTGTTTATTGTTGCTGTGTACTTTGTTTTTTTTTTTACTTCCATAGTGATTTGCTGAAGGTCTTTAGAGCTGAGTGTAGCGCAGGTATTTTTTCCCAGATGGGACCTCTTTAACGGTGACGCCATTGGGAAAAAGAGAGGCCGCTTCGGCATCGGAGACGTTGGGAAGTACCATGACTTTGTCTCCAGGCTGCAAAATGACAAAATGTAATCCGTGTCATGGTTGTGATAGATGCAACAAGCAGAATTTAGGGTAAAAAAAAAAAAAGGGGGGGGGGTCGTGGGGCCTACCTTCCAGTCTACGGGTGTGGCCACCTTCTTCTGCGCCGTCAGCTGCAGTGAGTCAATAACACGCAGCAGCTCGTCAAAGTTCCTCCCCGTGGTGGCCGGGTAGAGGATGGATAGCTTCAGCCGCTTGTCGGGTCCGATCACAAACACCTAGACAAAGATCACAAATGTCATTTTGTCTCAACGCCGAAAACTCAGCATGTAGCGAATTACGACAACAGCTAGTCACTTACACAGCGAGCGGTGAGCGGGATGCCGTCGCCGTCGATCTCATCGGGGTCCAGCATTCCCAATTTGTTGGCTAGCTCCCTCTTATCGTCAGCAATGATGGGGAAGGGCAAAGGATTTGAAGCCTGACTGTTGAAGGCCATCACATCCTGCACGCACCAACACATAAAGTCAATACAGAGGACAGCAACATCTTTTGTTGTCAACCTTTGTATGACTTTGTTTTGCTTGTGTCTTATTTGTTCTCTTTTTGAGTAGGTTTAGAGGGCAAAGAAAATAATTCCCATTTTTATTAATGATTGACCTTGTATAGGAAACCAAGTCAATAAAAAGGGATTTATTTGAACTGATAACAGAAAAAAGGTCAAGCGCCAGTGTGGCAAGAGAAGTAGCAAAACCACTAAAATTCAAATTTGATAAATGATGAACACGGATTACGTGAGCATTTTGAAGAGACTGAAATACTTATTAACTTATTTCATGATCTTCCAAGTTAGCCAGTCAAAAGGTTAAAAAATGACGGCGCAGTTCGATGACCTCGACAGGCAGGTTGTTGCTTGCGTTTTAATGTTATGCAACAATAGACGGATGTGGATGTGCACACACACACACACACACACACACACACACACACACACAGGTACGACCTGTTAAACAACGTTCAACGGACATGTGCATTTGAGTGCGAGTGCCCTCCACCTTGCTCCATCCGCAGTGATCCGCCACACTGTCGACAGATAGGGCGATCATTTTCACACCGCGCTTAGCGAACTTGTCGCTGAGGCTGGCGGCGCACGCCAGCTCAGTGGTGCACACGGGGGTGAAGTCCTTCGGGTGGGAGAACAGGATGCCCCATCTGCTCGTGAAAAACACACGCAAGGGTTTTATGTCACAAAGAAATAAAAAGCAAGAACACTTGAAAGAAATTTTAATGAAGGGCCTTTTAAAGCTTAATCCCATGGCCGTCACATGTGACTTAACATATGACTGAACACCACGACAGGACACGCTCTCGATTTGAAGGACTTGAAACGAAGCAAGCATGCATGTTATTGAGCTCAAGCAAGAACAAAGAGGCTGAGAACCTCAAATGTACTCCAACAATCCCAGATGCTTCAGTTTCGATATGAGACACAATATAAGCCTTGTGTCCATGCTGGTTCCAGATTTCTCTGTGTGCACTGAGCAAGATGAACCGCTCTAGTTATAAAATGAAAACAAAAATACAAGTACACTAACAAAATTTAAAAACAACTTTCAAGAAGAGGTATTCAGTTTCAACTTCGAAACTATTGATATGACTTAGAAGCACACAAAAAAAGTTACAAAATTCTAAGCAATCATAAAAAATATCACCAAATGCAATAAATGTTTTCCGATCATTTCCTATGACGCAACTATTAGTCATTGGGATTAAGAGCATTTCTGCATCTGCCCCAAAACATAAAATTGTACAGAGACCCATATCAGAAGGTTGAGTCAACAACTGAAAGTCACTCTTGCATAAAACACGTTCATGATAACTGGTTGGATTCACTTACGATTTGGCCAGGAAATCGTGAAACTTAATCCGGCCGATGGTAGTGTCGGCCTCGAAATTGGGGAACTCGTCACCCAGCAAGATTCCAGGCATTTTCGGGTGTTCTTTCAAAACTGACGCGTGGAAAGACGACCTACTCAGGGGGTCTGTGATCAACCCCTCACGCTCCACAAACCCGGAAGTAAGCCTGCTCCGTCACAATGATATCGACCAATGAGAGTTGAGCACAAAGAAAAACACAATTTCCCACAAGGCTATGCGATAGGACAACAAATATGGCGTCCTATGTCTTCACTACGTGAGAAGAATACTCAATCTTTGCAGTCGACGAGATAAAGAGGCGACAGCCTGCAAAACACTGCGGAGACATTCCCACTGCGGTGTCAGCTCGTCGCAACGACGCACGCCGACAAAATGTCTTCACCGAAGGCAAAAAACCCGGGCCGCGCCGGCAGCGGGAGTGGGGGGAGCCCGGTGCTCGGCGGCACCAACAACGGCCGCTTCGAGTTTATGTCGCTCACCAAGCCGCTGAGCCGGTCGTCGACACCGCCTCATCTATTCCAGCGGCAGAGCTCCGACGGTGCCACCGCTCGGCTCCGCGCCTCTGAGAGCCCCACTCGTCGCCGCGGCTCCAGCTCGTCCACCGGCTCCGGGGCGCCGGAGGAAGATGGCATCCGGCTCAACCCATCGCTCTTCCGCGTAGCCCTCAGCTCGCTGCTCGCCATCGACTTGTGGCTGTCCAAGAGTCTAGGGGTGTGCGCCCGAGAGGACTCGTCGTGGGGGAGTGCGCGGCCCCTCATGAAGCTTATCGAGATTACGGGCCACGGCATCCCCTGGCTGGCTGGAACCGCCTACTGCTTCTACAAAAGCGACAGTGCTGCTGGCCAGGAGGTCATGCTCAACCTCTTTTTGGGTAAGTACAAAAGTCACTGTTGCAAAGACTCACCCCAAAAATATTTTCAAGCAGACTCGTGCAAAAACTCCAAAATACATTCTTCTATGGTCACTTTCAAGGTCTTCTCCTGGATCTGGTCCTCGTCGGGGTGGTGAAAGCGACTGTGCGGCGACGGCGTCCTGCCCAAAACCGCATGGACATGTTCGCCACCTTCTCGGTGGACCGCTACTCTTTCCCATCAGGTCACGCCACCCGTGCCGCCATGTGCGCCCGCTTCCTGCTGGCACACCTGGTGCTAGCCGCTCCCTTGCGGGTGCTGGTGCTGCTGTGGACGGCCACTGTGGGGCTGAGCCGCGTCATGCTAGGGCGCCACAACGTCACCGACGTGGCTTTCGGCTTCTGGATGGGCTACTGTCAGTATAACCTGCTGGAGGCGCTCTGGCTTTCGCCTCAGAGCCTGCAAGCGCTGCTGGGATACGTGGCGTAACAATCAAAGATTGATGTCTTTTTTTTTTATTGTGGGAATGCTGAAGAGCAGTGAAGCACTTTTTTGACATGCTACTCCCTCCACATGACTCAAAAGATTCAAACCACTTCAACATTCAAATGTTCAGGACCATCCCAGGAGCCAATCATTCCTGAATTTGTACAGTTTTCACCATTGCACATTTTTCACTGAAACATTCCCGAATCATGTTTGACTTAACTCATCCTTCCACGTCATCTAGCCCCCCCCCCTCATTTCACATTCCAAATTTACTCCATTTTATTAGAGTTCATCCTCAGCTCTCAGAATTCCCACACAATTTCTCCAGAAATTGCGTTCTCTGATTTTATTGTAGCTGCACAACTGTGGAACATGTGATATGTTTATTGTCCCACAAGAGAGAGCTGTTGGTGCATTTGCAATACGTTTAGTCTAGCCCAGGTTTCTATAGTGCCTCTTTTAGGCAGCTTCAGCTTTTGCTTAATGCTATTGTTGTTCTGTTGCAATCAAGGCAGGGTTCTTTTTCTTACTGTAAATAGACTGTTGAGTCACGTGGTGCAAGGAACATATGTGTTATTCACAATCTATAGGATTCTTGCTTCAACCTGAATAAGTATAGTTTTTGGTGTGCATGTCATTTTGTATTTGGTGTCATTGAAAATAATTTCAAATCAATCGTTTCTTTTGTTTTGACAATACAGCTTATAATATTTGCTCTTATCACAAAATCATTTTGGATGATTATAAACTGTGTTCAGTCAAGAAGGCTATGAGGTGTTTTTCCTTTTGACCTATGAGGTGTAGTTGAAAATCAATATTGTTCTTCCTATTTAATATTTGTTTATTTTTTTGTTTTTACCTTTGGCCTAGGAAAAGGCTGCCATTTTGTGTTTGGTTCTCGCTTGTAGCAAATGTGAGCGACATCGTGCACACCGTGATCAAGACAACTGTGATCCCGATGCCTTCATTCTACTTAGTGGGGGAGACATCTTCTCTTTCTCCCCCCACCCCTTCCCTGAAATGTGCTTGGACCACCACCCTATGTATCATTCCAGGTAAGTGATTTTTGGATATTTTCAAAGTTTTTTTTTTCTCCACATTCCCATCTGTCCCCAATACATATCAGAGTTTGTGAAGAATGTTAAAGTTTGTAAACAAAATAATGTTTTATTACATAAATCATTTTATTTCCCTTCTTGTTACATAACTTCTCCTGAGCATCCAAATCTTTTTTTTATTTTTTTCTCCATTTGTCCTTGATGACCTAATAAACATCTATCCAGTGAGTCAATGTTCCCATCGTGTTGCCAAAAAAGCTGAGCAAAAGTCACGATCAAATTATGCAACAGATCAAGCAAATGTTAATTTTTATACAGGCTTTCCCAAACGTTAACATGTAGCCTACTTCACTAAAACAAATTATCCAGGTATCATTTGGACAGACATGACACCTCTAGCTATTTTATTTGGTTACTTTTAATTCATTGTTTGATTTTTATGCCGGAAAAAAAAACATCGTATAGAAGCATTTTTATTTTCCTTATTAAAAAACATGCATTGTGTGTCACTTTTTGAAACTTTTTTTTTTTTAGCCCCTCTCATACTAAGTAATAAATTCTTTTCACAGAACTTAAAGCGTGTGCATCCGTGCGTGTGCTCATTGTACTGCGTAATCTACGTGATAACGAAAAGTCAATAAGGATCAACGTTAGTGTGTTTGCGCGCATTTGTTTGTTTGAAGGGGTGGAGATCTGATCTGCATGTGTCTGGATATAAAAATGCCAATCCAAGGATTTGAGGACTCTTCTCGCCGAGCACATCAATTGAACATTTGGCTTGAGCTGTTATTTGGACCTTCCTAGGAGGTAGGAACTTCTAATTTAAATAACTCACCCCGGGATGTTCTCCAATGACAGCCATCATTTAATGTTTTACGACTTACTTTACAATTGTCAATGTGTATCAGAGATTTTTTTTTTGTCATGAATTTGCTCCATTTATATATCGCTGTGCTTTTTTTTAGTCATGTCAACAAGGAACCACTGCTTGAGATAGCGGCACAATTTTTTTCGCAAGCAAAAAAAATAAAAAATAATGTCAATTTTAGTGTTGTGCAATCTCTTATCTGGAAGGCAGGAATTCATCAGGTTTTTTGAGGACGGTAAATTCAGAATTTGTCTGTGGCTGGGCAGCTTTAAACATCACCTCCAATCACGTCACATTGATTGGGCGCCTGACTAAGATTAGAATAAATCATTAGTGTCGATGATCACTTAATAAGATATATATATTTTTAAACTATAGCTCCACCATGGTGCGCAGAGTGGCAGTGATCGGCGCAGGCCCGTCGGGGCTGAGCGCACTCAAGGCTTGTCTGGAGGAAGACTTGCAGCCGACCTGCTTTGAGAGCAGCGATGACCTTGGAGGTCTCTGGAAGTTCAAGGCAAGGACATAAAAAAAATACATAAGGATTAATAGTAATCATTTTGGCTTCTGGGTAAGTATTTTGGCTTTACTGCACCCGATTGAGAGTTTAGAAGCCATGGCCTTCTCTATGTAACGTATTCATTATTATTACTAGCCTGCCCTCTAGTGGCCAATATGCATACAACCGAGCACTACAGATAGTAGTCAGTACAATGGCATACATTATTCTACTGTATATTGATGCATGATGATGCACAAATTATTTAATATAAATATATATAATATAGGAAATATCATATAAAAAATAATTAAACTAAAAATGTATCATATTGAAGTACTCTAGTCAATCAAACTGAAAGTTTTGCTCACACCAAAGTGGACCTGGTTCCTCCGCAGGACACATCTGAGCCCAACCGCGCCAGCATCTACCGCTCCCTCACCATCAACATCTCCAAGGAGATGATGTGCTACAGCGACTTCCCCATCCCGGCCGACTTCCCCAACTACATGCACCACTCCAAAATCCTCAACTACTTCCGAATGTACGCCGACCACTTCAAACTGCTCCAGCACATCCGTTTCCAGGTAGAAATGCCTTCCTCGCTTGTTCGCTTACTTGGATCGGCAGTTTCCTCATATGCACGTCGCTTCTTCAGACTTTGGTGAGGAGTGTCAAACCCAGGCCGGATTACGCCCGTACGGGCAAGTGGGAGGTGGTGACGGAGAAGCGGGATGGGAAAGAGGAGACTCATGTGTTCGATGCTGTCATCTGTTGCTCGGGGCACTACACTTACCCTAACCTGCCTCTGCAGGACTTCCCGGGTAAGTGCCGAATTCTTTCCAGGTTGATTTTTTTTTTTTTTTAAACTCATAATCCTTTCGTGGAAACATTCCGACTGTTGCAATAATTGACCCCACAGGGCTGGACACTTTCCAGGGCCGCTACTTCCACAGCTGGGACTACAAGGGTCCCGAGGACATGCACGGCAAGCGCTTGGTGGTCATAGGCATCGGCAACTCAGGCAGCGACATCGCCACGGAGAGCAGCAAATTCACCGAGCAGGTCGGAGGTCATCTCCTCTTCCCCGTTGTCTTTGCCCACCATCACACGGACCCCCCCCCCCCCCTCACTCCTTTGGGTCAGGTGTACATAAGCACTCGGCGCGGAGCCTGGGTTATCCGCCAAGTGTCGGTTGATGGCCTGCCGGTGGACATGAAGTACAACACGCGCTTCGTGCACATCCTGTTCCAACTCTTCCCCATCAACTTCTTCAACTGGTTCGGCGAGAAGAAGCTCAACGCCATGTACGACCACACCATGTACGCCCTCAAGCCCAAACACAGGTACCGAATCAAACTGACCATTTCAAATGTGGAGCGTTATGTATTAAATCTGTTTCCCATGCGCTCTTCACAGGCTTTTCAGTCAGATCCCCATCATCAACGATGACCTGCCCTTCAAGATCCTGTCAGGTTCGGTGATCATCAAACCCAACGTGAAGGAAATTCGCGGCTCCTCCGTGATCTTTGAGGATGGCAGCGTCGCAGAGAAGGTCGGAAGGTTTCGGGTTTCAGCCCTCCTTGCATGTGATGTCATCACTTAATTGTGAAATAAGAGCAGTCGATAAGTGGAATCACGATTCTTAGCAATGGAATCGCTAGAGAGTAAGATTGATTTCAGGTGGATACTATTGTGTTCGCCACGGGATACAACTTCGACTTCCCGTACTTGCCCGCCAACACTCTGTACAAGTCGGGCCACAGGGTGGGTCTCTACAAGCACGTGTTCCCTCCCAACATGGAGCACCACACCCTGGCCGTGGTGGGCTTCATCCACGCCCTCGGAGCCATCATGCCACAGGCTGAGATGCAGGCGCGCTGGGCCGTGCGGGTCTTTAAAGGTCATCACGCCAAATGTGATGAGTTTTTTTTTTTTTTTTTTTGACATTGTAGCCACGGAGATGTTTTCTTCACATGTTTAGGACATAAGAAGCTGCCCTCAAGCCAGGCCATGGTGAAGGCTGTCGAGAAGGACACCAAAAATATGGAGACCAGGTAAAAGCTCCCAATGCAAAAATCGATAACACATCCATATAACACCCCCCATCGATTTGCCGCAGCTACATCATGTCCAGGCAGGCGCCACTGCAGGTGGACTTTGTGACTTACATGGACGACCTGGCAGGCGAAATAGGGGCCAGGCCCAGCCTACTCTGGCTCCTCTTCACCGACTACCCGCTGTTCAAGGAGGTCCTGTGGGGGCCCGTCACCGCCTACCAGTACCGCCTGACTGGGCCCAACAAGTGGGACGGCGCCCGGCGGGCCATCCTCACCCAGTTCCAGCGCTTGTACCAGCCCTTGAAGACCAGGAAGGTCAGTGCCGCACTCGTCGCTCAGAAGCTAGGTTATCGTCTTCACTAAGAGTCGGGAAAAAAAATGGTTCAATGACATGAAAGGTTGGACATAAGTATTTGGACACCTCCTTTTCATCGGTAGGTAGAAGAAGCGAACGCTGCGAGCTCGGGCGGCCTGTTCAAACTGAGCCTGGCGCTGGTGGCTGGAGGGGCAGCGGTCTACTACGTGCACATTCGAGAACCCGATCTCTTGCCCAGCCTCATGTCCAAATTTTTTCCCCCAAAAATATGAAACGTTTTCAGTCCGCTATCGGAAGGATTCGGAATGAATTATCAAACCATAAATAGCATCTATGCCGTGATGTTTTAACACTTTCAGTTCTATCAATTGATATATGACTATATCGATTTTATTGGGTCATATCCATATGTTATTACCATACAGTCTTATGGAAAGCTGGTTTTGTCATTAAAATACACATTACAAAGATAATTTTTAGAGGGAAGGCTGGAATAGGTTATTAGCATTTCCATTTCGTTTCATGGAAATAGCTAATCTGAGATACAAGTGTTTGGAGCATGTTCATGTAACGAATAAAACTCTTATCTCAAGTCATGATTTTTTTTTTTCAGATTCATCGTACCAGTTTTTTTGAGAGATTTTCTCTCTCGCTCACATTCATGTTGTTCATGTTGCATAACAATGGACAAAACATCTCCCGACCTTAGGAAATGTTTGCCCTCTTTCACATGCCATTAATCTGCAAAACACAACCCCAAAAAAGCCCACACCATATTATTACTACATGCATGATGACACATGATTCTTGCCTGAACCAATCATGTAAAGTTGTTATTGACTTCAAGTGAGGCCAGAATAAAACCTTGACTTACTGGCTTTCATCAACATTTAATTGGTAAAACGTGTTAAATACTTGACAAGTTGAAGACGCGCAACAAACTTATTTTCTGCTCGTACGCATGCTTGTTGTTAGCCATTTTTGCTTTTAGCTACATACTATTAATGTTAGCTTCTGCTCGCTGGAATTAATTTGTATATGAGCTAAGGGGTAACTAGCTAGCTAGCTAATAAATCCAAATTATAATAGAATTTTCTTGAAAATATAAAGACAGACTTGAGGATGACTTTTAATCTCAAATATACAATTTATTAATCCAACACATTATCAATTCTAAAAATTAATGAAATAAAAATATTTTACATCATTACTATTTTCTGTAATTGTATATATTCTTTCTCTGTGGTACATATACTCCTTTTTACTCATCACTTTGTTAACTGGCATGATTACACACACAAAAAAGCAGCCAGACCCTTTCCTATGTCGCAGTCAGTTCCATTTCCTGTTCTGTGCTAATCATGTCACATTTTGTCGTGCCGTGTTGTAGTCATGAGTGAAAACGCAACATTTTGACACAATTTGCATTCTTATTGACTGTTGTCTTCTGGAATGAAGCGTTCACCTGACTGACAACTCCAGCTGACAACTGATGCAAGAGGGAGGGCGTGGTTAATGTAAATAATCATGTACACACACACCTCAGACTGTATTAAGGAGTCTGATAATACACTTGTGCTGTTGTGAGTAGGAATAAAGTGACAAGAGGACATTTTTGTGCCTTTGAGGACTATACATCTTTCTGCCAAGGTATTGTACTTATTGTTTTGTGGGCAAACTAAAGATCAGCTCATTATGACAGAGAAAGCGAGGCGCTTCCTGCGTGGCATTAAATAACACACACATTAAATCACCAAAAATGATTCCCGAGCGCGGCGCCGCTGCTGCTCACTGCTCCCCTCTCCCCCAGGGGATGGATCAAAATCACATGGGGATGGGTTAAATGCAGAGGACAGAGCCCTTTGAGACTGCTTGTGATTTAGGGCTATATAAACTTGACTTGATTGATTGATTGATTGATTGTTTTATTTGTTCTCGTGGATACAATTCTTGTGTTGCATCAGCTACACTTACAGTTTGCTTTTGGAACGGATCGTTTTTCACACCTGATACTATTGCAAACAAGTAACAAGTATCAGAATTACTAAATATAAGGAAGGCATGGAGAAATATTCCATTGAATTTCTATCCATCCATTCATTTTCTCAAATGTCGTTCAAATGTTCCACTCCTTAAAACTGCTCGGTTGTCGACCACATTATAGCGTCTGAATGTACGACTGGAATGCGGCGCTTCACGCTTGGTAGCAAACACATACCATATTGTTGTTGTATGTATGTGTCGTCTTATCTCCAGCATGGTTCAGAAAGTAGCCGTGATCGGTGCTGGGATTTCGGGTCTGACCAGCATCAAATCTTGTTTGGAAGAAGGTCTGGAGCCCACCTGCTTTGAGAGCGGTCCTGACATTGGCGGGCTATGGAGATTCAAGGTTTGCTCGAGAACAGTGGTTCTTAACCTGGGTTCGATCGAACCCTAGGGGTTCGGTGAGTTGGTCTCGGGTTCGGCAGAGCCTCCGCTGCGGAAGGCGGAACGCACCTGATTTATTGTGTAAATTCAGGATGAGGCATATTTGAACCGGTCTCGCAAAGGCAACAGCACGAGTCACATTGATTTGCAGATGTCATTCATGCATTGTGTTTGTTTTGTACTTTGAACAAAGTGATGTTCATGCACGACTCATATTGTGCACCAGTAAAAAAAACATTGATGTCTTGAATTTGAAAAAAAAAAATCATTTTAATTTTCACTCAAGAGGGGTTCAGTGAATCCGTTGGGTTTCGGTACCTCCAACAAGGTTAAAAACCACTGTTCTACAATCAAAACGCTTTTGGTGGAAATCCACAAGAACTTGTTTTATACGCGACAGGAGGAACCCGAACCGGGGCGGGCCAACATCTACGAGTCAGTGGTCATCAACAGCTCTAAGGAAAGGATGGCCTACAGTGACTTCCCACCTCCTGCAGAGCTCCCCAACAACATGCACCACTCCGAGGTGCTGCTTTACCTGCGACTCTACGCTCAGAACTTCGAGCTACTGCCGCATATCCGCTTGCAGGTGGGTTGTGCGGAATCCAAGAATCCCAAACACCAAGCTGGATGGGTCAAGTTAGAACACGTTTTTCAAATTATGCTTCTGGCAACCATATCAACTCGTGCTTGTCACGAAATAAACAAAGGGAGTGCCGTGTTAAAGGAGATATACCTTTAGGTGGGTTTTTTTTTTAGACGTGATTTTGTCAAAATAGCCCAACGATCATTTTGAAACCATCCCTAAATGCATCCAAGCTTGCCTTTACGTTTGTTCTGACTTTATTCTCAGAATTCTGACTTTAAAGTCGGAATTCTGACTTCTGAGAAAAAAAGTCAGAATCCTGTCACCCCTCGTTTTTTTTCTTCTTCACTGGCCCTAATCCTCTTCCGTAAGAAGTCCGGCTAACACAAAAACAAAATTGTCACTTTTTTGGGGGGATTATTTTGGTCAGTCTATTTGTCACAGGCAGACTTTGACGTGCCACGCCTCTTCCAGAATTGGTGTGCAGGATGGGCGTGTCAAAGTCAGCATAAAAATCGTGGGTCACCTGAAAGTGCCAGACTGATAAAATAAAATCCAAGCTCAATCAGTCGATAACATGGTTCGGACGGTGGCCGTGATCGGAGCGGGTTCATCGGGTCTCACCAGTATCAAGTCTTGCTTGGATGAAGGTCTGGAGCCCACTTGCTACGAGAGCGGCCCCGATATTGGCGGTCTATGGAGATTCAAGGTGGGCGCCTGTTTGTAATGTTACATGAGAGTGTATTCAGACCTGTTTGGTCAGTTTACCGTGAAGTTAATTTGGGAAATAGTTAATTAACAGAGTATTTATAACTCACTATTATACTCTTTCCGCTCAGACACTTTTATACTGCGCAACTCTGAACATATAACAATGACAAAGTCTTGTAAATAGCTCGTCAACAAAACAATCTGATTGCTCATCAACCAAAAGTACATCCGCTGTTTGACAAAACAGAGGAACGTCAACATTCAGTCCAACTCTTGAATATTGATCAAGAGAGAAATCTTTTGCTTAATATTGCATTGAAGTGCATACTACTCTTGTAATATTGCAGGAGGAACCGGAGCCAGGGCGAGCCAACATCTATGAGTCGGTGATTATCAATAGCTCCAAGGAGATGATGACTTTCAGTGACTTCCCACCACCGGCCCACTTTCCCAACAACATGCACCACTCCGAGGTGCTGGACTATCTGCGCCTTTACGCACGCTCCTTCCACTTGCTACAGCACATTTGCTTCAAGGTGGTTCACCACATGAGGAATTAGTAGGACTGAATGAGCAAAGGGAATTTGTGTGTTATGAAGAATATTGTGGTGTCATTATCAAAGCACATTTAATGCAATATGTCCTTTTAGACCGCCGTAGTGGGTGTGAGGCCGACTCCAGACTTTGCAACCACCGGTGGTTGGGAGGTGGAGACCGAGCAATGTGACGGCCAGCGGGAGAGTCATCTTTTCGACGCCGTGATGGTCTGCACGGGACATTACACCACACCACACCTGCCACTCAAGGATTTCCCAGGTACGGATGCTCCTATACTAGCAGCATACATTTTACAGTATTTTTACAGGATTTATACTATGGTCTGATTTAGTTTTGACATATTCTGTTAGTCTATTTAAATTAGTAAAAAATTATCTCTGCACGTCAGAGTCAAGCGTGAACGATTTCTTTGTGCTTGTATTATACAGCCCTCTAGTGGCCAAGATGAGAACAACAGCTTTATTTTTTTATTTTTTTATTGAGCTTCAATAACAAAAAAACATTCAATATGTGCATCTGATAAAAAATAATGGCACTTCCATTTATTTATTTCAAAGAGGGAAAAAAGGACATTGATATCAAATTAGGCTCCAGCACGCCCGTGACCCAAATGAGGATAAGTAGTTCAGGAAATGAATGGATGGATGGATAAAAGAATCCACCCAAGGTGTTGTGTTTTGTTTTGTTTTGTTTTAGGTATAGAGAGCTTTGAAGGCAAATATTTTCACAGTTGGGAATACCGCTGCGCAGAGGGTTTACAGGGGAAACGGGTGGTGGTGGTCGGCATTGGGAACTCTGGTGGTGACATCGCAGTGGATATCAGTCGAGTTGCCGAGAAGGTAACGCCGTCCCCGGATGTCAACGGGGAAGCTAACGTTCACCCCACGCCTGTTTGTGTCGACCGTGTAGGTGTACCTCAGCACCAGGAGCGGAGCGTGGGTGCTAGGCCGTGTTGGTCCCGGCGGGCTCCCACGGGACCTCTTTGGGAACTCCCGATTGGACGCGCTGAAGAGGAAACTGTTTCCTTCATGGGTCAACAAGATGACGGGGAAGACGCGAAATCAGGCCTTTGATCACAGTCTCTACGGGATCCAACCAAAACACGGGTAAGGAGACCTTTTGACCTTTGTTTATTTCACTCACAAATTGACTGCTGTTCCATGCTGCGTCAGGTTTTTTTCCCAGGTTCCCGTGGTGAATGACGACCTGCCGGCTCGTATCATCTCAGGACGGGTTCAGATCAAACCCAATCTCAATCGCTTCGACGCTTCAGACGCCATCTTTGATGATGGTACCGTGGTACATAAAGTGAGTTGGTAACCATTGCCATCATATTTTGGTTTAGTGGACTTAAATTTCCTTTTTGTTTTCAGGTGGATGTGGTGGTGTTCGCTACAGGTTACAACTACAACTTCCCCTTCCTGCCCAGTGACCTGCAGGCCAAGTGCGCTCAAGGCCACCTTCACCGCCTCTACCGACACGTGTTTGCACTCGGCCTGACCCCGCCCACACTGGCTGTCGTCGGCTTAATTGATGGCTTCGCCCCCGTCAGCCGTATCGCAGAGTTGCAAGCTCGTTGGGCCACGCGGGTTTTTCAAGGTACATCCATCTTTCCATTATTCCATTCAAAAATTGGCTGTTTGTTAGCTGGCCATCCATCCATCCATCCATCCTGTTTTCTGATCCAGGTTTGATAAGTCTCCCATCACAGGAGGCTATGATGGAGGACATAGAGAAAGAACGGACAACCATGTCCAAATGGTATGGCACCATTCTTTATATTTATATTTTTATTATTTATACTACATGAATTAATCTATTTAAAATATGTTTAAAAATAAAAATTTTACTTATGAAATAAATTTCAGTATTTTCTCAAATTAACCCATTCTTTGTTTAAAATAAGTTTGAATGAACATTCCAGGATTGTTAATTCTTAATCCTTGGATTTTAGTTTCGTTAAGAGCGAAAACGCCCTGCTATTGGATCCCATCCCATACATGGACTCCCTTGCTGTGGACGTGGGGGTTCGACCCAACGTCTTATGGCTCTTCCTCAGCGACCCCAAGCTGGCGTGGCAGGTGCTGCTGGGCCCGTGCAGTTCATACCAGTACCGCCTAATCGGGCCAGGGAACTGGGACGGAGCCCGCCGGGCCATTCTCACCCAGTGGGAACGTGTGCATCATCCTTTCCGAAGCCGGAGGGCGGAACCGGGACCAAAGACGAGAATGTCTTATGGGCTCATTTGGCTTTTGTCAGGAAGTGCCATCCTGACTTTTTGTTTCTACAAAAAATTTCATCTTCATCAATCCCGTTTTTTCTCTTAGATCAATATGGAATGTTTTGTTTTGTTTTGATTTGGAAAATATACTGTGAATGCAAAAGTCCACACACCCCTGCCTTTGTGAAATAAAAAACATTAATTTGATCTATAACCCATAAAACTGAATATTTGTTTTGAGAGGAAGTAAACAATAGTGAAGACGTGGTTGCAGAAGTGCATACACCCTCTTACAGTTGAGGATGTCGCTGTGTACCCAATCAACCAATCACGTTCCAACTGATGTTATACGAGAGAGACCACACCTCTACCACATTGCCACATTGCAACTTCAACTAAACTGTTTTAATACATACATCAATTAAAACAATATAGTTTGTATTATATTTTCACTGCAATATGAACGAGCCGTTTTTGACATTTTTGATTTTATTTTATTGTAATTTATCTAGGGGGGGGGGGGTTATTTTGTTTGAAGAGCCCTCATTTTTCTTATATAAGTGTACCTAATGGAGTGTCCGGTCCGAGACTTGTTTGTTTTTCCAACAGATCACGCTGCCATGATGAGTTCAGGGGTCAAAGTCGGGCGCGGGAGACTCCAGCACTCCGCCCACTTCCAAGCGTCCCTGCGAGCGAACAACAGCACAAAAACACAAGTCTCTCCCTTCGTCTTGAGTGCAAAGCTGGTAAGAATGCGTCAACGGTTCTTCTTGTTGCGTCATTTTCACTCGCACTATTTGAAGCCACAAAAGAAGCCAAATTGGCTCAAGTTTGCTACGTTCACTTGCAGTCTTTATCGTTGGAGATTCCAGCTGCCATATTCGGGAGTTTTTTTAAATTGTCTAAGCGATTTGCCTCTGAAGTTTGACTTACTGCTAGTGTTGCGTGCTACTGACGTTTGCAAAGGGTGAGTGCGCGTGTTTTGCGTGGAGCAGCAAATACACTTTGAGTGCTACTTTGTAAAAGCACACATCGTTTTAAAGAGCACATTTGTTGCTGGGCAGCGTGCAAGAATGGCAAAATTACTCACTGTGTGCACCAGAAGAAGGGAAATAAGTAAAAAAATAAAAAAGCTTTAATATTTATCGACCATATGTTGCTCAAAGCGCTTTACAAAGTCAAAACTAAATTAAGAGTGATTCAACCCTTTAGTGAAGTAAATAGAATCTTAAATGTACAAACGTTTACAAAAAAATACTCAATGATATACTGGACCAATTTGGTGATTATTAAAGTCCCGAATATGCGAATCAGTATGTCTACATATGATTAATAACCGTGAAAACGATTTTACAGTTGTCAAATTTCACCAGTAAAAACATGACACATCGGTTTCCTTCAAACCACCATGATTCAGACTTCAACTTAAAGTGACTTCCCATTGGTGTGATTTTTTTTTGTGTCAACATCTCGTATCATGACTGATACATTAAAGGGCGTTTTTGACACATTTGCGGCATTTGTGCAGCTTCAGCATGCCTCGTCGTGTGGCTGTGATTGGAGGAGGTAGCTCTGGCCTGGCCTGCATCAAGTGTTGCCTGGACGAGGGTCTTGACCCCGTCTGTTTCGAGAGCAGCGATGACATCGGGGGACTGTGGAGATTCAAGGTGGGTTGAATGCACTGGAAGGAGAAAAAAAAAATCATGCATTTCTGATAGCATAAAAGCCTTTCTGGGCTGAAATGATTTTGTGGTTGCTCTTGCAGGAGAACCCCGAGCCGGATCGGGCCAGCATCTACCACTCCGTCATCATCAACACTTCCAAGGAGATGATGTGCTTCAGCGACTTCCCCATCCCGGCCCACTTCCCCAACTACATGCACAACACGCTCATCATGGATTATTTCCGCATGTACGCCGACCACTTCAACCTTCGCAAGCACATACGCTTCAACGTAAGCACAAATTCCTCCGCCAATCATAAATGTGGTTTTCTTTCTTTTTTTTTTTACCTTTTTTCCCCCCTGTTGTTTGTATCGATTGACTAGATTTATATTTACTTTCTCCCCTCTGCGACTTCAATTTTATAACCTTTTTCCACTGCAATAACACAAAAGGGGTATAAACAACTGATATAAAAGAGGACAATAGCATCATTAAACAATCTATGGCTGCTATAATGTTACATACCAGTCGTTTAATCTTTTTTTTTTTTTTTTTTTTTTTATGCCCTCAGACCAAAGTCCTGCGGGTGAAGCAGCGGCCTGATTTTTCCCGTTCTGGCCAATGGGACGTGGAGACAGAGAACCAGGAGGGCAAAAAAAGTAAACACATCTTTGACGCTGTGATGGTCTGCATTGGACACCATTGTCATCCCAACCTCCCTCTCCAGGACTTCCCAGGTACTAGGTTGAAAGCAGTTTTCCAAAAGCTCTCCAAACTTCCTTTTTTCATGTTCATGAATTCAAATTTCAAATGAAAATTTGTGGGAAAATATTTAATTAGAAACCCAAATTTTTTTACTGAAATATTCCGTAAAAATTAAGCTATTGCAATGTTATACTAATGCCTTTTCAGCAATCAACCTTTAGTGTCCTTATGCAACCCCATGATCAAGCCCTCCCTCTAGTATTACTTTCTTCTTGAACCTTCACCTCATTCCAACTTCCAGTGTGTGTATAATGAACGATCAAAGTGTTATTTTCTCTATTAATGATTTACGGTGGATGCTGTTTTGTCTGAGTTAGGCTTGGATACGTTCCCGGGAAAATACTTTCACAGTCGTGACTACAAGACGCCCGAGGCCTGGCGGAACAAGAAGGTGGTAGTGGTTGGCATCGGGAACTCCGGAGGTGACATAGCTGTGGAGCTCAGCAGGGTCACCAAGCAGGTAGAGTGACCTTTGATGATTATCACCGCTACTCAATTGATACCTTCTCGTTCCCTTCCAGCTTTACTTGAGCACCCGGAGGGGAGCTTGGATTCTGAACAGAGTCGGGCACAATGGCGTGCCTCTTGATTTGGCCATCAACAGAGCGGTTTTGCTGATCCGGAACCTGCTTCCCTTTAGACTGGCCTGCAGCCTAGGAGAAAACCAACTCAACAAGAGGTTTAATCACAGCCTGTACAGCTTAAAGCCCAAGCACAGGTACAACAACATCTGTGAGAAGTCCCTTGATTCCCGATTGAATTCAGTACCTGACATTTTTCATTTAAATTCAAGAGTCACATAAACAAATGTAGTCCTCATGCGATTGGTTCTCAACGTATCAGGTTGTTCAGCCAGCATCCCACCGTGAACGACGAACTCCCCAACCGCATCCTGTCGGGAACGGTGCAGGTGAAGCCCAACATTTGCCGATTTGAAGGCTCCACGGTGGAGTTTGATGACGGCAGTGTGGTGGAGGACGTGGACCTGGTGGTAAGTCAACGAAAACAAAGTCTTCATGTTGTCATCGTGGCACAAATGAACCTTGTTTGGTTTTTGTGTTCAGGTTTTTGCCACCGGCTACAAGTTTTCTTTCCCTTTCCTGGACTCGCACGTGACCGCCGTGTCAGACAACAAGGCGGCTTTGTACAAGTACGTGTACCCCCCTGAGCTGGAGCGCCATACCTTGGCTGTCATTGGACTGGTGCAGCCACTGGGGGCCATCATGCCCATCTCTGAGATGCAGGCCAGGTGGGCCACCAGGGTCTTCAAAGGTAGGAATAAGAAATAACAGCGTACAAATTCTTTGTGTGTTTTTCAAGCAACCTTCTGCTCTACAAATAAAAACCAGTTGAGTCTGCTATGAATGTTCCTTGCAGCCACAGAAGTTCTATATACTCAAACTGTAATGTAACCATTTCCGCCCCTAGTATTTAGTTTTGCATGACATGATGTAAAAAAGATCAACAGATTAGTATGTACATTTCCCCGCCTCTGTCAGTGTGTTAAAACAAGCTAACTTGAACTGTCATGTTTTGTGACGTCACCAGGCTGCATCAAGCTCCCTCCAGTGGCTGACATGCTGGATGACATCAAATATAAACAGGAAACCATGGCTGACAGGTAACTAATTGTGTTATGAAAAAAAAATATTATATGGCCATATTTCACCAGCGGATGTAAATATCTAAGAAAAAGTAAAGCTCTATAAATTTTGCATTTGTTTAAATGGAGAAAAATGATTTAACGAATTGAATTATGCACTTGGTCATGGAATAAATTAATGTTGTGAATGAAAACACCACAATTTAAACACTGAGGCGTTTGTCTCGTATTTTCAGGTACGTGAGCAGTCAGAGACACACCATCCAAGTGGACTATTCGAACTACATGGATGAAATAGCCACACCGGTGGGCGTGCGGCCCAATATTACTCGACTGATGCTGACCGACCCGAAGCTTGGCCTCAGCTTGCTCTTCGGCCCCATCACCCCGTACCAGTACCGTCTACGAGGGCCTGGCAAATGGGCCGGAGCCCGTCAGGCCATACTGACACAGTGGGATCGGATGGCCCAGCCCATGCGGACCCGACCGAGCGACCAACCCAAATCCCAAAGCTCTCTGAAGTGGCCTCTCGTTGTGTTGTCGGCCATGGGCGTGGCCGTGTATGTGAATAGAAGCAACCTGGCTGCTTTACTACAAGACCCTGCCGGGTTTATGGACTGGGTCAAGGTTCACCTGCCCACACTGGGCCACTGAAATGAAGATAAATAATGACACACATTTAAATCTTAAAATTAATGCACCAGGTAAAAAGGAGACTAAATAGTAGATCATGTTTCGATAAGACCTGTTTTGTTGTAGTAAAATCATATCTATTGTGTTCTTTATGAGATTATGCACGTGCATATGTTGATGTTATGACCACTCATTTATATAATTGCACAACAGGAGGTACACCAGGATTCACCAAATATAATTGTGAAAAGGCAGCTAATTAAAAGAATCTGAATTCCAGGTTACAATGATAATAAAGCCATAAAATGAATCTTATCGGTCTTAATTTTCCGTATGAACTTTTTCAGAGTTTGTCTTAAAAATGCAGAGATAGTATGTGGTGGTGGCGAAATAGTGCCACCTACAAAGTCTCCCAAGAACTCAACGCCTGGCGCAGAGACTGGGTAAAAAGGAAAAGGGGGAAAAAAAAGCGCCACGATGCTGAGTGTGACCCATCCAACACGACAAAATATGGAGCTTTTACAAAGGCATTTTAAACGTGTGTACTCGTCACAGGCATCAATTATACACATTCACATGAATTTATATTTGATTAAGAAATATTTTAATTAACTTTATACGACGGGTGGCTGGTGAACGCCGGTAGAACCCGGAAGAAAATCCGAGCCGCGTGATTCGGTCACATTCAGGTTGCCAGGTTTTAGCATGTGCGAAAGAAGGCGTCCCGAAATTTGACACATTTTCGTTTTAATGATCGATTATCAACATCCACTTGACAGCACCGCCTCCACGCAGAGGAGAATCTTTAGTGACAGACTTCTGTCATTGACAGACTGGGGAAATCCTTCCTCCAGGGAGCTTTTTGAGTCTACTTTGAGAGGGAACACTGGTCTGTCATACATCTTGGAATTATAATTTATTTTTCTTCCGCAGAGGAAAAAGTATTCTAGTATTCATTTCGTATCTAAGTTTATGGTGACTAGATCTAATAGTAAATATTTTTTTTAAATATGTTTCTTTTTTATTTATTTATTTGTCATGCATGGTGTTGTTTTTATTGTGGAGGCTATGGGACAGTAATTTTGCTTTGTTTCCTTTTTCCTCTTGTGTGAATAAAGTTGGGGATCTATCCTGAGCCAAAGAATACCACATTGTGTCCATCTTTAAAAGTGATAATATATCCCATAAAAATGTTGGTTGAGCTGGAGAACTCAAAAGTATATACCTGTTCATACCAGTTTCTCATGAAAGCATAAGAAAATACGCACAAAAATTGTCCATTTTACAACAAATGCTATCTAAAGTGACCAATTCTGAAATAGCCCTAATAACATAGATATGCTTTCTAAACAAGTTTAATTTTACAATCCAAACTAGTAATTTATGGACAGTTGATAAACTGTTCCAGGGAGAGAGAGACAGGAAGCAGTTGAGGGATAGGATGAGTTAAATCTGGCAACCTCCAGCATCCATCTTTGATTGTGCGACGGGCCGCGGCGAGAGCGGGGCCTCATTGCTCACTCACCTTAGCACAACGCTCCTGATACCCGATAAACGGGCGTGGACGGACCCGAAGAGCTAACCGGACAACGCCGTACCGGCTCCTCCGCTCGAAACCCGAAGCCACGAAGACAGTTCGACCAGCGAACCGAGGACGTGGATTCGGACGCCGTCGCAACCGACGAACCGAGCGAGCTAATTTGCCGGATCCGGGCTAGCCAGCTTTTGTAATCCGCCGGCGAGACACCCTAAACTCGCCCCGCCGCTTCGAGCCTTACAAGCCAGGATTCCAATTAAAAGGCAAAAAGACCAAAGGAAGCACCGGCACTGGCAGGTAAGACCACTTGTGTCTCTTGGTAAATTCAATTTTTATTCCCCCGTGAGTGTTAGCTCGCCGCTGCTAGCACGCTTTCGGCCACTAGTGAGGGGCTCAAAGGATGTGATGGCGACAGAAACGAAACCACGTTCAACCAACATTCCAAGCTGTGGTGGCCTGATCCCAAACCAGTCCACCTTCCCTCACATAATACTTATCCATTAAATGACTTTTGCATCAACTTTCATGTCGTGCACTGTAGGTTTTACATGCTTCAACTGTGCCCACCCCCAGTTGTGATTTGAGCTGGGAGGGCCTCCGACGTGCCGCCGGTATGAGGCACCGGGGACCGCTAGGCTAGCTCTTGGATTGTTCGGGAACACGAGTCATGTGTTTTAATAATGCACTTTTTATTTAATCGTCGCCGCCATCTTATGGAGTCCGTACAATGTAACGGGTTGCCTGTTCGAGTCGTCTGTCAAGCAGACTGATGACTTTTAAAGGAAAGAAAGGGGGAGAAAAAAACGCGTGGGAGGGTCCCAATCGATGTCACTTTGACAATCAAGCTTAGTAGAACGTGAGGAAAGACTCATAATGGATATTGGCTGATTGGTCACGCCAACTAGGGCCTTAGTTTAATAAAAACAAAAAAACAAGATCAAAGTCTGAAGCAATCAAGACAACCAGGGTCACACTGTAAAATAAATTTAACTGTGCTATATGTCCACACATCAGAGTTGATTGCCATTTGGGTAGCGGTTAAAATTGAAACTTGTCAAGGGCGTGACCCACTTAAGTAAGTATCTGTCGGAAAAGCCTTCATTTATTATGAGATGTTAGAGATGCCAATGACACACGCCGCAGCTGACCACAAATAATAAATTGCAGATGTATGTGTGTGACATTTAATGTTGTCAGCACAAGTGTCTTCCAAGCAGATTCGGGGGAGAAAAAAAAGACCCCTGACTACAGTATAATTGATTGTAAAATCTCTTTGTCTCATTTTCATAGGAGCTGGTTCCGGTGGCTAGGCCAAAGGACCAGACTCAATGAGTTTCAAGCGAAATGTCCGAGAAGTCAGGGCAGAGCACCAAGGCAAAGGATGGCGGCAAAACAAAGTATGCGACCCTTAGCCTCTTCAACACCTACAAAGGCAAGTCTTTGGAAACCCAGAAAACTGCAGGTAAGACCTCGCCTGACCCTCCGTAAAAGTGTTGCATTCCCAGGCTCTTAGATTGACACTGTCGAGTATTATAACGGCCTCCTCTTTGCACATCAGTTGCTGCTAGACATGGGCTGCAAAGTCTGGGTAAAGTTGCTGCCAGCAGGCGCATGCCCCCTCCGGCTAACCTGCCCAGTTTGAAAGCGGAGAACAAGGGCAATGACCCAAACGTTAACATCGTCCCCAAAGACGGCAGCGGCTGGGCATCGCGGACCGAGGGGGGAGAGGAGAGGTACGGTTTTCACTTTTGGTTTTAGAGGTGACTGTGAAAGTTTGGCTTTTGACGGTCTCCCTTGAATTTGTTTACCCCAGGCAACAAGAAACACCCCCACCCCAGGCCAAGCCAGTAGTGGTCCCGCCTCAAGAACCTCCTACAGGGGCAAGCCGCTCCTGGGCGAATAGCAAGCAACCGCAACTAGACGGTAAGAATTCAGGATGGGTTTTAATTTCACACTTGATTGGTGGGCTGACACCCCAAAGAGCCAGCTGTTTGTATACAAACCATTAAACTGTGAATTTTGTCCCCGAATAACCTCCCATGTAAATATTTTTTTAATGCAACTGAAAATGTTTCATTTTGGGACAGGAGCTCCGCGCGTGAGCAGCCATTTCCACCAAGAGTTCCCCAGCTTGCAGGCGGCCAGCGATGGCGAGAAAGACAGCCAGCAGGAGGAGGACGAGGAACCGTACGGACCGGGCCCCAGCCTCAGGCCTCAAAGTATGGCCGTGGTGGATTTATAGATGTCGTTCATTGTTTGTTTGGAGCCACGGGCCGCTTAATAAACCCATCTCCTTGGTCAGATGTCGGCAGTTGGCGCGAAGGTGGGGGGAGGAATTTAAACGCGGCGTCCAGCCCCTCCGAGATGGACAACAGGGCCCCCGAGGACGGAAGCGCGGAGCCCGATTCCTCCCCGACCCAGGAGGACGCCGACGAGGCCGGCCGTAACGTAACCACTGACGGCCAGAAGGAGAAGCGGGACGGCAGGGACAAGCTGCAGGCGTCTCAGCCGAAACTTAACGGGGGCCAGCAGCCACCTGCTGGGGTGCCCCCCCACTTTGACCCCACGTTCAGGAGCATGATGCCACCTTATGTACGTCTGCCACCGCAATGTGAAACCGTTGCACTCGTTCTATCTCACCTTTGGCATATTTTTCCTGTTTCAGATGTTTCACGCGTACCCTCAAGTGTCCCAAGGCCCGAGGCAAGCCAATGTCCTTCGATACACTATGCCACAAGATGGCGTCAGGTGGGTCCCTTGTTGTTTTCCCCCCAGTGCCAGGTGGTGCTTGGCATCAAAGTATGATAATCATTTTGCGGGTGTCTGAGGGCCTGTTCATCACTTCTTTCAATTTTAATTTCTGTTTGAACCGACCTTGAAGAAAGGGGGGGGAGGGACTCGATTATGTCGATGTGATAACTTCGATGCATAATTTTGCTTCAGGGCCCCTCGCTCGGCACGACCGCAGCAGCCTCCGCCTCAGGCTTGGCTCCAAGATCCGGACCGACCTTCGATCGTAAGCGCAACGGAGCTCAAAGAGCTGGACAACTTGGACACTGATACCGATGAAGGCTGGGCAGGTCAGTAAAACTAATGTTTGAATAAGTCCTTGTGCTTTTTTTTTTTTTTTCTTCCCCTAATTGACATTTTATCTATTTTGCATTCCAGGAGCTCAGATGGAAGTAGACTACACGGAGAAGCTGAACTTCAGTGATGATGAAGAGAACCAAGCTGCTAAAGAAAAAGGAGCAAATTGGCAAGTGTTTTACTTAGTTTTTCTCTCCGTCACAATTAAAAAATAAATAAATATAAAGAAGACAGTGCTTATATGCTTATTTTATTACTTTAAGACTACGTACTTTGAAGAAAATCTTGATTTTGATCACATTTGTTAAATCTGTAAAGAATGTCCACCCTTTATTTCATTTGTCCTTTTTTTTCCCAGGGAGTGGATGGGCAAAGTGGAGCGTATGAGATCGCGTCCCCCTGACGGTCAGGAGGGTTCAGATGAGCACGGAGACGGTAAAACATCATGGGCGGACAGTGTCGATCCCAGAGCTCCCTCGCCTGGCACCGTGGGCCACTACAACAAAGGATCTGCTCTGCAAGACTACCAGGTAATCACGCACTGTGCAAATTATACAGTGGATAAGTCGCATAATCAATCCCTACTGTTGTATTTGTTCCCTAGGGCGGCTCTCGCGCAATTAGCGGCGGCGCCCAGCGTGGCAGCAAACCGCCGTCCGGAGTCGCTGTTGCCGACGAGGACTCGGAGGCTTGGCGGCAGAAACGCAAGAAGTCATCGGAAGTTTCCGAAGCCGTTGAGCGGGCGAGGCGCAGGAGAGAGGAAGAGGAACGCAGAATGGAAGAGCAGCGCCTCGCCGCGTGCGCCGAAAAACTGAAACGGCTTAACGAGAAACATCGCCAGTCGACCGAGGGTCAAGCCAGTCTGCCTCAGGCAGCTTGCGGTGAGGGTTCAGCGCCACAAGAAGAAGCCCAGCCAACTCCCGAGCTCGCATTGAGCCCCGCGCCCGCAGTCGCAGTTTTACAGCCACAGGCCTCTGTAGTACAAACTCACCCACCTGAGAGGGCGGACCACGATGGGGCGGGGAACAAACTAGAGCAAATCGAATCAAACGCCGAGGAAGAGGATAAAGAGGAGGCACCCCTATCCCGTCGTCCCACTTCCCCTGTGCCTGTGGTCTCGGCCCCCGAGCAGCTGACCGAAGCAGTGAGCGCCTCGGCAGAGGTCGAGCAGCTCGGCGACGAGAACCAAGCTGAACGGACAACAGTGCCTATCCGAGACTATTTCAACATGGAGGACAACAGAGGTGAGAGAAAATGTCAGACTGTGAAAGTGTGCGTTTCACAAGTTCAGAACACGAACGTCCAAAATTGGGTGCATGTCTTTGATTTGATGCAACACTTTTGTTTTGTTAAATTTGTGTGCTTCTGTTTACAGTGGATGAAGCGCACCTGTCCCTGCCTCATATGGACACCCCCAGCGGTGAGGATGTGGCCATTGCCACCCCGCTGCTGGAAGGAGAGGCCGCCGCTGCTATGCGTCCTTCCCTCACCTCCGGCTACTCCAAACAGTTTCAAAAATCCCTGCCGCCTCGTTTCCTCAGACAGCAGGTGGGGAAAAAAAATCCATATTTCTCTTTTCCTCTTCAGCTCAAATGTCTTAATGGAAGCGCACGTTCAATACTGTCTGTTTACTTTATTGGTCTCATAGGAGCAAATGAAGCAGCAGCAATGGCAACAACAGCAGCAACATAGTGGGGGCTCTGTGTCCCCGTCGGGTAGTGGTGGCGTTCCCGCTGCCCAACAGCCGCAGCAACACCGCTCAATGTATCAACCCATCGGGCCCCATCACCAGCATTTGGCCTCAATGGGCTTTGATCCCCGCTGGATCATGATGCAGTCCTACATGGACCCTCGCATGATGTCCAGCCGTGCTCCCATGGACATGCCCGCCAACATTCACACTGGTAAATAAAGGAGAGACAGCCGGACGTGAATAAAAAAAAAAAAAAACAACAAGTATTTGTATACAGAACTTTATTTTTCTGTGCCCCATTAACAAACTGTTAAATCAATCTCTCCATCCTCAGGGAGGATCCCCCCGAAGCAGATTGCACGCCGAGAACCAGGGGACAACTCCAGCTCCAGCTCAGACTCCTTCGACCATTTGACTCGACCCATCCGTGACCATGGGATGCCACCTGACTCGAGGATGGTCTGGGGGTCCGACCCGTACCCACCGTCGGAACCACTGTCGTCTGTAACTCCTCCTAAAGGGCGTGATGACAGCAAGGAGCCAAGGTAACAAGACAGAATCAATGAATTTTTAGGGTCCTAAATCTAACAATGTGTTTCTCGGGTTTAGGATTGACTCCGGTTTAGATTTGGAAAGGGGTTTACCGCCAATGTATCCCAAGGAGCACAGTGGATTAGACTCGCGCAAGAGTAACTTCTTTCGAGACTCACCCGAACCCATACCAGCCTTTTCACAGAGCCCAGATAATGTGCCTGGACCTATAGACCGGGTTCCCGTCGCCTCCAGCTTCGACCCCGATGAGTCCGGTTTGCCGAGTGGGGAAGAAGTCGAAGCGCTAGGAAAAGCTATGCTGCAGAGAAGTGTCTCCCAGGGCTCCTCACAGTCGCTAAAGCTGGACGAGCCCAGGTTTGATGGGCTCCCGTTGGGAAGCAAAGCACTTGAGCTGCAGGACACAGTTGACCGGGCGGACGATAAGTCTCAGAACGAACTCTTCGCACCGGCCGCGTTGACCAACAACAGAGCCACGCCGCCGTCCGACGGACTTCACAAACCCGAGAAGCTGCCTCTACCTGTTCCCAGCAAACAGAAGGTTGAGCTACGCTGGGGCGGGAGGCCCGGCCGCAGGGAAGGACCAGGGGGAGAGAGACCTCTCCGCAGGTCTGGGCCAATTAAGAAGCCTGTTCTAAGAGATATGAAAGAAGAGAGAGAGCAAAGAGAAGAGAGAGAGAAACGCCATGAGAGAGGTGAAAGGGGGGATAGGACCAAAAAGGACCAGTTGTCCAAACCTCCCTCTGTGGCTGCTGCTATCTCTGTCGCCTCGGTGGCTGCAGCCGCTACGGCGCCACCAGCAACTGAAGGACCCAGCGCGCAAGGCGAAAGCAAGAAAGAAGCTGCTGAGGTTGAGGAAACTCAGACTTGCCTTCCCAAAGCCAGAGAGTCCCTAACATCTTCCGGGGTCCCGACGTCTTCCTCCCAGGAGGATAAAGTTGACAAACCGCTTAGTAATGAAAAGCACGCGGAACCTAAACTGCCCTCCAGAAAGGAGTCGAATATCGCCCTCCGTAACTACCGACGAGAAGAGAGGGAACGAGACCGTGAGCGGGACAAAGATATGGACAAGGACAGAGACCGGGAGTGGCCGCTCGATGCCAACTTCAAAGGTCGGGGTCGAGGGGAGTATTACTCCAGAGGCCGCAGCTTTCGCGGGACGTACAGCGGCAGAGGGCGAGGCGGTCGCGGTCGGAGCCGAGAGTACCCTCACAGAGAACCTCGATCCCGCTCAGATTTACCATCTGGAGCGGCGGCCTTCCGTAACAGGGAGGAAAGCGAGACGCGTAGCGAGAGCTCCGACTTTGAGGTCATACCAAAGCGCAGACGGCGACGCGGCTCGGACACGGATTCCGAAAGTGAGGGCGGAAGGGAGTCCGCTAGCGATACTGGGCCATCCGATCGCGAGCCCAGCGCAAAGCCCAGCCGCCCGCTTCGACGCGATTTCCCCGGCGAGGTGCGTTCTGGTCTCCACAAGCCAGGCTTTGGACCACCTCACATTGCGGACAAAGCGGGATCTCGATTGGATGATGAAGGCAGGCCCAAACCAGGCTTTCTTCCCAAAGGAGAGCCATCTCGGCGAGGAAGAGGAGGCTTATACAGTCGCCGTGGTGTAGCCAGGGAACGTGGCGGCCCTCGCTCGGCCCCTCTGAGAAGACCGATGGGCAGAGACTCCTCATCTCAATGGCCTTCCAAGCCTATGGAGACATTCAGACCCGAGGACATGGAGTCCACATCAAGATACGATCATCCGCTGTCGGATCGACGGCCACCGAGATCTGACGGCAAGAAATTCATGGACGGGGGCCCTCAGAGTAGCAGAGAGAGACCTCGCCGATCCAGACCGGCAAGACCACCAAGGCAAGACAAGCCGCCCCGGTTCCGGCGGCTAAAGGAACGAGAGGCTGCGGTGCTGGCGGGCGGAGATCCAGGTTCAGGTCGACCTGTGTCTCTCCCCCCTGTGCCTGTTCCTGCTCTCGCCGCCATATCTGCACCTGCATCTGTCTCACCCACCTTATCAAGAGCACCAGGGACTCCCTTGACTGTACCTGCAGAAGCGGCCGCGCCCGCACACAACCTCCCCGCTCCCCACGACGGTCCCTTTTCCGAGACCAGCGGCCCCGCCGCCGTCGCCGCAGTCGGGTCTAAGTCCCCAGATTTGTCCAATCAGAACTCTTCCGATCAAGCCAACGAGGAATGGGAGACTGCCTCCGAGAGCAGCGACTTCAATGAGAGGAGAGAGCGAGAGGAGAGGCGAGGAGCACAGGAGGCCGCCGGTAACGCGGCCGCCGCCCCGGCGCCTACACCCCTTCAGCGATCTCTGACTCCTAGTAAAAGCCCCCCTGAGGGAGTGGTCTCGCCCAAGCGAGATGGAGCAGCTGCTGGCAAGAGGAGCTTCTCCAGCCAGAGGCCTATAGAGAGACAGAATCGAAGAGGCAATAGTGGAGCCAAGCCAGGTCGCAGCTACGGTGGGCCCAAAGGGGACAGAAGGGGAGGAGCCAAAGGAGGCCGCAAAGGGTGAGTTTGCAATACTGATCGGGCATAAATGACCAGATTTAGAATACACTTAGAATCGTGAGCTCATATCTCCAGCGACCAAGCTGAGATTTATTTTTTTCCACACCAGCCCCGGACTTCAGCCAAACGCTGACGGGACGACAACAGCTTCTGGATCGTCGAGGTCCGCCAAAGATCAGGCTGCACGACGTAAAGATGAGGCCAAGTTGGCTGTCAAGAAGCCCAAAGAAAATGCTCTTTCTCAGTTTGATCTCAACAATTATGCCAGTGAGCAAAATTTTTTTTTTTTTTTAACAAATTAAATTCTGTCCATTTTAAAAAAAACTAATGCAAATGTCCGTTGCTCTAGGCGTGGTTATCATCGACGACCACCCTGAGGTCACCATCACAGATGACCCGCAGTGCAGCACACACGACGACGGTTTTACTGAGGTGGTCTCGCGCAAGCAACAGAAACGTCTCCAAGATGAGGAGAAGCGGAAGAAGGAAGAGCAAACTACTCAGGTATGACGACCCGACACGTTATCATAAGGTCGTGCCTTTTGGTGGGCCACATTTTTTTATTTAGACAGTATATAATTTTTTCTTTTCTCTTTGTTTCATGGTACAAATTTCAATGTCTGATTTCAGAATTGGGGTAAAAAAGGCTCCGGTGAAAAGAGCAGAGGTGGTGGAGGAAAGTTACCTCCAAGATTTGCTAAAAAGCAATCGTCGCAGCAGCAGCAGCAACAACCGCAGCAGCAGCAGCCACAACAGGCTCCTCCCACACAATCTCAACCTACGGCACCAGCATCCAGCCCTCAAGCCCAACAACAGCCCGCCATCTCTGCCACTCACCTGGCACCTTCTCAACCAGCCACACCCCCCCAGACCCTGGAAGCGACGGTGCCCTCTGTGCCGGCCGCCACTGTGGAATTCACCTCAAAGAGCCTCCCCGCCACCACAAGCGCCGCACAAACGCACGGCAATCTGGGAACCGAACTGTGGGAGAAGAAAGTGTCTGGCCAGCCCGTCCTCCCCGATGTTAAGAAGCGTATGTTGTTGAGATGCCTGCCTTATTTAATTTTTTTTTTTTTTTTTTAAACATCTTGACTGTTTTTGTGAAAGTAATCCCTTTTTGATTTGTTGGCAGTGAGTCCCATCAGTCCTCCTCAGCCTCCTTCTGTGAGTGCCTGGAACAAACCTCTCACCTCCTTCACCGGCACAGTTTCCACCGAGGTTTGTTTGTTCATTCATCATTTTTTTTTTTTTCCAAGCATGCAAACACGGCAACCTCCTAAAAATACTGAAAATCACATGCTTATTATTTTCTGTCAGGGTGGAAAATCTGGCGCTGAGAGTGGCGTGGAGTTGCCCATTGACACTATTCAGTTCGGGGCGCCGTCGTCGGCGGGCAGCACGGACAGCGACGGCGTTCCCACTCTGCTCGAGACCGCCACGGACAACAAGCTTCCCGCTCCTAAAGAACAGAGACAAAAACAACCTCGTGCTGGACCCATCAAAACACAGAAGGTGTGTTTAATATTCTAATATTGCAATGTTAATACTCATGCAAATAAAAAAAAAAAATCTTAACTGCTGCAATTGATCTTTTCTCTCAGCTGCCCGACATGGAGCCCGTAGAACCCAAGGAGTACAAGCCAGGTCCGATTGGCAAAGAGCGCTCCCTGAAAAACCGCAAGGCAAAAGACGCCCGCGGAGGTGAGGGCGACGGGATGGAGGCGGGAGTGCCGGCAGGCATCGTCGTCAGCAGAGCCGCTGCGTCCAGCCCCCCCACCAGCGACACCGCTGTCAGCGAGCTGGGCGGGGACATCGAGGGCATGATCACGGTGCCGTCAGCTGAGTACACCAGCAACTCAAAGGTAAAACAATGACCTCAATCTTGTGAGTTACTGAGATGTAGCACCAAAAAAAAAATCTTTGGTTTTCAGGAGTCTGTCACGGACTACACCACCCCTTCATCCTCTCTCGCTGACAGCGTTTCATCTGGAAACAACAAAATGGAAGAGAGTCTGGTTGCCAACGTGAGTGCTCAAATCAACATTTAAGCCAGGACGACCAAACGTACGATTTTTCTGGCTTCTTCTCAGGTGCCGCTTCCACACTCATTGCCTCTTCCTCGACGAGAGACCTTGCAGCAGAGCTCCCCTCTCAGCACAGTCTCCCCAGCTACCGTTGACCTAACACTAAAGGTATACAATACATAAGCACAGATGGCGAACAGACACCATTTGATTGTCAAATTAATCATAAAGGATTTTTGTTGAATGTCTCAGATGGAGTCTGCTCGCAAAGCCTGGGAGAACTCGCCCAGTCTGGAGAAGAACTCCCCGGTCACCTCATCTTCCTCACCCATCACCTCCTGCGCCTCCTCGTACTCATTCTCCTCGGCGTCCATGCAGCAGATCCCCGTGGCGTCCGTCACCCCCAGCACGTCACTTTCCGGTAACCGACACGGAAATGCGACATGTTTGCCCGCCTTTGATTGGTGTCAAGGTGGGAGTATGTTCATGATGAAATGTTCCACCCCGCCATCCAGGTTCAGGCACCTACACGACGTCGTCCCTCGGCACCAAGACCACCACGGCCTCTGACCCACCGAACATCTGCAAGGTGAAGCCTCAGCAGCTGCAGGGCGGCAGCCTGACCTCCAGCGGCGGCAGTAGCTTTTCCCAACTGAGCTGCGTGCCCCCACTGCTGCCTCAGCAACAGACCCCGCAGGTCTACGTCTCTCAGTCTGCAGCAGGTGAGACCGTCTCGTGATGGAAAAGGATTTTTTTTTTTTTTTAAACCAGTACTGATGAATGTAGGTTCTGCAGCTCAGATTCCAGCCTTCTACATGGACACTAGCCATCTTTTCAGCACCCCACACCCTCGCTTGGCTCCTCCCTCTTTGGCACAGCAGCAAGGCTTTCAGCCCGGTCTCTCTCAGGTAAGCAAAATTTTCTATCGTATGTCGTCTTCGCAATCGTAACCTTGAGTAACTGAGCGTGCTTTCTGTTCAGCCAACAGCCGTGCAGCAGATACCAATCCCGATCTACGCTCCGCTACAAGGACAGCCCCAGCACCAACACACGCACCAGGCCCAACTGGGACTCGGCGCCGGTCCTTCGGTCTCGCAGCCCCAGGACCTGTTCAGCTCCTCGCTGCAACCGTACAGGTTCTGCTCGCGTGACTTAGGGAACCACCTCTGGTGGGAGGTGTAAACTCATTCCACGTTGTCGTGTCGCTTCAGGTCTCAGCAGGCGTTCATGCAGAGCGGTCTGTCGCAGCCCTCCATGATGCTGTCGGGGCCCTCGCTGCACAGCTACCCGGGCGTGCAGGCACCCGAGCTGGGCAAGCCCCAGTCCAGCTTGGCCTACCAGCAGCCCTCGTCCACCCAGCACATCCCCATCCTCTTTGAGCCGCAGCTCAACCAGCCGTCTGGCATGGGGGGCTCCCAGCTCATTGACACCCACCTGTTGCAGGTATTCACACGGCGACTGGATTAAAAAAATTACAAGCATGTAACTGTGGTGTGTTTTGTGGGTTTAGGCTCGTCAGGGGATGAGTCAGCATTCCAACATGTACTCGGGGCAGGTGCAGCAACATGGACAGAGTAGTTACTACAGCAACACTCAGTCTCCCAGTTCTGCCATGCAGCAGGTAAAAAAAAAAAAACTTGGTTGACTCAAGTCACACTCATTGCCTTTCATTTCACATTGTTTGCTTTAAAAAAGTAAATGATCCAAACAAAGCATGTCTCCTTCCAGGTGACAGTTCCCCTGCCAGGTTCCCAGCTCTCCCTGGCCAATTTCGGCTCGGGCGGCGGTCAGCCACTCTTGGCCATGCCGCCCACCCCTCCACAGGCGCAGCCCCCCAATATCGGCAGGCAGCCACCAATTTCCCAGCCGTACCGAGGCCTCATGGGGCCCGGCCACGGCCACGGCCACGGCCACGGCCACGGCCACAGTCACAGTCACAGTCACAGCCACAGCCACAGTCACAGCCACAGCATGATGCAGCCTCCCACCAGCAAGGTACCATTTTGTGATGTAGTCATTATTTTCAAAGACTTTGTAGTGTGTATGCAGATTTGACTTAAACCTTAATGTGTTGTAGATGGACATGGACCTCAAGCTGTTTGGTGCTGGGATGGATGTGAAGCCCGTAACCCCTCCAGTCAGCGCCCGGAGCACCACGCCAACATCCAGCCCTTACAGGTAAAGGATCCCTCAGTCGTACCTATTTTGGAGTTACACTGTGAAACGTTTTGCTGGTATGGCACAAGATGAACGGTCATCTTGGAATTGGTGTTGTAAGACTGCTACGCCTCCATCCAGGACAAGCTCCACCTCCCCCAGCAGCCAGTCAGCCAAATTGAACAGCATGTTGTACCAGAAGCAGTTTCAGCCCAACTCTGCCAGCATGAGAATGACTCAGCACTTCCCCGGCCAGTTCAACCCTCAGGTGGGACACTCTGAAATCTTATAAGACTTGAGGGGCTTTCAAAATGCGGATGCACATTTAGGTCAGTAGAGGGCGGTGTGTATCAAGACATCTGGTACAGCTCTGAGCATTGATAAATGTGGGCCACCAAAATCGCTTCTTGTGCTGCAATTATTCAAAAGACTCCCTTTGATTTCTAAAATGGACTTTTCACTTGTGTACTCACAGCTTCTGTCTCAAGCCAACATGGTGTCCCCCCTTGTGCGGGCGCCTCACACCAACTCGTTTGGAGGCGGCGGTGGCATGCAGCGCTCTGCCATGGGCCCACCCATGACCCCCAACATAGGTATGGGCATGGGCATGGGTGGTAGCGGCGGTGGCCTGATGCCCCACCCCAGGCCTCAGCACCAACAGCACATCCAGCACCCTCCTCCCCGGGGGCCCGGCGGACCCCCCATGCCACCCAGGGGCACGCAGGCTGCCCTGAAGGCTGAACAGGACCTCAAGGTCAGCATTTTAGGTTCTTCTTTTTCTTTAAATATTATCCATATATGTATGTTTTTCACTTTTTTTGTGAGTACCACGTATAGGGACTGATAAAATTATTAAAAGAACACTTTGGTCTGACTTGATGTCGGTCCCGCCCTCAGGCCAAGCAGCGCGCCGAGGTCCTGCAGTCCACCCACAAGTTCTTCTCTGAGCAGCAGCAGCTCAACAAGGCGCTCAAGCCGCCGGTCCAGCTGCTGGACGCCCCCCAGCCCCAGATGGCACAGCTGCCGCCCCCCAACTCTAACCCCAACCTCGATGCCGAGAAGCCACCTCAAGTCTCTTCTGCGTCGTTGGCGTCGTCCAAGCCCGTCCGCACCGGACCCATCAAGCCGCAGGCCATCAAGCCAGAGGAGGGCAAGTAAAAACGGGAGAATCCAAACAGCCAGCTGGCCGGCCGCCTTTTATCAGCTGCGTGTGCGCACGCATGTTTGGGAAAACGTAGAGGAGTTGACACAGATGTGTGCTGCTCACTTTTTTTTTTTTTTAATTGCTCTTTTTCTTTTGACTTCAGCTCCTTTTTTTTTTTTTTTTTTTTTTTTAAAGAGAGGATCACTCTGACCTGTTTAGCTAATGACAGAACCTTTTTGTTATTATTGTGTTTTTTTTTGTAGTGGAAACAATCTTGTCGAGGGAGACACGGTCGAACTAATTGTGACATTCGAGCATCATTTCACACCACGAAACATCCCAAATTGTCTCCACAGCCCCCCCCCCACTACCATGTGAAAGCTGAGCTCACCATGCACGTGTGTTGTGTGTGTGTGTGTGTGTGTGTGTGTGACAGGATGCTCCTGTATATTTAACCAAAGGTTAAAACAGCACAGGGAGAATGTTGTAGTGCTCTCACACACTCACACACACATTCTTTATGAGAACACAGAAGGAGCTGCAATGTGAACTATGTTGGCAGATTTTTTTTTTTTCATTTTTTTTTTATATTATAAATATATATCTATATATGCTGATGAGAAGCATCAGTCCTGTTTTCTCCATGTCTGCCTTCTGTCCCAAACAAGCAAGCAAACGAGCAAAGAAGCCGAGCACGCTCCGGTCTCTCGTCTCTTCTTCGCCTCCTCCATCGGAGGCTCCCTCACACAAAATGGCTGACTCCGTTTTCTAGGCAGAAAAAGGAAGAGCTTGGGAAGATGGGTGAGTGGATGATGGATGGATGGATGAATTTATGAATGAATAAGAGAGGGAGGGAGTTTCATGTTTTTGTTTCTCTTTTCATTTGTTTTGTTGTACTTGTACAGGGGTTACATCGCTGTATTAAAATATGTACGGTCTTATTTACATTCTCTTGGTTTGGTTACAGAAACTAATAAAAATAAAATACTGTTAAAAGAGGAGTCCAGTGTCTGCTCACTGGTTAAGTTGAATCAATCAATCTCTGGAAAAAATATACTTTCTGGATTACTGAACATTTTCAAACTTTTATTTCAAAAAGAACAATGTACATTAGTTGACTACAGTGTCCATGCATTATCATGTCAACTAGTTACACACTGTACACAAGTATTTGTACACACGCGTCAATGAATCAATCATTTTGTGCGGCAAGTTGCGTGGTAAGTGCACGCCAAAGCAGCAGGTGGTAAAACGTCAAACCTGGGTACAATATTAGTCTAACGTACCTGTAGTATAAACACAAAACACAATCGGGTACAAAAATAATTATATCCGTCCTGAATACTGGTGCGCTGGGCCTGCCTGCTATTCCACAATTATTTAACGTAATGTTTTTTTTCTTTTACCTTTTAACTTAATTGGAACATTGTTTTTAAATCTTTTGAGGGGCTAATTTTCCCCCCATATTTTTAAATGTAAAACATGTAGGACTTTAGGAAAATTACACACAAACTATGTCATTAAGAATTTAACTATACACTTGCAGTTTTAAGTCATTTAATTTCAAAGAAATGTAACAATTACCAAAAAAAAACCATACAAATCCAAAGTTAAAAGGTAAATCCTGTTAAGTTATAACATGTATGAATAATAAAGTTGTGGTGGGCTTCTGTAGACTTTGAGCCAGCAGGCAGCCTTAACAAAACTCTGAGTCTTTGAAACGAGTCAAAGTCGCTTCATGTTGTGGCTCGGGGGCCTTAGACCTCGGCTGGGGGTCGTCCCAGCCGCAGGTCGTAGGAGACCATGTAGAAATTGTCCCAGGCGAAGAGCTTCTTCTGCGCGGGGTTGTAGTCGATCATGCTGTTGTAACGGTACTTGTTTGCGAAGGGGACCGCTAGAGGGCGACCGCGGCCGCTCTCTGTGTCGAATACATAGTTGACTGTAGTGTTCGCTGCCCCGTAGCTAGCCACAGTGTAGAGGCGGCCGCACACAAGGAAGGCGTTGGCCACGCTGTTCTTCCGGATGTTGGTCTCCCAGCTCTTGGTCACCCGCAGGTCGTGCGGGTCAAGCCGGGATAGAACCACGGCGCCCTTAGCCTTGCTGGTAGAGTAAATTGCCCACAAACCGCGCTCGTCCACCGCCAGGTCAATGTCTGTGTAGCCGCCCCAAGAGTACGGGAACTGACCATGGAAGCCGGCGTGAGGCAGGTCGCGCCGCGCCGCCACGCTCTCCGACGCCAGGTCGAAACGGATCAAGGTTCGGCTGCGGCGACGCTGGTAGTACAGGGAGCCGCGGTACAGGACGGCGCCCGTGCCTTCCAGGGCCTCTGGCAGTAACACCACCTGGGTGACGTCACAAGAGGTTAACATTTTTTAATCACATTCATGAACACCAAAATAGGTCTCAAAACGAAGAATGTAGGTAGTTACTGCTTTCAAGTCAAATAATTAGGAGTGTATAACTAAAATCACCAGAAATGTGTCAGAAAGCACCAATTTTAGCCAACTTTTTGGGTTAAAAACCAGCAGCCACCTTGGTAGGAAAGCCCTTGGAGAGCTGCTCCATGTCTTCATATCCAAACAGCTGTCTAACGTCGGAGCCGACCGTGTCGATGCGCCACACCATGGCCGGCCCATATGGTGCCACCGCCTCGGGGTCCTGCATCCACACGCCGTATTTGCCCGCGATGCTGTCAGCCTTCCTGTGAGTGACGGGCTCCGACACGGACACCAGCACGCCGCAACCTGGACCACACAGGACCGAGCAAAGCGTGAAATTACAGGTCCAGTAAATCAAGTCTAACTTATCTTTCAGATCCAATACATTTGAAAATCAACAGTCTTCCTATATTTAAGAGCCACGTTAATGCTGGTGGAAGTTTGACAGTATGCCAGCTTGGTGATCTGAGATTGAAGAGCTGAGGTGCTTTCCCGCCAGGTGCAGGATTTGGCAACACAACAGCTTTGCATGTGTGGAGCGCACATGCAATGATCCTCTCTGGTCAAAGAGACAGTGGACAACTCTAAAAAAAAAAAACACTTGCTAAAAAAGTCAAGTAAGCCATGCTGTCGCTGTCGTGACGCTGTTATTCTAGACTCCAACGTGACAGTTTATAAATAACAGTGTTTACTTTGGGACTGTCACCATGGGAGCTACTTTTTGGGGTTGTCATGTTAAGAGGCCCAGATGGGTGGAAGGGCAGATTTGACAACATCTCTTGACGTCATTGTATTTACTCGAAAGCTGCACACTGAACAAATTGACCGCTTTACATTGATAGTGTCCAACCTGTGTATTCTTCAGGAGCCGGAACTTCGGTCACCTCGGCCTTGAGCTCCTGGAAGCCTTGCTGCCACACAGAGTCTGTCACATAAACACACACGCAGAGCCAGAGGTGTTAATGTGATGAATCCCGTGCTGGATTAGAGGATCACCTGACCTCTTAAACTCATGCTGTCCTCTGGTCTGTTGGGACGGGTCATCAGGTGGGACACAGGGTTCGAACCTGAACACATAAAACCTCAGTCAGGTTTTTTTTATGTCATGGCACGGACAAATCCAGACCATTAGTAAACTGGTCGTTTGTGAGGCCGTGTGAGGGCGACAGCAAGGAATGTGACGACAGGAAGTGGACACTCTCGATGCATTCCCAGCTGCTGTGGAGACAGACTGTCGGAAGATGGCGTGACGCTCAGGACACTAAGAGCACCCCCTACTGGGTGACCCCGTTAAATTCACAAGACATTTATGGGCTTTGAAATTCGGACAAATAATCTAGATTTGATCAAATCGTTGACTGGCCCCGCCGACTTGCTTGTGTTATTGCTTTTCAAGTTGAGAGAAAATTCAAGGCACGTTGCACGCCGCGTGCAGTGGCACACAAACATTGAGGTCTAATGATGCAGAAATCCTTTTTAATGGCTTTCAGGTGAAGCCTGCTGATGATGATGGAGACATGCTGGCAAGAAATGTCAAATGGGACAGGAAAAAAAAACAACTTTGAACGTTTGAAAAACAACAGGAAAAAAACCAAGAGGTGAATGGTGTCATGTCATTCATCAGCACTGCAGGTAGGTAAACACATTCTAATCCCATGTGTGTGTGGTCCAGATGGGCCTTCATCTTTGTTTATCATCCAGAGGGTTTCCATAGCCCCTTCTCTGGTTAGGGTATTTATTTCCTCCTAAAGGATTTTTTTTTTAAACATAATATTATTGTGTGCTTTTGTCTTAATAAAAAATACAATACAAATTTCATGGGATGAATTGGTACGACTGGACTTTGCAGATGCATTCAAGGTCCAACCTCAGGGAATGGATTTATTCCTCTCACATGGGGGTCTGGTGGTGGTGTGTGTCTTTGAGGGGGGTAACAGACTAGCACAAGGGAGTAATGAAACGGATGTTTGACCCCCTGCAAATGTGCAACAGCAGAGCTAAAGCTCCTTGGTTCCTTGTATGGGCACCCCCCCCCCCCCCCCCCCCCCCCACTGGCGTCATTAAAAGCCTCGAGTGCGTAACCGCCATTTCCAGGGTAAGCATTGCATTTCAACCCTTCCCCCCCCCTTACTTTGTATTTTGCTTGCCATGCCAAGGAAAGTGCCCCTCATTAAGGCTCATAGCTAGTGAGCTGACCCACCTGGAGTAAGATGAGCTGTGTGTCTGTTGATGCATATTCAATTTAAAACATTAGTCTCTACTCTGTGTGTGTGTGTTTATATATGTATATATGTGTATACATGCATGCATCTAACTGCCTTCCATAATTATTGCCAGTCCTAGTTGTGCTATAGCTTCAAATACCGAGAAGAAGAAAAAAAAAACTAAAACCCAACCATTAATTCAAGTGCATTTATTCGTTAGAAAAAAAATTACACATTTAGAGTATATATATATATATATATATATATATTTTTTTTTTTTTTACATCAACAATTTTCAGCACCCATGACGTTAATACTTCATACAAGGCCCTTATGGTAGCAAAATAGCACCAAATTGTCATAAAATATGAGAATACAGAAAGAAACTATTCCACTCTCTAAATCATCCAGCGACCTGGGTCCTCTCCTCTTTAGCTCACTCCACAGGTTTTCAATGGGGTTGAGGTCTGGGGACTGAGATGGCCATGGGAGGAGCTTGATTTCTACCATTTTCAGTATGCTGCAATAAAGATTAAATTCATTTTAAGGCTTTTTGACTCATCTTAACCAGGGCTGGCAATAATTATGTAAACCATATTTCGAGGGCACGGACCGACTGCACGGAGTGGGTGACATTTTGTATGTTAGTGCAAACTCTGTTGTGCTTCTTACCTCCAGCAGGTCTCATCGGAGCACCGTTGGACATGGAGGGGGTCTGCGGCGGACACGGTCTGCTCCTCAGCCTCTCTGTCTCCCTCAGCATCTCCTCCGAGCGTCTCTGAAGCGAGCCCAGCTCCCTCTCCAGCCGCTCCTTCTCTCCCTGGAGGAGGTTCCTCTCGCCCACCGCCCGGGTCAGCGCCTCCTGGAGCCGGGCGTCCGGCCTGTCGCCTCCTCCGGTCAGCTTGGACACCAGCGCCTCTAGCAGAGAGAGCCTGGCCTTGATGCCTTCAAACTCTGGACCTCCGGCCTGGGGGCAGCTGGTCTCGGTGGGGCTGGCTACGGTGAAGGTGTACTGGCATCGCCCGCCGCGGTCGTTGCCCCTCCAGAGGGCGGCTCGGTCCTGGGCGTCACTCTGTGGGGCCAGGATCCCCAAGATGCACATGGAGAGCAGGAGGAACATGATAGAGGAATGATGAGTAAGTCTTCCACACTTCTTTTTTTGTCGTCTCTCTTACGAGCAGGTCGCTTGCACTGATCTCTCCCGGTGCCGCTCGCAGATATTTATACGGTGAGCGGAAGAGGTGAAAAGGAGGGAGGGAGGGTCGGAGGGAGGGGAGAAAGGAAGATGGATTTACGGGAGGAGGTGGAGGCTGACTTTTATGTTTTCACTCTTTCAGCACGATTTGATTTTTAACCCAGCGCCGACCCTAAACAACAACAATCCTCGACTTTATTTCTAATGGCCACTGGGTGTTTGATTTAATAAGTGTAATTATTATGACGCGGGCCGCACATTCCCAGAAAGTCGGGGCCTCAATGGATACGGTTACTGGAGTGTCACCTTTCGTTTCGCTAGGTGGGGGGCAAGTCCGAAGGTGGTAACAGCACAAAATAGGGTCCCCTGGGTGTTCTTTCCATTCCTAAGAAATAAGAGTTGTGACAAGTATCAACATTGGCATGCAGGCAGTGGATCAATAAATGCGCTTAACAACACAAAATGATGCCCCGTCAACCGCCAGGTGGCTTTTGCGAGCTGAATCGCGAGCTCGCTTTCAGCGTCATGCGATAGCCACGGTGATCCCGTTTATTTTCAGATGAGGAGCACGATGAAAGATTCGTCGCACGAGCCACACATAAAAAAAAATTCAAATGGGCCTCCGCGTCTTTAATTTCATATCCTGTGTTTGTTGATTCATGCATATGGATAATCTGGGCAGATTGAAGTGATTCACAATCAAACCAGACAAAAAAAAAAGGGCTTTCCTTAAAAGTGTTTCCCTCAAAGTCAAGAGTAACCCTAGAATTGTAAATATGAAGTCAGTGATGAATTTTCAATTTGTGATGAATGACTAGTTATGAAATATGTCTCAGTTGTGGGAAGGGAATTTAGTGGGCAGCAGTTTAAAAAGAGAATATGAGTATTAAGTATTTAACCATGCTTGTTTTCACAAATCTTATCCAAAAGGCTTAAAGTGTCTTTCATTGGAGATTTCTTCTCTTTATTTCCAGCTACTGAGACGCACGCCCATATCGTTCCATATATCTTCTCCAAGTACTGTGTGTGTAATAGCACTTGGCACTCTCTTCTCGTGTGTTTGATTTCCTTTCATGTGACTCACACATAACCGCCACTATGCCCGGAATCTGAAGTCATCCCAAACACAGGACCAAAACATGTTGTGCTGCCAAAGTGGGCGGATTAAAAAAAAAAAAAAGTCCCCAGCTCAGAGTCATAGCATGAAGGCATTTTGTGTGCTTCATCAATCAGTCCATTATTTTTGGACAGGCGTGTGATTAAGTAGATGTTTTTAACAGTCCCAGACATTTGTCTTTTTAAAACGTCAAATAAAAGCGTCACGGTGGGACCCTGCTAGAACGATAATGAGGTCCTGAGATATTTTTAACTGCCGCCAGACCAATAAAAATGTAAATGTGACTTTTTAGAAGACAGTTCAGGATGTCCCTCGTGACAATTTTTGCTCTCTTCTTAGTTATTAGCGTACTTGGCATTGCAATAGTCATGTGACCAGTTGATGGTCATTATTTGGTTTGTTATTGTTTAGAATTGTTTCGTTTGCTTTGGAGAGAAAAAAAGAAAAATGAAGCATTTCCTCTTCGTTATCTCCAGTCAACGTTCTTCCAAAGTCTTTCCATCTTTATTTACAATGTCCTCCTGACTACTGGCTCAAACCAGATCAAACTGGAGAACAGACCTTTAATAGGACTTTTATTTCAGACGGAGAGAGGCGGTTAAGAGGGAAAGAATGAGGATCGGAATGCTTACGGCAAAGTTACAGGATCAATATGTACATCGTGGAAATAAATGAAAGTGCAGTCAAATAACATGTCTAGACCGTTTCACAGTTTAAAAAAAAAAAAAAGACATTAGAGCGTCCCCCTGTCAAAACAAAATAGAAAGACTACAGACTACATTCATGGTTTTGGGTTTAACTGGCTAGAAGGATGCTGTTGACATATTTTGACATTTAGGGTGATGCTCCCGAAAACCTGGTGCCCGTTAAAAAATAAATAATTAAAAATATTGGCTGTGGTGGTAGGATTCAGTTCTGTACATACACTTGCACCGTTGGAACGCACTTGCAAGTCACTGGTAAACAGAGAACGGTAACTTCCATTGAAGCGTGTGAAAAATGTCCTCCATTTTGGTTTGTGGCCCTTCCTCTCGTCGTTGAAATAGATTGGCAGGTTAAGCGAACTGTACTACTCAACTGCCCAACAAACCGCAGTCTACGCTTTCTAAAACTCCAAAGCTGGGGATGAAGGCGGTCGGGCCAACTTTTTGTGATGAGGGATGGGGGTTGGGCGGTTGTCTTCCGGCACCGACTCCCGCAACTGGATGGTGTGATGAGATGAGAATGGATAGGCCCGTCGCCCTCCTCCGCGGGTACTAACGATACCGCAGAATCACCGGAACTGAAAAGAGAATACAAGACGATTCATATTTCGATAGATTCATTTTGGTTTGATTCAATGAGCTACTCACCGATTATAATCAGCAGGAGCCCCACAACTACCAGAGCGATGATCATCTTCATCTTCATGTTCCTCCACATCATCCTCCTGTGCAGCTGTTTAGCTCTGCTGCTGAAGGCCGACGCATTGTCCGATAGGCTCTCTGGGGAAAAATGAAAAAGCAGCGCGAGGACACGTGAGCCCCGAGACACTGTTTGGGCCTGGAACTAAGGTGACTCAGACTGCTGTTACGCAAGCTTCCAGAACACATGAAAAGTTGCCAATTTATACACAATGGAAGAAAAACACATTTGCAGCCTACTACTTAACACTGTGTCATGTCCGCCGCTGAGGGGGGGGGGACAAATGTGTTGCACATGTGTTATTGGTTGCCCAGATGCAACATTTCAGTCGCTTATTTATTCATGGCAATGATACCGAAAACCGATTTGAATCTGAAAAATCGGTTTTGGAGCCCACCGAACTGAATCAAATTGACTATTTTTGCTGATTAGTGGTCGCAGGTATCACAGGTGAGGCCTCACCCGACTTGTCCTGCAGGTCGTCGAGACGCTCCCCCCTCTCGATCACCTTGGAGATGTTCTCCTGCATCACGTCGATCACCTCGTCCACCTGTGACTGCACGCTGAGCGCCAGCGAGACGGTAAATAGTTTGAATATCATTTCAAATTTATCACACAAAAGTAGCTTCCGCTAACGAATCAGACTTTCAAACTTTCAATCACTTCTCCATACACTTTTATATTTCACATTAGTGGGTCTCCGGGGAAGTTTAGACAACAACGTGCCTTTGTTACACAATGCGCTAACTACCTGCAAGCCTCCGCTAAATACAACAAGCAGGTTACGTAACGCGCAGGCACGGGCACGACACACCGATTTGCTTCGTGGGAAGGAATGTGCTTGGACTCACTGTTTGAGTTTGTCGTTCTGGCCTCCCAATCGGGGTCCCGTCGGGCCGCGCCTGGGAGACAGGCAGAAGGAAAACATTTGAAAAGTGTATCCCTACTCTTGTCCAGCCGTTATGCGGACACAAACTGACAGAAAAAAGTCTTCCTCTTCATCAGAGTCTTCCTCGAGTAGGTTCCTCTGTGGAGACAAAACAGTCAGATTAGAATTTTTTTTTTTTGGTCAGGTGCAATTACATGGTCGGATTTACGATGATCTGCTAGCTGTCTCCACCTGAGCCGACATCAAAAGCACAGAGTCCGTGCCATCAAGGGACCGGATCCAAAGTGTGAGCCTGGATCAGGTAGAGCAGACTAGAGTCTAAAAGAAGCAAGGACACCAAACACTCGACGCTATTCGTGGAGATTCAACGTGGACGGCTGCATTAAATTCCTCACAGGAGGAGAATGAATCCCGCGCGCCTCGCTTTCCCATTGGACGGCGGGAGATCGGTGTTGCCATGAGAGACGGCGCCTCTCTTTTATTCTCTAAATATGGCGCGTGCATTTACAGGATGTTCCGTGAGATTATGTGGAGTTTAGACTACATTTCCCTACAGGTGCTCTGGAAGCACACAGACTCAAGGATGACAACCATTATGTAACCCGTGGTGAAGTATCCACAACAAACCAAAACAAGAGGTCAGATGGGGTAACAACCTGCAGGCTGAATGCATGATGACTCATGAGTAAAATAAATGCAATTCAATAATGAATGAATAATGGGTTCAACATGCAGGGATGAACCTCCTCTCTTCCTCACCCTCTCGCTGCGGATGGATCCCGTGACCTCATCGTCGTTGAGATGTCTCTTGAACTTGGGGGGCATGTTGTCGTCAAGCTGCTGATCCTCCCGATCGGGCTCCCTCTGCGGGTGGGGACACCATTAAGGAGAAAAGTCAACAGACACTTCATTGGGTACAGCCTAGAAATGGATTTACAGGGGGGTTTTAATACAAGTGTCACAAAACATTCTTGCTGACTCCCGTCGAGCATAAAACGTATACCATTGAGTCCAGTTCAGTTTTGAAACGGTTGCGCTCTCCGCGTCCGATTCTGGCACTGCCACTGGAAACCTTTCAGGCCTTTCAATGGGATGACGTTTCCAGTAAACACTCAAGAGAAGCTGCTACAGTGAAGAAAGAGAGAAAGGGGAATAGAAATAGCATGTTAGGAATGAAGAAAGGAAAAATAGTTAGTAGAGAACTGGTGGAAGTATTTCTGGGTTGAGGTTATCCAAACGCCCAATAATAGCAATGGGTGACCCAGTATAAAAGGACCCAGGCGGGGACTGTATGTCGGGGCCTCATTTGGGGGAACCCTTAAATGAGGTTTTAATGTGAGGATGCTTAAAGACAAGTGAGACTGGAGGAGGATGGGAGGGAAGAGTATGTTTAAGTGGAGTAACGATGGATGTCAGGGTGCAAAGGTGTATTATTGAGGAGGGAGGGGGTCAGGATGTCTCAAAAGAAAAATTCCAAGAAAAAAAAAAAACAGGTATTAGGAGAGGAAAGGTTTATCCAAAGGAAGAATGTAAGGATTCATGAATAAAAGTCGATTTCTTTTTTTCCTTTCTACTTTTGGCCTACCCTGACAAACATACCTGTCACACATCTCCTTTGTAAAATCTAAACCTACAATAAATCCCAAATTGTTTCACCAATACTTTCCTTGTACTTTGGTAACAAAGCAAATGCTTTCAAGCGCCATGTGAAAGAGAACCTTGCATATTAAAGGAGCTGTGTCACTGCTCGGTGACATGTCGTAGCCTCCATGCGAAGCTACGGATGCTAACGCCACCGCCACGGCCAACAGGAGAAGCAAACCGTCGTAGGAGGAGGACTCACGCTTTAGGGTGGCAGATTTCTAAGAGGTTTCATCAAATGATGTCCAAGGAATGGACCATTGTGGATGCTAGCCGATCTTCCCGTAGCTACAGCCGCTTCTGCTTTCTGATAGCTTGACACAAATCAGCTGACCGGGAAGTTACTGGTTAAGCCGCACCCACTCTCCACAAAATATACAATACAGGTCTGTAATACAGTAAGTTTTACTGACATTTATGAAGAAATAAGAAAACGTCTGTTTTATAGAAACAAAACAATGCTTTACATTTAATAATCTTAAAAGGGAAAGCAAGCCAGGTTGCAATTTGGCTTGTCTTCACCTCACCTGTAGATGGCAGCACTCAGTTTACTAACCACCCGTAAAACGAAGAAAAAACAACACACGGAAGTACGTTTTTTAAACATGGCGTTAGTGCACTTTCGCCACGTTTTGTGACTAAAGTTAAGTGTATTTATTTACAGATAAAGCTAAGGTTGTTTCCGTTGTGAAAGTCGGCTGTTGACATGGAACGCGTAAACGAGCCTCATCCACTGTTCGGAGGCGCTCTGTCGGCGGTCCTTCCACATAGCGCCACGGACGTGAGCATGATGCGAGAGATTCCGGACAACCAGGAGGCGTTTGTCCACACCCGAACCGACCAAAGTCTCATCGTGGAGTTGGTTGAGTACCAAGACCACGTCGCGGACCATGACGCGGCCCGGCACCACTTTGAGGACATCGCGGGTAACAACGCCGCTTCGCAGCCCGACGCGCAGCAGGTGACGGACGTGGTCGCCTTGCCCAAATCGTCACTCTCCCTGTCGGCGTGCAGCTCCGCTTGGGTATTGACGGGAATCCAAAGCGTGTCAAAGTATAATGAGACTGCGAGGAACCGGGTGAAGCTTCACCTCGGCGTGTTGCGGCTGCCGCAGTTCGGCACTGACGTGCTGGTGACGTTCAACGACCCGCAGATCATCAGCCCCGACAGTAGCAGCATTCCCGCGGCTGTGGGACCTGGCGTCGAGCCGTGGACTGTGGAGAACTTCCAGGAACTACTACAATCCCTGACGCTGCATAACCCAGGACTGTTTGGCTGAAAGGTTTGGGTCTAGAAACTTATGGACCGCGAGAGCATTTCAACCGTGAAAATCAAGGTAATGTTTGTAAAACATAATACAACAAATCAAGAAGGACGCATTACATGGTAAAAAAAAACAAGTGTGTTTCTATATATGACTGCTTTTAATGCAAAATGAAAATAAATGCGCCAAAGTCAAACACCAGATTTTCCATGGTTCCATGTAAGTATAGTAAAAGTCAGGTCCGGTCACACAGAGTCTTCGCTTTGCTGATATACTGCACAGTCACCAAGTAAGAATGTTCACATCCCTTTGGAGGGAACAAAACAAAAGGTTTATTTCTCTCCCCTTCTGTTCAAAACATTTATGGAGGGTTATTAATATAGCGCTTTTGGAACAAAAACAGAGCGTCAGATATTTGGTATGCGGCACAAAGCGCTCTTTTATACTCCTGTGGCTTCTTGTTATTTTTTTTAAAGGAGCGTCTAGAGGCTTTCATGTGTGTCAGGTGCATTTGTCCGCCCCTCTGGAAGCCACATCAAAACTTCATGATCCTCTTACGCAATCATGACAGACTGAGGCTTGATTAAGTTACACAGCCTTTTTCCTGTTTTTCATCCTCAGATTTGAAAAATAATGCTTAATGTCACCCTAGGAATGGTAATTTAAACATCACCATGAATGTTTTTATTGACTGAACCTGGAACAAGTTCAGTAACAAGAAAATTGGTTAGCATCAGATTGTTCCGCCACGCATTTTATCAATGTGAAAGCACATGACTTTGTGTTTGAGCTCCACGTGCAGTGCTGGTGCTGCACGTGGATCGCTCCAGTCGCATTTGAACTTCCTGTGACTCCATGGGTCATTCAATATCCAAGTTTCCATGTTATTACAGTTCGGTTTGGGCTGCAGACCCCGGCCGGCACCATCCAGCCTGAACAATCATCATCGTCCCTGGGCTGTAATCTGCTGCTCTCATCAGGCCTCTGGAGCTTCTCTTATGATTTATGCTCTTTTGAGATTGCATCATTTGTCCTTGGAAGCTACATTGCAACCGGAAAGTACTTTTGCCACAATTTGTTGTAATAGTTTTAGTGTGCGAATTGACAAAAAAAATTGTCAATTTTGTGTCAGTTGTGTGCAGATAGTATTGCAACATCAAATGTGGGGAAAAGCAAAGCACCTTGAATAGTTACCGGATTCACTCTAACCCTTGCCAGGTTACGTCTTGATGAGCCACTGAGGAACAATGAAACAACTCTTGATTCACTCGCTGAAATATTTGCATAGTTTCTGCATGATGGAACCCCCCCCCCCCCCCCCAAAATGACACGTGTTAAAAAAGAGGAAACCATTTATTAGGAGTAAATGACTGGAAGCAAACATGGAGCTCAATGTTGTAGAATCAACTGCAACAACACAGCAACTCAATCATCTGTCTTCTTGGCATGTGGCGAAAAGTGCTCCGACAAAGCGGCTAGTGCTCGGTATCGGTGAGAAATGGAGTTCTTGACTGTTTTAGGCAACTCCGCGTAGCTGGAAACAAGGAAAGGATGACATTGTGGGAAAATTGACTTTTTAATGCCTTCTATACAATCGGCACTCCTGTGTACTAATCCCGTGTGATTTATTTTTAAATTTTGTAAGGAAAAAAAAAAATTATGTCCTCATTAAGAATTTTTTCTTCCAAATTAACACTGCTAATAGAACTAACTACAGTGCTGGACCACACTTGATCTCTGGCGCCCTCATGTGGTAGGAACATACATAAGCCCTTACGTTTTGTCATAGCCTTCTGGCTGGAAACACGGGTCCCATCCAAAGTCTCGAGGTCCCCTTGGTTCCACAATCTGACCCTAGAAAAAATACAAATGACATCACATGAGACAAACATTAAAAGGTTGTGGGGATGACGGACGAGAGATGAGCTAGACCTGTGTTATTCCTCTGAACAGCTGCACCGGCTCATCTTTTCCGGACGTGAACGCAAACGTGCAGAGGGCCCATGCGGATTTATCCTCAAAGCCGGCGAGGAGTTTGTACAAGCCTTTGAAGAGAACACACAATGAGAGGTTTGCTATCAAATAGTATTCACAACATTACTATTGCTCACCTTCTGGCTTGAGTTTATCCAGAAACCACTTTCTGGGAAACAAAAACAAGTTTAAATTGCATTATCATTTAAATGTTAAAATATAATGTATATATTACAGTCATGAGACTAACATGTAAGGGCCCGGCAAGCCTCCCAAAGCTTTGAAACACAGACAGGTGTCCTCTACGATGACCGGACCCTCAATCTGAACAATAAAAACACAATAGGTTTTCAGAACAACAATGCGGGCAAAATTGACTAACATGCATTGATATTTGCATCCAAATTTGGGTTGCGTGAATAATTAAGATGTGCCACCGTCAAGGCCCCTTCATGACAGCAGTAGTCATTGTACCTGTTTTGCAGCTTCCTTGCACTTCTGTATGGAAATCTCATCTGGTTCTCCTTGGTATTCCGGTACTGCATGGAGAGTAATGACATATAATAAAACTATGGTAATCATATTCTTTCAGATTTGTCATGAAAAAAAACCCGCATCGTACTTACAGTCAATTTTCTTCGAGATAAGTTTGTAAGGAAACGTGTCACCAAGAATTTGAATTACCTGTGAATGAAATAATTGGGAATTGATTAGTATGTCTTGGCTGCACCACCACAAACATCCAGCAGGTGTCTCTGGTATGCAAGGAACTCTGAATCGAATCAAATTATGCATTTATAGGCGCCTACGTGTCCTTATCTACATCAATCTTCGAATACCTCTTCAAGTTTTTTTGCGTTGCCAGTAACAAACACCACGCTACGTCCAGCCGGCAACGCCATGTTGTTGCTGCTGCTGCTTCTTCTTCTTTGTTTTCTTCTTCTATGGTTTATTGACCAGGTGGACAGTTCGAAACAGAATATGGAACAGGATACATGTCGTGTTTTAACAATACATAATCATCTTAAAAATACTTATAATAATTAGAACCCCAAATCGTGTTTTTTGGTTATTATTATAGACTACAAAAGAACATTAAACCAGAAATAGTTCCGTCCGGTTTTAGTTTCACACGGATTACTGACGGCAAGCACCTGAGCAACAACCAATAAGAAGCAGCTAGTCCAATATTAACCAATCGGTGAGAACCTTAGAAATAGACTATCCAATCAGATAGCCGTACGTTCTGTAATGCAGTCCGAGCTAAACATGGCCATGAGGACGGCACAGGAATCGGGTTACCAGATTTTTTTGCACAATTAAAAAAAAAAACTGATATAGGTAAAATATAAAAATGAGTTTATTACCTCGAACTGCCGAGGAATTCAGCTCTGCTGAGTACTGGGAAAGATTTTTTAAGAAACGTGGAGAGAAGTCATTCGAGTGGTATGGCGACTACAACAAACTATGTGGCGTGTTGCACAAGTACATCAAAATGCAGGACAAGGTAAACAAATCCTCAATATACTGTCGTGGACGGTCTTCATTTGATTTTAACAAATTTGATCAACAACAAGCCATTTAAATGACAGCTGGCACTAAAACCATTAAAAGCATTTGTAAGCTATGCCTATAATGTTGATTTTCAAACTTGATTATGATTCACACTGTGAGAAAATAGTTTGTTAACGTCTGTTCTTGAGTGGTATAGTTTTAACAATAGTTGTCACATTTTCTATTTGAGGTACTGGTGGTGGGCTGTGGAAACTCTGAATTGAGCGAGCAGCTTCACGATGTGGGCTACAAGTACCTGACCAACATTGACATCAGCGAGACTGTGGTGTCCCACATGAACCAACGTAATGCCGAGCGGAGGCCCAACTTGAAATTTCAGCAGGTGGACGCTACTCAGATGCCATACCAAGATGCGTGCTACCAGGCAGCTCTGGACAAAGGCACCCTGGATGCAATGGCTTCAGAGGAAGGAGGACAGCTGGCGAGGAATATGCTGACTGAGGTATAACTAAAAGTCACCTGGAATTACCCCGAAGTAACCAACAGTTGTAACATTAGTTATGTGTGCAGGTGAGTCGTGTGCTCAGTGTTGGCGGAAGGTACGTGTGTATCACACTGGCACAGGAAAGTGTGATCCGCCTAGCCGTGGAGCATTTTGTCCAACTCGGCTGGGCAGTGAGGCTTCATTGCCTTCAAGAAGAAACCAGTGCCGAAGAGGACGACGACTCCTTCGTTCTGCCCGTTTTCATCCTGATCTGCACCAAATTCCGCCAGCCCATGCCCGCACCCATTTTGGAGTTTTGCCTCGGCGAAGACGGTACCCCGAACCGTCTGGCGCTGGCGGCCGACTTGCTGGCGACCGTGCGAGAGCGCCAGGCCTATTCTGTCCTGAGGAAAAGGCTGCGCACACGCACGGATGTCGACGCCGCCGCGTCGCTCACGCTTTGCCACGCAAAGACCGGCTTGCCCAGATACACTCTCACGGTGCAGGATTCACCCCCGACCGCCAAGGTGCCAAGGTTCAACCAGTTTGCCATTTTCATTGGTGAGCTTTTTGTTTGTATGTGTTGTAAGTCACTGGACACAACATTAGGTACACCAGCACAATCTCATGCAGTGATGGCAAAATGGCACAAGGCAGATTTAAACATTAGCCTCTTAAACACAGAGTTGCAAATGTTTGTAAGTAGTATTGAAAGTTGTCCTTCTTTGCCCTCCTTGTCTCTTGCAGTGCCCCAAGGCAGCGAGACGGCGTGGCTCTACAGCTCCAGCGAAGGTCGGCGGCAACTGGCAGCCAGCGCCAACTTCCGCCGCCTGGTTATCGTTGCCATGCACAGGAATCAAGAGTACGCCGACATGCAGGCGGTTCAATCGGAACTCTCGCCCATGGTGATGGACCTGGCCCCGCCGGGAATGCCGGATAATCAGCAGGTGGATACTGAGAATTGACTGACAAACAGCTAGTTTGAATTTGTTAACCAGATGTTTTGTGTTTTAACTCAGGTCCCGTTTCTGTCGGTGGGCGGCGACCTGGGTTGGCGGGAGGAGGTGAGCAGGGGTGTGAGCGAGCACAGCGGCGAATACTGCGTGGAGAACGTAAGGGGGGAGGACGGCGAACTGTACCGCAGATTGGTGTTCCTGTCCAACGCGGCTCTGGTGCAGTCCGAAAGTCGTCTCGTCTCCTCGAATAGCAGTCAGTTGATCTTTTTTTTTTCTTTCCCTCATTAATTCATTTTGCTTGTTAACTTTGAGTTTCAAAAGTTTCAAATTAAATATGAACTCCTAAGTTTCTGTTCCTGTAGCATCGAGTCATAAGAAGAAGAACAAAAAGAAAACCAAGCAGCCGTCATCGTCCTCCCTGTCGGTGCACAGCGGCTTCCTCTGCTGTGCCCACCACGAAGTCATGGTAGCGGGTCTTGCCATGCTGGGCATAGGCAAGGAAAAAAACAAAGGTGAGGTGGGATATGTATTTTCACTGTGCTCTATTTCGTTTCCTAGCTTGACTTGTCTAATGGGCACCCTTAACCTTTTCTTTCGAAGATGTCCCTGTGTCAGTGCTCGTGATTGGACTCGGAGGAGGCGGCTTGCCGCAGTTTTTGCGAGACTTTGTGCCCGCTGTGTCAGTGGAGGTGGTGGAACTGGACCCTGTGGTGCTGGAGGTGGCCAAAGAGTGGTTCCACTTTCGACCGGACGATCAACTGAGCGTCACGCTCGGGGACGGCCTTGAACGTATCCGTGCCCTGGAAGAAGAAGGTGGGGGACGCGGCTGACGCAGTAGTAAAGTCAAGTTCCCACAACAAAATTGCTCATACTCGTTTTGTATCCAGGTGGTACTTTGTTCGACGCCATCATGTTCGATGTGGACAATAAGGACAGCACGGTGGGTATGAGCTGTCCACCTGCCGCCTTTGTGGAAAACGCCATACTGCACAAAGTCAGCAGCTTACTGACCCCTAAAGGTACAGTCCATTTATTATGTAATAGCGACCTTTAAATTGTTTGTTGATGGTAACTAGTAACTACATTTTCTATCAATCTTTTCTTTGGCTTTTTAGGCATTTTCATACTCAACCTGGTGTGCCGTGACTCTGCCTTGAGGAAAGATGTGCTGGAGCGTGTAAGTGGCGTGTTTCCCGCCATCCTCTCACGAAAGATTGACGGGGAGGTGAACGAGGTGCTCCTCTGTCGCAGAGAAGGCGAAAGCGTCCTGCCGTCGCTAACCCAAGCGGGTCACGATCTTCAGAGAGCCCTGCGCTCCGATTTGACCCACAGCCCAAAAATAGACATTGCAGAGTTGTTGAAAGATATGAAAGTGGCGTGAGGCTGAATGGGACTCTGTTGGAGAACGTACAGTGACAAAATGCTCAAGCAATTAAGAAATATTTAGTTTTTGGTAATTGGGAGCAGTGAGGACTGAAATGTCCCCGTATATATATATTAAAAAAAGTCAGTTATATTTTATTTTATTGTTAATTAAAAAAAAATAAGGGGAAAAAGAACTTAATCAACTTTAGAGTAAGGCTAATGTGGGAAAAGAGAAGTGCTGTGTCTGAATACTTTTGTGGGGTTTTTTTTTGTGCGTGTACTGTCGCAAAGTAAAGCAACAGTGCATTTTATATAATCTGAATATGTCTTATCTTGTTTACAGTCGACATTATTTCACCCTTAATTTTAGCTACCAGGGATTCCATTTCACTCCCCTCAGGGTGCACTCCTGTGCCCCGCACACACCTCACTGCCTTGGAATGAGGAAGCGTTATTTCCAGTGGAAGTGAAATTGACACTCATCAAATTAATTTTTCTAAATTGCCTGAATTAAAGAAGGAACGGGAGTGATACAATTATCACATTAACAAAATCTAAATGTGCGTTGAGATGTGGGAAATATTTTACACATACAAGTGGTCGACGCGCATGCGCAGACGTTTCGCGCCCGTTAGCTGTCAAAAAGTTTGGTGTTTTTTTTTTTTTTTTTTCCTCCCTGCTCCTCCACCTTCTCTTCCAAGCTAACCGTGGAGACCCACTCAACTGCGCGGCTCACTTCCTAAATGTCTACACGGAGGTAAGAAGAAGCGAAACCGTGTGAATAGACTTTGCGTCAACAAAATAAGCCTCAACTATTGTCTCATTCCCGTTTGCTTTGCCCGAAATCTGGACGCTAGCTCTCGTGAACAAACAAGTTAGCAAACACGCCCTAATTAAGCCCGCATGACGAATTACTTTGGTTTATTTTGTCAAAGTCATATAAATGTAAGAGTCTGGTCGTTGTAAATCACTCCAGAAAACGGATAATTTGGTCGCGCCGTTGCTAAGGGCAACAGAAAGATGGGTCGTCGCGTGAGTGTCATGGAACGTAAGACTGGGAGGCTCTTGAACGCATCATGTGACGATAATAGCATTGTCTTCCTCATGTGCCGCAACGTGTCCATTTCTCCTGCCTTTGTTTCTTTGTTTCTTGTCAAAAGTGTGATTTTTCACTGTCACTTTATCACTTTTTGCCCCAACTTGCTGTTGATACGCGGCGTGGCAGCCCTCGTGAAAGTTGACGGGGAGTTCAGGGGGGCGTTCCGGGGCTCGGAAATTCCGACTTCACTGCAACACCGCCGCCTCTTCCTCGACCACCTCCATCGTCGCCGTACAGCATGATCTCGATGGTCAATCGGCTCCAGGACGCCCTGGGCAGCGCGGGCCTGAACTACAACCTTTCCCTGCCGCAAATTGCCGTGGTGGGCGGCCAGAGCTCCGGGAAGAGCTCGGTGCTGGAAAACTTTGTGGGCAGGTAAGTCCCACTTAATTTATTTAACTGGTTCTAACACTTGAATATATATCCACCTTTTTGGTGGACACTAATTTTGTAACTTCTCATGCACTACAATGACACAAATGTCTTGACTTTTTGGCGCTGCATATTGACAGGCTGTGCTCTCCCAATTTTTAAAAAGTAATTTGTTCATTACGTGTCAGTTGGGCATCTTCAAAAATGAAGTACTTTTATTTTCTTTCTGTTTAATTATACACCGCTAAACCTTTTACACTGACAGTTGGGAATATTGAAATTTGACCCAAAAGAATTTCTGTACTGTGATAGAGATTTTATGACTGGCTGTTTAGTCCTGGAACAAATTATTTGACATTTGTTCCTATGGGAAACCTTGTTTTTAAAGTCGTCATAGAATGGATTGCGGTCCACCGTCGTCCCAGTGTGACAAAACGAACACACATTTTTGTGTTTCAGTGTGATAAAGTGATAAGAGGATTCCTTTCATTCTGTCCCCAAAAAAGCATGCTGCCTTGTGACTCAGTCGCAAGTTTCCTCAAGAATTTCTTTTAGCCCCAGACAATGCAGCTCGGTGATGAGGGGGTGACCAGTCGAAATCTCCACCGTCCGATTAGGAATTGTTTTAAAGTAACGCCTGAAGGCCTCTCCTTCCTGATTGTGCATTGATATATTTCAGTCCCTTTGTTTGACTGCATGTTGTGACACCGCTATTTCGGGCTCTCGGCCAGCAATGTGATGAGGAGCAGGATGCGGTGAAAACAAACATCCCTGATCAAGATTTATATGGGAAATAGGAGGCTTTTTAAAAAAAAAAAAAAAAAAAGGTGTTCTAGACAAATATCTGCCTTGATGGCCATGTAAGTTTCCTTCTCTTTTTCAGCGTGTGTTTGTTTTATTTTCTCCGACAGAGACTTCCTTCCCCGCGGTACTGGAATTGTTACTCGACGGCCTTTGGTTCTGCAGCTGCATCACGCTGACGCCGGTGAGCAAGACTTCTGATGACTCAACGGATGCATGTTGTATTCATCAGCATGTGCCTGAAGTTGACACTAGGTGGCGTAAGAGAGAAAAATCGGTCCATTTTTACCAGGCAATTGATCTTTGCACAAACGTCCCACTAATTGGTCCACAACCACATAAAACATTAGATGTAATGGTTTATTATCTGATTTCTATCATCTTCTTCCCTGTCTCTAGAATATGGGGAATTTTTGCACTGCAGGGGGAAGAGATTCTTAGACTTTGATGAGATCCGCCAAGAAATCGAGTCAGAAACTCGCAGGCTGACAGGAAACAACAAAGGCATCTCTCCCATCCCCATCAACCTCCGCATTTTTTCTCCTAATGGTAATCTCACCTCATGCTCTCATCTTTATCTTCATCATCACTCCAATCATCTATTGGGTACAGTGCTCAACCTCACCCTGGTGGACCTGCCTGGCATCACCAAGGTTCCCGTCGGCGACCAGCCGCCAGACATCGAGTACCAGGTGCGAGACATGATCATGCAGTACATATGCAAAGAGAACTGCCTCATCCTGGCCGTGACGCCTGCCAACATGGACCTGGCCAATTCGGATGCGCTCAAACTGGCCAAAGATGTCGACCCACAGGGTAAGTTTCTCAGCCTGATGTAATTTTAATTGGAAATGTGTTCATTTATCTAATTGACCCCCCCTATATGTTAGGCCAGCGCACGATAGGTGTGCTCACTATGCTGGACCTAATGGATAAAGGAACAGATGCTCTGGAAATACTAGAGAATAGATTGCTTCCACTGAGAAGAGGTGAGTCACCATGTGTGTGAGATAAAGATTTACCGTGAAGCAAAACCAGGTGTGATGCTATTTCATACCTCTTTCCAAAACACTTCAACACATTATCCACAGAAAAGCCCCTGAAGTCAGTCTGCAGCGCAGAGCTGCAGCTTTAGTCACGCAGCCGCATGTTGTAACATCTACAGTGGAATGCACACAAAGTGGAACATTTGGACTTTTCAGAAAAAAAAAAAATAGAATTCGGGAGTTCAAACCATCACGTCAGTGGAGATATCAGCACTGAGTTTATGACATCAGATCAGTGGATTATCGGCATAGAATAAAAGTGGTCTGTTGTCTTTTTTCCCTCGCCAGGTTATATTGGGCTAGTGAATCGCAGTCAAAAGGACATCGACGGGAAAAGGGATATTAAGACAGCTTTGCAAGCGGAGAAAAAGTTTTTCCTGTCCCACCCAGTTTACAGGCACATGTGTGACCGAATGGGGACTCCATACTTACAGAAGACCCTCAACCAGGTCAGACAGCCCAGAGAAATCGAACGACGGCGCTTTCAGCTAATTGGTACTCATTGTTTGTTTATGTGTTTGTTTGTTTGTTTGTTTGTTTGTTTGTTTGTTTGCAGCAATTGACAAACCACATCCGAGAGAGTCTGCCTGCGCTCTGCAGTCACATGCAGTACCTACTTGTGTCCATTAGTAAAGAAGTCGACGCGTACAAAGTCTATAATCCAGATGACCCCATGTGCAGGACCAAGACCCTCATCAAGTCAGTCGGAAGGGTGTTCAGTAAACACCCACTAGATGAATATTATTATAAATTAAAAATATATAATAATAATAATAACCTGTATACTCTATTTCCAGGTTAGTACAGCAACTATCCGGCGACTTTGAGAAGTTTATCGAGGGCTCGGCCGACGAAGTCAACACTGTCCACCTGTCGGGAGGCGCGAGGATCAACCAGATCTTCCATGAACGCTTCCCCTATCAACTGCACAAAGTGCGTGTGAACTTGTTTTGTGGGACTCAACGAGGTTCTCGACGGGACCCAGTTGAAAGATAGGCAACGCTAAATCGCCAAGCTCCTTCTGTTGCCTCACAGATGAAGTGTGACGAAAGGAAGCTGCGAATGGAGATCGCCTACGCCATCAGGAACATCCACGGCGTCAGGTGGTTTCATCCTTTCACTTTTGATCTCGACAAAGTTATGTGTGTACAAATTTCTACTTGGTTCACCTGCAGGACGGGCCTGTTCACCCCCGACATGGCTTTTCAGGCTATTGTCAAGAAGCAGATCTCCAAACTCAAAATTCCTTGTTTCGGATTCGTCGACATGGTCTGCAAAGAACTGGTCTCCACCGTTTATGAATGCTTTAATAAGGTACGAATCCATGAGGGAGCCAGACGTCTATACCATGGTGGCTTTTAACTGAAGCTACTTCTTCTCCCTGAAGCTCAGTTGTTTTCCCAAGCTGCGGGAAGAGACCGAGCGGCTTGTCACCGCTGAAATCCGAGAACAAGAAAGTTCATGCCGAGATCAGGTCAGTCCAGCACATTCGGACTGGTGTGTTTGTTTTTCATTAACGGATTGCTCGACTATTAACGGTTCTGGTTCTCCTCCACTTTACTTGCATTTTGCTCTCCTCAGATCTCTCTGCTCATCGACATGCAGCTCGCGTACATTAATACCAAACACGAAGACTTTATCGGCTTTACTCAGTGAGTAAATCGCAGACTGTTAAAGATTTTTTTTTTCCTCCAAATTTTAAATCCACCCTTTTGTTCCTCTCAGTGCTCAACATCTGTGCCACCGCAGCGATAACAAGACGGCTGCCAGCGGTGGAGCGCAACAGGTGAGAATTTAGGCTTGACTGCCTACTATAATTTCATTCCCTCTGCCCCATTCGTCGCAGAATTTAAGTTCCAGACCAACACTGAAAAAAGGCATAAGCAACTTCACCGGTTAAAATGTTGAAAAGAACCAGTTGGATTCCATCTTCATTTCTAATGTCTCCCCAATCTCCAGGGTGTGGCTACTCCTTCGAGTCTAATAGTAGGATACCGATCTCTTTAAGCCTCTGCTGGACATATTTGTGCACAGGATTCTGGGTCGGCATGACGGTTGCAATCTGTGCGGTCGCTTCACTCCTTGTGTTTTTGTCATCTGGCTGACCTGCGCTACTAATGTCGACCTTTCTTCCCCACTTTAATTCATCGCAAGTTTTTCTACCAGCCTCACCTGGTGGACTGCTTCTTATGTTTATTGCGGCAATCTCCTGGGAAATGTCTCATCTCTTTAGCGAACCTCTCTGTAAATTTCTCTCCCATCAAATTTCACAACTTTTGCTCTATGTTTACCGTTTGGGTCCACTTTATAATCCAGGGGTCCTCAATATACAAATCTGGGTGAGATTTGGACACTTTTACAAACAAATTTAAAGCCGCTAAAGTTTTTGATTTATCGGGTATTTTTACAAAAGCATGCCACTATATTAATTAATAAAACATTGTTAGAAATTGTGTGTGGGGGGGGGCGCACATAATGTCAGCTTTAACTTGTAATTGAGGACCCTTGATTTTATCTGTAGACCTGTTCTCAATGTAGTAGTCTCAAGCTTTCGTGATCTAAATGCTTTGCTTTTGGTCTCCTTGTGCAGGTCATAAGAAAAGGATGGCTCACCATCAACAACGTCAGCATCATCGGCAAGGAGTTCTGGTTCATTCTCTCCACCGAGAGCTTGTCCTGGTTCAAGGACAGCGAGGTGAGTCCTTTGGGGTTTTTTTTTTAAGAAAAAAACAATGCAGCACATTTGAGCGTCACCGTGGCTTTATTAGAAGAACTCAGCTTGAAACACACGTGCAACGGCATACAGAGGCGGTGCAGTTTTTGGGTGCTCCTGGTGTCAGTGGGGCTGCCATCTGTCTGCCTGTCTGTGCCTGCTGTACAGGAGCAGAAGGTCTGCACAGCAAGTGTAGACAGGCAGACACACCACAACAGTCTGGTCGGCTGACGTCATGGGGAGATGGGCAGGAAGTGAGGTCAGAGCTCACCAATGCTGGGCGGGAGGGGCGGCGCATCAATCAAGCAAAAAATGACAGCAGCAGAGATACAAACTATGTAACTCACAAATGATCTTAATATCACGGCTATTTCATAAAACTTGCATTAGGAAAAACAGCATCCTTGACCCAAAGTTTACTTTTACCACCTGGATGTGTCACTGAGCCCCCTCCTCCACCCCCCCCCCCCCAAATCTATTGGTCTCGCCTTCCATTCACTCTTCCCCTCGCTCCCCCTCGTCTTCCTCCTCTGGGATTTCAAGCATTTGGAACGGCTCACTTTGACACAGCTGGAGTTGCCCCAATCCAAACAAAGACCAGCAAACACACACATGGACACACATGGACACACTCGCTCGCACACACACACACAGAGGACAGACTTGTATATACAGTATACAGTACACACGCAGAGTCTGATATAAACACACCGGCGTGCAAATGGCTTAGAAAAATATACACTCATTTAGACGCACACATGGTCACTTTTGAGATAAACACAGAACGGCGCGTTCCCAGACGCAGCAGCCCCAAGCGCGGTTATTTTACGCTTACATACACACGCACACAAAACTAGTTACTTTATAGCTTTCACACTTATTTGCCGTGATAGCAACCATTGGAAGGCTTTACGCTAATTTAAGTGCGTGTGAGATACTCGAATGTTTCTTTTTTTCAGTCATCCACACAATTGCGCAAATCAGATCTATAACAGGACGTTCTCAAATGCGCGTGTGTGTGAGCGTGCGTGTGTGTGCGTGTGTGTGTGTGTGTGTGTGTGTGTGCGTGTGTGTGTGCGTGTGTGTGTGCGTGCATGGGAGCCAAGCGTCAGCTTCCTCTCTCGCAGTTCCTACTCTCACATTCCCGCCCACACTACGTCCACAGACATTTTTCCTCGAATCTTGCCGCTTTTTTTTTTCTTTCTTTACCTCCCCCTCTTTTTTTCCCCCCTTTCTCTCTCTCTCTCCCCCTCTCTCTTTCTCTCTCACTCTGTGTCTCTCTGTGGTTGGCAGTCTCCCTGGGACTATGCACATTCCTGGCTGGAAAATGTGAAGCTTTGTCCAAACACTAGCTTCCAAGATCTTCTTGCCCAGAGAAATCCCACATGGCTGTTTCTCCATCGGACCCCCCCTCCCCTCCCACAACTGCCCCTTCCCTCTGACTCACAAACACCCACTTTTGCACCTCTCCATCCCTTGATTTGTAACAGGCCTGCTCGTTCCACGCCTTTTTTCCTGGATTACAAATGCGTACTGCCATTCTTATCAGCAAAGACTCGATATACATTCCTTCACCCCTGCCTAGGCCGCCTCGTGGGCCTCCTGAGGATAAACAGACGGCTAACTAATGCATACACTTAATCTACACGCCGCCACCCGATGTGCGTGAGGCCTGTTTCATGTCTCGCATCCATGACGCACCTCTCCAGACACAGCAGCTCTGATCTATGACACCTCGTGCCGCCAGATTTAAGAGTCGGCAATGCACAAGCGCTCGTCATGTAGCCACGCGCGACACCCAATGTAAGCTATTGTGACAACAAAATACTAAATATTATAATAATACAAATAATATGAATATATAATAGATACATATATTTGAATAATAATATATATGTATAAAAAACTTTTTTTTTTAAAAATCCTCTCTGAAGCGTTTCCTTGCACAGTCTAACCAATGTGCAGACTACTGTACACCACCAAAATCCTGAACAGGTAGTCTGAACACTGGGATGACGGAGCAGGAGCCTTCACTTGCGTCGTCTCCGTTGGTCTCTTCCCGTGCCCGGCAAAAAGTTTCCGTCCATCGTATCCCGTCTCGGCGAGCCGATCGCTTCTCTGTCCGTCATTCACTCCTGGGTTTGTTCCTCTTCGTTTCTGGGACGTTAGAGTCGCCGCCGGGGTCCCGGGATAGTATCCAGTTCTCGACGTGGCACTTTGACTCATTGGGAGTCCTGCCTGTTAAGCTCGGGAAGGCATAAGGAAATAGAAGAGGAGAAGAGAGTTAGGGAGGAAGCCGGCGGCCATATATGGCTTGACGGGGGGATCAACTTTGGGATCGTCGGCGCTCTCTCCTCGCTTTTCCAGTGCTCCTCAAACCCTTTTCCGCATCTCCTCCCGTGAAATTAACCTCTCTCTATCCTTCCTCTTCCTCATCTCTACTTTCTGCCTCTGGAGCACCCTATACTCCATCCAGTCTCCTCCCCCCTCCCGTCTAAAACGATCCCAGATGTTGCTGTCCCGGCGCCAATCGCTTTCTGTCATTTTTTTTTTTCTCTCTCCCTCGGCCTCTGTTACAGGAAGTGGGCCCCTTTTGGGAGGAAAAAAAAGGAAAGAGTCGACGGAGGAAGAGAGTCGTAGGGTTCAGGGGAGTACTGGGAGGGAGAGGGAAGTCCGAAATGTTCTACCAATGCATTTAAAAAAAAAGGGGGGGGGGGTTGCAGATGCACGCACACCTGCATAGCCAATGAACACATTAAACGCAGCGCGATTGAAAGAATGTTTGTGCTCTGCGTGTTAGTCACACGTCCTCCAACTCCCATCCGAGACGAGCTCATCAACAGCTGTACCTTCTACCACATTGGAAGCCCCCCTCTTAAAAGTGGGGGGGTGGGCTTCACTCTTGGAGAAATGTTGCGCTCTGGACCCAAATCTGAGTAATGGCTTTCACATGTGGAACCGACGTCTTCTCTTTTTTTGTTTTTTCTTCAGTTCTTGTTCCCTGCCAGCTTGGGCTCTCGTGTTCCTTGCCTTCCACACCGTCTGCTTCTCAGAATGCTCCTTCGCCTTTTTCCACACAAAGATGCCGCAATAATGGCTGATCAGGTTTTGTAGGTGGAAGCCGTCAAAGCGGAATATTGCCGCAATTGCTTTCACGACAAGGCTGTGGAAATTTCACTGGCTCGGTATCATCAGCTGCAGTCTCGCACACAAGTTCCTTCATACGGGTTGGACGCTTTCTCTTTCAGACGCAGCCTGAAAAAAAGTTTAGTACCAGACATGTGACTGCACTAGGCCCACGAGTACAAAAAATAAAAAAACACCTGTGTCATATTTTACTTCACATACCGCTGTCAAGTTTTATCTTACTCTTTTTTTCTTTTTCCTCCTTTCTTCCAGGAGACGGAGAAGAGGTACATGCTCCCTCTGGACAACCTCAAAGTCCGAGATGTCGAGAGGGGCTTCATGTCCAGCAAATTCTCCTTCGCCCTCTTCCATTCTGAGTCAAGGTCCGTGTGTGTGTGTGTGTGTGTGTGTGTGTGTGTGTGTGTGTGTGTGTGTGTGTGTGTGTGTGTGTGTGTGTGTGTGTGTGTGTGTGTGTGTGTGTGTGTGTGTGTGTGTGTGTGTGTGTGTGTGTGTGTGTGAGAATATTTGACAAGCTTATGACCTCGTCACCTGCTCTCTGGAGTTTGCCACGGCCTTTTCCGGGAAGATGCTTTGCCCTTCCCGTGACCTTGCCTAGGGGATACGCAGTTGGTACCGGCGGTGGCGACGGGCGCGGTTTTATTGTCTCCACGTAAACGCCGCACAAACTGCGGGGTGCACGGATATGATGCCTTAAAGTGTGTGAAACAGATGGAGAGAACATAAGAGGACTTAGGCGGAGAAAGAGTGTAATAGGAGATGATTGGACCAGCGCATATGTGCCGTGTTTGGATTCACATACACACACAAGAACTGCGTTCATGCGCAAGCGTGTGGAGCGCAGCATACCGACGGCAGGCTCATTAAGCAACTAATCAAAGCCAGAAAGGCTCGGATCAGAGACATTTGGAAAGAATTGCTCGACTCACCGCAGAGAAAGAGGAGAAGAACGGGAGAAGGGGTTGAGGGGAGGACGAAAGCGTATCAACGCCATCGGCCAGGAATGTGTCAAAATCGGTCCTCTGCCTCCGACCCCCCCGACCAACACCAACATCTCCCCCCTCCTCCTTTTCCTGTTCTTCTCCTCTTTTTTTCTGTATTTTCACTCATTTGAAAAATGTCTTGAAAGCGAAAGCAGCCGCGCTTCCTTCGCAGAAGATGGGGAACACTTTTGTGTTCTGATTGTAGACCAGCAGTCAGGTTACTTTTTTTTTCCCGCATCAGGGGACAGTTTAGTTTTTAAATACATGCCAAATTGACATTTAATAAAAGTTGCAAGCGGTGATTGACAGTGGAAATCGTTAGAAAATTTGCTGCGTTCGTCCAGTAAGGAATCATGCAGGAAGTCCACCATTTTGGTTTGAAGCAGCCATTTTGAAACAAACAGACGCCGGCGCTAAATTACAAAGCTTTCAACCATCTAAAGCGTGTGGAGCAAGTCACAAAAAACAAAAACAAAAAAAGGTCGCGCAACTATGATGGCCCCTCCATCGTTTTATATATGTTTCGATTTGCATGACAAATACATCGAATGCTTTGGTGGGCTGCATCTGGTCCGACCCGGTCCGCAGAAGGTTCTTGGGCCCTGTTGTGGAGTAATAGCGTTCTGGTACTGTCATTGTTGGCTCGCTGCCTTGACTGCTCGCCACCACACCCTGACTTATTAGCCTCACCCAGTGGAACTCCGGCCTGTTTGTTAATCTCCTCTCATTGCTCTCTCTTTCTCCCAGGATTGCAGTTGTCACACACGCACACGCACACGCAGATTTCACATATTTGAGGTTGTGAGTGTGAGGCGGGAACAGCGAGAGGAGGGAAGAAACAACCGAGTGATTAAAGAAAAATGTCTTACAGATGGGACGCAGATTGCGGGCTTTTTTTTTTTTTGTCCGTGGATTGCGCAGCCAAAGTACATAGATGACGTAGAATCAAGGACAGAAAATACAAACAAAAGACGAAAGGATACCAGGATATGAGTCGAGTTATAGTGGGAGCTTGTGTCAGTAACCACAGAGACATGTGACTTTGGCTTCCCGCGATGTTGATCGTTCAAAATCGATGGGAGTTCGACGACAATGCTGCAAACGCCCCCCCCCCCCCCCCCTGCAAAAAAAACCCCATATTTTGTAGAATCGCAAAGCGCTCGTAAGAAAGCACTGCGGTCACGGTGGACCCGAGCCAAACTTCACGGAGTCCTGGCACTTTTCACGGATTGTAAATTAGAACTTCATACTTGACTAATTATATTTTAATGACATAAATATCTGTGGGACACAGGAAGGGGGGAAAAAAGTTTCGTAAGCATTTTTTCCAGTGCTTTGTGAATAGCGGCCCATAAATATGGTTACATCTGCTTTGTAAAAAAAAAAAAAAAAAAAAAAAAAGCCTTCTTGGAATATTGCAGTCTGGTCTTTGGGGGTATTTTATGGACACCATATGGACAAAAGTATTTGGACTCACTACACATGTCATTGTATTCTGTACAATATGTTCCAATGTGTAAGTAGAAAACTGAAATTAACCAAGTGGCATTTTATAAATATAGAATTCATTAATAAAATGACAGCCGTACATATCGCTGATGCGAATCATTTTCAGGCTCGTCTAAAATTTCGCAAGATTTGATTTGCTGCTTGACTTTTAAGGGCATCTGTTTTCCGCTGAATTTTGGTTTGAACTTTTGCAGCCTTGTGTATTTGATATTTTCCTAAGTTGATGATTTACTTGAAGGAACGTGTACAAGGACTACAAGTTTCTGGAGCTGGTCTGCAACTCTCAGGAGGAGCTGGACATCTGGAAGTCCTCTTTACTCCGGGCTGGCGTCTACCCAGAGGAGGTCACGGTGTGTACCCTGACCTTTTTTGTAGAACCCCGTGGCGAGGCAGAAGGCGGCTCCTACCTGCTCTTACCAATCTCAAAGTTTTAGTAAAATGTGGATCTGATTTTTTTTTTTTTTAACTTAGAAATGAATTCGATTTTTCAATACCTTGCTCATGTAAATCTGTGTTTGGTCGAATCAGAGTGGGCCAAATGTGTCCCGCTGGCCATCCTTTGCCCACCCCTGCAGTAACCCTTTTTCACCCCCTCTTCTCATGTGCGAAGTCCCCCCCCCCCCATCTTGCTCTTCAGCGCAACATTCCTGGCCAGTGATGTCACTCCAATGCGTGTGTGTTCCAGTCTGGTTCTAATCAGCAGATCCCCGTCTCTTTTACCCCCCCTCCCACCCACTTTTTTCCCCCTCCTGCCCACTCTCCTCCATTTTAGTCTCCCAGCTAAAGTCTCTTGACCTTATCATGCACAAGCAATTTTTTCCCGCACGCGTGTGGGAAAAAAACGAAAACGCTCTGTGATGGTTTTGTGCGTGTCACCCAGGTGGACGCGCAGGGCAACGGGTTGTCGGAGAACTTCACGGACCCCCAGCTGGAGCGGCAGGTGGAGACTATCCGCAACCTGGTGGAGTCCTACATGAGCATCATTCATAAGACCGTCAAGGACATGATGCCCAAAGTCATCATGCACCTGATGATCAACACCGTATGCTAAACATTCTTTATTTTTTCACGAGATGTTTAGATGACACCTTTAATTGGCTGCGTCTTAGAAATCATCGTGGAGCTAATTTTTTCGATGAAAATTCTCATAATGCCTCAAAAATGTTGGTCTGACGCCATCTAGTGGAATTTAAGTGCCAATCACCAATGTTCGGCTGTATGCCATAGTTTAGTCGAATACAAAAAGGGTGCTTGGTAGCTTGTGACATCAATTCTAATTCTTTTATTTTGTGGGTGTCATCCCCGCGAATATCTGGCCTTCACTGTATTGTTATTAAAAGTTTATGATGGCGATAGTTTGATAGTGGAACAAAATTATTTTTCCTGCGGGACAAATTCTTCTAAACTCTGCACAATTGTGAGGTTGACCAGTGTACTGGAATGGATTGTTTTCGAGGTTCCACTCCACTGATTTTTTTTTCCAGTGGCTTAAAAAAGAAAACTTGTATCCCACATAAATGTAAGAAATGCCATAAAGCAGCATCTGACAGCATGTAACGTTTTTTGACTTGTCACATCTGTTTATAATCCCTCTGGCAAGGTGAAGGAGTTCATTAGCTCAGAGCTGCTGGCCCAGCTCTATGCTTTGGGAGACTGCTTGGCGCTGATGGATGAGTCACCCGATCAGCGGCAGCATCGGGAACAAGTGCTCAGAAAGCACGCCGCCCTGCAGGCCGCGCTCAAGATCATCGGCGAATTCTCCACCTCCGGCTACGTCGCTCCTTCGGACCTCTCGCGCTTTGGGACGCAGCACTTCAGGTAGGCCCCCTTGGCCGCGCTCGCTCAAGGCGTCCAGAACCGCGGGCATCACGACTTCTCCACCTAACGCAGCTCCACGCCCCCTAAAAAGTCGGCGACCGGCGGCAAGTCTCGAAACCGTGGGCGCGCCCCGCCCGTGCCCGTCCACGCCAACCAGCGGCTTCCCGGCCCGGCTTGTGTGCCCAGGTAGAAGCTGCACGGTTGAGGCTCGTGGCTGCACGGTGTTGTAATTTGAGCTGGGCCGCGCAATGTGTTTCTCATATTGGCGGGCAGAGCGGACCCCTCTGCATGCTTTCTACCGCGGCCAGATAAAACAGGCCCATCAAGCTGCCCCCTCCCCTTTTTTCCCGTCTTTCTGCTCGCATGTTTTATTGCAGTCCCAGATTTCCCTCATGCAACGGCTGTTATTTATCTTCCCTCACTCCCTCCCGCCGACGTCTTTGTCTCGTACATTTCTTCACTCTGGTTCCACCCCAGCTACTTGGCTGGTGTTTCCTTTTTTTTCTCCCTGCCTCATTTCCTCTGCGCTCTCCAAGGTTCCTTAGGTTCTTTCCCATTCGCAGTCCACCTCACTTGCCTTCCTTGCCCTGTTTCATCCCACCAACGATCTCTCCACATATTGCTAGAGGTGGCAAAAGTATTCGCACCCTGTAAAAAATACTCTGGGAAGAGTAGATGTACCGATTTAGAGAAGCAGACAAATACTACGAAACAGGGAATCTCAAATTACATCTTTTGTATGTTGTGTTGTTGTAGGTCAGTAGGTGGCTGCATAGATGGATTGGCAAATGTAATAAAAGAAGAGAAGTAGATGAGTGGTCGGATAGATGGACAGGTATATAGATTTTACTTGCACATACTACCATACAATTATTTACAGACGTACACAATCTAGCAAGCTGTGTGTGGATGCATGCTAACTAATTTCTCTTCCACTTGTCTCTCCTTGAGTTGTCATTAATTTTGCCTTTATTTACAACACACTGCTGCTGTTGAATTTTACTGGATGCACGTTACACCGGTCTCATCTGTTCCCCCGTAGGAGGCCTGCTCCGGCAGCCCCAATCGCCAAATAAGACACCCCCCTCACCCCCCCCGACGACTCCCATCCAGCTACGCGATGTTCGATCGGACCCGAGTGCTGCCGCCTGTCGCATTTGCGCAAGTCATGAGCCTTTTTTGTACACACACGAGCGTTGGCTGCTGACCTTTCCTCAAGCGCCTCAACTTTGTGTAAATATAAATAACAGCTATTCTATGAACGGGATATATATATATATATATATGTATATATATATATATATATATATATATATATATATATATAAAAACAAACAAACAAAAAAAACACTTTTATAACACTTTTTAAAAAAAATAAATAAAGAGCAGTTTTATTTTTCATTAGCATTTGTCTTCAGTTTGGAACATTTGAATGACAGTCAGGCATGCTTGTTTTGTCTCTATGTGCCCTGCTATCAACTAGGTGAACGCCACCTTTGGTAGGTAGATGGCTAACTTTTTAGCACAAAAAAAATGCAAGCATATAGCTTTATTCTTGTAAAATTAGAAACTTTTATTTGCACAAATATATATTTTTTAATAACAAGGTTTCATAATAATATAGGTTGCTTCAATGGCGACATAGCGGCAATTTCTACCTGTGGGTCAACTAACCTGTCAGTAGTAAAATCATAATTACAGTAAATATTTGTAGGAAAACACTTTTGGCCATAAATACAAAACAATTCAATGAAAAAACAACAACCTGTAAATACAGTACTGTGGTGAGTGAGTGTGCCATCAGCTATGCAAGAAGGGGCTGTATAGGAGATTTTGAGCTGATTTGGTGTTACTTGAACACAAAATTGGGTTAATTCTTTTGACCCAGCATATTGGGATGAAGATTAGATTTGGGTTGTGACTTTCATTGTGAATATTTTCCAGATTGACCGTATCAAATGAGTGCATAGTATCCACAATACACAGTAACCTCAACTATTGAAGTCAATACTTGATTTATTAAAATAGCAGCTTTAGCTATAAAAACAAAAACTTTCATTATTGTTTACAGTTTTTGTTATCTTGGTAAAGGCTGATCTCATGTACCAGTCAAGTGTCCAGCTCATGTCTGTTTCTTCCAGGCTTCCTTTATTGGAGGAAGCGGCTGAGGTCCTCACGGATCTCCGCCTCATCCCACGGCCCTTGGATGTTGTCCTTGTGCCTCTGCAAGCGGACCAGCAGCCAGGGGCAGAGGAGAATCACGCTGGCCAAGGCCAGCGCCAGGATGACCGCCCCGCCGGGCCAGCGCGACGCCAGTCCCACTACGCCTGCCGCGCATACCCCCGCACACAAGGCGGCAAAGTAACGCGGGGCCCCGTTCTTCACCCGCCTTAGGAGGCAGGGCCAAAGGGCGAAGACCAGGAGGGCGCAGCTGAGCATGGTGAAGGTATGCAGGGCGCCTGGGAGGCGGGAGGCCAGACACACAGATGCAAACAGGGCTGCGTTGAGGGACAGGCTGCCCGGGGGCGAGGGGTGGGTGTAAGGGAAGGACACCAGGTGAGCCAGTAGCATGACGGCCGACATGGCGTAGACTGTGTCCGTGCTGACGGACTCTGTGAGCGTTTTTAGCACGGGCGAGAAGCCGAAGATGAAGGACAGGAAAATTGTGGCACTCTGTATGTCATCCAAATGAGTCCGAGGTTGGAGAACTGGTTCCGCCTGAGATGCGAGGGCTTGGTACAGTCCGTAGCCCAGCAAGGAGCTCCCCAGGCTGATAAGCAGAAGGGTCTCTGGGGATAGGAGGCCCTAAAAATATAGCAGAAGACATTATGGATGGAGGATTAGATATCTTGCAGTCATCTGGGATAGAATCCTGACCAAACGTTTTTTTTAGGCCTTGTTCCGACATTAGGCAAAATAAAATGAAATAGGTCCTTTAACACTGAGGCAGAACATTTCATTCAAGGCAAACCAATAATAATAATTATTAAATATTACTACTACAAATAAAACTATCCATCAGATACCTGTTCCATGTAGAGCCAGAGGGTGATGAAAATAGCCACGCAGGAGAGCTGCTGCCCCACCAAGCATGCCTCTCGCACCACAGCCCAGTAACGATACTGACGGATTCCCTCGTTCCTTCGGAGCTCTTCCAGGAAGCGTCGGTCCACGTAGTTGTCCGGGTATGGCTGGCGCTCCCACAGGACCTTCCTCCAGGCGACGGCCGCACCCGGGCCGTCGTCTGGCCCCATCGCCCTGAACACAAGCGCAGATTTAGCTTGGGGGGGATACTACGAGTGGAAGCTGTTCCGATCAATCTTTTTATGGTCTTGGGACAAAATGTTTGAGATGATCAGGCTTTGTTGTGACGTGACACAACCGGCAAAACAGGAAGGTTCTCTTTGAACGTGATCAGGTGTAGATCATAGTTTCCCCAAGGCTCTTTTCCAAAATCTTCTCAAAGTCTTCTGATGTACAGGTAGTTTTGGTTAGCAAATCCACCTCTTAAGTCTTGTCAATGCGCCTGCACCATCAGCAATGTCCAGGTTTGATGTCTCAGTTAAAAACTCATGTATTTATCTCTACTATGTTATTATAATTATAGCCGGCGATGAGTTGGTAATGTGCAAACATCGGTAGATGTCGAAGCTTAGCTTCTTACCTGAGGAGAATGTTGCTCCTGGCAGCGAATGTTACAGCTGATTGAGCGTCCCGGAAGTGGAAACGCGTAAACGCAGTCAGTAGCGACTCCTACTGTTGGTGTGCGGAAACGCTTACCGTCGCTCAACAGAAACAGAAACGTTTTTTTTTTTTTTTTGTCGCTAGTCGTACGCAGTGTATCCGCGGTGTCTGAAAAGGTCTTGAATCGAATAGTTCCATAAAGTCTAGCTTTGAAATGTTTGGATTTTTTAAAGGACAATTTAATGTAACTACAAAGCAGAACTAAAGAAAGGCTACGTGTGCTACCCGGTCAATATTTATCGAACACCATTACACATTCTCGTGCAGGGTCGTTTGTTTACGTTAAAACTTTACATAGCGGCATACATGGGTAACTACAGGCCAACAAAAAAATTGCCACTTTGGGCCCTCATCAGGAGCTGCATCATCGAGTTCCAGAGCGCCTCAGTCTGCTGTTAATGTATTCAGAACATCAAAAGATGTGGATGATGACGGAGCTACAGGATCTGGGGCTGTGGCCGGGATGTAGCCCGGTGCAGAGCGGGTCATGCCATCTCTTTGTGGCGTTTCCCCCCGCAGCCGGAGCTCGTCCACCCCGAGGCTGAGCTGCCCTCCCCAAAGTCCTTCCAGCTCCATCCTTTCTTCATTTGGAAACCAGAGGACGAGCTTATGGTCAGGTTGAGGAGCATGCACCAGTTGCCTTGTCTGCACGGCTGTCCCCAAACACAGGTATGTACACTTTGATGCAATGTTGGGCGCAAATAATTCTCTTGACATGGTCTTTGTTTAAGCAGATTGTGTCCGCTGGTGAGGGACGACCCCAAGCAATCGTCGGCACCGGAGGGCAGTATTATATCCCGTCTTCCCAACTGCGCTGTGAGGTCTGCCGCAAATGCTGGTTTGCAGACAATCCACGGTGACATTGGTGACCTTCAAACAAGTGTTAGTCACATCCACTTTTTTTTTTTCATTTTACAAAGGACCACGCATGCCATTTTTTTTCCTTTAGTCCAAAACTTTTAATTTACACATTTACAAGTAAATGAATAAATATTTCAACGTCTGAACTTGAGACAAGTTCTGCTCAGTAATCACGATATATAAATCTTTATTTCTGATTGTAACAGTCAGTCAGTTAAACAGATCAACTCACTCGGTGGTGGATTATACGCTTTAAGAAAATCACTCAAACATAATACTGGACGGAAGTGTGTGCTGGGAAAAAAAAGATACTTCTGAAATACTGTTTTTCTAAAATGAAGATTGCAAAGTGTTAACGATAACAAGCCTAGTGAGCTTACAGCAATGATGTAGACAAAACTCAAAACCATTCAATTCCAGTGGACTGAAGAGCAGAAAATATCCGAGGCTCATTTGTTGCGTTTCTGAAATGTTCTAAACAGTGATTATTTTTTCTTCCTTTGCAGGCCCGCCCCTCCCCTTTATGAGGTTTGTTACGTGCAAATCTTCTTCTTGTCTTCGAAGAGCGAGCGCACCAAGTAGACCTGCACGCCCGACACCAGCATCATGACCGCTAGGTTAACCAGCGACCAAAAGTTGACCCGGTCATAGTTGCTCTCCTGCAGGTTGCGGTCGCGGGCCTCAAAGGCTCGCAGCATCGTTTGGATCTGCGAGCTCTTGCCCAGCCGCGACTTCACGCTGTTGATGGTGTCCTGGGTCAGATGGCAAGATGTGATTATCAGGTAAATATGTCTCATATATATCCTTCAAGCTGGAATAGGTATAAAATATTTTGAATCCGGGCTCTGTGCTATCAAATAGAAGATAAGGCTCTTCGCCCTGGTTGCTATGATAATGTAACTTACTATTTGCCCAGAAGTAAAGGGGGAGGGGTATTGATCCCTGTGGAACTTTGAAGAAAATTAAAACACTGTTTTAAATTTGGACATAGATAGGTCTCCTTTAAAGCATGTTGGGCTAAAAATAAAAAGCCAGCTGGAAGACACATTTCCCGTCACTCGGCCTGTGTGCTCTTTGACACAATTCACCAGGGTGGAGCTTGCTGTCATGGCTTAAACAATTGGCCTAGCCCCAAACAGCTAATGGGTGAAAGTTCACAACACCAGCCTGACATCAAATAGAGTTTGCCAGCTGGGTCACTTTGCACCCAATGTGGCAAATAACACCACCGGACAAAGTCTACCCACGGTGGTCTCCAAAAACCACACAATAATAACGACTAGGGATTTCTTAAAAATGATGTTTTGCCAACTCACCATAATATCCTCCAGCTTCATGTCCAAGATGTCGGTGCCATGCACGTACTCCTTCCAGTCTTCGGGCTCCTCATCGGCATCCATGTTGTCCAGGATGAGCTCAAAGAAGACCAGCTTCTCCGAAACGCTGCTGAAGGTGTTGTCGAAGCAGAACATGTAGTCGCCGTCTTCTGTCTCTACGCTGAAGGAGGAAACCGGTTATGTTTGTCTCTTTTGTTTGAATTTCTCATTTCACAATAGTTATGAAAAGCAAAGCCGAATATGGCCGCTTGAGCTTACGTGTGCATTCCGTCTGACTTGTGATGGTCGCTGTAAAGAATCTGACCGGAGGGAGAGGAGATGTAGAAATCCACATCCAAGCCTGCGCCATCCAATACCTACGATTGACATGAAGTTCAAAAGTGATTATTTTCCTTCCTTTTCTTTCTTGCCATACTTCTTTTCTTACCTGGGGCCTGCTGTTTATTTTATATCCTTCCTGCTATGGCTTCAGATTATGTTTTCCCCCTGCTTCTGTCTTTTGCTTCCTTCCTTCATTCCCACTTTCCTTCCCAAAGTTTTGAGATATTTTTGTCATGTATTCTCTCCTTCACTGAAGCTTACTTTTTGCCTTCCTTACCTCTTTTCCACTTCAGACCTTATTCTCCTTGACCTCCCTTTTCATTGTGCATTTTAATTTGCCCTTCCTTCCAACCCAGACCTACTTTTGTTCTAAAATGATGGCTCGCAAAAACCACTGCCATGACATTGTGGACACCACCGTTACCTCGTAAGGCTAGCAGAACCTTGGTTTCGATGACTAGATTGAATTTATTTCACTTGTAATCCAATTGATTATTTGAATATTCCCGACCTGATATTCTATTTCCAGCGATGCGTCTTTCTTCATAGTCTGGTAGAAACATTCCTTGCGACCGGCGGGCAGAGTGAACGTGAAGTCGCTGTCCAGGGATTGCGAAAAGGCGGCCAGCGCCGAGAACCTCTCAAACACTACAAGTAACACCGACACCACACAAATTAACGGCCGCACCGTGGCCATAATCGACGAAGAAGAGCTTCAAGTAATGCTAGTGATGCAGTCTTCCTTAGGTGTTTACCCCAGAGGAGGGGGGAAAAAAGAAACTTCAGCTCGAGTTGAGCCCCGAGCACACGCGGCATCTCAAGACCCCGCCTGACTTTTTAAATTTGGTTTTATTTATTTAATAAAAGCCCATCCGTCGTGTGTGTATTTATTTGAGTGAAATGGAATGACAATATCATTGTCTTTATAGTCCGAATTTAGCCATTTTTAGCGAAGGCAATATTTTTGGACACCCGTTTTGAAATGCATTCTGGGAAATGTTGTTTTTGAATGTACATGTGATAAACACGGACGTTTTTTTTTTTAAATTATGGATAAAACGACTATTTTTGAGAGAATTAATTGATTACGTGGGTGAACTGGCGTGCCTACGGTAAACGAGAAAGCTCAATTCAAATATAACCAAGCTCGTTCTTGCCAAAGTGTCTTGTTATGACTTGTCATTCCCGCATCAGGTATTGAGTTTCAAACTTTAATATTTTTCACAATTCTGCCCAGTTTTACAAAAGTAATGGCCAGTTATGAAGTACCTAATGAAGTTTCCAAATTGACGTCACGGATCAAACAGCCAGGGTAAGGGCGGGTGTGGCACTTAGACCATGATTTTTCCCTAATGAAATGGCCTGTAATCTGGTACACCTAAAAATGGCAGTGTACCAAATGGAGTGTCCGAGTGACGTCACAGATCCAACAGCCAATCAGAAAGTGGGGGTGAGGGCGGGTGTGGCACTTTTCACTTTTAGTTAAGCTTTGACCATGATTTTTCCCTAATGAAGTGGCCTGTCATTAGGTACACTTGAAAATGGCGGTGTACCTTGAGGAGTGTCCAAGTGACGTCACAGATCCAATAGCCAATCAGAAAGTGGGGGTGAGGGCGGGTGTGGCACTTTTCACCTTAAACGTTTTCCCTAATGAAGTGGCCTGTAATCAGGTACACCTGTGTCCGAGTGACGTCACAGATCCAACAGCCAATCAGAAAGTGGGGGTGAGGGCGGGTGTGGCACTTTTCACCTTAAGCGTTTTCCCTAATGAAGTGGCCTGTAATCAGGTACACCTGTGTCCAAGTGACGTCACAGATCCAACAGCCAATCAGAAAGTGGGGGGTTGTTTGGGTGTGGCACTTTTCACTTTCATTTAAACTTTGACCATGATTTTTCCCTAATAAAGTGGCCTGTGATTAGGTACACCTGAAAATGGCGGTGTACCTAATGGAGTGTCCGAGTGACGTCCCGGATCCAACAGCCAATCAGAAAGTGGGGGTGAGGGCGGGTGTGGCACTTTTCACTTTCAGTTAAACTTTTTCCCTAATTACCTGTAATTAGATACACCTGTGTCCGAGTGACGTCACAGATCAACCAGCCAATCAGAAAGTGGGGGGTTGTTTGGGTGTGGCACTTTTCACTTTCATTTAAACTTTGACCATGATTTTTCCCTAATAAAGTTGCCTGTGATTAGGTACACCTGAAAATGGCGGTGTACCTAATGGAGTGTCCGAGTGACGTCACAGATTCAACAGCCAATCAGAAAGTGGGGGTGAGGGCGGGTGTGGCACTTTTCACCTTAAGCGTTTTCCCTAATGAAGTGGCCTGTAATCAGGTACACCTGTGTCTGAGTGACGTCACAGATCCAACAGCCAATCAGAAAGTGGGGGGTTGTTTGGGTGTGGCACTTTTCACTTTCATTTAAACTTTGACCATGATTTTTCCCTAATAAAGTGGCCTGTGATTAGGTACACCTGAAAATGGCGGTGTACCTAATGGAGTGTCCGAGTGACGTCACGGATCCAACAGCCAATCAGAAAGTGGGGGTGAGGGCGGGTGTGGCACTTTTCACTTTCAGTTAAACTTTTTCCCTAATTACCTGTAATTAGATACACCTGTGTCCGAGTGACGTCACAGATCAACCAGCCAATCAGAAAGTGGGGGGTTGTTTGGGTGTGGCACTTTTCACTTTCATTTAAACTTTGACCATGATTTTTCCCTAATAAAGTGGCCTGTGATTAGGTACACCTGAAAATGGCGGTGTACCTAATGGAGTGTCCGAGTGACGTCACGGATCCAACAGCCAATCAGAAAGTGGGGGTGAGGGCGGGTGTGGCACTTTTCACTTTCAGTTAAACTTTTTCCCTAATTACCTGTAATTAGATACACCTGTGTCCGAGTGACGTCACAGATCAACCAGCCAATCAGAAAGTGGGGGGTTGTTTGGGTGTGGCACTTTTCACTTTCATTTAAACTTTGACCAGGATTTTTCCCTAATAAAGTGGCCTGTGATTAGGTACACCTGAAAATGGCGGTGTACCTAATGGAGTGTCCGAGTGACGTCACAGATTCAACAGCCAATCAGAAAGTGGGGGTGAGGGCGGGTGTGGCACTTTTCACCTTAAGCGTTTTCCCTAATGAAGTGGCCTGTAATCAGGTACACCTGTGTCTGAGTGACGTCACAGATCCAACAGCCAATCAGAAAGTGGGGGGTTGTTTGGGTGTGGCACTTTTCACTTTCATTTAAACTTTGACCATGATTTTTCCCTAATGAAGTGGCCTGTTATTAGGTACACCTGAAAATGGCGGCGTACCTAATGGAGTGTCCGAATGACGTCACAGATCAACCAGCCAATCAGAAAGTTTTGGGATTACTGGAATTTATTAATGGGAGCATTTCTCACACTAACCAGCAGAGCGCGACACACGGTACACTTTTGCGATCTTATGGTCAAAGTCAGGCAATCCTAAAATATTTATTTTGGATTTCTGGAATTTATCAATGGGTGCATTTCTCACACTAACCAGCAGAGGGCGACACACGGTACACTTTTGCGATCTTATGGTCAAAGTCAGGCAATCCTAAACTATTTATTTTGGATTTCTGGAATTTATCAATGGGAGCATTACTCACACTGACCAGCAGAGGGCGACACACGGTACACTTTTGCGATTTTATGGTCAAAGTCAGGCAATCCTAAACTATTTATTTTGGATTTCTGGAATTTATTAATGGGAGCATTTCTCACACTAACCAGCAGAGGGCGACACACGGTACACTTTTGCGATCTTATGGTCAAAGTCAGGCAATCCTAAACTATTTATTTTGGATTTCTGGAATTTATTAATGGGAGCATTTCTCACACTAACCAGCAGAGGGCGACACACGGTACACTTTTGCGATCTTATGGTCAAAGTCAGGCAATCCTAAACTATTTATTTTGGATTTCTGGAATTTATCAATGGGAGCATTTCTCACCTTAACCAGCAGAGGGCGACACACGGTACACTTTTGTGATCTTATGGTCAAAGTCAGGCAATCCTAAACTATTTATTTTGGATTTCTGGAATTTATCAATGGGAGCATTTCTCACACTGACCAGTAGAGGGCGACACACGGTACACTTTTGCGATCTTATGGTCAAAGTCAGGCAATCCTAAACTATTTATTTTGGATTTCTGGAATTTATCAATGGGAGCATTTCTCACACTAACCAGCAGAGGGCGACACACGGTACACTTTTGCGATCTTATGGTCAGTCAGGCAATCCTAAAATATTTATTTTGGATTTCTGGAATTTATCAATGGGAGCATTTCTCACACTAACCAGCAGAGGGCGACACACGGTACACTTTTGCGATCTTATGGTCAAAGTAAAGCAATCCTAAACGAATGTAAGTCCCCGTCGTTGTACTTTTGTCTCTAGCAATATATTATATTTTTGTTTAAGGAATAAAAACAATGAAATTAAACTGCTCTTTTACTTTTTTTTTTTAAACTTCACCTTGCGCACCTCGATTGGGCCATAGTTGCCAATTCTTCCTTGCAAAGTTGAACAAGTTCAATCTAATTGTTGTCACTTTCTGTGAAGAGAAATAAACTACAATAATGAAGTTAAATCATCAAGAACACTCTTAAGTCTGTTTCAATTTTTGGACTTCTTTTAATTGTTGTTGAACAGTTGCATTGCAAGCATACATATTTTGCATTTTAATCACAAACCTTTGTTGGTTTCTTTTCTTGGCATCGAAACAAGTGGATGGCTTCAGTGTGGCGGGCGGAGTCAGGTCCAATGTGGTTCGGTTCAACCTGCAGATTTGCTCTCTCTAAGCCATGTCATGGTGTGACTGGCTGGTGGCCAAACGTTCTCAGCGCCTTATGGTGGTGCTGCGACAGTTGCGGCTCAGCTGGGGAAAGCGGACGGCGGCCGTCCTGGAGGTGGGGCCGTACAGGCCCAGGCAGGGCCGGACTGGGAGATTTTTTCAGGCGAGGAGTCAGTTATGTAATCAGGCCACCCTGGCCTTGCCCACACGTGCATGGTCACACCCACACTCAAATGCATGGGCACAAGCAAAACGCATTTGTGCGCACACACATGCACAAAATCATTCTTTGTGTTTTGTTGTGGGTGATACTGGAAAAACAAATCAAAATCTTTAACTCTAGTTTTTAAAGATAAGGTTAGGGCTTCAAAGTAGGGTGTCATGCTAGAGTTAGGCTTTCAAAGTAGGCTTTAAAACTAGGGTTAGGCCCTAACTTGTAAAATTGTAAAATCACACACACACACACACACACACACACACACACACACACACACACACACACACACACACACACACACACACACACACACACACACACACACACACACACACAAAAATCCCAAAGATCATATGGCTGCGTTTAAATGCAAAAACAAAAAACAAAGTCTAGATTCAGCAATATGTCAAATATCAACAGAGGAAGTGAAGATATGACTTGTGGTAACTTTAGTAACAGCAGTTGCAGGGAGAGCGAGAGAAAACAACAGTCAGACAAATTCATGCTGAGAGAAACATGGATGAACTTGGTAAGGTAACTTTTTGCAATCTATTTTCAGTGATTCTCAGATAAAACAGTTGAATTTAAATTCAGAGACAAAGTGATCTTATGTAGTCAGTTGTCTCAGGATAAATTTAATGGTGCACATTCTTGATCTAATCTGATTAAATCCCCCCCAAATGTGTCAAATTTTAGTTTTGTAAAGTAGATATGCTTGCTTTGGGTTAAAATGGTCAGAGGCATGATTTTTTTGTGGTTCTTTCCCGTATGACACAACATTGAGCAACATGAGGGCAAAATATTCAAATCAGTTCATGTATTTTAAACATATTTACACTTTAAAAACAACTACAGACGCACCTATCGTTAGAGTATTCCCATCATTAATATCTGACTTGAATATTTTCAAAGGGATGATTTCAGCAAGTTTTACTTCTGTAAAAGTTCTAACATCACTTCCTGAGGAAACCTGTTTACACACATGAATCTCAAACAGAAAAAACAGACATCTCTGCCATCTGAGACTTTGACAGGAAACACAAACACACCACTTACCGTCTAAACCTTCAATGCCAAAAGTTGAATTTATTTGTTCAATGAATCCCAGTGAGTGTTTGAATGTGCGTTTTTATGTTCCAGATTTGCTGTTGGAAGAGCTCGCCCTCAATCCGAATGCTTCAGAAGGCAGTCGTGAAGCCTTGAAGGTGTCGGCTGCGGTCAGCACCCCACCTAATAAGGCATCTAACCTAAAAGTGCACAGGTGTTAACTCACGAAATATTGCACAAATGAAAGCTCCACAGTCATTTTCCTGATTTCCCCTCCATCACAAAACACATGTAAAAAGAAAGACAGAAAAAGCACATGTTGATTTATAAGACTTTGAAGAACCGATCTTCTTGTGGGTTTTTAGTGAGCCAGCTCTTGCCGAGGCAGATTCCCAGGACTCACCCACTGTAGAACTGGACTCCATTTTGGAAGATTTGTTGAGCCTGGCATCAGGGGTGAGTGTTGCCTCTTCCTGTCGGTTGAAATTTCAGATTTTACTTTTCTATGTGGACCTTGCATGCTCAACTTGTGAACTTAACCACACTCACCAAGAGAGGGCAGCATTACTCCAATTTGGACACTGAGGCCAACCCCACGTCATCATCTGATCTTTTGGGCAAGCAACCAATGTCCGCCGTCCTATCTCCATTTAGGACGCAGTATCTTCGCCGCTTTTACAGGAGCAGTCTGATGAGAAGAAAACAAAAGATGGTCAAGGGGATTTTGACTCCAAGGCTTCGGTCGGGAGCAAAGACTCAGAAAGCATTGATGATCTTCTCGGAGGACTGAGCACTGACTTTGAAAAGATTGGAGTCCACACCGCAGCCAAGGGCCTCTGTGCCGCCTGCAACAAAGTGATTGTGGGAAAGGTACTCTTGATTTTACGACTAAAATGTTTCTCCCTGACATATAAACTTGTTCCTGTCCTGCTCAGATGCTGGCGGCTTTAAGTAAAATGTGGCACCCGCAGCACTTTGTGTGTATGGTGTGTCAGACGGAGTTGAGTACCACAGGCTACTTTGAGAGGGACGGCCGCCCGTACTGCCGGGAAGACTACGAGAAGCTCTTTGCGCCGCGCTGCGCCTACTGCAAGGGGCCCATTGTGCAGGTAAGGAGGCCTCCCATTTGTTTGCAGTCAAATATATTCATGCATTCATTCATTAAGCCTTATTAGTAGACAAGTCAATTAGCACCAGCAAAGAAAAAAAAAATAAATCGAGCATCTTATTGCTATCAAAAATCTTCATATAAAAGCTATCCGAGACTAAGATAAACTAAATCAAGCCAACCTAAGCTAAGATAAACAAAGCTAAACTAAACCAATAACAGGCTATAGGCAAGATTATAAGATAAGACTTTTTGGATCCCCAGGACTACAATGGCTAACACTACATAATCAATTTGAAATCTTAAGTAAACAGTACCTAATATTTTCCTTTCATCCCATCTATTTTTTTGAACCGCTTATCCTCACTAGGGTACGTCTCAGCTCCCTACTGTCAATCCTTCCAACTGTATAATGGCAATCTAACAGGTAATTTGTTGATATTTGATGTTACAGAACATCCTGACAGCTCTGGACCAGACCTGGCATCCGGATCACTTTTTCTGTGCACACTGTGGAGAGTTTTTTGGCAATGACGGTACCATAAAAGAAAACCTGTGCAAGGTGCCTTTTGGAAAAAAGTGCAAATGAGCTCATTAGCAATGTGTGTTCAAAAGGTTTCCTGGAGAAGGATGGGAAGCCTTATTGTTCCGCCGACTTCTACCGCCTCTTCGCCCCCAAGTGCGCAGGCTGCGGGGGGTCCGTGACGAAAAACTACCTGAGCGCAGCCAATGACACGTGGCATCCGGAATGCTTCGTCTGTGCGGTGAGCTCCTCATCTTCGCACCTAAAAAAAAAAAAGAAAAAAAAAAGAAATTTAAATACAGAGCGCGAGTCCTTTTGTGTCCTTGCAGGACTGTCGGAAGCCCTTCTCCGACGGCCGTTTCATGGAGCTGGACGGCCGGCCACTGTGCCAGACGGACTTCCACTTGCGTCAAGGCACTTTGTGCGGCAGCTGCCGTCAGCCCATCATGGGCCGCTGCATCTCAGCTCTGGACAGCAAGTTTCACCCGGAGCACTTTGTGTGTGCTTTTTGTCTGCGGCAGCTCAGCCAAGGAATCTTTCAGGAGCACAAAGGCAGACCGTACTGCTCCACGTGCTTTAACAAACTCTTGGTGTAATGTGTAAAAATATAAAAAGAGCAATGTTATTATAGTCTGTCAGCATTTTTTTTTTTTTTTTTTTTTTTAGAAACTATGAGTGATTTCTCTGGTACTAATTAATACATTTTATCATACTGTAATATTATTATTGATGGATGATACAGTTGTAAGACTATTTTGTGTGTCTTGAAATTTCCCAATGGCCTCAAACACACCATTTAGGACATTGGTCAAAGCAAGTTTAATACCTGTCCGGTTGTCTTCACACTTAGCCCAAAATGTTTATATAGAAAGAAGGAAATAAAACGAGACTGTTAAACCTGGGAAGTGCTAAGTAACATGCTTGCATAAAACCAGCAAACTGCACTTTTATTAGCCTAAGGTCATTTTGGAAGAACTTTCTTATCAACTGCGCCTTTAAGTTGACTAGCTCATTGTTTTGCTTAACTGCTAGACTGCAGTTGACCCTGTGCAAGCCACGTTTCGTTAGCTGCGTGGTGCTTCGTTTGTGTTGGCGCTATGAGACGCTTTCCTTTGACTTTTCTCTGGACCGCACGCTCAGAATCGTCGTTTGGTGAGCGCTTGCTGGGGCGTCGGGCATTAATCATGCTGTCATCGCTCGCCTCTTATAGTCTGTATACGCCACATGAGCCTTTGCATCATGGAACAAGTGTCAATGCGTCCTTAAGTGAAGTCCAGTCATCCAACTGGTGGACTGGTGGTTAGGGTTACGGTCAGAGTTTAGGGTCAATGGCTAGGTTTCGGTTGTTATACATGGTTAAACCTTCAGCCAATCATAAATGTTCCTGTGTGAGTTCAAATGTGTTTAACCACAAATGGAAAAAAAGTAACTTCCTTCCAACTACCTTGGAAATACAAATCCAGCTAGCTTGCGCTGGTCCACTTCAGCCATGTTTTCTCTGGTGCAAATGCAGGTATCACACCTGATACCATGACTGCTTCCTCTGTCCAAGAGAAACATCACGCTCCTCTTGGCCTTACACTAAGCGAGTCTCAGCCATCGCACGCACGCAGGTACTTACATTTTATCGCCTCTGTGCGCCCACTGAAGTTTTTTTTTTCTTTTTTCTTTTTCATGAATTAAATGGAGTCATCTCTCGGGGACCAACACGATGGGAGGGCCAAAACAAGTCCTGCTTCTTGCCAACAGTCACTGCCAATGTTCCTTGTTGGACCTTCACGCTAACTACAGGAGGAAAGCTAGAGCACTAGAGGAAAAGAATGGAAAGATGTCACAAAAAGAAATGAGCACTGATTAAACTATTAAACTAAACAAGAGCAACAATTAAAAAGAATGAGAGCACAAAACAAAAGGCATATTTTTTTTGTGGTCTTAGTCTGTCATCCATTAAGTGTGAACACTCGCATCTTACTGCTCTTACATTTAGCCTGGGTTGTTCGTGGCGATTTCTATGGGAGCATTGATCAGTTTCTGTTGACGGATGAGTGTGACTAACAAGCTAACATTTTAATCGATGTCATTTGTAGCCGTGAATCCTCAAAATTCCACAGCGGTTCACCCATATGGTATTGGCTCGGACATGTTGGAACATCATGTTGCCCACAAAGCAAACTGGTTTGGGTTTCATGGGAAAGGAAGAAACAGCGAGGCGTTTTTTTCATTTTCTTTCGAGGCACACTCTGAAAAATAAAACCTCAGATTTACTTACAAATCTTTCTTCAAGTGGTACAACAAGACTACTTTGAGTAACTGTTGTGGTACTTAGTATTGATTGAACAACATAGATGTACATAAACCAAGTTCCCTTAAGTTATATGGAGCAGTTAACCACTTACGATAAAAAGGATGAGTTGGTAGTTTCTACACAGAATCAATTTTTCTTTCAACACTTACCATAAATTCTTTTATCAATCTGTTTGGATCTTCACTGAGGTAGACGGCAAGTGCTTTCAGGGTGCATATTCTCTTCATTGTGATTGTGTCATTCTGTAAACCATAACATAAACAAATATGAATTTCAAAAGTAACAGAGTTGACTTACGATTGATTACATGGTTAAGACAGAAGCGTCTGAACCAGATCAGGTGTTACGGGGGAGTCATAGAAAGATAGTTTTGATACTGGGACAAGGTCAGTTGCAGATACGCCGCTTATCCAAATCCACTGCCTGTGTGGCCGCCATCATTATGGGATTTTCTTGAAACACTAATGGTTACTTGTAATAATGCCCAACAGAACTGATCGGCCTCTTGAGGTTTCAGCCGTCTTGTGGTTTGCTCAAGGCTGGGAAGAGGAAAGCCCGCAAGGCGAGGAGAAGGGCGCCGCTAAGCATTTGATGGATTATAGTTGCCCCAGAAGGAGTCACAAATACTGTGCTCTCTTAAAAATAAGAGGCAGAGGTTCATCAAGTCGTTTGCTACATTGGCGTATCATTTTCAGAAGATGCAAAGTCAACAGATAAAAAAAATCACAGAGTAAATTTGGCCAGGTTATAAATCATTTTGGGCTTAACTGTAAAATTCTGTATCTGTACGGTAGCAAATCAAGCTAAACAAACAGCAACGTTGGCATTATTCATTCATTTTTATCACCTTCTGTGGAAATATTACACAGTCAAGTCTCCATTAAGGGATTAAAGCTCAAATTACCGCCTCTGTGGCTCATTTATGCTCCCAATCAAAGTTACTTGTGGATGTATCCGGTGATACAATAATAACATAAAATGCGAAACACATTTCAAAATAAGAAGTTCTTCCCAGCATTGATGGACTGAGGTTTTTATTTTGATGATGTTTGATATTTTAACAACGTAAAAAATGTGAAGGACAACAGAGGAGAAAATGGAGATGTAAATTTTCCCGAGTGATCAAACCAAGCGTGAGAACGTCTGCCATTGATACGGTGTTGTTTACGGTATTAAAAAAACGTCGAAACGTAATATCTCAGTCAAAACCCGCGCTGTGGTTGAGAAGCAAAATGTTGGGCTCCAAGTGCTGTATGGTGGCATTGAGATCAATTTAACTCACTTCACAACAAGACATAGCGGAGAACAATGAGAAATACATGTGTAATCAACCAAACCACCAAAGTTTAGCACACAATAGCCTGCTAGCTTCATGCTAACAAAACACAAATCAGTGCCACTGTCTTGAAATTTAAAAACTAAAACTAAATCTAAAAGCATTTTGTGAATGTAAACAAACCACATAACTTTGAAAAGTATGCTAGGTTCATTCTAACCAACAAGCACCAGTCGAAACAGCATTTCAAAAGGGAAACAAATGATTTGACATCTTTGAGAAACTTGGGTTTTGAGTTACGGGCGCAGTCACGGGACCAATTAAAGTCATATCTCAAGGCACCACTGCAATTCATGACCTTTGGGGTATTTTGACTTTCGCATGTGAAATACATCCGGCAGCCGCTTTATATTTGTGGAAAAATGAATGAATCTGTGGTTTCCGAGCTTTCGAGAGACTTAAGTGCGACAAAACCAAACAACCGAACAGTAAAGTCTGTATCACGTACGCTCAGATTACTTAGTAAATGTTACTCTGTCAACTTTGGTGGAGAGCATGCGACCTCAAAACAGAATCCAGTCATTTGCGGGTGTGTGCAGCGTGATGAGTGAGGGCTCCGGAGGGCTCGCTCTGAAAGCGACTCACAATCACAGCGGTGCGCCAAATCCAGTCAAACGGACTCTCATAAATCACACTACTGTCTCGTACCGGATGAAGAATTCGGAGCTCCCAAGAGTGCAATACATAGCGCCGCCCTCTCAGTACAAATACTTAATTACAAAAAACAAGGGGTCAATCGAGATACTAGTCACTACTGTGATGTGTTCATTTCATGACAGCACTTTACAAATAAAAATATATCAATGTACATACAAGATGATGTGGATGGCAGTAATTCACGTTAAAAAGTTGTTTATGACTGCAACAAAGTTGAAGGCTATCACTATCTTGTGCAGTCTGTAAAAGTTCCATACATACATATAATCCAATCCACATGCTCTTAAAAAGCAATTTGTGTGTGACACATTCACAGATTTAATGCCCATTAAAAGAACGTAATCCAATCAAATGAAACATATTTTGAAATGTCATGCAAATGCACAGTAGCTTGCTTGTGCATCCAGCTACAGTCAAGTATGTGTCTGCCAGTGCAGTTTGAGCGGCTCCCAGTGTATTAATTACTTCCCCGGTGGCGAATAAAAGCAGCCTGGTGGTTCTCCACCTAGGCCTGAGCATCGGCGCGCCATCTGAACCACGTAATAATTCTACGAGGCCCTTGGGGAGACCGGAGAATGTCCGTAGCATTAGCTTGGTTCATGTTGATATATTTTTTTTTTTTGCACTTAAATAGAAAGACAACAAATATTTAAAGTTTTTTTTTTTTTTTTTTTTTTTGCATTTCCAAAAAGGCATGAAAGCTCAGTTTTCATATTCCGATGAATTTAAGAATAGACCAAACTTGTTATCGCATTCCATACAGTGTCAGGTGGACGGTGACATCAGCGCCACGCACAAAATTGAATCACACACCACAACGCCTTGAGGCTAAAGCATATATAAATGTACATAAAGTCTTTCTATTTTCTTTTGTCTCCGTCCTCAAGTACACATCACAGCCCAACACATGTTCCGGATCAGCTGAAGAAGCAGAAAATTACCTCACTTAGATCTTTCCTACAAGCGCTCTGTACGTGTGTGTGTGTTCTTTAATGGAGAGCCCTCCAGTCATACAAGGCATGCTGTTTCATTTTTTTTCCCCTCTCTGGACCTGCGTTTGTTTTTACGGTGCCATCGAAGCCGTGCTGCTGACCGTTGACGTGTTTCATCTGTGGATCTATGTTCATGTCCCTGCGTGTGTGTGTGTGTGTGTGTAGCACAATTGAGCCAGACTGTTTCCTAACAGGCTGCGGGCCTGTTGACAGCCCTTCTGCTTCCTGTCAAGCACCAGAACAGCTCTATGTGTTGGTGAAGAGTAGATATAAGAGGGATGCTCATATTGGAGAGAGTGTTGTGTGTGTGTGTGTGTGTGTGTGTGTGTGTGTGTGTGTGTGTGTGTGTGTGTGTGTGTGTGTTCATCCGAGTCCACAGCCAGGTTATTATTAGAAGTGGCGGCTTCAAAAGCTCTTCTTATAGAGCATCCATTACAGTCACTTGAAAGCAACATTTGAATCAATGCATTATGCTCATATTCCAGGTAAATAGAGATTCAAAACTGGTCAAAAGTTTAGGGACACCTGCGCAATGAGATTGTGATTAAAAATGTCCATCGATCAAATTTGTAGAGGGTAATTCCCCGATTATTTTATTTATTTATTTTAAATCACAATTTTACTAATGCAAAATATTTGATAATGTTCAATAATAACCTTTTTTTTAACTTATAAGTCACCGCAGACGAGCGTCTTTACATTTTACGTTTTCCCGTCGGCTCTCAATATTACCCGACGGCGGATATCGTCATACGTGTGTGAGCTTTGATGCCACGCAGTCAGCATAGATGTGCTATAAAAGCTCTTTTCAATCAGATAATCTTCCAAAGAAGCATAAAGCCCGTCTTCAAAAGAAGTCCCGACTTTTGCATCTTACGGACCGAGTTCACGTGGAAGTCACATGTGTGATTCAAGCAACACATGCTGTTCACGTATAGCCCCGCCCACCCCAACCTCAGAAAAGCAAATCTTAATTTGTGACCGAAATGATCTTTTCACTGAATATATGTTTCCCATTCCCATATTATCATAAAATGGAAGGCCTCTATTGTCTGCCGCCATGTCTTGTCGAGAATATGATGAGTCCGCCTCGTCTTATTCTCAACGAGGCAAAAGGTAGATTTGCTTAACAGCGGGATGAGCCTCGCCTTCATCCATCTACTTTGCTTCTCTTCAATGAAGCCGAGAGAGGCGAGAGCCTCGATGGTTATGCCATAATACAATTACTCACAATGGCCCGTGATCAGTAGGAGAGAGGATGCATCACGGGGCGCCCTCGCCGGACAGCTTTGATGTGATGCACTCCTGCGTGAAGAGAGGCTGTAAGTGAGTGATGAGGGGAAAAAGCGGGGGGAAAAAAAAACACCATAATCACAATAGCTGATGACCGAGAGCTGCTCGGGCTGCTGGCATAGTGCTTGTAATAGTATGTTTATGTCCCACATCAAAATAATCTCTAAATGGTGAAGTAAACCCAGACACGACATGAGGAAATCTCATGCACACTAAATACTAATTAAAAGCCATCAATTATTTTATTATATCGGAAAAAAACCTCTAGTGACATTTTGTCATAAAGAAAACCACCACATCTGAAGAATAACAACCAATCAGTCAGGAGGTGCAAGTCAAGCGCAGTCTGTGATTTTTGTGATCCCAAACCATGAGGAGAAAAAAAATATATCACGAGACCTTGCTTTCAAGGACCCCCCCCCCCACCATGTGACCCTTGTCACTTTATCTCTTCCCTGTCCTGCCTTTTGTCAAGTTGACCTCTGAGTGATGAAGATAGAGAGACAGGCATCCTGTGTGCATGTTGACATGCCCTGAAGGGCAGTCCTGTGAAGGGATCAGTGGTGAGAACCAAATCCAAATCTAATTGCGTAGATACAGGAAAGTAGTAATTGAGTCAATACGAAGGGATGTCTGGGACAAGCCATTTTCAGCTTGATTTGTTATGGAGGGAAATTCCTCAAATTTGGTCCCATTGTTGGTACCTGTCTGCAGCTGGTGGACACATTCACTACCATCCTCCTCCACTGTCCTCCTCCTCCTCCTCCGCCGCCACATCTTCTTTTCCCAAGCTATCTGAAAAAGAAAACCACAATAACATTTCACCGGAGACTCCGTCAATATTATTCTTTGACATCTTCAAAGCGGGACAGAGGATATTGGAGCCCAAAGCTGGAGACGGGTGGAGATAGAGAGGGGGAGTGGGTGTGCATGTGTGTGTGTGTGTGTGTGTGTGTTTTGCAACTGAAAGAAGACAGAGCGGCTGTTCAGTTTGGCCGTCCCGGTCCGTCTTATTTTCCCCCTCTCAAGTATGGCTGCCTGAAGCTATGAGCCCCTCCTTGGTATCCGTCATCTTCAGCGGTTCTTTGAAGCTATATTTTAGCACCCCCGGGGTCAACCACATATCCCGCTCCATCTACGCGATCCTCTGCTCTCCACTAGGGGGCCCCGTGTCTTAAAACAGTGTGTGTCGTGATGCGGTTTTAAGGGGAACACAAGAAGCACCTCTTTCATTACACGCTCATAGACAAGTTGTGATTTCGGAGGCGGTGAGTTACTGCCGCATTTTTGAGGCGGGATTCCTGACAGACGGACGGGCAGGCAGCAGACACTGGATCTTCACGGCTGGGGCCACGTTTGCATCCGCTCTCTGTCCATTGACATAAAAGAGCAGGATTCTGCTATCACAAAAGAAAAAGATGGCTGATGTGATCGTTTTCAAGAGGTTTGGACTTTTGTAACAAAATAAAAAGTCAATCTGAAAGCTGTAGCTGTTGGACTTCTTACTGGTAGCAGGAAACTTGACCTAAAAACTCCACACTGGCTTCCTGTGAGTCAAAAAATACATTTGAAAAGTAAATATATTGTAAGATCTTTGTGATATTTCCAGATCCCTTGGGTCATACAGTGTTGGCTTATTGAATGTTTCCAGAACCAGCAGCAAACAAAGTGGAGCAGCATTTTTTTTTTTTAATGTCCTGAACACCTGGGAACTGCTCAAACTTTGAATTTCGACTCCAGCGCATGAGAGAATACACTCCTAAGTGTCCACGTTTGAAGTTAAAAGCGAACTTTAGCGGCTGGGCTGTTATTGTGCAGCATGCCGTAAGATCCTGGAGCTTGTCCAGGAATCTCCCGCAGCCAGCAGCTGAGAAGCCCACTTTCTAACGGGCCAAGAATGCGCGCAAGGAGCAAAGTGCGGTTGAAGCAGGTATACCCGATTTCGCAGGTGCCCACATTAGAGCCGCCGCAAAATGCTAACTGAAATCTCACACCTGAGCAACGGGACAAAGGATGACCAGAAAAGATGAGAACCAAAGCCGCAGAAGAATGCGCTCGACTTTCAGAAACGTCCTGATGAATGGTGCCTATGTAGAAAAAGACTCGAGGGTCAAAGGTCAGCGTTTCTTTTTTCCGGCGTGCGACTGTGTTAAAAGACAAGTCGGTCAACGGGCCGGTCGATGAAGACGCGAGGAGAACACGGTCCGGGACAAAGAAGTGCTTGTACCGTGTCCGTCAGCTTTCAGTCCACTGGGGGGGAGAGGGGGGGGGGATCCTGGGGGCCGCCGGTGTGAGGCCTCTCTGTGATAAATGTCCCCGCTACTTGACTCTGTCACCGAGGCCCTCGGCTGGGACAATGGCGAGGGTCAAAGCGGAGCGAAGGGGCCACTTTCTCTCTCCCTGTTTATTTCAAACAGGTCTGCTCCACATCAGGACTTGCCCGACTGGAAAGTAAACAAAACACTTCTCGCTGTTGTCCTTACTCGAGCTTGCTTATTTGTGACCATTCATCATCGGCGTAAAGGCCCCGCGGTCGCGCTCTCGTGCCGCCGGCCAGTCAAACACAAACGGACGGAGATGAATGCAAGGCTGCCGAGGAGGAAGCACGCGACAGCGTATGATGTATGGTTCATTTACATTGGGGGGGAATGCAAAGGAAAAACAACTGCCTCGCATTTAAATGGCAAGCAAAATATTGCAGCAACTTCATATACTATGGATATAAAGGGGTACTGTGGGGGAAAAAATTACATTTTGATGAATTAGTTCCAATAATAACAATTCAATATAATTAATTACAGTACTTGTATGTGTTCACAAATCGCCCCCATATGAGCAACATTGAAAATAAACTTTTACAAGTTGCATTTATGTTTGCAGAAAGCTTTGTGTGAACCTCAAAGTACCACATTGAGAGTTTACAGCAAGCCTGTCATCCCTCTCTTAACCTGTCCACCCCCCCCCACCCCCTCCTTCCCCCTTTCTAAAGAGGAGGAGGGGTGCACGCCACCTCCCACTCTCCCAGCGCAGAGACGCTCCAAACTTGTGGAGCGCACGGCGGAAACTTTCCAAAGACTCTCAACAGTGACTCGCTCTGCATCGAGAGGAGGAAGAGAGAGGACGAGACGCGCTTTGAGGGCGCCGCAAAGTGGTGGGGATGGCGAGGAGGCGCGATGGTTCCCCCGCCGCACGGTGAGGCCGTGAAATAAAAACGTGACGCTTTTCAAGGCGACGCTGACAGCGCAGTGAAAGAAGAGGAAAGCTGCGTGTCGTGCCGTCACCTGGACAGCATGGTGTGTGTGACGGGGCTGGGCTGGGTGCTCCTGAGCGCGCTCTTGCACCCTGCGGCGCCCTGGGGCGTGCGGCCGGCCGGCAGACCGAGGCAGTGCGACCCGCCCGAGTCGGTGAGTGACTTTGTTACGCCAATATATAATGGTGATAATTACCGACGTCAAAATAATATGAGCTCATCAAACTGCCGGGAAGAAATTGTCAAAGATACCTTTTAAATAATGTGAGGAAAACTAGATATGAACAAATTAAAGTCATAGTAAATAGCTATGTCAAAAATAACCCAATATTGGTCAAAAATTGCATCGATCTAAAAGTTGTGTAAAATTGAGAGTAGGGGGTCGGTTCATTTTTGGACCCAAATTGGGTTATTTATGACGTTGCGAGTTACTATTTTAAGGTTCATTTTGCAAGAATACAATTTGAGTACTTTAATCAAAAACTGAAAAAAATGGTTTGATTATAAGGGGAATAAGAATCTCCATTTGAAAATAATTAAGTCGAATTTTACTATTTTGACATTTGTTTTCCTTTTTTAGTTCATATTACAATAATTAAGTCTTATGAAAATGTATGTAGGGCCGCAAATATTGAAGTTTGACTATTCCTACATCTACATTACAATTATCAGATTTTTTGGTAGTTTTTTTTAAACCAATTTGTAATATGACATAAAAAAAATATATTGGTATTAAAGTAACCCCCCAAAAAACAGCACCCACAAGTGCTACTACTTCTGAACAGAGAGTCACATTAATGAATAATAATAATAATACCTGCATGTTTTTTTTTCTGTGTGTCTGTGAAATAAACGTGTCACAATAAGAACATGTAGCCAGGTGAAAGTTGTTGCCCATGCAGGAGTGCTTGCCAGTTTTAAAAGCTGTTTATGTGACAAGTGCAAGTGGGGAGGGGGAGGCGGGGCTTGAATTCATTTGGAACATGTTTGCTGATCTTCCATCACATTCCAGCAATGCATGGTTTCTTTGAAAGAAAAACAATATTTAGGAGATTTAGAGCAATTTTTGTATGCTCAATGTAAAAAAAGTGCCATTAGTCATTCCAGTACAGCCGTGATAAAAAGATGACAAGTTTCTACAAATGGGCACAATTCATCTACGATTATGAGCTTGACGAGATGCTGCTCCATAACTTTACATGACTTCTAAAGCAGCACGCCGCACTCTGGTTTGTGTTAAGAGTAATTACCGCCATAAAAAAATAAAAAGGGAGCCCAGCGCGTCAAGGTTTTGCTGAGAGGTCCAGCGCATAAGCTCACCACTTTTCCATGTCTTAGTCTTCGCTTGAGTGTGCATGCTCTTTTCACTGCATGACATGATGACTAATGGCACGCAGCAAAAAAAAAAAAAAAAAAAAAGCCTTCCACTTTGTCTGAAAATGAAAATTCAATTAAAGTTCTATTTCTGCATATGAGCCACGAGGCACGACGGCGCTCTGGATTAAATAAAAGTGCCATGGATTTATTTTGTCTGGACGGAAACTTTGCCAGATATTTCAATATGTTCGTCTCACTTAATTTTGACGATAAAAAGCAAATTCCGCGAGACGATTTGACTTGACTGCCCCCCCTCCGACGACAAACTCGGCGTTGGTGGAGTGCTATGATTGGAACTGACGGAAACCTTGGTCAGATTTTTCAAGTCAACAAATTTCAAAGAATAACTTGAAATCCCGGCAATGGGCTGGATCCTTCAAATGCCCGATGACATCGCGCCGCCTAAGCCAGACGGACGAAGGCCCAAAGCGGCAATGATGCCAAAAGCAAAGTCGCAGCACATGCACTTGTACGTAGCACTTAACAAGAACCATATTCAAAAGGCAAAATGGCATTACGCTGATTTCATTTGCTGTAACATAAGCGCTGCGAGTTCCAAACAATGCCGTCTTGTCGACATCGACCCCCCCACGCCCCCCGTGGTGTCAGAAATGTCACAAAGCAAAGTCTCGCAGCGGGTTCCCGCGAAGGAACAACCTCCTTTCAGCATTTTGGACTTTATGAGCTCCGCTCGGAAAGCTTCGAAAAGAGGCTTTGGCAAGTGAGCTGGACAATAAACTGAGCTCTGTTTACAGCCAAGGGGGCCTCTCTAAACGCGGGCTGATGCGGCGTCATGTCTAATTTGCATCGCCCTAAACGATATCTTAATCTTATGTAGGTTGATGAGCACGACGAGCAGGCGGCGCCTTTGTCGAGATGCCTTTTGAATGTCTGCAGGAGGCGAAGCTAGAGGGGCGTGTGACCAAAAAATGTTTCCCCATACAATACTTAAGTGTAATTGCACATCCACACCAGTAGGTGGTGTGTGTGGCAAGGTTGGTAAAATATATGAACTACCCATGACATTTTTTTGGGGACAATACTAAAGTGTAATTGCACATTCACACCAGTAGGTGGCGTGCGGGGCAATTTATCCATTTCCCTCATTCTACTTATTCCACAGCAAAGCGACATGAACTCTTTCCTGTGGAAAGTGAAGCGTGCCCCCCCACAGCCGCCTTCCTACTTGTACGGCACCATCCACGTGCCTTACACGCGAGTGTGGGACTTCATTCCGGACGTCTCTAAGCGGGCCTTCCGCACGAGCCGCAACGTTTTCTTTGAGCTGGATCTGACCGACCCGCTCACCGTCTCCAAACTGACCAGCTGCCAGCTGCTCCCCCACGGGGAGAACCTCCAAAAGCTGCTACCTCGAGACTTGTACCGCCGCCTCAAACGCCACCTGGACTACGTCAAGCACATGATGCCGTACTGGATGACGGCGGACCAGCGGGGCCGCGGACTCTATGCCGACTACCTCTTTAACGCCATCGCCGGGAACTGGGAGAGGAAGAGACCCGTGTGGGTGATGCTGATGGTCAACTCACTGACTGAGTGGGACGTGAGGTCCAGGGGCACGCCGGTGCTGGACTTGTATTTGGCGCAGGAAGCAGAGAGGATGGGAAAAACCACAGGGGCGGTGGAGCGGGTGGAGGAACAGTGTCACCCGCTCAATGGCCTCAACTTTTCTCAGGTAAGAAGAGATTACACTTCTTGTACCTTCTTCAAAGATTTTGCAATGAGCCACTAGGCCATGAGATGCTTCCAGATTGAACAAGGTGAGAAGAGCACAATGCTCTCGCTTCCATCGAGGCAGACACGTTCAGATTTTGTGTGAACCACCACAAGATGACTGGAACAAACCCACATGGCCATGAGAATAACATCAATCTTAAATTAATCGTTTTGGGATGAACAAATTAGGAGACGGGTGCAAGGAATTAAATAATAAGCGACGCTAATCTGAAAATACTCCTCTCGTGGGAGGTCCCATAAAAATCAGCAATGAGCCTTGACAGCACGAGGAAGACGCTGCCACTCTAAATTTATGCTCTCCTTTGCTCTTTGATCTCCACGGAGGAGGAGAAATATCTCCGTCACGCGAGCCTCGACATGTGCTTTGCATCCATGCCATGTCCACACACATGCAAATCTCCATTTCGTAGGCAACTAGGGGCCTTCGCCGCCACGTGATAGGTCAAAGGGGGCCCGTGGGCTACTTTTAGGAACAAATGCACAGCTAGCATCTTCGCTTTCATACGAACGTCCTAACGACGCTGTCACAGTGTATGGGCGCCCCTTGCGTGCCAGGAAGCTTTGCGGCTTCCTAAATAAGATGAGCAGTACTCAATGTTAGCGTTTTCTTTTTCACCTCCGTTAGAATTAGATGCTAGAAGGCTTTGGCTTTACAAAAAAAATTGCTAATGTCCATGCTAGCCATTCTGTTAGCATGGGCGCAAACACAGTTGCTAACAAATGCTGTTTTTGACGGGAAAGTCGCCCCTGCCAACATGGCCGACACGTTTGCCTATGTTTTAGCCTGCCGCGGCCCATTTAATCGAGGTTCCGCTCTACACTGCGTGGATAAAAATATTGCAACACTGGCCATTACACCTACAGGGAAAGAAAATGGAAGGAAGAAAAAAAAAAATGTTGAGTAGGGGCCTTGTGGTGTCCACACTGTTCCGAGGTTTGGGGCAAATGACCAAAAATGTCTGGAAGATTTAAAAGTTGTTCATGGAGCCAAACCCTGATTATTTAAATCAATGATTAAGAGGCACATCTCGGTACTTTTGTTAGATGTCAAATTGACAGGCTTTGGCAATTAGAATTCCCAAAACAACATGACTTGAATGACATTTCAAATGTTTCAGTGCCATGAAACATTTTCTTGAAGTTGCCTTCACTTCCAGATATGTTTGAGCGAGCCCACATGATATGGAAACTATTATTGTCAATTATAACAATTTGTGATTTAATCTGAACGCTATGATTGATCGGCTCCCCGTACGCTTGGCTGTTGGAACGGCAAAGTCCAAAAGCGTACGTAGATGATAGATGTGAAGGCGCTGGGTGGGAAGTCAAGTGAGATGGAGAGCGACCGGGCCTGTGTGGTCACCGCTTGAGCTAATCTGAAACATGAGCCACGTTAAAATGGGAAATCCGCGTTGGGAACGCTTCCAAAGCCTGCCGGCCAACATGCTATTTGTTCCCAATAAAGGCAAGCTTACAATATCCTGTAGCTGACTTTTGCGAGAGGCTCTTTAGAAACAAGAGTCGTGGTCATTCATCATCCGTAAGCACCCGGGGCCTGCGTTCTGACACCGGCGAGACCGACCGCCGAGGCACCGGTGAGCTCACAGGAAGTCGTTTCTCCTCGCCAGATTTGTTTGTAACGGCGATAATAGCGACGAGTCGTCGGAGCGTCAAAGCGCTCATTGTGCTCTAATGACAGCTGTATGGGACCTGAAGATCACAGCGAGGTGTGGCTGTCTCATCACGCCGGAGCGACTTCGTAGAATGCGGAAACAATGGTAGGTCACGGCGCATGCTTCTCGTCTAGTCGCGTTGACGCTGATTTCGCCCGACGGTCGGGTTCTGCGGTCAGCTGTGAAGCCTGATGCTTAACACTCGCAAAAATGAAGGTCTACAAAAAGAGAAGGTATCTCCAGGGTGGCTCCAGCCTGTGGGCCTCCTAGCAAATAAACACCCTAATTTATTATTTTCCCCGGGTCACGTTCCGAGAGAGAAAAAAAAAATAATTTGCATCATATCCGTGGCGCCTGACTCCCGTGTAGGGGTTCAGGGGTCACATGGGAGGCGGCAGCAGAGGGGCAGCGGAGCGCTAAGGAGACTGGCGGTCTGCCGGGGTCAGTCCGGCCGGCCGAGCGCGGAGGCCGACCTTGGAGCGAGTCTCACACCAGTTGGGACTTGAATAAACACAGTCCCGTTTCTGTATTGCGGGAGCGAGCTCGAGCAGTATTACAGTATTTAAGTGTACCTAATGAAGTGTCCAATGAATCAGGCCCACAAAGGAAAAAAGGGATTCCATACCTGAACTTCTGCTTCTTCTCCTCGCTCCATCTTTCTGTCGGACATGTCCCGAGGCTGCCGTTGTCCTGCTGTTCACCCGCTGCGCGCGCACACAAAGATGAGGGATGACAGAGGAGAAGATTAGATTCAAAGTGTGCAGGCTTCCGTGCATCCTCTCTTTAAGCGGGATCTCTGAAGGTGTTTCACATCCAGGCTGTAATTACCTGAGCAAATATGTGGAAAAACTGCAAGGCAGCGCGTATCAACCCCCGATCATCTCGACGTCGGCAGCAGGCTAATGACTTAATCGGCCTGCCTTTAACGACCAAATAGCCCGCTGCCATCCAGAAGCACTTTGACAATTACAGGAGCCGGCCGGCTGTGAGATGGAGATGCAGAGAAAATGGTGTTTTGACATGAATTGGAGGAAAACATGAGATTAAAGAAGAAAACACAGCGAGAGCCAACGAAGAAAGAAAAATCGTCCCATTTACAGTTTTTAGTGCTCAGAAAACAAGTCATTCGTCAAAGGCTGAAAGTGAGCAATTATGACAAAAATCAGGAGAGAAATGATGTTTGTTCTTCCATAACTATCTGAGATCTGAGGGGAGCGGAAGTAAAACATTCCTGATGTCAGGCGGCGTGGCGGCGCTGTAGACGAGGAGTGCTTTTATCAAATGCGAGCATGAAGAAATAAGTCTCAAGTCCAGATGTGAATAGTTCTCCGGAGGTAGCCGCTCTAATTTTTCCAAGTGTCAACACAAGGCTATTATTCTATTGCGTGATTTGTGGATGTGATTGATACTGGAGGTTAATTGCGATTTTTCATCATGCCCAAAGAAACAATTTTTGGACCAATCAGGTGGATTCGAATGACAGCCGTCTTTTTTTCTACGACCTTGAATTTCTCTCGGGATTAATGAACCAGCTATCCATCATTTCTTCCTGCTTTTCCCATCAGGGTGACACAGCAGCGGTGAGAGTTTGGTTGTTTTGGGATGCGAGGCCAGATAGTTTTCCAGAAGGGCTGAATGAGGTTAATCTCGGGTTGTCTGGGCTGATTGATCGCAGGCTGGAATGTGACTGACTGATTTCCTCCGAGACTCACTCGGTCGGCCCCTCCGGAATGTTGTTGTCTTCTGGGACGTCACTGTTTTATAACTTTGGTCGTCCGTGTTTAGTTTAAGCAGGGCCGTACCTTTGATGAGTGCGTGTGCGAGTAATGAACAGCCGCAGATATTTATTTATTTAATTTATTTATTTACCTATCCATGCACTTTTCTATTTATTTATTATCTATCTATTAATTTATTCATCTATTCTCATATTCATGCATTTATTTATTTTTGTATATTTGTATGACAATAAGCTATGACAAAATGTCACTTAAACATAAATTGATTGGTTTATGGCAGTACAATACAAAATTAGATTTAACATTTCTTTTAGGTGTGAAACATTGTGTGTGTGCGTCGACAAGGTTGAAGGAAAAAAAAAATAATAATAATAATATCCCAGTGTGCCTAGGCATGTAACTTTCCATGTCGGACACTTGTTGGTTGAACCTGAACTCAGCGTCCTGAGGTGCGCATATTAACACGCCTGTTCCTCACACACACACATTGACTAGCAGTCATAAATAGATGTCAGCAGAGAGCAAGTGTGTGTGTGTGTGTGTGTGTGTGTGTGTGTGTGTGTGTGTGTGTGTGTGTGTGTGTGTGTGTGTGTGTGCGTGCGTGCGTGCGTGCGTGCGTGCGTGCGTGCGTGCGTGTATGTGAGGGAGGCTTGTCGAGGATTAAGTGGAATTAGCGGAGCCCTCTCACTGAACCCACTTCTAATGTGACCTATGCAAGACCAGCGCCCCCTTCGCCTTGTGCCCCATTTCTACTCCAGCCAGTGAGCGCTTAAGCAACGCGTTGCTCACCTCTCCACATCACGTACGCTGCAACCCTGTTATTTTTAGCTATTATTGATTCATGGGGGGGGGGGGGAAATGATCCAAAGCAGAAGCTGGCCGTCTTCGCGGCCTCACGTTACATCGACGTAAAAAATCCGTCTGGCCCCGCCGGTTAACCGACGTGTTTTACGACGCTGCAGGAGAAGCCGGGTGAGAACGTTCAGAACGCCGCTTCAACCTTTAAAAGATTTTCCGTGAACCCGATTGACCGAAGGGGGCGGTCGCCTTTGTCATCGGCCTCCCGATGACCTCGTCTCCCTTTGGCTAAGCGCGCGGTAGCCCCCTTAACTCACCCTCCCCAAGCGGCTCAACGTGCAACGACACCGACCTGAGCCAATTAGTCTGTGTGGATGATGTTTAATAGGATAAGCGGCTGGGAGAACATTTGACCAAGGTAAATGTGAGGGCACAATTCCTAAGCGTCAAAGCACAGCTTGTTGCTAGCGCCATAAAGAAGGACCTCGCGTACCGTAAACACAAGCAAAGAGCTATCACGGCTTGGCCTCATTGCGTTTTACTTAAATCCGTCTTCTCCTTTCCGGCGCGGCTTATATCACGCTCAATTTCACCTGTCAGTTGGCGCTGGGCGGCTTTTCCAACTCTGGAACAATTTAGACGTAATATTGCACACATGGCAGAGTTTACGCGGCGCAAATGAGACGAGGAATCAAATGCACTCGGCGAGTCGTCTCTGCTCTTCCGGGAAGGGCGGGCGAGAGGAAGACTATGAGAAAGATGAGACAATGAGAGTCTCAGAGGGTAGCTCCTCTTTCTTCATTTAGCACAATGTTTTAAGTCCCCCAACTTTTTTTTGTACACGAGACCCGTTTCAAATTTTTTCAGCACCCGATTGGCCCGCGGTTGGCGGCAACGTTGTGCAAACAGATTAGCGGGGAAACGTGTCAACGTGCGGAGGCCCCGCCAGATGAATACGCGCGCTGTGCCGCGCACACACGTGGGATTGTGCGCTTGCGATGGGGCGGAAGGCATATGAATGACGAGCAGGTGGAGGAGGGAGGGGTCGAGAACGCGCGCCGTCTTTGAATAAGGACGTGTCTATTAATACACGGATTTTAATAGAGCGTAAATGGCGTGGGCGCTCATACCCCGCGGCGTCTTTGCGGTTTGCGGCCTTCGGACAGGTAAGAAATCACAGAGTGCGAGTTATGTGCAAGAAAGCCTCTGACTGCATGTTCAAAAGCGTTCTTGTGCGAGTAGAAATGACACTCGGCGGCCATTTTGTTAGCTACACCTGCGGATCGCCAGCGCCGGGGCCCCTGAATTCCTCTTTTTTTATGAAGCGTCTTTTGTTGAATTCGACTTGATGTTCATTAGCGAGGGCCGGGTGGGTGGCTAGCCGTCGGTCTGTCGTCCACATGGAGTGGAATTTTATGGGGAGGCGTTTCAAGTCGACTGCCAACCTCCCCTAAGAAAAATAGAAGCCCTGCTCAGGTCACGCTAGATTATACTGCCACTATAAAAATATGAAATTATGGAGACTAATCAAGTCTCAAAAAAGATTTCTCGGTGCGGTTGGCCAAGACAGATGCCGTATTTGAGACGGCTGGGGAGTTCCGCCGTCGGAAAACAAAATGGCTGCCCGACTCGCGAACAGATCATTTAACGGAGGTTACAAAAGAGTTCAAAAGTACCAACTGTGCTAAATGGCAGACAGATAATTGTCTGACTTGCCAGTTTTGCGGAATGCGGGCAAGATTCGAGGATTCCTGGTGCACAGCTGAGTAGACAGAGACTCCAAGAGCAGCAGAACCGAGTTGAACTTGGCTACGCGAACGCGTCTTGCTTCTTGATGCATATGTCAACTCACTGTGCCAGACCACCCGCGCTACGGTCCAGCCAGCGTCACATTATGAAGCCATATTTTATCTTCCGACTCCTCCCTCCTTCAGTATATGCGAATTTGGGCGTCGGGTTTCGCTCAATGTACGTTTGAGTAACAACATTTTCTTTGAGTGCAAGTCCATTTTTCTCAATGCCTTCTCCAAACCGAGCTGACAAATCGGACGACTCACTTAGGTGGAAATGGCAGCGGTAATTGCCTTCATTGCTCTCGCAACACGCATACGAGTGTAGATTTATAGGCTGTTGAGAGGTGAAGTCCGACCAAAGTTTGAAGTTAAGTTTAAGATCAATGACAAAAATCTGACACATTTGCACTTTTGGTTTGTTATTGCTAGTGTTGGACTGACGCTTCAAAAGTTTGCTGGTCCCCACAGTGAGATGATTTCCATTTTCCTACATCTGGCGATCCATACATCACATGGCTTCCTTTTTTTTTTTTTTTTTACGATTCAGGCCGTGTCCTCGCACTTGGCAAATGACGGGCAACTGTAAATGATGCTGTTTTTACACAAGCGACTGTACACAGCCTAATAATAGTTTTAGCCGCATGCTGTGTTCGTGTGTGTGTGAGTATTTGGGAGTGTTCCGACACTCGCGCTGCACGATGTTGATTATATTTGAGCTTTGTTGCCAAGGCAGCAAGTTGTGTCAGATTCCTTGCAATAAGTTCTGGAAAAAAAAAAAAATCTGAAGCGTTGGGAGTATTTTCCCTAAGCAAAAATCAGTTGAGCCATGAAGACAGACAAAATGCATTAGAGCAAAAATAATCTTACCCTCAACCTGGCTGCTGTTTGCTTCCAAATGACCCAAACAAATTTGAGGCGTTGCCCCTGGAAACCAAGACAAGAGACAAAAAAAATGATGATTAGGAGGGGAAAGAATGAGAGGGGGAGAAGATGGAAGAATTGGCGAGTGAAAAAAGGGAGGAAAAAAAAAACACAGCCAAGACATTTATGACTTCAGTGACATCAGCGGGATTTGAATTTAACTCAGTGGAGGGACTGAGGACAGCTCGACATATGGGCTGAAAAGCCGCTATCGCACTTCGCGAGTCTAATGCTGATTAGTTGTCATGTTTTCATATTAGCAGGACCTGGGGTAGAAAATTAAATGTCCGTAAATTGGGGCTTCAATAAAAAACAAACTTAGGGACACTAGCGCTAGCCAGGAAGAGCAAGGCTATATTGTCTCAGTAATTATCTAAAATGGGAAGTCAAATCAAAAGTGTGTTTTAGAATATGTTCTATGCTGCCTCACTGGTCCAAACAAAGTATTACGATTAATATTGCGTTTGTGGAATATGAATAAAGCCTCAATCATATCTATCTCAGGGTACGGCCATTGCTAGCTAGCGAGCTAGCTATCCGTGAAAGCAAACAGTAATATAATAAAGGAATGGTAAAGGAAAATGGGATGAGATTTTGATTTGGGTTAAGAAATATTGCGTTTGTTTTTCAAACGCAGACGCCAAAGTTAGAAACCAAAGTTTTCTTAGTGGGATAAAAACAATCCAAAAAGTGATGCTGGTCTCAAATGACCGTTTTGTCTATTGCGAAGGCATCAATGACTGTGGCTGAAATCATTATGATGGATGTCTGTTCTGGTTCGCCTCCTCTGCCCACCCAAGAGAACAAGCCGCCAATGTGGCTCTTGTCCTTAAAAATAAAATCTAGTCCACTTTTTTTTCCCCCCTTGCGGAAGAGAAACACAAATAAATGCGTTTTAATCAGCCATGAGCTCTTCAGGGGCTCATCTGGAAGGAATGTAATTGAAACTGAAGGTATCCTAATATTATTCATACGCAAACGCGTTCTCCGCAACATCGATACGCCCGAGGGCGATGGAGTGGCTCCGATGACGGCGTGGTTGTTCCAAGCGGCACGCACGAACTCCTTAATGTGCTTCACAAATCATGCGAGTTATTTCAGCAAATGACTACAATAACGAGAGGCCCTCGGCGCTCCCTTCCTGTCTGTCTTCTTTCCTCCCCGCGTTGGCTCCCGCTGCTCCCTGGAAGTTCCTGATGCGGGGAAAAGGTCCTCCTCAGAAAGGAGATCCAAACCGCAGGAACAGGAACGCCAAGTCTAACAGGGTCTGACAGCTCATCGCACTGAGAGGCGCTTATGTGCGTCTTTAAGGGCCGCAGCAGTCAGCCAAATTTCTGTTTGCGTTGGTTATGAAAAAAGTAAACATCCCTGGAGGAGCTCATTAACTCACTTCTCCTTTTTTTTGGGGGGGGGGGGTTATTTGCTGGTTTTCCACACACGCGCATGCAGGAATGCTTCCATATTTAAAAAAATAAAAAAACAACAGTTGTTCGTGCAGTCTGAATTTGATAGGAAAGGATAAGTGACTCCCTCCTCTTCTATCTCATCCAGCTCCCTCATGACCACAGCCTCTGCTGTGTGATGAGAAACAGATGGGTGGCAGGCCGGTGAAAGTCAGAAACAAACGGGGACAGGAAGAGGAATAAAACGGACATAAGTTAAAGGGGTGAACAGATAAAGGCAGACCCGGGCGGGGGGGTCGGTCAGAATGTAAGCGAACGCGCAGCTGCTGTGAAATGAGCGTGGCAATTTATGTGCGTCCGTCCGCTGCACACTGACATGCATGAGATGATGCGCGCTGACATCCCGTTGTATGTTTTGGAAACAGCGAAAGAGTAAAAGGAGAACCGTGAGTGGTTGCTGGTGCAAAGCATCACAAGGTCAACACGGATGCCAACAATGTCGCGTTACGCGGTAGCCGCTTGCAGCTAACAATTGCACTGGCACTTTGGAAGGTCAGAGTTCACACCACTACATTAGCTCGTCATTAGCGTCACAGATTTTTAAGCAATTTTAAAATAATAGGTTTTACAGTCCTATACAGTACAAGTCTGAATAAGACCTTGAAGAGGCAGATAAATAAACTTCACAGCTACATACTGCATTTCTATTAGTCTGGACATGATTTTTTATGTGATATGCTAGCATTAAGCTTTTCATACACATTTCTCTTGTTGTGACTTTCCTTTTGGGATGAGTGACGTTACCTACCTACTTATGTATAGCTTTGATATATGGTAAATTGTTATAGCTAAATGTTATACTTATGCGAAATTGTTATCGCTAAATGTTATACCTATGCTAAACGGCAAATTCAGTTAGCCTGATAGATTTTTTTTTTTTTTTTTTTTTTACAGATTTAGATGGGTAGATGGACATTTATAATTCATTTCAAATGTTGAACATTGACATGCTCGTCCATTCACTCTCACTCCACCTTGACAGAGAGGGTGGAAAGCAAACAGCTCATTGTTGACTCATCCACCGTTTTGGAGTGTTGCCATGGCCACTTTGATGCGATGAACCAGGTGGGGGTGTTGACGTGGAGAATAAAGACAAGTCGGGGTGAAAGGAAAGACATGATCAGAAGAAACAGAGGAGTGTTTTGTTTCGGTGCAGTCGACATTCTCAATGGGCACGGCCACGACGTTATTCAACCTTTGGTCCAGCATGTGTTTGCATGTGTTGTAGGCTCCTTTGTAATCTGGAGCGTGTGAGTCACAGTCATAGCCACAGTCATCCCTTTTACATTCTTTTGCAATAATCCCAAAGTGTGCGAGACATCTGTCAGTGTGTATTCACATGCACGCAGCGCCCGTGAAACCACGGCCGCTCACCCGGAACCCATCCGAGATCACATCAACACTCCCACTGCGCTGCTTCTGTGATGTGGCTCCGTTTCGGCTCGTCGATAGATTTGCTTGGATCAAGAAATACATAGCTAATTTCATTTTTTCCCCCAGTTTTTTGTAATCCAGTTAAAAGTGTACGGAAGCTTGTTTATGTAGCAACGTCGCTGTCGATTCCAAATTTAACAGTTTGTTCGTATTTCCCCAATCGGCACATAACTTTGTCAGGGTCGGAGGGTTTCCATCGCATCGGTGTGGTCCCTCTGATGATTTGTGGCCTGTTTAAAGGCCGCGAAGCTGTGATGTGCTGACGGAGGGACCGCAAAACGCCGAGCGTGGCTGCCTAAGTCTGCCCTTTGAGCCCCTGTGGGCTGCATGCGCTGGCACACACACTCGCACCAACAGATGTCTCACACACACGCATTCAACACGTTCTGTGGCGCTGGCCGACTCGCCTTGTTCAGAAGCCGTTGTGGTTCAGGCCAAGTGTTTGCCTAAGAAGAGAGCTCGGGTGCGATCATGCGTTTTGTTTCCTGGAAGGCTGCAGGCCTGCCATCTCTGGGTGGTGTGTTTTTGTGAGAAGGAGGAATGTACCAAGGAGCTGGAACAAGGTAGAAGTGAAAACTTATTGCTCGCTGTCTGCCCAAATTCCTTTCATCTCTTTCCAAGGCGGCAGTCGTACCTGGCAGAGAAGGTTCTAATCGTGTCAAACGTTTTTTCTGCCAAAAAAGAGATTTGACAGGAATTTGTCCGACTGCATGACGTATGAGAGGAGCAGGGACGGCGTGACTTGAGTCACCTGGCCCTTTTTGCAGGTGATTATGTGGCAAGCTCACATTTCAGCCGCACCTCTGATGTGGATTTTATGAAGCACAAATCATTCTTTGGGGATGATTGTGTCCAAATCTGTAAGCTCGGGAAAAGCTGAGGGAGATAAGAGAGGGCGACGTCGGAATGTCTTAAACATGTGCCGACGTTTCTCATCTGGTTTGAATCGTATCTCACACATTGTTGGATTCATTGCGATTTTTAAATGGGGGGGGGGGGGGCAGTGTGTGAAATGTGTTGGGATTAGCGGAGGCCACGATGTTCGTGATGGACTACAAGCTTTAAGAAGGCGATAAGGTTAGCGCGACCTGATCTAGGAAGGCTGCGTGAATTCCGCCACGAGGCCCACGGGCAGAAGATTTTTAGGCTCCATTAAACATTTCATCCGTGACGTTTGCGTTATTCTCTTAATATTAACAAGCTAATGCTAACATTAGCATAGGCTTTCTGGGATATGGACATTCTATTTGTTTATTTATCTCCAGTTGCTTAATTTGCTTGGTAAAATCTTCATGCCTATATGGACTAAGAGAACTTTTGTAAGACCTCATAAACACTCACAAGATGTATTTGAATCCCTCAGAAGCCATTTAGAAGAGGCCTACCAGAAATCACATCATAAAACCGTCAATCAATGCGGCAATTCAGCGTTCACGAGCTCCATCAAAAGTTGGATTTGCTACTTTTGCTGAATTTTTAGCTGATACGTTCACGTGGTTCTAGGAAGGTTTGAGTCTGCTTGAATCACATTAATGAGGAGGGATGGATCTGCTAGAGTCAATAAGAAAATTAATTCAACATCCCATAAGAAATAATGGAACTGAAAGAGGCCAAGATAGAAAGGATTGGGGAAAAAAAATGGTAATTTTAGAGAAGTGTCATTATCTATTAAAGTGGCGGTTTTCTTTGGGCCAAGTTTATTTGAGGGTTTCCACTGTTCTGGAATGAACTTGAAAGTAAAACAAAAACAAATGTGTTTCCGAGACAGAGAAAGCGCTGGAGTTGACAAAAAGTCATTTAAAGGCGTAAATCTTGGCAACTTTGAACTTGGACTTGGTCACCTTACTTCTCAAGGGCCACCCAACCTGTTTCAAATTCCATCGCTTCATATTAATAAGCGTCTGTTTAAATTGATCCGTTCCAAGTAAGACTTGTGCCACCTCACCAGATGTAGGACTCGGTATGGAAGGAAAACAAAGATTAGCAAGATTTCACTGTGTGATTTGCACGTCTTCCTCCGACATGGACGGACGCCGGGCGTCCGTGTGAAGGAGCAGCTGTGAGCTGTTTTTGCATTTCTCGAGTCATACTTTATTTTGTTCTGCCTTTTCTGAGAGGGCGGGAGGGAGCAGGAAAGCCGGGATGACTGGCGCAGCCGCGGCCCTGCCAAGTCAAACAGCGGGGTTTATTTGTGGACAAGTTTACAGAGAGCTGGGGCAACAGCCGAGCCGCCCCACCTCCCCCACTTAGTCTTCTTATTAAGTGGAGAAAACAGAAGGAGCGCCAGGCCAAAGAGTACCAACAGGGGTGACAAAAAAAATCACAAGCGCTCGCCCCCTGCCTCGGGAGACGGAAGGGGAATAAAACGAGGCTTTTCTGCGGAAGCTGCCAGCAGCGGGCCTCTGCCACTGGGATTGTCCCAGTGGTAATCCCGGGATTTCCTCCTCTAAGACGGAGGACCGAGTAGGCACAGCGGTGGGACGGAGGGAGAAAAAAAAAAAAAGGAGAACTTTGACGCCGGCGTTGGCACGGGAAGGGGCCGATGACTCAACGCGAGGCCGACGCCAGATGGGATGAGTTGAAAGCGCCGCTCACCTTCAAACACGCGAGTCGAGTCCACATGCTACGAGGCGCCAAGGGGCTGGCTGTAAAAAGTCCTCTGGCGAGGTTCCGACGTAGGGAGACGTCGTTTAAATGGTGCCTCCAAAAAGCCCCTGACAGCTTACACGCATCTCCACCGAGAGCAGAAACCTGAGAACGTCGGGATAAAAGCGGAGGAGATGACGGCGGGGCTATCATGCCCCACTGTCCGCATAACTTTGATGGCTGACACCATCTTTTCCTTTGCTTAATGTATTCAAGGTGCTTCTCGGACCAAAACATCAGACAACGGCGGGCTTTGAAAGGCCCCCCCCCCCCCCCTGCCACTACCGATTGTACACACAGACACGATGGCACAACAGCTCAGCTTTTTCTAGATTCGCCTCTTAATTGTCCATTTAAATGAAATCTCTCAATAAAACTGATTAGCTTTAAGATGGAACCAGAAATGGAAAAACAAAGACTTGATTGAGAAAAGATGTCTGCTTTTTCATGTCGACTCTTCAAGTCTGTTTTGGGGGCGGGCGAATAAAGAAGTAAACCAATTTAAATTAAAATAAACGGAAAAAATCATAATTAAAAATGTAAATAAACAAACAAACAAACAAAGGTAACATGTTAGGTTCGCAATTCAAATATACAAGAATTTGGATCTTCTTTATCCTCCTCCATAAAACTCACAAAGAACCTGTCTTTCCTGGGAACTCGGGACTGAGAACTACCCTGGATGTTATTTCAACTCCTTTACCTAAACTCTGGCCCTGCAGGGTGGGGCAAAACCAACCCCCCCCCCCCCCCCCCATTCCTGCCTCAGCCCCCAGAGGGACGCAGCGGTGCATGTCTTCAGGGTCATGGGTCCGGCGAAGCCTTTTCAAGCCGTGAAACACAAGCGGCTCTCTGGGGAGGCCCGAGCGGCGGAGGGGAACGCACCTCCCTGTTTTTCTTTATCGGCGCCTGATTAAATAACGGCGAGATAAAGAACTGGAAAGAAAAAAACCCGGAAACTCGCATTGGCGTCAGAGAATAAATCCCGTGATGATGTTAACAATAACCGAGTGCGTCAATGTGATTTTGGGGGATCCCAAGGCAAGCAGAGCGAATAACTAAGTGGAAGGCATGTTTGTTTTCTTGCACCTGATTTCTAATCGGCTGCATGCGTGCAAAAACCACCGAGCCAAAGTCTTCGCCGCTCGCTAATCCGGCGAGATCATCACTTCCATCTGCTCAGCACATGCTCCGCTCTTCAAAAACAAGCCTTTCATCATATCGTAGCATCTAGCCCACATTTTACTGTCTCCTTTCTTTTGAATGGCCTTTCTTGAGGTTTCAAGGAAAGCAGACAATATGGACGTGTAAATGCAGTAACAATGTTTTTTTTCTTTTTGTTCTCGTTTGACTTCATTTGCCGCCTCTCGAGTTTACCATGTCCGCATGCAAGCTTGCTGACATTATTCGGAGACCGCCGCCAAATTTTAAAATGCCTTCAAGGTCACTCGCTGTGAATCCATGTACGTTTTATTTAACACAAATCATTCTTAGCTATTTGTTAACCGGAGCTTCACTCCGGAATTTTGTATTACATGGGGAAAAAATCTTCAGTGGGCAGTAGTTTTTTTATTTGATAAATAAAAAATATTTTGGAAATCAGGAGTCTGTTTGATAAAAGCCAGGCTGGAATAAAAAAAAAAAAAAAGCTAAAGTCCAGCATGACCTATTTCGCAACACCAAGTTCCTCCTGTATAAACTCCGTCGCCATGGTTACAGGCTGCAATTCTGTTCTATGCCCCTGAGAAAGACAATATTGATCTTGTACAGCGACAATAGCATCGACCAACACACCGAGCTTTCCGTCTCCCTGCACACTCGGCTTTGTCCGGAGAAGTGTCATAAAATATTGAGCAGGTGTTCCGACACTTTCTGACTCCACTCAAGAGTTTTTCTTTTTTTTGGGGGGGGGGGAAGATAGTAGAAGCTCATCTCGACCTATAAAATTAACCATAAACTGGGCTCACATTGAACAATTCAAAACACCTTGCAGTTTTATGCGCAATAAAAATGTAGCGAGATTGCACAAAAAAAAAGGGATGACTCCAATTTGACTGTATGGTTTTGTGAGGGCACAATATTTGATCATGTTTTGTCTCATTCCATTGCGCAGCTGTCCCTAATGACGTGTCCGGTGGGTATTCGGTACGGTTGTGAAAGTAACATGTAATTGTGTAAATTACGGCTCCGGGCTAAATCAGTCCAGCAGCTGTATCGGACCGTAACTGCTATGCGAATCATCGACATTCTCGACGTTGACTTTCTTGGACGGCTCTCGCCAACTGAGATTTGAAGTTATGACGAGATGAGTCATTTGGCGTAATCACGTCAGTTTAGGAGCAATGTAGAAGTGTGTGAAAGGGCTTCCCGTGGGCCTCCGCTTCTTGGAGGAGCGAGCTCGGCGGCCATCAATCGCCCCGGACCACATGTCGGATCGATCGCATGTGGCATGGCGCTGCAGGGGTCGGTGGAAGGATGGGGGGGGGGGGGGTCTTTGGTTTTGACCCATCGAGCAGAGTCAGCGGGCTGAACGCCGGCTGCATGCAGTAAATTCTCTTTAAAGAGGGCTTACTTTTGCTATTAATGGCTGTTGTGGATTTACGGCGCCCCGGTGACAGAGAGAAAGGTTTCAAAGAACTCTTTCCAAACTTTCTCCACCCTGCACCAGAAACACACTGGTGTGCATGTGTGGTGGATTTTACCTGCAGTTGACCTCAAAAGAAAGTACCTAACAAATTGCTAACGACGTTAGCCTTGTAACATTAGCGCACGATCCGCAATACTACTTTCCTATTGGCTAATTTGGTGATGTTTTGGACTTAGTAATACATCGATGAGTTAAAACAGAAAAGGAATAGTCGTCATCTTTTAATGTGCTTCTTCCCATAGGTGCTCTTCGCCTTGAACCAAACCCTGCTCCAGCACGAGGGCGTCCGAGCGGGCAGTCTGCAGGGCGCCTACACCACCGAGGACCTCATCACGCATTACAACTGCGGAGACCTAAGCTCCATCATCTTCAACCACGACAACTCGCAGGTCCGCCTGCTCTCACCGATGACCTTGTCATTTTTTTTTCAACCCAAATACAAAACAATTGCTCGCTATAGCAAATCATGGCGTCGCTGGTGCCTGGCCAATTGTGAAATTATGTTTTTTGCTTACTTTAAACACAAGCAGAAGCTGACCGCACACAAAAAGAACATGAGCCGTTTTGTCCCCCCTGTGTACCCATAAGCATCTCAAATTCAAAATAAATGGAAAAGTCATGAGATTCCACGCCATCTGCGAAGCATCTTTATGTCAAAGTAAATTTTGCGGTCTTTCGCGGGGCTTTCTAAACTTGTATGGCTGTAAGCCTGACATCAAAACTAATAATAAAGAACTCGAGGGACGTGAATTTATGTCTTCATGACAATCGACCAAATAACTTACATTTTACAAGACAACAGTAACTTGCAGCTCACACACAAAATGTCAACAAATCGCCACACACACAAAAAAAAAAATCACTCCCAGACACATTAAAGCCAATACACAGTGTAACCTTAGCTTTACAAGTTATTCACACCAGAGACCTCCGAGAAAGTGTGAAAGTTGAAGAAAAAAATGCTCACTGGGCCCCCCTCGTGTCATTTTCGTGGCCCGTATTCATTCGTCTTTCTAACTCAGTCAGCCCCGGGGAGCTCGTCGCAGCGCTCGAGTAGCCTGCCGGCGGCCTCTTGCCCTTTAAATCAGAGCAATTGGGCCGTAATGAAATGACATGTACTGGAATTTTCCAGCACATGCTAAAGCTATCAGACACCTGGAGTGCTAAATGTGTGTTTTTCTATACGTGAAATGAACCGATTTGTAAACAAAGATACTCAATGAGTGCACCTTTCCAACGTTGGCGTGTTTAACGTACATGACAAAACATCGTGCATTTGTGTCGACAAAGGTTTAAGCCATTCAAATATAACGTAAGCGTGAAGTGGACGAATGCGAGCGAGCGCGACTTGCTCACACGCGCTTCAATAAATCGTTTTGAGTGTCAAACCCAAACACATGAAACACATCTGCTCTCCCACCAGAAACTCAATAGCATTTCATTTGTCTTACTGAGGCATTGTGGGAACTCGACACTGTAATTCACCGCTCTTAAATAACATCATAAAATGTCATGTCGTGACGGGTGTCGACCGAGACCGCCGATGTTTAACACCCGAAACTCGCTGACCCTTTGCGCCGAACGCAATCGTTGCTAGCGCTAACGCTGCAACGCGTCTCATTATCTCCAATGTGGCAGTTGATGACCTGTCCTTCTCCTCACCCAGCTGCCGCACTTCATCAACAGCTCTCTGCCGGCTCACGAACGCACCACGGCGCAGCAGATCGACAGCTACTTTCGCCAGGAGCTCATCTACAAGCGTAACGAGCGCATGGCTCGTCGCGTGTCCGCCCTGCTGCAGAGGAACCCCAACCAGACCTACTTTTTCGCTTTTGGCGCAGGTGAGAGGGTGCATACCACATAAATGCTAGTCATTAGCCCATCTATGGCATTTCCCATTATGTGTACGCATTAAGCTAGCAGACTTATTTTAGCTTGATCTAGTAAGGGCCTAATAAATAGGTCTTCTCTCAAATTATAACACTTCCTGTCTTTTATTTTTCTCTTTTTTCATGTTGGCTCGTCCTCTGCGTTTGCGTCTGTAACTAATGATCAAGTTTTATCCGCCACTCAATGCCACGAAAGTACCAAACGACAACGGGGGTTCATATTGGCCAGAGGAGCGGAGTGGAAGTTATGAACTGCCGTCTGTTCGTACTTAAGTGACTTTATTGCATGAACCACAACAACTTTGGGGCTTAGAAGGGGAATTAAAAGAAGTGTCGTAACAATTGAGGGCTTAACCAGACATGCTTAGCAACATAAACCAGCCAGGGTAGACTAAGGTTATTTGATTTTTATGGTCACCCTGGGGATCTCGTCGGTTCCAACATTATGGGAACAGTTTTGGGGAGGGCCTTTTTTTTCTTCTTGCATATGGCAAGATCCATAAAGTTGAACCTGGTGGACTTTGACTAGATCAGGTGTCCCAATACTTTTGCCTCAGTGTGAGCAGGCTGACTGGAGTGAGTCCATACAGGCAGCTCTTGGGTCAAACCCTTCTTAATTTACAGCTGTTGTGATCCCTCCCGTCCAGGAGTTTTTGCACCGAGTGATTAAACTATACGACGTGTGCATAAAGTGGTTCAGCCTGGAAATCCAACTTGGACCTGCTTCAGTCTGCACACCTACACCTTCCTGACTGTACAAATTGGATGTTTTCTCTCCTGAACACATCTGCATACATCCTTCACGGCAACGCTTAAGCGGATCCTCACCTGCTTTCTGGGTTTGGTCACTCGATGTCCGTAAGACGACACCGTGGGCATTGTGATGTCAATACCAGTGGACAACAGGTAGCAACATAGGACAAAATGGCCGCCTCCTGAAATGGAAAAACAGATGGACATTTCTGGTTAATTCTCATTCCACAAATGTCAATATTGATAATCACTTGGTGGTACTTGATATGTATGAAAACACGACAGAGGTCGTAACTGAGCATTTTGATTCCTTTGTGTCTCTTGAGGCTGTAGTTGGTACTACATAATGTTGTTCTCCTCTTTGATTTATTGTCATTTTTAAAAAAAAAAGATGCGTAGGCAGTGGTTACTCAGCTCGGGCGGCAACAATTTTAGTTTCCTGCCAGGCTCTCAGACATGATTTGTGTTGCTGTAATTTTTATAGATTCTTATGTTTTGAAAGTGCCTAGGCCATAATATTTGAGAGACTTGTCACTTTGTATAGTCAACCAACACTAAAATGGTACTTTTTAAGTACTCTACATTTTTCCATTACACAGGTGCGGATCACCTGGATAGTAGCCGAAACCGAGAAAACCGCGCGGCATCAAACGGAACGAAACAAAAACAACCTAAACCTTCATTTTTTCGTATGCACGATCATAAGTTGCCTTTAATAGTTGCATCTTGCTCTTTGTGGTGCGCAGCAAGTTTGCCAGCCCTCGCGCTGCCGCCTTATTGAAAACATCCCGTGGAATTTCCTGACGCGGCCGCAGCTGAGACGCCGCTTCACACACTGGTGCGCGTAAGCCGGCGAGGCGCGTCATGTGCGTTTTGCCAAGAAGAGTTGGCACTCTCCAAAATACACATGTAGGTTTGTTTGTTTGAGCCACTTTCATTTCCCTTCCCAAGAGCTGATTCTGGCGCCAAGACTCTGCCATGCGGGCTTTTCGGGACTATCATGAGGGCAAAAAGAGGTCTAGCGTGCTATGAGAAACAAAAAATAACTAATGGGGGTCACAATTGGAATTCTTGTAGCGATATAAGTGAGTTTGTATCAGTAAATACAATGCTGAAAATGTATATTTTTTTTGTTTTTTGGTTGGGCGTTTTTTTTTCCTCAAATAAAAAAATCATTTTGGTGGTGGTGCTAATGGCAGTTGTGGGAAATACTGGTTTTTAAACAAAGCCTCCTGCCAAAATGTCCTACTTTTTTGCTTTAACTTTATTACAAACTCATCACGGTAACACGCTCCCATGCAGGCAGGCACGCACGTCACTTGTCTGGTCTTTGTTGCGCTTTAGCAGAGTGTGTTTGCTTTTCTCAGCCTCTCTTCACGTCTGTTTGCTCCACTACGAGTTTATCGCCGCTTTAGCTCTTAGGCCGTGTCTACATTGACGTGGCTAAAGAGATGCTGAAATAAAATAAAGTCGACACTCAAGAGCCAAAATCAATATCAATGAAAAACAAAAATCTGCTGACACTCAAATAAAGGTGGTCCTATACAAACTGACCATAAAGATTTTGTATACATCAATAGTTAATTTTTTTTTTTTTTGCCTGAAAATAAAACATTTCATTAATTCCAACTGGAAGTGACTAATGCAAACTAAAACATCTTAGCAAAAGAAAAACACTCATCCTTAATTTGACATGACATCAGCGTTGCCATGTTTTCTTGTCTCTTTGTCACCGTTGCAAAACTGATGACATCAGCGACTTGTCTGTACTTCACTAAACGTTATATAATCCCGGACACACCTTTTAAATAGCCTCACTCAAGGAGTGTTATTGTTTCTGAGCTTCTTCTCGTAACTTCTATCTGAGCAAGATAATGGTTTGTTTTTTTCCAACAGTAATTGTGTCACAATTTGAAGACACTTCACTCGTGGCAAATGCATCCCCTCCCTTTGGCCACCGTTCAAAACCAACAAACGGAATTTGTGGTTTTAATCTTGTCATCGCTTTCATGGTTATTAGCAAGCAAGTATCTGATTTTCAAAAGATTTCACAATTATTACGATCAGGGGGTCGGAAGGAGCAACGAGAGTTTTCATAGCATTGTATGACGCAACCTTTGCATTTAAAAATTGGTTTTCAACCAGACAGTAAATTCCGCTGGCCTCAATTCAAACAGAAGAAAATAATGACAAAATACAGACATAAAATCAATGTTGATAGCCAAGTTGTATACACACACGCACATGTACCTGCACGCTTTTACTCTTCAACACAAATAAGTTAATACAAAACTGTCGTTTTAAAACAGAACTCAACAGTCTTTAATGAAGGAAAATAAGAGAATCATTTGGAAATCCCATGAATAATAAACTGCAACTTTAATTAGCGAGTGGGGGAGTGTAGCCTATGTGTGTGTGTGTGTGTGTGTGTGTGTGTGTGTGTGTGCGTGCTAGTCAAACAGCTGCTCCTCATACACTTCTCATCCCAGCAGGGAAATATTGTGGCTGAAAAAGAAAGCAAACAAAAAGCAAACAACGGGGGCGCGTTTTGTTTTTCTTCAATCCTGGAGCTAAATGTTATCAGCTTTCCTCTAGTGGGAGATGATTACATTCTGCAGCAGCAACAAAATGGAGTATTTCAAGGAGAATTTTTTTTTTTTTCTTCTAATCTAAATGCTTCCCAGGTGTCTTAATGAAAGATTTGAAAATACACAGAGGACGAGGAATTAAAGCGTAGTATGATCTTGAGCAAATGCAAAATTTGGCTGGGGCCAGTGGCCAAGAAAATGCTGTTCATTCATGCTAATCTGTGCTAACTTTGTAGCGCTTCTTACTTTTTACCAAAGTGTAGAATGGCTTGTTGACGCACATTTTCAGAAATGGGGTGATTATTTTTTTTTTTATTTCCCTAAAAGTAGTGATTTGGTCCTCCTAGGGGATTTGTCCTCTTGAAATCCCACTGAACCACGTGGGCCTCTCACATAGTTATTCATGGAAGCTTTATAGAGCTTTGCAAGTGAGCAGAACATAAAGCAGAACTCGAATGTGAGCGGCCGTCACTCAGAAGGTCGCAACAGAGACAGTCAGACACAGACGTGCTGCTGCATTCATAGGAAGTGAAGTCATTATGGAGATGAGGAATGAGCGTGGGGGCTGAAGAGCCGCCATCCAGACTCTCCTAGCTGGACCCAAAGGTGGAATTTACCATTTGAACCCAGCGCTCCCCGGGTACTCTGGCACCGCTCCATCAAAGTAAAAGTGATTTATAAAGGTGGTCAAAGGGTAAGCGTAGATGCACAGCAAGGTGCGCCGACGATGGCCTCTTTGAAATCTTTGAGTGAGGCGTACGCCAGAAAGAGAGAGCCCTACATCAGCGGGCGACACGGAGAGGGGGGGGAAAATTTCATATATGGAAGAAGGAACCGATGCAGATGCTTGCGTTTGAGGTCAAAGACTGTTTTTTCGCTCACCCCGCATTTCAGATGAATTGAAACATTCTGAGAGGCTTTTTGGGATCATTGTGTTCTGCTGCCTGATTAAAAACATGCCTCCAGGGATATGTGGGGACCTTGTGGGGAGTCTACGGAAAAGAAGTCCACACACACACAGATATACACACGCTGACCACAACGTTACACAAGCGCAAGAGTTGTATTTCAAAATGAGGCCTTTCGTTGGAGAACGTTAACCCTTCAAAAGTCCTTTCGATACAATCTATCAAATAAATACAAGCAATATATTTGCCTGGCAGAAAACAGTAAAATCATCGGTGGAATTTAACGTCACCTTTAAACAATAGACAACGCAACGAGATGATGTCATATGTCCACAATGAATTGAATGATTATGAAATGTCACGTCCAATTTCAATACGATCCTATTTAAAGTTAAAATAACTTTCTGGCCTGTTGTGGAACGTCACTTGGGGGTTCCAAATAGACTCCCAGCAAGAAAGAGCCCATCAGATCTCGCCTCCACTCCCTCCCCAAGCAGCCAATTGCAATCCACTTACAAATTTGTTCTGCCAAGAGCAACACACTTTGCCTTTTTGGTGGGGAACAGCGTCATGATAAATATGGCGCAAGGGAGGAAGAGCTGGCTAAATGCAAGAGTGAAGCTTTTTTTTTTTTTTTCCTAAAGAGACACTTTAAAAAAAGTCTTTGTTTTGAAAATAAAAGGGTTATACTAATTTTGATAGTCTTTGAAAAACCAAGTCCTTCAAACATGATTATAAAGTCGCAACCTGCACTGGAAATAAAACACATCAAATGCCTTTCATAACTTAGTCTCTGCCCGGCTCGGACTATTTCCAGGTCACTTCCTGGGGAACCACAGCGTGCTGGACATCCTCCGACGAGACGGCTATGTGATCGATCACGTGACCCCTGATGACCAGCAGCCCGTGACGTTGTGAGTAAATGCCCAATTTGACTTCACGGTAACGCCTGCTGGTGCCTTTCAACATACCAACACTCCAACACTGTCCAAATTGAGATTTCAAAACCAAACAAAGTCTTTTTGATAGCCGATTAATTTGCTCCCTTCCCTCCGCTGGAGCTCAGTGGCGTGCTGCCAGCCTCGCTCGACTGTGCTCGGCAGCCGCTGGTACCGTGATCTAAACTGGTACCGTGATCCAAACAAACGCCTGCGCATACGTGTATGCAAGAGAAGAGTTGCGCCAGGAACCAAATTCCGAGCGTAAACAGAACTCCGTGATGGGATGGGGGCCGGCATGACGAGGAAACGAGACGGTCGAGGTGTTTACGAGCGTCGTTCTCACGGACGGTGAGGGATGCTCTGACTGACAAGCTGAGCAGAGCCGCGCCGGCTCGCAGGCCGCGTGGAAGCCAGACCACAAACCTGGAGCTATCATCACCCCGACCGAGCCATCAAAAATGCCGCATGGAGGCTTTTTAGAGCTCGTAAAAGTAGAAAAACAGCTTGTTGAATACATTACAACTTTATGAATGAGACAGAAGGGCTGCTGGAAATCCCAATATGAGCATCACGTAAGCTCCAGTGGCTTTTCAGACAATAGAAACACAGCGTGAGCAGCAGATAATTTTGCACTTGTTCTTGTATTAGCCTGCGTGCTATTAAGTGAAGCTTCACGTGCAGATTATATTGACGGATGTTAACAAGCGAGGAGAAAATATGAGTAATGGAAGAAAGAGGAGCACGGCAGATTATTGAATTGTGGGTGGTCCGATTTGAGACAGATTCACTTTTGATGGGCGAGAAAAGAGCCAAATGACTTGCAACTTCCTGCGATTTAGAGGAACCTTTAAAAGTTTGAACGGAACCTCTTCCAAGATGATGGTTGATTGTTAACAACTATTTCCCAAAGGAAATAATGGAAATAATTAAGTTGAGTAAACATCAAAAAAGCAGACTGTTTTCAATCAGTAACTCCCAAACACAGTGTCGTTAAATGGTAGATTGTTTTAAGTTTTTTTTCTCCACTGTTGCATTTTTTTTTTTTCTCTTGGAATCCATGCTCATGAGATACGGCTCTATTTTAATAGTCAACCAGATAGCGATCCAATCGGCGGCACGAGCGTGGCTCCTCCCACCATTTGGCCGACCGGTTCGGGCGAGACGGAGCTGGAGGAGCCCAGTAATATGCCTGGCATGGATGAGGAGGAGGAGGAAGGGCTGCCTCACATGCTGCAACCGGACAGCCTGAGCCAGTTGGAGGAGTTCGGACGACACAAGCGTCCACGAAAAGCTCATCGCGGCCACGGGAGGCCCCGCCTCTTCAGTGACCTCTGGGTTCGCTTTGGTGATGGGTGAGGGAATTTTTTCTATTTCACCTAATTAGTTTGGATTTTCTTTTCTTTTGACTGCCAAAAAAATGTACAATAATTGCCTTTCTCTTGTAATTATCTTGTTTATATTGAGTGTAAATGCCCTTTTGACCACTAAATGGCGGCACAGATTTAGTTTGAGAACTATAGTAGTTTACTTTTTCTTCAATATGTTTGTTATCCATGGTTCTTTGCTCACTCTCACAATATATTGAATGGGTTCAAATGTGTTTGTCATTTTAAAATTGTTATGTTATGAAGACATGCCTACATAAACAGTAGAGTATTTAAAAGCTGTATTAGGTTTTCCACCAGATGGCAGAAGGTATGGTTAAGTTTTCCTATTTATCAAGGTCTTGGCGCCATCTTGTGGCATCTGTGAGCATTACAGAAACAGCTGAGGATTTATTTATTTTTTTTGCAGAGAAAAACTGATTTAATTAGCAAACTGTAAACTGCAAGTAGCCACTGTACAGTAAACGCAACTAAGCCTTTTCCTTTCCTGTCCTGCAGCACCACACCGCCCCCTAACGTGAGGATCATAGACGGTTACGTGACAGTGGATCCCCCACTGAGCCCTCCGGACGAGCACGTCACAAGTCAGCCCTTCTCCACGCCGCCCGGCCTCACTTCAGCCCAGCCGCCTTTGTCGATCCACAGCAAACAGTCAATATCGTGCGCTTTAGCCTGGCTGCTATCTTACGCACTGCTCATCTCCTGACCGTCGAGGAGATCGGTTCGAGGGCTGGAATTTGCCATCGACTAATGTGAACACCGGAAAGCCAGAGCTGTTTTGAGTGACGCTGCCAAGCTCTTCAAAAAGCTGCCAGTCCTTCACATGTGGATCACACAGTCAAAGAAAGTGGACCAAAATGGTTCAAAGGCCTTCACACCATCAGGAGTTGTTGAGGTTGTGACCATTACATCAGTCGGCGTCAAACTAGAGTCCATGAGCCATAGCTTGACTGAGGCCAATAAAATAAAAAAAGTTCATCCCTACTTTAGTTTTGGGTCAATTCAACGTTCTGATATCAATGTGACATATTATCAAAGGAATTGCATTAGGAGTCAAACAAAAGAATATAGTGGTGCCTTGATGCTAACATGTATAATTGCCTTATTAGGATTAGGAGGTGTTCCTTGAGAAAATGTCTCTCTTACAAAGGATCCCCAAAATCAAAAACTTTGACAACACGTGCATTAAAAAAAATGTTAAATAGTCATCTTTTGATTAACATGGATATCGAGTACAGATCCTAATAACTCTGGGAGATAATAAGGTCAAATAGTGCTGTGGTGGGGAGCACTCAGACTCTCTGTATGTAAATTGTGTATTTTGTCCATAAATATTGTATATTTATTATTGCTGAAAGAAAGAGTATATTTTCTTGCTTTTTAAAAATGTATTTAGGAAATAAAGTATCTTTGAAAGCTGATCATTTTCCCTGAGTTTTCATCCTACCGGATGGTAACGAAAACAAAGAATCGGTAATCGATACGTGCAGTCAAAAGTGTCTATAAAATAATAAAACAATAAAAAAATAGATGTATTCAAAACTATTTAAAACAAATTTCTCCGACATCAAAGGGTGGCTGACGAGGGAATGAGACTGTACTTTTTTATTTCGACACTAAGAGGCGCTATTGTCACACAATAATTTCAGTTCCTTTAGTAGGTTTAAAAAAAAAAGACCAGATTTTTAAAAATGTTGTCGTTTTATTGCGCCACCACATTGATCAACTCGAGGGTGTGGAATTATCTTAAAAAATGCGTTTAAGAATTATTTCTCAAGAAAGTAATTTTAGTACATTTTATTTGTGTTAAAATTCCGCCTGGATTTGTTTCCTTTATAACTGCGTTAGGGATTGACAGCCATTGAGCAGTCATATTTATTATTGTGGTTGCATTTAGTTACATATTTCACGCCTCTCGTGTAACAACATAACAATAAAATATTAGAAACGATTCCCGATACTATGCAACTGTAACCACAATTCACAGCCTCAATCAAAACAGACTATTATCAGCTTTTTATTTAATGGGGCTCATAAAATTTCGCCTGCTGTTAAAAGGCATAAATGTTTGTTTAGTTTGTGTCCTACTGTGGATAGGACTCGCAGAGATCATGTTTAGTTTGTACGGTATCTCGAGATTATAGCGAATTCAACAGGCTGACCTCAAATGAAGGACTTTCCATTGGACTGGAAATAACCTTTCTTAATGTTGATTTAATAAGCAGAAAGGGAGGGGAAAAATAATTGAATTAATCTGCACCTCGAATGATGCAGGAGGAAGAGCAAGGCTGAATTTTTTTTTCCCCCCGAACAAACAGCCTTTCCGCCCCTTAAGCCGAGACAGGACAATATTTGCCTTTGCTACAATACCATTTTCCCTGAGCTTTGGAGCTGTTGTTTGAGCGGCTGGAGGCCTTGACAGGCTGCTCTCGAGCTTTGACCCTCACTCTGTTGGGGACGCGCCGCCTGCTGCATATAAATAAAAGATTACAGTGGAAAAATCAATTTCTGGGCAAACTCATTAAAAATGCCCCTCACCTTAAATGATTCTCATTTCCTTCCATTCAACCTGTTCCAGACCCCCCCCCCCATACACATGCCACTCCCACCCCGTCTTCTTCATCCGCCCTGCCTGCTGGTAATTACTTGCACAAGTCGTTTGTCGCCCTTTGATTTGCAGCGTTTCACAAATGAAGGTTAAGTTTGTTTAACCGTGCTGGATTTGCCAGTCATGTTAAAGCATATAATGTGGCAGGCCCCGGCTTTTTCTTCACACCTCCTCCTCTGTTGCATCTGGGAGGGGGGGGGGGGTGCATGCAGGTCCAAGGTGAAGCTGTATTTGGAAGGAGCTGCTGAGCCATTGATTTCAATGAATAGAGGACGAGGAACTAATTCAATCTTATTATTTGTAGCTCTCTGCAAAGTTATCACCACATTTTTTTTTAAAACAAGGATTAATTAATTTGCAATAATATTAACACTATTAAATTTATCATACATAAATGTATTTGTTCACTAAATTGAACCATGACTTAATATGAAAGATACTTTTGCTAAACGTTCACTACGACAACCACAGAAAAAAAAACTGGTGGATTAGTGAATAGTGAGCCGTGAACAAGTGGGGATTAGTGTGCATACAAAATAATTACCTAAACACAATGCTATTCTTTGCCGTCAAAACACAATATCTGCCCTTTCTCCATAGACAATCGATGTTGATCGATCCCAGTCATCCAAGTCAAGGTAAACCTCCATCGATCCAAACGAGGCCATTAAGAGCCTTTCAAACGTACCCGGCAGCACTGATCACAAGAATAACACAAAAGAGCCAAACAAGAGACGACCTCCAACGTTTGCAACCGCGCAATGTTCTCCTCCTCTTCTTGTTGTTGTTGTTGACAACAGCTTTCTTTTTTAATGTGTAATGTAATTATGAGCTAAGGAAAGGCGCCACGTTCTGAGTATTACTGCTCGCTTCTCCAAAAGAGCTTTTGGTTCTCTGTTTTCAGCCAAGCCAACGGTGGCTGTATAAAGCTTTCCGGGACAACAAAAGCGCGTCGGGAGCTCTCTCTCTCTCTCTCAACATTAGTTGACTCTATTTTCACGACTCGGCTCGGAGTAATTGTGTTGAGCCCGCTGGCCTTGGGGAGTCGTAACTGCGGTTCAGGTGCGCGTGTCAAAAGGCATTGAAAGGCACTGGCAAAGAACAGAGTGGGCTTAACTTTTTCAGTTGACGGACCTAATTGAAAAAAGTACCATCAACTATACAGTGCAGAAATAAGAGACAATTTATTACAGCAAACGGAAACGAAAAAGCCATCTGTCAAAAATGTACGTCTTGGCTGTATGCTCAATACAATCATTTACAGTATGTTGGGAGGCCAAATTGTCATAAATTATCAAAATAATCAGCTTTTAAGTAAAATGTGAAATATACTTCAATTAGCTGTTAACTTATTCTGTTGAAATGTTAATGCTAAGCTATTGTTTTGTCTGTTTGAAACATAAATTGCCTTGTGTATGAAATGTGCAATATAAATGAAGCTGCCTTGCCTGAACATTTAACAGAATTCTTTAAAGGATTGCAAACTTCACAAAATTCTCCCAAACAAGTCTGGTTTTATATAGCACACTACCTTTTGTAATTATCTGCTAGCGAGCTAGCTCACCAGGTAAACTAACGTGTCTGTATGCATACAAAAAGAAGCCCACCAACCCAAATGAAATGTTTGGCGTGCTACTACACTGCTATGTTAATTTGAATTGAATTGTTCAGCCCTAGTTGACACGCACATTGCTTTTCACGTTTGCTTTTTGTGTTGCGGCACACAGTAAACAAAAGTAATGACGCTTTCACCAAGAAGCGAAAAAGAAAGTACAAAAGAGACCAGAGTAGCAAGTTTGAGTGCGTGTTGCCGCGCACATGAATGCCAGCGTGTGCATTAAAGGCTGCGAGTGTTGTGTTTCACAGTTTTTTGGGCCGTGATATACTTTATTATTCGGCGCAAGGGGGCACTTCAAATGCGGAATGGGTTCTCTTTGATATCGACAGCAGCTTGAGGCAGAGAGTGCACTCAAACACAGGAACAGGCGAATTTATTCTGGGGGGGGGGGGGGGGGGGGACAGATAGTTGCGTACTCCTCCCCCCCCCTCCTCGGCAGCGCTCGGCGCGCATCGGCGACAAACAGAGCGCTTTGATGCCACGGCGGTGACACTCCATACGCTAATGAAATATGGTAATTACTGCCACATGAGAGCCCTCCCGCAAGCAACTGGACAAAAAGGTATTAAAAAAAACAACAAATATGACTTAGCCTCTGTGATTATTACGCCTTTAAAAAAAACATTTTATGCTGTTCACCTGATACAAAGCAGTGGGGCGTTTGTTGATTCCGGAATATGTCATGGGGGGGGGGGGCAAAGGTCCTCTGATGAGGAACCCTATTGTTATCTTTTGATGAAAAGACAAGATGTCTCTGAGCTAACTTAGGCTGAAAAGATTCATATAATGTTGACTTTTTGGATTTGGATATAAATAGTCCATTTTAGGAAGCGAGTGACAAATTACATTTATCAGTCTTCAGTTTATTTTAGAAACCTATAAAGAGATGAAAATGGATGATTAATGTGCCCTGCCGCCAATTTAGAGTTTAGAAAATAAAAGACTACTATTGGTGTTCTTTCCGCATTATAAAGATGAGGAATTCCAGGCAGAAATTATACTGCACTGCCTTCCCCTAAAATGCAGGACAAGAATGGGAAGTGGCCAAGTAAAAAAAATAAAAAAGCTGTGTAGTCATCCTAAAAATAAATTCCTAGTTCAGCTAAAAAAAATGCCCTCGAGTTAGTGATGATTAGTGTAAAAAAAAAAGAAAAAAGCATTAAACTGCCCACATTTGCACTTGCATCTTCTACCTGACACGGAGCTGAATGTAATTAGCTGAAGTAACTTAATGTCAAGAGGGAGGTGAGGGAGTGGGTGGGACAATGTGTTTGACCATCACTGTTTGCACTTGCCCAGACGGCAGAACACCCCCACCAGGCCCAGTCACATACACACACACACACACACACACACACACACGCACGCACGCACACTTTCACCTTGCTGGCTAAGTCCTCCCAAGAGATGGGGCGCTGGAGGTCAGGGAGAAGGTGGAGGTCAAATGGGCCCTGATAAATTCTACTAATAGGACAGTGTGTGTCCAGCTAACTGAGGCTAAAAGCTGTGTGAACAAACACACAATACGGTTCACTCGCACACATACACACACAGTGCTCATGAACGATGCATACATGCGTGTGCGCCCTTTAAGGTCAGAGCACGGGGTGAGAATGTTAAATGGCCAAGCAGGAGAGGAGAGGAGTGCGGGTGGGACATCAAATATTTTCCTAGTCATCACTATGAGCAAACCTCGTGGCTGAGATGTGCAGGAGATGTGCAATGAGCAAGATTGGATTCACGGGTTGGGAGAGATGGTGAGCGTCTTCAACCAGTTGCACGCTGAGCAACGTGGCCAAAAGGTTGGGGAACGTTATTGGGTTAAGTAGCAGGACCCGAAAATTGGTTTGAAGAAACAATGACATTTTTGGGTGATTTTAACTTTTGAAGGGTGAAGCACTAGCGGAGCTAGAGGGGGGGTTTGGGGTGGCACCTGCCCCCTTCGTGAAATTTGCTTGTATCGCCTGGGTGCCATGACAGATGGTTTACTTTTGGTTATTTTCAGAGAAATTTTTTTTTTTCAACATTTTCACCTAAACATTAAATGAATCTTCACTAGCGTTTTCTGAAGAATTTGATGGGTATGTCAAAAAAAAAATAAAACACTGCCTCACTCCGCTTGTGTACACAAGGTTGTCATAAAGGTTCCAAGACTGATGTCACAAGATATTTATAAAAACAAACACGTTGTTCGTGGGTCAATAGAAATACTTTCAAAACGTTTCGTGATAAGGGAAGATATTTTTGGTGCAGCAACTTTGTGATCCGACTTAAAAGATAAGCTTCAGTCGTCAACTGTAATCTGTTTGCAATAGTCCAGTTCCCTCTAGTCTCGTGTGCCGCTCGCTTCTGAGTCCCGCCCACAGGCGGACCCGCATTGGCATATGTGTATGCGGGCGCCATCGGGCAGACAGACAGACAGACGCCCCATGTCCCATTCCCATCCTGTGCCGCTCAACACACCCAGTTCCTGTTATCGCTCTCCCTCAGGTGTAGCCAGGTAACTCCAAGGCCAAGCTGCTCTTAAAACCGCGACAGTCAAGGTAACGGCTAATTGCCGCAATGGTCCTCGTAAAAACGGCATGTTTGCTTATGACTGAGCTCCGCCCGCCCCCCCCCCCCAATAAGATGGCAAGCTCACGAAGTAGAATCAGGTAAGAAAGAAAATGAAGAAAACAGACGGGGATTACTTAAAGGTCAACGCCGACAGGCTTGTTTGAAACATTGATCTGTCGTTTTGGGTGGTAGCCACTTTTCTTCTTTTATCAGCCCTTCCTTGTCCATATTTCTCTGACTTTTACGACCAAATTCTGGCTCCCTCCCTCTTTTAATGTTTGATTCAGGTGATAAGAGCGGGCCGAAGGATGAGTCTGACGGCGGCGGTTAATGTGGTCAAAGGGCAGAGCGCGACGGGCGGCTTCAGCCGGACGGCGTTCAACCTAAAAAAAAAAAACGCTCATATGGCAGCAATCGGCCTTATGAGTCGTTATCGGGCAGCCCATCAAGATACGGATCGGGAGTTTGTGTGTGTGGACTGTTACATGTACTCACCCCCTGCCCCCTGAACGGCGATAAGATAACGATTAACTTCTGTTTATCGCAGGACATAACGTTCCAAAGGCAATCGGTAAAAAGGTGCAATAGAGAAAGCAAAAAATGGTTTCAAACGCAATATTTCGAGGTGACACTCTCTCGTCTGGCTTGTCCTCCGTAACCCCGCCTGATTATGGCCATTACAAATTCATCGTATGCGGCCGCAGCTGATTGAAGTGATGGGCTGATTTCTCGGCGCTCGCCGCCTGATGGAGGGTGCTATAGCAAATAGCCCAATGGGTCTGTTTAGATAACACTGACCTCTCGCAAAACGTCGCCACGTCTGCAGGGCAAGATTCGGAGATTCAATATGGGTTCAAAAAAATAAGCTAAGTGAACTAAATGTGAGGAGAAAAAAAAGATAGTTTTGCATTTTTCGTTTTGGGCGCAGTTTTTGCGATACGCCAGCAAAAGTGCTTGTCGTCGGGATGAATTGTAAGGAGACGAGAGGCCAGAACCCCTGATCTACATTCTGCCCCCGTTAAGGTTACCAGGGTAACAGGTACAGTACGTCGCTGGGCGAGAAGGGCGAGGGGAGGGGCATGGGAGTGGGTGGGCGTGGGGGGGGGGGCACTCACCCTTTTCCTTAGAAATTGATATTCATGCTTTTGTGGAGCAGGGGTTACAATAGTCTTGATTTGAAGGGAGCGTTTCAAAGCACCCCCCCCGCTCGCCCCTCCCCTACCCGAGTCGGATGTCCTCAAAGGCCAAGCGGTTGTATTACACGGGCTAAATACACATCATCTCATTTAGTAGGAAATTAAGCGCTAGCTTGCAGCGTGCTAAAGTAAAACTCATTCCTGAGGTTCATGTTATGTAAATGGAAGGAGCTCAAATATATAAACGCTGGATTGAAAATATACAGGAAGCAACAACTGCAAGATGTATTTGAACTCGACTTTGCCATCCTGGTTTCCTTTTTTTTCCCCTCCTCGGCTGTCTGATGTGGATGGGTTTTGGTTTTCTTTGCTGTATTTTTGACCGTGTTTAAAGGCTTTTTGTAAGCTCCGATGGATACAAACATTAGAAACACTGAACAAAAAAACCACAGCGCCATGGAAACTGTCATTAAAATCTTATATTTAACCTTTTGATGGGGGTAAGGGTTGTGCTTGTACGAACATTTCCTTCATAAAATGCTATTAATGTATTTGTAATTAAAAAGAGGAAAAAATAGACACATTATTTATATACCTGCTACAACTAATTATTTTTTCTTAGTAAAACACTAAATTTAGTGTATTAAAAAAATAGTATATTAAAAAATAGATCACCCAGCTGCCTTGCCTAATAATGATAATAACAAAATACAATTTACATTATCTAATAAGTCAATTTGGTTAAAACGTTTAAGACCTAACTTTATATTTTTAAATAAATAAATAAAAATATTCTTCACTCACACAATAGTGAACCTATAATGATAGCAGAAATACTGTATATGCTCAGCAAATGTTCTTCGATGAGGGTCAAGCAGACCGGTTCCGGACAAAACAGACTGATGGTTGGGAACTCCTGTTCTAATTAAATTTCCACCCCATCTACTGTATCTCGAGACATTTAAATTGCTCCAAAACATGGCCTGAATTAGTCAAATGCAACACATAAGCTCCCTGTGTGCTCATGAAAGCGCATCTGTGCCCATGGCCTTGCGTTTTAGTACCCACTTTACGGTCCACAACAAAACACACACACACACACTTAAAGTGTGCATTTGAAAATAATGGTGTTTGGCATGATGCAACCCTTTGCACACACCGGGGGTCGCTTTAAATTTTACAGGGGGCAATGCTATGGTTCATCTTTGAAAGCTGTGGGCTGTAAAACAACACCCGGGACGAGGTGGTTTAAAAAGCTATTGAGAGAGAATGAGTCAAACGGGCATAAAGAAAAGATTCTCACCAAACACACACACACACACACAAGCAACATTCCTCAGTGGTAGCGGCCCTAAGATAATGTTGTTCTTTAATTAAACTATCTCTGCTGCGCAGTGTGAAGTAGCAGGAGAGACGGCGGCGACGTATGGTCTATGCAATCAATTCTGCGTGAAATGTAAGGGCGGCATTAACACTGGTGAGTGAGCGCATTTGGAAAAAAACGACGCCACATATCCACACGTGTGTATGTGTGTGTATTCTTTCCAGACTGATTGCCAGTTAAAACAGGCTGAGTGGATAAACTCAAAGTGACTCTTTGTAATCACACTTCTGAATCGAGATTCAAACCTGACGGGAGGAAGGAATTCATAACAGCTCGATGGGGCTTTTTTTTTTTTTTATTTTATTTTAAAAATTGATTTCTTTATTTTTTTAAATGATCTAAAAGCGCTTGAAAACTGCTCGAATCCAGCGTTTATCCTATTGTCAATTTTCCCCATTTGGATTGCCTTACTCTATCCTCTTCCTGAACCCGCTTTGCGCCGAGTGTCGGTTTAATCTCTGAAAATAATTTGGCTTGGTGTGTTTGATTGCCTGACACAGTGCAGCAGCAGAGACAGCAACAGCAGCAGCAGCAACAGCAGCAACAGCAGCAACAGCAACCTGATCTTACACAGCCAGTTTGCACTTCCTCTCAGCTCAAGTGCCGCTGAGGCAGATCGACTACTGCTGAGAGCTGAGTGGAATGATTCCGCTATCGCAGCGCTGATCCGTGTCCTGCGGTTTTGTCCGCCCGGCCTCGGGGCGGCTGCTGCGTGAACAGAAAGTTGGCCGACGGTCCCGACGCCAACAATTCCGCTTCTATTCATTCAGACAGGGGGGTTGACCCACCGCCGCCGCTGCCGCTGCTGCTGATGTAGTTGACACACTACAGCTGTAATTTTGGAGGTGAGCTACCTTGTAGTTCACTCGACGGACACTAGGAGGAGGTATGAATGAGGGCTTAATCAAGAGTGGATGGATGGAGAGCTACATAGTCCACCCGAGTATATCCGTGGTTCTGCACCTATTTGCGGATTTTTTTATTTTTAATTATTAAATATTTTTGGTTGGGAGAACAACGAGGGTCTATTTAGGATTTCCACCAGGCCAGCCCATGCAAGAGCGACTTCTCACCCATTGTCCTGCTGGTCATCTCACTTAATGGAATGCTTTGGTGAAGCTCTATAGGGTGCACGGCGGCAACGCCATTGATTGGAGATGAATACAGTGGCTACTCTCAGGCCCTTCATGCTTATTAGGACTAATAGAGAAACCTAGAATAGGGGAGGAGGTACAGATCGCCACAAATGACTCTTGAGGCGGGCTGGCTACGCCGTGGGCCTCTCAGAGAGTTTTTTTTTTTTTTTTTTTTTGCATTCCTTTGTTTGACAACTTGGAATCCTCCCACTCAGCATGCCAAGAAACACACAACAGATTTATTGTGACGGTCAACACATCGTTTAGGTTTAAGGACCCCCTTTCCTTAGGAGCAATTTTTCAGAGAAAAGAAAGATGTGGCAATGACCCACCTCCCGCCGACAAGCCCGACGCGGAGCCGAGCGGACATGCGGTTTTGACGCCGCGGGCCCACACAAGCTGCGCAACAGAGACGCGGCGCGGCTCTAAGTGCACGTTTGCGGAAGGCGCAAAGGGCCCACTTGCTGCGGTGGAATAACTGCAAATTAGCGACACAACCCGCACCGCGCCTTTTGGAAACGATTCAACACGCACCCAAGTGAAACGGAGGCGGGAAACGTGTCGTGGCTTTCTTAAAATAGCCGCGTCTCATCTCTGCCCTCCTTTTATAGTCGCCGATCCTCTTTCTGCGCCAGAATGCCGGGTGGCAGGTTGAGCAAATCTTTGCGCTCGCTTCGGATTTGTTTTTGCACGACACGGCCGGAGCGTGACAGCTCGGGCCTTTGATGGCTAGCGACCACATCCTCACGTGTCTGCTGCAGACCAAATCTCTATTTTTTTTTGCTCGTCTGGAACAGGCGTGGACTGACTGACCGATCTTGCAGCTTGTTTGTTGCGAGATGGAGGGGAAAAAGGGAAGTGGGGTGGGGGTGGGCGCATTTTTTTACACAAAGACTTTGGATATTTTACTCTGGGGGCAAACGATACTATATTATTGTCACGATGTTTTGTTCATGATAACAATAACATTGTGGTGGCAAAAATCAACAGACCAGAAAACATGTCAGTGGGTGGGAAGTCCATACAATTTACAAAAAAAACTACAAACAATTATATATAATTGAATGGTGTAATTTTACACGCAATAAAACTCATTATAGAGTCTCTAAAGGTCTATAAGCATAGACAGTGATTTGGTGGCTTGTTAAAAATTAGGACTTTGTTTAAATTATTTTTTTTTTTTTTACTATTGGCACAATATTATAACCATTGTGTATAACATTGCTAGCGATGCGATAATTTGCATTCTATCACAGCGAGGTGCAAAACCAGAGGAGAGCAGTGAAGTGGAACGCCATTGAGCTGAATGAAAGTGAACTGGATTGACGGGAGTTGAACTGGGACTAATGAAAACGAGGCGAGGAGAGGGGGAGCGCGGCCCGGCCCATCTGCGCGTCTCGGGCCCGCTCGGCAGGACTCAAACGCGGGGTCAGATCGCAGAGAGGAGCGGCGCTCTCTCCCCCGTCGCCCACCAATCATCTTCCCGCAAACACAACAGGGCCTTTGACTCGTTTGTTTGGACACACACATTCATGTCTAATTGTTGTTTTTCTTTTTCAGTCTGCCTCACAAGGCGCGCAGGCGGCACATATGGGGACCGAGAACCGGGGCCCAAACCACACTAAACGAGACCGAGTTTTGTTTTTCTTTTTTTCCCATCGCATGCCGAGGGAGACGAGCTGAGTCTTCCTTGCTCAGACAGACATCAGCGCAGCCATAATTATAACGGAAATGCGGTGTCCTTCTCGGCATCAAATACAACCTTTGCGACAAGTCACGCAGCACTTGCAGGCGAATTTTTTTTTTTTGTTTTTTTTTTTAAAATACTCCTCTAATCTCTTGCGTGCTTTGTGGGGATTTTGGTAATGTTCTCAATGTGACTTAAAAAAACAGTAACATTTAGTTAACGCAATTACAACACTAGTGTGGGGAAAATGACGCTTTATTACATATAAAGCAATTAGAGTCAGATTGCTTGAAAAGGCAAGAAATAGTCCGTTTTTTTCCAATTAATTCCACTGGCTCATTGTAAAAAAACAACAACAAAAAAACAACAAAAACAATTATCAGGAGACCAATCCGATAGAATGCCACTCACTATGCCCCGCCCCCTTAAAGGCAAATCAATGCACAAATACACAAAGTGTTAATTTGGCTTAAGTACACTTTATCAAGGCCTAATTGATATGATTTTTTTTTTTTTTTTGACCGATGCTGATTATGCAGAGTCTTCCAATTGTATTTTTGTGCTGCGGCTTTAGTGGGAATGCATTAAGGTGCAATAAACAAACAGCGGATTATTAGCATAGCAGTGTAAACACCAGCTAGACGCTAAAACATCTTTTCAAAGCGTCTGCCCACGGGCAATTGCAACCTGAGCGACGTGCATCGAATTGCTCGTGTACACGTGCGGCCGGTTTGTCTTTGGAGACGCTTGCAGCAGATTGAACGCGCGGGCTCAATGTGTGGTCGATCGATACGCTGGCCGAGCCTATTGAATAAATGCATTATTCAATTAACTGGGATCAATCCAATGCAGAGACAGGGGTGCATTAAGCGAGGGAAAAAAAAAAAAAAAAAAAGACAGTTGGGTGGAGTCATTTTAGAGCTTGGGTTCACCTCTTCGCTCTCCTGGTTAGACCCCGCCCCTCCATGTCCCTCCTCCTCCTTCTTTTGGGGCCTTGGATCAAAGCTGGCCTTTCTGCCACGGCAACCCAACAGGGGAGCTCCTCGCCCTCACCTACAACAACAGCGCACGCTGGGAGTCGCTCTCTGATGCGCGGCGAAACCGAGACGCATGGACCAACACCGTCTCGCTAACTCACACACACTCCTTCAAGACGGGCTTGCACGGAGCGACGTTGTCCAGAGAGCGAGCAAACACGATGCTCTGAGAGCTGCGCATGCAAACAGGCGGCAGAACAAACAAGCTCGCCACAGCTTGCATGCATATGGAGGAGCGCGCTCGCCCGCACGCACCTGTAAGCTTTTATCTGAAGGCTCGCTGCCTGAGCTACTTCCTCCTCTCTTGCTGACCTCAAACAACTCCTCTCATTTGGCTTGTGTCGCCCCAATTAGAGACCCGAGAAACACTTTTGGTCTCCCCTCCGGAGACAGCAGCCATTGAACGTTTTACAAGCCCTGATGCGCTTCTAATCACGGCAGCAAATGTTTGTTGACTGCTTTTCTTTGTCTCCTTGTCCAAAAAGTGCAGAACTGGAAGTCATCCTGCCCCAACATCTGGTGATGACTCAGGCCCGAGAATCAGAAACACATCACATGCGTTTCATTATTCTGAGGTTGGCCTGTAGCGGGCAAATTGGACTTTGTGTATTTGAAGGCGGTCCCATGCATATACATGGGACGCCGGCCGTGATGACACATCGGCCCGATCAAAGCGGTTCCAGTGTTTGTGTCTCCCTTCAAAGGGGGCGGATGGGCACCTCGGCTGGTGATGTGACACAGGAAGCACTCTGGGCCTCACCTGCACCCCCCGAAGCCTCCGGTTACATGTGAACCCGGCGCCCCTTTTTTGAACAACACTCGGGATCAATTAACTCATTACATGCCAATTAAAGCTTTGAGTGCTCACTGGATCGTGTTTTTTTTTCCCACTCCAAACAAGTGCTGCAGTATTCAAGAACTTTATTGGACTAACAAAAGTACAGCCATTTTCAAGCGACAGGCGGAATGAAAATTATTTTATTATTTTCACAGACTCCTGCAAAAAAAAAAACCCTCTTTGCTACCGTGAAATATCATATGTTATATTTTTCTTTAATGAATACAAGTACAGTGCTTTCACGTCAAATCTCAAAATGTGCGCTTCTGAGTGCGCTCAACATCTTTCTGATCAGTTACTCTACACCCACCTGGCTCACAGTGATGACCGAGACATGCACTGATATTTTTTTTTTCTTCTTCAAAATATTTAACCCAAGTTGTGTCGAGCCGCCCCCTCTCACAGACGTAGCTATTTAACAGATCTAAGCTGGATGCTGCATAAACCACGAGTGGATTTGCGACCATGCAGTCGTGTACAGTAGCTGAGGAATGAGGTCATTTCATGTTTTTAGATTGAAGTGTAATTTAAAACTGAAGAGTGCAAGAGCCTAAAAGCTTCCTTATGGTAAGATAGTAAACACACGCTATTTGGGGGAATATGGAACGAGTCAAAAAACGCGAGTAATTGACACCTCCCAAACTGGTTTATGGTTGCTTGTATTAATAGTTGAGACCGTAAATATACCACAAAATGTGATCCCAAAATAACACAAATAGTTTTATGCATGCATTTGTTTTCATTCATTAATAAACTCATCTATTTGCAGTTTTTGTGCTTTTTCTGAAATCTCTGCCGACGCCACCAGATGGCGCCGAAGTCCAGCCGAATAGGAAAGCGTGACTATATATGAATTATGATAGAAATGCAACTATTTTTTATTAGACACAAAAACAGCAAATAGGTTCCATCTATTAGTTTTCAAAGACGCATGTTCGAATGTTTATCTACGCGCCTTTTTCGCCGTGCAACTGTGATCCAACTTCCCATCTTGGTCTAGGGTGAGCTTTGGCGCTGCTTTCTCCCAGCAGGCTTATTGGCCGATTTTCCTCCACTTAGGAGGACCGCCGAGCTGCGTTCCAGCCCCCCCCCCCCCCCTTCTCTTGTATGTTTACCCGGGCGGGACGCCGATTCCCTTTTCAGCAGGTTCACGTAAAGTTCTGGGGTTTTAAATGGCTGGGTGACGGCGGCGTCAAGAGATCACATCATCGCGACATGGCAAAGCGGCTGGCGGGAAGAGCGGAGGACTTGGAGTGCGTTGGCAGCAGATAAAATGAGTCAGAGCGCGCTAACTAAGTGATGTAATCCTTGCTGAGCGAGGCGCTTTAGCGTGACGATGTAATTCTCTCACCTTTTAGGCATGGCAGAGCTGTTATTACATGTGGAGGAAGTGAAAATGGATGCAAATTGCTGTTGGACTTGGTTCTGCATACACAACAACTTCCTCTCGACTTCTGGAAAGACTTTGTTTAGGGAGTATATCCGCAGGAATTTTGTCCGGGAGACTATTTTGTGAGTCAGGGATTACCGGAAATAATTACAATGTGATTTATGGTGATATACATTCATCAATCCTTCCATTTTTTTTTATTGTCATTGTTTTCACTGTTAGCATTGGCAGAGTAAGACGGGGGGGGGGGGGGGGGGGGGGGGACATCCCCATGGCCCCCCTGGGTAAAAAAAATCTTAGCGCCACCAGTGGCTGATAGTCTTTTCTTTGTTTCAATAAACTGCGTTCTGACTACGTTGGTTAACGACCACAATGTTTTGAATTTCCTCTTCAGTTTCATATTATTGTTACAATTCAATTCCCAGCCCTAATGGACCGGTTTTAAGCTCCATTGCTTCCATGGAAGTGAAAACCGCTAAGGGGATGTGTCATGCCCCTTAACGTTTATAAAAAAAAAAAAAAAAAAAAAAAAAGACGAGTAGTAACGCGAGACAACAACTGTGGCGTGCCATCGTCGTTTTCTCACAACGTATACAAGCGCACACTGACACACGCAAGCGGACACTCCGAGGAATGCCGCCAACCAACTGCCACTCGCATGCCTTCGGCTAAAACCTAGCAAGCGCTACCACGCGAGGAATTCCACGTATCCCGAGCAATCGCTCACTTTCCTCCGGGCGGAGGAATTCAAGCTCTTTTCTGAAACATCTGAGACTCATTCGTCAACCGACACGGCTCGCGCTCGCCGCACTTGAATACAAAAGGCGCCAGCTAAAACAAATGCTTCGCTTCTCTGGGCAGGTCGCAGGTTAACACTTAAACCAGCAGCTCTTTTATAAAATATTAGCCCGGGTGCTCCCGCTCCACTCTCTTTATCTCCGGCCTCTCCTGGGCCGTATGTTTCTCCTGGCGCCGAGCGGCGCTGTCTGCACACATCAACAAACAAAAGAGGAGGAACCGTCAACTGTATTAACAGATGGCCAGAGTCAATAAAACACACACAAATCACGCGTTGGACACATCTGTCGTTCGCAGAGTCCTCGGCTAATCTTTCTGCGTGGCTCCGCTGCAAGTGATGGAATCACAGCAGGATGGAGAGATTAGGGGACGGAGAAGCTTTGTGATGGATCGGAGCGTGGGGAGAAAGGCACGAAGAGAGGAGAGAGGGGAGGTTTGATAGTCCGAAAAAACTCTATGCAAATATTAAAAGGGAAGTCAAGTAAAAAAAAAAATAAATAAAAATAATTCAAGTTTTTTTTTTTTTTTTTAAACTCTTTACATGGGTGTCAAATGAACTCTTGTCGGAGTCCAAATTGAAAATGACAGCATGGACAGAAGCATTTAGCCTTCACAGTGGGCTTAAAGATTCAGGCAAGCCAACTCACAACAGTGAGAGAGATAAAATGGTGAGGCGTTAGTAAAAAAAAATACCGATTCCATAAAGTGTCGGTAAATATTTGAGTAACACGGGAGAGCTGGCTTGAAATGTCTCAATCATTTTAGGAAACTGCAAGTGTAGCAGCGGGAGAATGGCGGTGAGTTAGCTGGAGAGAAAAAAAATTGAATGATGGGGAGGAAGAAAAAAAAAAAGAAAGAGCGGTAAAGTTCAAACAGATGTAATCAGATGAGCTGGATAAGCATTTGGGGCTCAGTTAATTCCCAACAAATTATCTAATCCAGATGTTGCACTCTCAGTGTAAACACGGTGTCCTGCAGAATCATAAAACAAATAAGCATGAAAAAGGTTTAAAGTTTCAAACGGGGCCTAACCTCGGACAGAGACCTTCCCACTTAGGGGGGGGGGAGTTAGCGAGAAGTTGGGGGGGGGGTTTAAGAAAAATCGAGAGCACACGCCCCCCTGTGCTGCCTTTTTGAAACAAGAAAATGTAAATATGGTAATATTTAGCACGTGTTTTAAAACAGATCATTTTTCTCAAGCGGGGAGAATGAGTGAGAGACAGAAAGAGAGAGAGACAGAAAGAGAGAGACAGAAAGAGAGAGCGACAGAAAGAAAGAGAGACAGAAAGAGAGAGACAGAAAGAGAGAGAGAGAGAGAGACAGAGAGAGAGAGAGAGAGACAGTGAGAGAGACAGAGAGACAGAGAGAGAGACAGAGAGAAAGAGAGCGAGAGAGACAGAGAGACAGAGAGACAGAGAGACAGAGAGACAGAGAGACAGAGAGAGAGCCCACACGCGAGAAGGCCTCCCCAGATTGTGTGCATGTGTGTGTTGCAGTCAGTGTGACCCGAACAGGTTTCGACTTCCTCTGTTTGCTCACAAACCAACAGCCGGCGAGTATAACGGAACAAAAACGCAGAAAACGGCGGCGCGAAGGGCCATATTGTTCTGCAAACATTTGTCACGGAGCAAAACGAGGAGGAAGCTAGAGAGGGGAGAGAGAAAGCGAGAGAGAGAAAGACGGAAGGGAAGGAGAGGGGAGGTGCAGAAATGGAAACATGCGAGACATATGGATGTGTTTAAGGACCACCAGGGTAGGGAAACTTGCGCATTTTCGTATAAACCCTGATAAAGTCCAAATATGTAATTACACGGGGGTTTAGGACTCGCCCGTTGCCAATCCATTCAGGAATTCCATCTTACGAGTGCCAGCCTGCGAGCGGGTCTCTTTATCCTTCTCAAGTGGCGGCTCGCCACTTCAGGGCCCCGAACCCCGTTTCAGCGCCCGAGTGCCATTGTACCGCCGTCTTTTTAACAAGCGTCAAAGAAGAAAGCGCCCGAAAAGAAATGCACATAAAAAAAAAAAAAAGGGAAAGGAGCAAAACGCCTTGTAAAATACCTGTCGCACATGTCAACATTTCAACACCGCCGCCGTCGGTGGTATTTATGACGTTTCGATTCCTTGTCGCCGCGTTTGTAGCCAATTTGTTGCGCTCCAATAAATAGACTGGACTATTTATCAGCGCAGCACATGGCAGCCATTTATGGCACCTAACAAGAGGCAGATGTGTTTCGGTGCCTTTTCGCATGTAGGTTTGATGACGCGCCGACGGGCCGAGACAGGCGGCCATGTTCAACGCGGTGATGGCTTCAAGTATGGCCTCTGAACATCAACTTTGATTGAAAATGTCTCAGTAACTCGCAGTGATGGTAGTTCTACTCAGAGGATAAATAATATATGCATGTTACTAGCTAGCTGTATATTTTTGTTTGTTGACGTATCAGTGCTGGAAGGGGTAAAAACATGATAATGCTATTCATTAGCTATTAGCATTAAGCTAGCACAAGTAAGCTGTGTATTTTGTTTATGTTGACGTATCAGAAGGGGTAAAAACATGGCAACCCTATCACAATTTTTGATCGCAAATCAAAGCATTTAAAAAAACAGCTGACGGATCGCGTCATAAAATGCAAAACGCACATATCGTAACAAGTTTGTGCAAATAAATGACGCAAAAGACGCTTCCACCTTTGCTTGTCTTTCCATGCCAGCACTCTTTGATTCACACGCATGCCGCCTTGCCGGTGCACCTTTTCCTACTTCCTGTGAGGCCCGTCTCCGTGACGTCCAAACACAAACTGTGCCTCCAGTGTGTTCTTTGGAGTGTCTATTTATTGTGTGTGTTATGTGTGTCGGAGTGTTGCCAATTACCCCAGCTATAAATACAAGATCCCCATCCGTCACTGAGTTTCTGGGTGGCTGCAGCGCCGCCATAATCGCTTGCAGATGGTCACCCAGATCTTTTCTCGAGCTCAGTGCTGCAGCGCCGTCGGGCAGCGGCCGTGCGAGAGGGAGAAGCCGCCGGCGAAAAAGAGTGAGTGGAGGGGGGGAGTGGGCTAAGATGAGTGACAGGAGTGAATAAATACAGAGCGAGCAGAGGAATAAACAAGCGGACACTAAATGTTGCTTTTGTCCTCAAATTCTCGCCGAGTCTGCGAGGAAAGCAGCCAGCGAGGGAAAATGGATCGACTGAACTTGATACGCGCTCTCGGTTTTGCCAACCGCAGTTTCCTATCGGATGTAATTGATCACAATCAGATGAGGTTCCGGATATGTGGGACAGATGGGATAGAACTGAAGGTTTGTTATTCACTGGGAAACTATTAACAATTGATCTAATTAGGGATTAGGTGTAGAAAAGAGCAGATGGGGATTTTTCTAATTCAAAAATCATTACTAATAATAGAATGTCTAAATTTAAAATGTAAATGAACAGCTAGTACATGTTTATAAATTAGTAGCTAATAAATCAATGAGTGAAATTGCTAACATGGTCTAATACAAAAAAATGAGCACACGTGACAAAGGCTCTCTAACGTTCACTAACAACCCAGGCTAAACTTAGCTCTGTACTACTTCCTTATTTAGGCAGCGTCTTGGTGGCATTTTGTGTCATAATTCAGAACGAGCACTACAAATGGGTGAATTTTTTAGCCAATAGCAGTATTTCTATTTGGGTCAAATACGTCAAATTGCGCCTGTTGAAATAAAATCCGTTTGTAAATGGAAATGGCTGCAATTAATTCACTATTAACAATGGCAAAGTATTAAATATGAATTGTTAAAGCTCTAATATATTCCCTCAATTATTGACATCTTGAAGACTGGGTCATTTTACTTTATGATGTGATGATGCACGGGGATTTGAGTTGGCCTAGTGCCATTTGCCACTCTGCTCCCAGAGGAGACTTGATCAATGAACATATTAACAAGAAATTAGCAGACCTGGGCTATTGATCGACACAGTTGGGGTCAACGTGTGACCCGGGGACAGCTGCTACTAAGTAGCCAGGCCTGAAAAGCTTTTTTTTATTTCATTTTTTTTTTAAATATATTTATTTCTTTTCTTATATCTTTATTTCTTCTTATTTCTTTCTATATTTATTTTATTTTATTTCAAACAAAAATTTATTTTACCTTCAGAGCTCAAAAATAAAATATTCCCTTGTAATTGGATTCCATTGTAGCAATTAAAGACAAGCCTATTCCACAAAGTCAGCAGATCGGTCATACAAAAATACAGACGCGCATAATCGGCAAGTAAAACAACAAATCGAGTTGATCATTCTCATATGAGATGTCTCTATTTGCGTTCTACAGAGCGCGACGTCAAGGTTGCGACCTGTTCTCATCGAGCAGACCTTTCTAGTTAACATGGAGGCAGCTCGGCAGTTATTACAGATGTTCCGAGCATGCCAGGAGGGAGCCTGCGGGTTGCTCAGGACTGCACCGCCGCTGTAAATCTATTAAATCCCTCTCATTAGAGCACGAGCCTCATCGCAGCCGAGCCGCGGCAGGCACGTGCGGCCGCTGTTGGCTGTCAGCGTGGGCCTCGCATGCCTATTATGCTCATCACTGCGCTCGGCCGCATAGCTAATTGCCTCCGTGTTTTTTTGCCAACTGCTAATTGTACAATTGCAGGATCACTTCGGAGTAATATGTAACAATATGTCATTGGATCCTCATTTCTATCCATCCGTGCCGTATAGTGCTTATGCTCATTTGGGTCGTACTTAAGATGGCGCCAATTGCAGCTGACTTTAGAGAGAGACGTTGCTTTTGAGAATCAATTCCCGGTCATTCCATTCATAGGGATTGTTTGATTTAAAAACAAAACAAAAAATTCAAAAGATTTTTTTTATCATTCGAAAGGTATTTAGCAAAATCAGTTCACAAGTGTTTTCTTTTTTTAGTATTTTTATTTATTTTGGATTTTGATTTTGATTAAGAAATGTAACCAGTTTAGATTAAAAGAGAGCAGGACCGATGAAGGAAATTCACTTTTGACTCTTATTTGAAAGTTCTTGTATCAGTCAGGCTTAAAAAGATGAAATCATGCAACAGCCGCACAACAATTTGGGGGTTCCGCTGCAAACCGAAAGCATCAAAGGCTCGACAAAAACAATGCGGTGGGGTATAAAGGTTCTCCTGGAGTTCACTTTGAATCTAAGGTTTCCAATTTGAAAGAGAAGCTGTGTTGAAAATAAGCCACTCTGTTGAAATTTCCCCTAACGTGCAAACACTGTCAGTCTGTACCTGCGAACGCCAGAACGCATGAGGTGAGTGAGAGGCACATGTGTCCGTCAAGTGGCGCACACACACGCACACGCACACACGCACACGCACACACACACACACACACACACACACACACACACACACACACACACACACACACACACACACACACACAGAGATAGATGACATTCAAAATAAACACAACATTGCTCAGGTGAATACTTCAGCTATCCTACGTGTGGGCCACACACGGCATGTCCAGGGGACCTATATGTGAAGGTATTTCTTTACAAGCACCTTTTCTTTTTTTTCTTTTTTTTTAACAGTATTATTCCTTATTATATAGTATCACACAGGCTTGTTTTTATGGTGGAGCTGGGGAGCAAGTGAAAGAGGAAGCTAAAATAACAAAGGCCGTATTTTCTCCTCAGCTAATTTATTGCAATTCAAAATATCCAACAGGATCTTTACTACGGATAGGAAAACCAAGTCGGTTGGCTGCACAGTACGCCTGCCCCCTCCCCTGACATTCACTCCCCCAGCCAAAACTTGATTTACACATCAGTACATAAATCAGCGTGACATTTTCAGCTGAATCCCGTTTTTCACGGTGTACTCGACACTGTCTCTCAACAAGTGATACGTCAGCGTCAGGGAGGATTAAGACACTGAGGAACTTTTTTTTTTTTTCTCTTCCTCTCACCAGTGTAGTTAACAACTGAATGAGTCGCTTGAAGAGACAGTGGGAGTTCACGTGGAGGAGAAATACACGATGCGAGGAGGAAGACGGGGAGGTGAAGGAGAGGACACTCATCAGGAGGACGAGCGAGAGGGGCGCAGAGGCCGCGGGGTGGAGAGCGGGCCCTTGTGTAAATGGAGATGTACTAAACCTCTGGTAACCTGGATCACCCGTGATCAAATATTTATATATGCTATTGTGTGACAGGGCGCGCTGCCGAGTGGAGCTGTAATTTGTTTTTCCCCGCGCTAAATTAATTCCCTCCCCGTCATCAGCGAGGTGAACCTGCGGTGATTACGGCCCTTTTCTCGAGCTGCTCCCTGCCGCAACAAACACTTGAAAGATTTTAATGGTGAAAGTCCCTCTTTACAATTGCACTTCATCTGTGTCATACATTTCCATAGATTAAAAAATGGCTGAAACACTTCAGCGAAAATCACTGCCTCACTGCCTTTAATGCATTTAAAACCTGGGAGTTTGGTTAATCTTTCTGGGAAAGTCATTCAAACGTCTTGTGTAAAATCGTTAACACGGTGGCTAAAGCTAAGGCTATTTTTTTTCCCCATAACTCCACGATGTATACCCCGGTACACAATCCAGTTGAAATGTTTACTCAACATTTGCAGTTCCACGTTTCCGCAAGAAATAATGAAGCAACCGGAATTTCTCTGTGTGGGACAAATAAAGTAAATAAAGGCTAAAAATGATCTTAGCCTGTTGAATGGAAAAACATGGCCAAGGCTAGCTTATTAGCTTATAACAACTACAATAGAATCAGTAGCTTTTACTTGTTTCCATGTCGGTAAAGTCAGGGAGTGTTGTATACCGACGAATAAACATCAACGATGTCATCGATTAATAAACTTTGACTTGACATTCATCACATTAGTAGACTAGTTAGCAGAGTTAGCTTAATTAGCCCACTTTTACAGTCAACGGTTAGCCTGTGTTAGCATATCTGTCTCATATTTCTTTACTGTCCACAAGTGTGAACTTTAATGGGTTTTCTTTTGTCTTTGTACTCCACCTTCCTTCGCCCTGCGCCCGTGACGCTAACAAGAACGAGCGCTACAGATAATAATGGAGGTTCTATTCAATTCAATCCGTGTTACTCTCCTTTGATGCTCTCGGGAACTGCTCGGCAGTCAAACTAATGCGGCAAGTGCTATACGATCGACAGTTTATTCAGACGAGAGCTAGAATATAGCATCGAGAGGATGTTTATGTTGGACGAATGTATACGCTGCCTACGCTGCCTATCATACTTGGAGTCAATGTATAAACAAGATCAGAACGGAGAAGACGGCAGCAACACGTGAATCATATCGTATGATAAGCGTATGTAAAACGCAGGGGGCACACGGTGTGAACAATATTTGGACCCCGGCGCAGATTGACGCTGATTACCGTGCTATTACTGACAAATAGCGTCACTTGGTTGCCAGTCGGCAGGGCATAATCATTTGCGACTAACAGCGACGGCGCTACAAAGGGAAGGCGAGGCGGCGGCGGAGGTGCAGGCTCTTTGTCTCCCCCGCCTGCCATCTTCCTCATCTCTGAGTAGCCTGGAGGGGCCGAGAGAACGCGATAAAAAGATAGGAGCCACTCAAAGTTCAGGGCAGAGATGCCCCCTTTCATCTATCGGGAGACAATCACGTCGGGTTCTGCATGTGACATGACTACAAAGTACCGATCTCAACTTGCCAAACAATGGCGGAAAAGCAGGGACGACTTCAAGCGCTGGTGGCAGAAGAAGCAGCCACAAAAGGACGACTTTTTTTTGCTTTTCTCGTCCTTATGTTGTCTCGCTGCATCACCGAGATACTTCATTAGTTCCTCCTGTACATCATTTTAAAGCTATTCAATTCAATGGACTAATTGCGGTGCCTCAACAAACTAATGTCTCTTTATTAATATTCATCACTAAACATCAAGTAAACCTGACCAATTAAAATATGAAAATCCAATTCAGTCTTGTGGCTTCCTGACCTCGTGATGTATGCGGTAATATCCTCATTTACTTTTTTTCTTTTTTCAGGAAAGGTAAACGGGTGTTTAAAATCTCCTCTGATGTCCAACGAAGCCTTCACCAAAGTAACCCGAATGCCTGGAGGCGAGCCGTCAGTCAACGCGGACACACACACGCAATGCAGTCACTGTCCTAACATTTCCAGCGTATTTCCTCAGCGGCAGCCGGCCGAAGCAGCAGGAAATTTGCCAGCGCTAAGCCCAATTTCCTCTCATAATGCAAGTAAGTGGAGGGCCAAAGTCATGAGCTGTTTTGATGGTGCTACATGTGCCAGAACGAAAATTGGAACTGAGGGACATTTAGGCTCAACTGTAATTAGCCCCAGCCGGCGCTGCCGTTCCTGCCGGCTTGCCAATGAAATAGTACCGTTGTTCCGAGGAACTGTTTCATTTACTCTACAGTGAAGACTATTTTAGCTTAAGGAGAAAAAAAGAGAATGGTTTGACTCATCAGAAAATCTAAACAGCTCCTCCAATCCAGTCTTAAAATTTGCTGGCGTTTAAAATTGCAGTTACATTTGCATTTTCTTCTCATTTTATTTTTTTATTATTTCATTTGATTAATTCAGTCAGGGTGTCCGAGTTCAAGCGGCTATTTGGATCGTGCGCGTATTTAAAAACTTGGGTGTAACAGAAGCTCGAGGTTTAACGAACACATTCAGGAATCCCTTTTCAAAACAAATCTAGCCAAAATTATGCGGGAAGAAAAAAAAACTCGACGTCACCCTCTTTTCACGTCTGATTAAAATCATTTGGATCCGCAGTACGAGCCAGACGCGATGGCCGCTTTCCATCTCTTTAATCTTTCAAATATAGTTATTCTGCGTATGTTCATAAGGAAACATTAGAAGTCGCTGTTGATGGGCTTTGGCCGTTGCGAGCGGGCGGATGAAAGGCCTAATAGATTCATCATGACGCCGAAACGGAAGCAGGCCGTCTGACATGAGATAACAGATAAACGATAGGCGCGGTTGTATTTGATGCCCGTCTTGCCTTTGTGTTTCCATCGCCCGAGCGGTTTAAATCCCGGTCTGGCTTATGTTTCCATACGCGGAATACGTAGGGTGGATGGCGATCGTTGAAATAACATCACATCGTGCCGAGGCAACAATAGAGAAGAAGCATTGCAGTAAACAAAAGACCACAATGGAGGGCATTCAGTGTCAGATAGTCCAAAAATAATTCTGACCAAGGCAACTTTTGCTTACGAACAAAGTCGACAGTTTTATGGATGGGATGGCGCTAAATGTTTGGACTCGTTCAGAAATGAAGAAAAAGGGTGGAGATTTTTAAAATGGCGGTGCCTAAAGATACAACCTTAATAGGTACGGCAAGCTCCAAAATGCTCTTTTGCCTAACCCTTCTCCCTTTCCCATTGCACTCCAGCCTCCCCCCACTTCAGTCATTTTTTGAATACAGTAACACAATCCTGAGGAAAGCTGATATAATCTTTTCTAGACGATAAAAGTCAGTCACCCGTAGAAACATCTGCATGGTCAAATTTAAAACAAACTGCCGGGGAGTCTGGTGTCCCCATAAAGACAGGGGTGAGCAGGGTGAGAAAGGGGAGAGGGGGGTGTTGGAGAGCAGAGGAGAAGGAACGAGAGATGCTTTTTCAGGAGGAATTTTTAGTGCTTTCTACTTGGCCTCAACTTCAACCTCCACAGTCCTTGAAACAATCGCAGCTCCTACCTAGCTACAACAAAAACACTAAGTCAGACTTAATTTGCCGCCATCGACTTTTTAACTGCCCGTTGACAACCGAGGCAGCCGCAAACGGGGACGCTCTAATGATTGATATCGTAGCAGCCAGAATTGTCCGCAATAGTGGAGGAAGTTGACTAGATATTTGGAAAATAAATTTCATGTGGTAAAATGATGGGGGGGAAAAAAAACAAATAAATAATGCGTGACCAGCTGCCCTTCACAACAGATGGCCAGTCCATCTCTGCCATAGACATCCAGTAACTATCCAATGCTTCTATTGCGTACAAACACGGAACAAATTTGTTATTCATTTTAAATCCTCCAATGTAAACGACACTCAGGAAAAGGCATCTTTCCAAAAGTGAGTACAAGCCAACAATCCAGCACTCTCCAACCCCAATTCCCATGGGCGTTAGGTTAGAATGCCACTGGAGTACAGGGAGGGCACAGTGCCTGCCTCTCGTCTGCCCCCGTCTGTTGTCGGCTGAGTGTCGGATAGCTCTAATTGATTTAATGGGGGGGAGCACCGAGTCACAGCGGGAGATGAGGGAACATTGGCTGCTTTGGCAAAGTCAAGTGTGTTGCGCTACCTCAATTCCATCTTGGATGGCCCGTGTCAGTTGGGCGAAACAAGCAATGGGCCGGTGATGCGCCACAGAAAACACGCCCGGTCCAAAGAGGCGTCCAAATTGCCCCCGGAACGGCGCGTTCCCTTTTAACGCTTTGACTAACACCCAGAGTGGCGTGATGAAACCTTTGCGCCGTGTGGCGCCCGCGCTAATGCCGTGTCTAATTACTTGGCCCGGAGATAGCTTTTAGCTAAATCACCCCACCTTTTGAAGAGCCCGTATCAACGGCGACAAGGGCTCGCACAATTACATTAGCCCTCTCGCCATCCGGCGGGCCCGCCACCGACAATCAGTGTGATTTGCGGCCGCTTCATTATTGTCATCCCTCTCTCTATGACAATGACGTTTTTCCCTGCCAGAGGGACAGCGGGAAGGGGATGATGGAGAGTCCGATATTGACAAAGAACAAGGGAGAGATTGCGAAAGAGGGAGGCCTAGAAAGGGGTATTATGAGAAGGGAGAGAAATATAGAGGGAGGGAGTTGTCAGTAGAGGTTTTACTTATGCTAATGTTTGGCCTGCGAGTGTGCTGGGTGCTGCGGAGAGCCCAGGCGGCAAGTGGAGCGAGCTGGTGACCGTAATTGATTGTGAAGAGGGGTCGGATTGCGAAAACAGACCCCCGCGCGTTCTCAACACAACAAAAAGTGATGCAAAGCGACTCGTCACGACAACTCTCCACTCGCGTGTGGGATAAAATCGTGAGATTCGATGCAATAATTGCCACTGCCACATGACCATATATTGAAAAATATCTAAATGGCTACATGTTAACACATTGAAATGTAAAATAATGACATCCAAACATTACCAAAATAAAAATCTGGGGAAAATTTGTCAGATGTTTCTCTCTTGTACAATAGCGCAAAATATTCTAAAATGTATATAAAAATTATATATTCTGCCTGCCTGACATATTCATGTCTTTATTGGGCCAATTTTTACTCATGTATTTTTAAATTGGCTGATTCATCTATTATTGAATTATTTTTTGCCAAAAATGTGACCTCTTAAAATCCATATCAGTTGGCCTTAAGCTATAAAAAGTTTCTAAAGGTCTGTATTTGGCGATAGTATATTTAAGTCCCAAAGTGGTGCTTTGTCTCCAGTTGCTGTGCATTCCACCTTTTCATTTCCCATTTTCTGCCCTTGCGGACAAACACATAAAAATCAAGTGAACAGTAGTCACATGGGAGCAACTTTACAGTCCCTCAAAAAGTCGGGCCGATGGAGCGACGAACATGAAGGCAGAGTTAGAGGATTCAGGGTCAGCGGGTGACCTCTGAACTCCCAGCCACGTCAAAACTAGCAAGAGTTGTGGGTGAGTAGAGAGCTGCGGCGAATGCCGCAATACCTCAGAGAGACACTAAACATCGGTAGGAAGCGTCAAGGGGGAGGGGCTAAAGTGAAGAAGTGGACATGGACACCGTAAGGATCAAAGTGGTGCAAAATGGATCACTCAACAGTAGTCTGGACAACCAAATTGAATTGTGCTTAGGGGCCCGGATGAGCAATAAAATGTGTTAACGCAAAGATGCTGAAGCTTTTCCCAGGACGCTTACGTCCATCCAGCATGTGAAGGCATGTAAACACATCATAAAGTCAAAACGTATCACTTACCTTTCAAGTGACGTTTTTCCCCATCTCGCAAATAATTCTTCTGATTTGTTTTGATCAGTTTGCCGTACTTTGGCAATTCCACACATAATTTGGGATTCCCCGAAGGTTTTAGATTCCTGTAAATGTGTACAAAAAGAAATAAATAAATTAGATGAGGGTGTGGACGCATAGCTTGAGCCAGCTCTCTTTAATGTACAGTACCAGTACTCAACTTAAGAGCGCACTTAACTCACTCGCTAGAACAAAACAAATTTAAAAATTGAAAATATAAGATTTTATAAATCTCATATTTAAATATTTTTGCATATTTTTTATTTTAGAATTTAAAATTTTGTAATGTTCTATATATTTTTCTTTTTTTTTTTTTTAATATTTTTTTCGGAAAAGCTTAAAGAATAGTTTGAATTTTCTACATATAAAATAATAACCTGAAATCTATTGCATTCATGAATATACAAGGTCAGTGCTGGTTGTGGGACACTCACCACATAAATCTTTTTTTTTCCATTTTCTAACATGCAACATTTTCAGGTTCTAAGGACCTGACATGGGGATGGGGCTCGCTAGTGCGGGGGTCAGAGCAGGCTTGGGTGGGGCTAAAAGGAGTGAAAAGTGGAGCACTTGGAGCCTCCTAGTGTTAAGGAGGTGCTCCCCAGAGGTCCAAAACAATGGTGCTAGTCAACAACAGGAGCAGACCTGCCTCTCCGGTTCTCTCCATGTCACATTCTCGCTCTCTCAGTGCCTCTTCTCTACACCACAAAAGGATTGCTGGGGCAATATTAAGGTAGACGGGGTCAGTACAACATTTTAGAAAGGAGGAGAGGTGGTGGGGTTGGCCAGCAACGAGGAAAGAAAAGCACCCCAAACATCTTGTACCACACACACACAAGTAGGAGAAAACATGAACACACACACACACACATGATGGGGGCAGCATCATTGTCGAGGGCTTTTTACCTGAATGATTGCCCTCAATTAGATCCATGCTCAGAGTGGTTGAGAACACATCAGATATCCAGAGCGAGTAGAGGGCCGGGGGTCGAAGCAGGCACAAAGAAATAAGGGAGGTGAGCTACTCCTTGCCACTTTAGTGGGGGGGGGGGGGGGGGAAGCATGAGAGTAGAGAAATCACTCCAGAGGTAATGCTATTGAGCTCATGTATAAAATTGGTAGAAAACGACACAGTGATGATTTTAAGTCAAAATAAACCTCAGACTTGGATCATTTTGACACGCTACGCTATTGTGTATAAAGCAAAGTTTGGTGTAAAAAGTTTGAAAACCGCCCTCGAGGAAGGAAGCCATTGTCTCAACTTGAAATTGTTGTTGACGTATTGTTTGAGGTTCACTGAGCAGAATGTGCATCATTTCTCTCTCTGGAATGTTTACACATTCACTTGCTCCAAAAAATAAAGTCTCAGAGCCAACAATAAAGCTCGGAATTTACAGTTTAGTAGGGTTCCTTTAAGTAAAAAATGCTGACTCTAGCAGTGAGAATTTAAAAATGGATATAAACATAATACAAAAAAAACCTGGCCAAAATAGGGTTGTATATAAATAATACACAGGAAGACACTGGATACACACAAATTGTAACTTTTATATTCGACCAAGAAAGTAACTCATCCAGGCTGGTCGTGTCTCAACCGGTGGATGTTAAAAGTAAAAAAAAAAAAAAATCAAGTCAAAAATTGTTAACAACCAATAATAAGCCACCAAAAGATAACACACACAAACGGACACCCGCCATTTAAACTGCTGCCCACTAAAACCCAGCTTTGACTCTGTTTTGTTTTTAATCAAAGCAAGCTCAAACTCTCAATGTGACCCCCTCCCCACCTAAACAAAAACACAGACACGTCGAAAGATACACATACACACACACACTAGCGCGTACAGTACGGCACACTCAGGGCTACAATTACGCCTCAATTAAAGATAATAACATGACCACTTCCTGACCAATCACCTACAGTCTTACTATGACTCACAGTGTCTAATCTCTTTCTTACATATACACACACACACACACACACACACACAAGGGGTCAGACAGTTTATAAAGATAGCGGTGGACGTAGAGATCACTGGTTATTTTCTTTTGACCGCCGTGCTTTGTGATTTTCGAGGCAGGTGGAGCAAAACTTGCTCTCTTTTTATGGGAGTAAATGTTAGCTTTCTGTGGTTTCCTGTATATACGTACCAACCGCTGTCGAGGCACACACACACACTCATGGTACAATATGTTTTCTGGCACAACAGAAATAACTTTGTCTCTCCCTCTCATGGATGAGTGAGAAACAGCAAGTTTCCAGCAACCGTTACGTACGCTCGAGTCCTTCCTTGTGTCGCCGTCACGGTATTTTCTTCCAGCCGTCGGCGGCTATAGTTAGCAAAGCCATACCTCAAATGACAGAGTACGGAGGCTCTTAGCTCAAGTAGAGGGCTTATTATTTAATAACTGGACTTATTCCCGCTGCAATCATTTCCGAGTAAAGTCATAGCCCATCTGGGAAAGCTGGCAGAGGGCAACCGGCGTTTAGAGCTGAAATTTTTGACATACGGCAGTTCCTCGAATTATGGCTGGGTTAAGAGGACAAGGGTTATACTCGAAGCAAAAGGAGGGAAAGTGTTACAATAGAAATGGAACATGGAATCGCTTTACTTACCTGTATAAATAGATCTACAGATTGACACATTGAGTTCCAGAGATGTATATCTATATTTCCCCCCCCCCGCCAATTTAAGAGTTAGATTTTTGCGGAACGAGAATTCTGCCCTACGACAGTGATAAGTTTTATACTGTTATTCAATTTACCAAACAGCTAATGTAGCCTCTCAGACAACTACTGTCAAATAATCTAGATACATAATTTATTCGGTAAACACTGGGGGGAAAAAAAAAATCCCTCTGGTTTGTGTAGCCTGTCCACCCAAAAAAAAAAAAAAAAAAAACATTATCAGATTGACACTCTCACACTGTCAGCGAGGCTTGCGGCTGTCCTTTCCCCAGCATGAGGAACAGGTGCAGGAGGAGAAGGAGAATACTTCAGGCTTACTGTCTCCTTGGGCTTAGGGCCTTTTTCTGGCTTGGAAAGGACTGCACTGGAACACAAGGGGAGCAAGGGGGGGTGCCAACTCCAATAAATCACTATGAACATGTAAATGCCACCAAACCACATTCCGCTCGAAAGCAAGAGGCCAAATGGCTACAAAGTTCCTTTCTCTTTCTTTTTTGTTGTTTTAAGACAAGACCCCTCCTTCCACCCCAACACATTCATGCCGTGCCTGTTTTTGTTTCCCTCTTCCGCCATCTTGCTCTCACTCTCTGTTCCCCCCACCGCGAGCAGGCTAATAGCATAATTTGAGGAAGAATGTTCTTGGGAGTTTCCTGCGAATTTGACCGTTTGTCACCCGAGTGACCTTTCTGCCCCTATCTTTTTGCCTTCTGCGACACTAAAGTGGCGCTGCTTTGGAGCAATGGCTGTCTGGGGAGGAGGCAGGCAAATGGGAACCAGGGCTGGACTGTGTGTTTGTGTGTAAGGGCAGAGGTGGCAAAAGCGATTATAATCTTTATTTAGGAGAGCAGATATTTGGGTAGAATAATAACGTTGGCAATTGTAGCACTGATACAACTCTTTTCGCTAATAGTACATTATAGTCAAATAGTACAGACTCAAATGTATTTAAGGGACAAAAGGACAGGTAAAAACTAGTTTTTCATATAAATTAAATGTGATTGGGTGGTAGCAAAAGCACTGAAACTTAACATTACATGTAGCATGTACAAGATAAGTGCTAGCTAGCACTGGCTCAAGCTTTTAGGCTATCAAAACTTCCTGTACCCAAAGCTTCACCAGTGTTGTGAACTGTAAAAAAAAAAAAATGCTAAATTAGATAATAAATGAAAAAAACAACAACATTTACTTAGGTGTTTTGTCAGATTAAATAAACACTAGAAGTTCTCATGCTTTTTAGGCTAGTGCAATACACTCGCCACAAATCATTTTTGCCGCCAAATAAGTTTTTTTTTTTTTTTTAAAGTCAATGGGTCATGAGTATGCCTGTTTTGACAAAGGACTGGAAAGTACCGATGTCAGTTTTTATAGAAGTAAAAATCAAATACCATCAGATGAATAAATGCTCAAGTACCGATAAAGGAAAAACCTACAATACAAAGTAAGAGGATTGACTTCCTTGCTTCCCATCAATGCTGCCATACTTTCCATGTGCACTTGCACATTTCCATGCAAGCATTTGCCACATTTTATTATGCATATAAATACACGAGTCAAAATGCAGGCTGGCACTTTAGTGCTCTGCTCAGTAGGGTGGCTGAGGTTGGGCCCCCAGTACTTACTCTCTGACACTGAGCGAAGAGTGGAAAAGGAGACGGAGAGGCTCGAGAGGGTGGACGAGCTGCTTTTGGAAGATGTGTGCCACGTTGCATCATTTAATTGGATTGGATTTGAAGCTAAATTGTTTTTGTTGTTGTATTAGCTTCAAAAGGGAGGAGTGCAATCAAAACATTCACGTATAGACACACTCCTAGACTAGATGATGCAACTTTTGCTGGATGAAGAAATCGATATGGGAATACAAGAGCCATTATTTACAAAAGGAGATTGGGAGAGATTAAGAGGTAGCTTTCTAACAGATGTTTTTCTAACTTTTGATTGACTCTGTACAGAATTATTATTAGCAGGCCAGCTCAGGTTTATCCGGCAAAATCCCCTGCAGAACAGGTATTTGGCAAAACTCCTGCCAGTATTTCGCTCGACGTACAGAGCTGGGCGAGCTTACTTGGCAGGGGAGATGGAGTTTGTTCTGGCCGTGTTGGACCAAGAACAGTTCAGAAAATGTAACTCATATTAACAAAAGCAAAATTACTAGCAAGTCATTTATAGTGGTTAGATGCTGTCTAATAATTTGGAATAATAATCAATTGTGAAAAATATTAAAATACAAAATAATAATAATACTAAAAATACACTTAAAGGGCACTTTTGTTTTTTACAGATGCACTGAAAAAGAGCACTTCCTCTTGAAAAACGTCCCTTTTGTCAAATCATGTAAACAGATAAATGAATTAAAGATATATTACATCAAAAATTCTAAATATAAAAGGAGCCACGAAATTGCTTAGCGGGGATCGTCGTGAAAGTTTTGTGGCTTGGACGCACATAGTACCGCCGGTCAAAATATTATAAATGTCAATGTTCAGCAACATTTTTTTAAGTACTCTCTTGAGATGTCCAAAAGGTCACTCAATTGGCAACTGTGACTGCTTTTATTTCATAGTTTTATGTCCGCTGCCATATTGATGGTATAAGCAGTGCACATCAAATCAGGGTATTCCCTCAATAACTGGGTTTTAGGATTTTTTTTTTTTTTTTGCAACCCCACCCGAGTTGCCCTACACTAGGCCTTCACCTATCCATACATTCTCTAACCCGAATCACCTCCACCGTGCCCCCTCCCATCAACATCAAAGCCCATCAATCTCCCATAGTACGGGGGGAAAGGCAAATATTTAGAGAAGGCCTGAGCCCCCATAAATCTGTAGTAGGAAAGAGAGAGCGAACACGATACCCACCGTACACCTCCAAACAACCAGCCCCCCCCCCTTCACCGTCATGGCAGTCCCTCTACAGTCTTGACAGCTAAAGGAAGGCCCGGGAGGCCACAGGAACCAGAGAGGAAGAGAGATGGAGGTCTGAGGAAGAGGACTGGCCAGTGTGGATTGGATAGTGAGAAAGAGAGAGCAAAGCCCACCCTCCCACGGTGAGTGGAGAGCGACACACTGGGTCAGTCAAAGAAAAACACACTCGCCTCCACTAATAGAGAGCTCACACAGGCAGCAGCGGCAGCGGCACAGTGGTGGGACTCTTCGAATGCTCGCCGTTTGATTTACGGCAACTCTTGGTTCCACTCCAATGAGACTTGGAATATTAGCCGGTATTTATGTCCTTTTTGGGTTGACAACAATATGGCCTTCAGTGTAGAAAGGAACGCCGCACTGACAGGTCAGGGTTGCGAGGTCACAGAGAGTAAATTCAGGGCAGATGGATTCCCACTTAAAGCAAGAGGCTCCTTCAAAAAAATAAATTACAAAAAAAATCCCACAAGAGAATGAAGGTGGAGCTGCTAAAGTTGTGACACAGGCCATTACAATTTTGTCAAAATGAAATAGTTTGATTTGTTTGTAGTTTTTTCAAAAATACTAAAATAATTTTAAAAAATCCTATTTGCTGCAATAATTTAGCCATTTTTTTTCTTTGTAATGTCGCTTTAAATTTGATTCATTTATCTCACAAAATGTTAGATTTATTGTAAATAAACTGAAGAAAAAAAGTACAAAATACACCATCAAGTTGGTGTACGGGTCGCGATGAATAAACATTTAAACAGTGTTTAATTATAGGAGCCAAAATGGCTGCCATCTTGCAAATGCAGCAACGAAGCATGAATAAAGACCACACTCAGACTCACAAAAAGCTGCACCCTCCAGTCAGCTGTCAATGCAGTACGAGGGATTTAACCAGCTTGGCGTGGCTCGAGATTCCCCCACCGGCTAAGCGAGGGTCCCGGGAGGGGAGGGGGGAGCGAAGGCCATTGATCCCTGCGCAGAGAGCGTGTCGGGCTCCCCTGACAGACTTGTTGATTGACTTTTCAGCCCCGCCGGGAACCAGCGCATGCAGATAGAGACACAGAAATGCCTCAACAGCGCAAGTTGACACGTGAGGACACGCATACATTGCCGATGGAAGTCTTGAGGGCGCGACATACAAACAAAGCCGGATAGATATGCGGACCCACTAACGCCTTTTCGGTGGTCGCCGCCAATGCTGCCGTATTCATGAGAGCGAGCGACATTATCATGGAACAGATCGGGCCTTTGTCCTGCCCTTTGTTGGCTTTGCTATCTATCCGCGTCTCAGTCAAATGTCATGTCTCGGCGGAATTTTATATTTTCAGCCAAAGCGTCAATAATAAGACATACGGAATTATGGAAGCTCTGCGTCTCGGAGCGCGAGGCATACGCGGAATTTCCCAGCCGCTGTTTTTTTTTCTTTCGCCCATCACTGGTGGTTATGACAAATGTGTTTAGACCTTTTGCAGATGTGTGACCTTTCCGCAGAGGGCAGCCATTTTAAAACATGACACGAGAGCAAAGCAAACCAAAATCACCGTATGCTACGTTTCTTGTGTTTTAAGCCCATGAATTGTTTGTCTAGTTTTGTGAAAGCCACCTAAAAACGAAGGGCGGGCTTTGTTTGAGACGGGTCGCGCTTTTGTCGCCAAAAGCCGCGCGGCTAAATTCTTTGTCGACATAAACGAAGGCCTTTTTAAAACCGCTTCGGGTTTGAAATGCACGACCGGGTCGCCCGCCGTCCAAATAACGCATGTGTCTGGGGGAGGAGAAAGATCAGGGATGTGCTGGGAATGGGCAGCTAATTGCTTCTTACTGATCCAAATAGCACATCAGAGGCAACAGCACTCGAGAGGACCTCCGAAGAGGTCCGGCGGTTGGGGCCTGTTCATTACCCTGCTGACCCCCCAGCTCGACCCCTCATGCGCACAGATATTACCCGCACACCTCCACCCCCTTCACCTACCCCGGCTCATTGTCTCGTGGGTTTAATTGGAGCGATGTTCCCCATTGTGAGCCCGCTCAATGGCAGTGGAGGACTCCATTGTGGGGCTGAATGAGGGCAGGAGTGTTCATTAGGTGAGTCTCTGAATAAGGCCCTCCCCGGAGGTGCGCTGGCGAGAGACGGGGTCTTGCCGGGGATGGCGGAGGTGAGTGAAAACGCCGTGCTCTTCTCCGCTCTTTGCTTCCCTGCTCCTCTTATGTGGTCTTCCTTCCTCAACAGCCTGACGCTTGGCCCTGAAATGCAGCTGCATTTTGGGGTGTGGAGGGGGGAGGCTTTTGTACGCGGCGGGAGGATGAATCATAGCGGAGGAGAGAGGCGGATCAAAGACGGCCGTCGGTAAAAAGCGAGGACCACCTCCTCTGATGGAGGGAGAAAGGGGAAGCGATGAGCCTCGCTTGGTCGAAGAGAAATGTCATCGTGGCCGCACCGGTGAACCAGAGCAAAGCAATGAATGTAAAAGTGATGTCTTCAATGATTGTTGGGTTTTTTTTTTTTTCTTTAACAGTAGTGTAGGAATCTTTTCTCTTTTCTTAAATCAGCACGAAAACTGCTTTTGAGCCTAAGAATAATGTGTGCGTGGGGGGGGTTGTTTTCCCTAAAATCTAGAATTACTTTTGCATTGCCTCCTTTTCCGAAATTGCTCATTCATCGCCATCTAAAATAACCTCCCAGTTACGGCTTATATAGTGCCACCTGTTGCTTTGCCGTGTAATCCACAATCTACAAACGTATTTTTTTTCTACACGTGGAGCCATTTTTATTTTTTCGATAAAGAACACCGACCGGATCAGGATTTTCTTTTTTCTTTTATGAAAGCCGAGCGGAAAAGCTTTTTAAGTGTCATGTGAAATCCGACGCCAAGTGCGATTGTGACTTTTCCGCCTCCCGGGCTGCAATGCTTAAACATTTAAGCTGCCACGGAGTTGACAGCTCTTGGCAGACCACCATCGGCCGGCGCTCAGTCTCCCTACCAGCGGCGGAGTCTGAGTGCTCGATTGTGAGTTTGTGGGCCGACATTTGTGTGACAGACTCGACTTCACACTGAGCAGAACCCGTTCGCTCATCGCCCGCTCGGCCGCCGATGTCGTCATCTCCTTCGCCACACAAACATACGCGCGCATGGAACGTCTCTGCTCTTTGATTTTTCCTCTGCCGCTACCTTCCGCTGTTTACATTTCTGTTGGCCCCCGGAAAAAAAAAAAAAAACAATAGTAGACATCACATTTGCTAGCTTAGGTTTTAATGCTAATCTGACATCATCGGGTGCGTCGGGTTACACTGGCCCATGTGTACACACGGAGCCGAGTTCTGGAACTGTGTTATTGCTGCCACAGACAAACACGTATTACCGTTTCTTAACAAGGCTGCGTTCAGGTTTCCGTCTCCAAAAGTCTACTCGGCAGCTCTCTGACTTCAAACAGACTCGCTTACCTCTGGCGCTATTTATTTTTCTGTCTGAAAAGCTTGCCTCAAAGCCAGCATGCATGGACAGCGTAGCGTCCGTCTCTTTTCCGCAACACGCTGCCAAGCCTGTGCGCAAATTCATTCGCGGGTCGCCACTGACAGATATTTACCACCCACATGAGGTCATTGCCAGGTGTTTAGGGTGACGGACACATTTGAGATGTGGCTTCAAATGAGCGATGGCGAACTTAATCTATGCTGAGAGGTCCCGTGGACGTGGGTCTCCGTTCGGAGTCCCCAGTGACGCTCTCTTGTCCCTTCCTGTTTAGCCTGGGCGTCTGCCGCACATAAACACTCCGGGGGCTCCATGTGGACATAAGCGTTGGCGGGCAAGAGTCATGGCTTCAATCCGGACAAAACACTCAAAACTCCTCTTGGTAGCACATTTTTGAACTTCTCTGACTCCACTCCCAAAAGTCTCAGTCTGACCAGACTGGAGATCTTTCCCACTAAGAACCGGCACCAATCTTCTATTCTTCAATGTTTAATAGAGAAAGAGGAAGAGCAACTTTCCTACCCCGATGAGCGCTTTGATCACAGGGACGGATCTGGTCAGCCGAAATGTATTCAAGAGCAGCAAGCCAAAGTCGCCGCGCCCAGCTCGCTTTCATCTCAGACATGGACGGGAACCATTATGACACCATATGCAAGAGCCACAAGAAGGACCACACGCAGGAGCCCAAACCATTCTTCAGCGTGAACATCTACTTATGGTCTGACAATGATAAGATGTTGTGGCACACGGCTGTCTATCTTCAGTGTGATTACAGTTAAAATCCCACGACGGCCATGTGTGAGAGAGCGACAAGGGCAGTTTTTTTTTTTGGTTCCCTATTGTTGTCCTCGCTGTTTGCGGCTACGTGTCAGGACACAAAGACATACGCGGCGGTCGCCGGTGCTCATTGACATGATCTCATATGACGTGCCGCACACAGAGAAAAAGAAACTTTCGTGACAAATGCGGCAACGGAGGTAACTTTGGCGGCTTTCGTCTTCTTGTAGCACTGTGAGAACCTTCAGAGTGCATGAAATTCTCCAGTTTGTTTGTTTGCTTTGCTTGTGTACCATAAAAGTTTGGGGACGGCCCGTTGGCACGGCCCTGTTTACATGCCGATTGTGTGACTCCGGGGAGATGAAGGCGAGGAGGTCTGCGGAGCAAATGTTTCCCCACGCTACCTCACCACAGAGGGGGCACACATTCAGGCAGCTGATGTGTGAACAACTCGCTGTGGTCGCAATGGACTAACTGGGAAGAGAATATTTCCCAAGAAGTCACACTCCTGAAGTTCGGACAAACCGCCCTTTGGGAAGTAAGAAGAAAACAGAGAGGAAGAGGAAGGCAAAAATAAAAGGATGCTGAACATCCCTCGGTGGTGAATACCAGGCTGCCATCTGTGGTCGAGGACTGAAAGGGAGAACACAGCGAGGAGCGCCAGAGCCGGGGTCCACGAGGTGGGAGTCCAGCTGGGTCCCATTAGGACTGGACTGGTGGTGGGGGGTGTTGTTGGACAGAGGGGGCAACAGAGAGCAAAGAGGGCAGCGGGGAGGAAGTGCTGAGAGCGATGGGCCGAGGCCCTGTGAAGCTTTATTAGTCTTGTCGTCTGCTTTCCTGGACCGAGCCACAGCGAAACCCCCGCCGCCTCCACCGACCCTCGGGCACCGCCGCGGCACAACAGTATAAAACTATTAGGGGGGGGTTAGGACCACCCAGACACACATCCACATGCAACCATAATAGCTACCAGAAGAAGGCCCCAGCAGGAGAGCTACAGCTGGAAAGTGAGAGTAGCGCACATGTGCGAGCAAAGTGCTCAGTCTTTCAATCATGTCACAAACATCTGCCTGACTTCTTTGTTGTGATGAGTTCATATTTGGACGCGGTGGGACAAACTGCGACATTTTGCGTTTGTGTAATGACTTGCGTGAGATCCCCATCTGGAGGGCTCTGGCCAAACCCCCCCTTAGCCAGCGTTTGCAGAGCGCTGGCATACCTGGGATGCCTGCGGGCTCATCTGCTTGCCGCCCCATCCCTCCGACCTTCCGTAGTCGCTCCCCCCCAACTTCCAAGGGGACGCGTGAGAAAAATCACGGCTGGAATCCGAGCCCTTCCTGAAACTCTGACCGGCGGTGTGAGCTCGGGCAATGATTGCGATCATTTGACAAGGTGGGAGACGGATAATGAGCCTTATGATGATGGCGAGCTGATTCAAGTCAACATTAGCATACTGAGTTCAAACAGCCCGAGTGTCAAGGGGCAAAAAAGAAAATAAGTCTTAAGGAAACTGAAGCTGGATTCGGGCTTCAAGTGCTAAATTCCAATTTAGTGCCAATTTCGGACCCTGTGTTTACATTTACTGAACACCTGAAACTAGATTTATATGACAAAGTTCAAGAGGCTGTTTTTTTTCTCTCGCAGGTGTTTTGAAAATGCTTCATGGCAGTGTAAGAAGCAGAAAATAAAAAAGCGCCTTAGATCCGAAACAGGTTCCGTCAATATGTGGATTTAACAAGAACGCATAAGAGAATGGAAATGCAAAAAAAAAAATCCTTCCCGGCGCACCATAAAACACCAACAAAAGATCATAAACACACTAAAACCGTTCTTTTGTTTTTACACACAAAACAAGACAAAGACAACAGAGCAATAGAAAGGCGGCCGAAAATAAAAATCATCCCAATAAAATGTCCCCTTGCCTTCTTTTGAATTTCACTGCTTGCGTTTAAAGGTTTAAGAGTTTTCATTTCGAACAACTGATTAAGCTGCAATTTGCGCTCCAATGTAAAGATTTACCAAGGCAATTGCTCTGCCATGGGAAGTTTACAGTGTCTAATGTATAACTTTTTTTATGTGTGTGTGTATGTGTGTGTGTGTGTGCACGTGCGATTGTGTGTGTGTGTGTAGCCCGGTGAATTCAGTCTCTGACATCACTCACCTGTGGTTCCCACCTCCCTCCGAGATCCCACAGTCCGAGTTACGAGCTTTAATACTTCAGCCATTCAATCATTCAAGTTTTTATTTTTTTCGCTTTTGCCGCTTGTCTCAGGACTTCTCCCGCTCGTAAAGAAAATAATATTTGTCTTTCCGACTGCACTGTGGACCCCAAAGTCCTCGTGTTTTATTTGAGTCCGGGCAGTAAAAGAGCGTTCTCCGTCCACCGTAAGCTGTTGTTCTTCTCTTAAACTTTGCGAGGGCGTAGTTTGTCTGTCAAACCACTGGAGGGAAAAATCCAACGTGGAAGTCATAGCCAAGTGTGATTTTAAGGGAGGATATTTTCTATCGAGCATGTCATTTATTGAAATGCTCGACCAAAATGCTTGTAGGGGTGATGTATCACTAACACGCTTTCTTGGCGCCAACGTACTACTTTCCTATTGACATGTGTGGTCGTCATCACTAATAAAATTCATCTCCCAGACTTTGATTGAATTTATGTATTACTTAGAAAAATATTCCACAAAGCAAAAAAAGACTAACAAGCTGGCCTCGGAGTATTTATGTATCAAAGCGACTAATTTGTCATAAGTGCAGGTGCTACGCTGGCTCGCTAGCTAATCAGAGCAGAGAATCAGACGCAAGGAGCGACGATTCATTAAGCAGGCGAGGAGATAAGTGGGGGAGAGGAGGCATCTTGGGAATTATGTCTTTCTCTCCATGCCGCAGCATAAACTTGAAATTAACGAACACTTGGGAAACTGATTTTGAGTGGCTAAAGGTCAAAGTTGTTTCACAAATTATGCAAAACGCACTGAATGATCATAATTGCATTAATAGTTTCTAAACACAGAAAAATATTTAACCCGTTTGTCATTTATTAGATTTTGACTAGGGCCCCGACCGATTAATTTCTACAATCTAAAACAAATATAATGACTTTCAAACATAACACAACGTAATTTCCATGATGGCTAAAGTAAATATTATGCTGGATTATTTTACTGTCTTGTAGTTTTATTTTCCAGAATATAAAAGACTCAAAAGGTCTTATTTTCATTAAACATTTACTTGTGATATTTATTTGACGTTTCAACATTTATTATCTTCCCTGTCCTCTTTCCACTCCCGACGTCAACTTAAAAGGCCAGCGACATGTGCGCACGCACACACACACACACACACACACACACACACACACACACACACACACACGCGATGCGTTATATTTCACACCTTATCAGCGAGATAGAGTGAAGGACAACAATCTGCAGCTACTGCACAACGCCATGCCAAGCGTCATCATCTATTTATAGTGCCAATTCACATCACATCACCCACCACGGATCATTTTTTTGCCTTCGCTCAACGTGCAGGTGGGGGGGGGGGGGGGGGGGGCTAAGTGGAGCGTCGGTGACAGAACGGCGCCCACTGCAGTAAGTCATGAGCACTGTAAAGTGCGTTCATTCAATCCGAGGGTTTCATCTGGCAACGGCACTCCGACATTATCTGGCATTACTGTGTGTTCAAAGCAGACTTGTGGCTGTCAGAGCCATGTGTCAACCAGTCTGACTCAGAGGGACAACAAGCATGTGTGGGCAGGCTCCAAGAGCATCTTGTGTGTGTGTGTGTGTGTGTGTGTGTGTGTGTGCGTGCGTGCGTGCGTGCGTGCGTGCGTGCGTGCGTGCGTGCGTGCGTGAGCGGCGTCAGTTTACCCTTTCCAGTAACACTACTATCTAATGTTCATCTGTCAGTAATATAATTCTGTCAACATAATCAACACCAAGGATCTCCACTTAGTTGCCAAAGAGTTGAAATGATGACAAAAGATAGTCCCACCCCAGTAGTTACACAACGTTTGCTGTCGGAGCGAAAACTGACAAGAGAAGCTGGGAGACACTCAAAAAAGGAAGATAGCACTTACTTGAGGAAAAGGCTCAATGAAGATGACTTTCCTCCAGTCCCATATGTGGCAGTAGTGGTCAGTATTACAAAAGATATTTCTGAGAGTCTGTAAAAAAACAAAAATAAATCTAAATTCTGTCCTGGCAGTTGGGGTCCGAGCATATTTCAGGGTGGGCCAGCGCCCCCGCAGTCCCCCCCCCCCCCCCCTCTAGCTCCCCCAGTGCGTTACAGCCCCGCACGTCAGTTGATGTGGATTACCACCGCCTATAGAACTTAAGTTGAACAGCGCAACCCCGGACACAGTTTGTAGAGTGCACTTCAACCGGGTGCTTAACTTATGCAGTGTGAGGTTGAATTTAAAAACAACACTTCTGAAACAGAACCGCATATGCCCAGCATAAGAGGGGGAAAAAGTCCAAAGTGGTAAATGACCAAAGTATTTCATGTCAGGCTCCCACTTTCTACGTTGACAACGCTATCATTTTTTTTCCCTCCCGCTCAATATGATGGTTTGACGGCGACCCAAACCCCCAAGATTGACGATACAAGGAAAAGAAGAAAAGATCAAAGATGGGTGCGAACAAGCTAACGCCGAACGGGCATGAACATGTGCGTGTGGTTACCGTTGGTTTGGGAAGTCGATATGAGTGTAGTCGAAGGCTAAGAGGGGGATACGCTTTTGTGGCTGCTCGTGTTTAGATTTGGCCGCACCTGATGACAGAAGGCAGTTCTTGACTGGCTGCTAAGTTGCCCGCGCCGTCGTCACACTTTTGATCCAACTTCGGGCCAAAGGGAAGGTTGCATGCAAAGCATCAGATGGCCCGGGACTTGAATTCTGGGACAAATGACATATTCAGAAGATTCCAACTCAAAACAGACAAGGCCATTAAAGACGGGACTACTTGTGCCAGAAGATGAGTAGGACAAGAAAAACAATGTGACGATGATGTCATAATGTTGCCTCAAAGCTCTCACGACAACTTCATAAAATTGCAGCAAACCAGTGTGGCGCAAACTTATCACTTCAGTTTTTCAAGTTTTATGAAACAATGATATGTAAATATGGGAATTGCACTTCCTAAGAGCCAGACTTAATAAATAAATAAAATATACTTAAATATACTTAAAAAAAAAAAAACGCCTACAGGCTGACCAATGTACAGCAGACGCTTTATTTTTAAAATTTCCATCCTTTGCTATTTGAAAATTCCTAAAATGAAAGGTCCATTGTGATGAAAATATTGAATCTGTTATCTTTGGATTTTACTGATACGAACAAAAAAATAAAATGGACATAATTACAGGCAAATAAATCTCAAATTTGAGCCATTCTCCATTGTCCCTCGCCAAGCCAGCCGAATTACGATAACTTCCAAGTGTAAGTTGTTTTTCCTCTAAAATGACATCCTCAAACTGCCTTCTATAAAAGCTCTGTGTTGTGTGTTTTTCTTACAAAGAGCCCGAAAGAATTTAGCCACTTCAACTTTCATTGCCTGATGCCCTTTTTTATTAGGCCCGGGTATTTTACGAGCAAAAGGAATGAGTTATGTTGGCTAAACGCTGCGTGTTGTTTTAGGACCCGTGCGGGTTCTCCATTAGGGTAGTCATTTTGGTCTACACCTCATTCTGCAGCCCATAAAGAGCCAAACCTCAGAGAATGTGCGTGGCTAAGCGTAGCGTGGAATAACAAGGACACAAGAATAGAAGCCGCAGTCCGAGGGTGAGAAAAGTGATTGGAAAACAAGAATAGAAAAAAGAAGAGGGAGCCGGGAGCATCAAACGAGCGGCGAGAGGGAAATATGAGAGGCATTTGATTATTCCCATGGCTGGATATTTAGCATAGAGAACCCCTTTCTCTTTCTGACTTTCAAGCACATAGAGCCATTAACACACACATAAACACACACGCAGTGCCGATCATGGTGACCACCCAGTCGGTGCCCCCTGGCCCCCCACCTCTCACCTTGCTCAGGGGCGCTAGAGCTGAGAAAAACTACACCATTCACTTCCTACGCCCCCCCCCCCTCCCCCTTCCCCTGTCGCTCTCATTGGGTCTCTCTGTGCTCCCATTCATGTTGTAACAACTCATAAAGGAAGCAGACTTTGACCCACCTCAGTAAAAGTCGCCAATCTACTTCGATCATCTGTTGCGCAGAGGCGGGCCCGGGCAAATCCGCGGCGACTCTCCTGGAGACGAGGCTTGTCTGATGACTTCCTGTGAAAAAATAAAGGACGAGACGTTGTTCAATTGGCTTGTATTGGAAGCACGTTGTATGAGGGGATAATAACTGAAATATTAAATGCATTTTAATATGGCAACACGCTATCAGATAATGAGATACTTGATCAGAGTTTAGGGGAGGGTATCAAAGATGATGTCACAATACACACAATGATTAGCAATTGCTCTTTATCTGTTGCTCAATAAAAGATTGTCAACTGCAGTCACCATGAAAATAGGTTGGCAACACCCTGTGCCCAAATGGACACGAAGCACCGCACTGAAAATATCACAAATTATTTGTTTTTAAAAAAGAATTCTAATTTAACATTCAAACAATATAACTACTTAGTTTTTACAATAAATGAACTGTATTTTTTTTATATTCACACAGTTCATTCTGGGTTAAAAAAAAAATATATATATAGCAAAATACCCAAAAGTCAATTATCTGGCCTGGTACTGCGGGGAGGGGCAGGGGCCCGTCTGTTCCCCCCTCTAGCTCCGCCAGTAGTTACAATTCTTTAAACAGTAAGATTATTTATAAGCAGTCCCTGCATTAAATTGATTTGGTACTCCATTTCAAAAGCAAGTATTCAGTGCGATGAGTATGTGGGAAATGTACTTCAGATCGCATGTTAGTCTTTAGACTTGAGCCCAATGGATGCCGCTAATTGCTGATAATGCACTTGATTGAAAGCAAATAAACAGAGAGATAATCAGTCAGAGGCTGGCAGGCAAACAGACAGTCAGGTCACTCACATGAACCCACACACAAAGAGACAGTGATCAACATGAAGAAAGTCCGACCAGTCATTTGGAGCCACATGTGGGAGCGGTAGCAGGGAAACCAAACTGAGGTCAGAGGTCACGCAAGATTTGGCTTTCCCGCTTCTCAACCCCATCGTCTTTTTATACACACAGCTCTCCGACCACACACACCTGCCATGCGCCGGCAATTTGGCAACCCGAATGTGAAGGAGACATATTTTGTCATTTTTCCACAACATCTTGATGCACGTATTTCCTCCCGCTGCCACGCTCTTCATAAACACATCAATTGGGCTGACAGTGCACAGCGGGAGGGAGGCTGAACCTACAGACAGCCGGGCGGACAGAAGCCTCATAAAAATAAAAATTCACTTAATTTATTTCCCTCCAAATGCACACTCGTACCTGACTAAATCATCACGCGTCAAACTGGAGACGGCCCCCCACCGCATACGGGCGAAACTCGATTCCACTTGTGCTGTGCGTCCCCGAGCCAACGCCGGCAGTGAAAACACGCCACGCACGGCGTACGCGCGCGCTTCCAAATGGATTGGGCAGATGTGCCGTCCTTTCAAAAATCCTCGTGCTCGTGTCGCCCTCCCATACCCACTTACTGTGCGTTTGTAAACACGGCCATTTTGTTGGCGAGTCCTGCTTTGCCCTACGAAAGCTGCTAAGGCAAAAATAGTACAAACAATATTGTAATTGATAAGTAATTGCAATAAGTTATGTTAAACATGAGGTCACAGCCGGAAAAAAAAAGTCCAAAACGGCGCTTATTTTGCTAAACAGGTGTTTTCATTTACTTCAACTCGACCCCCCCAACGGCCACCCGTCCCCGGGCTCCCACGGACAGCGGATCTGCGTTGCCAGACCTGCATCTAATTTGAATGTGGGAGTAAAAATAATGAGCTGCAAATTGCCTTTATTTAGAGTTCACGCCAAATGTCAGACGTAATTGGCCCTCGTGTCATGATTTCCACATCCAGGTGACGGCTGATTTGTTTCAACTTTGCCCTCTGTTCTTTCGACAAATGCACAAATCCTGTTCGATGCAAAGAGGTGTCATTAAAAACATTAGCATGCTTTTGAAATACTTCACTTTTTGTCTGACTAACTTGACGAATAGAGCCCATTGAATGGATGAATGGGACGGAATGATTGATTGACAGCTTGCCGGGTTGCGCCTACAGTAGCGACAGTGACTACGAATTTGTTTGGGCTAGTTCCATCTTACCATCACTTTCTGTCAAAATCCACACTGGTGGGACTAAACAAACATTTGTGTGTGCTCTTTTTATGGACCTTAAGTGTTTCTGAGCAGATGCATCATGGGAGTCGGTGAAAGGAATGGTGAAAGGGGGTCATAGCGAATGCAATCTGTTTTTCCCTCATAATGTGTGCACCTAGCATAGACTCTGAAAGGGACCAGTAATTAGTCTGCCCAAGAGGGAAACACTCTTTTCCTCTTGGAGCATCAAACAGTCCAAAGGTAAGAGGGGGGGGGGGGGATACAGCGCATATAAAAAGTCTCCACACAGATAATTGAATGGCAGGTTTTCGTTACGGGGGGGAGGAAACTCCGATTTATAATCAGTCAATGCCATGAGCCATCAGTCGGTGTTGCCATGCGGAACGGCATTGGACACGTTTTCGTGCCCTCTCCGAGGTGAGTTTGATGTGTTTGTGCAAGGCTAAATCAGTTAGAGGAGGTGGTATGACACACAGTGATTCATGGCCGCAAATGATCAGCGGTGAACAAACAAGCAAGCAAGCCACCCGTTCGTCTACACAAACAAACAAACAAACGACGACACACAAACAAGGCGTCGAGCGCAGACTTTAAGGAGATCAATCGCGTCGGGACAAATGAAAGCGCTCGGAGGGGGTGGATATTTTCTGGCGTGGTTTATATTTCTATAATAACTGTCTGAGTGCTTTTAAGAATTGTTTGGTGTCGCCGCTTTGCATGCATCTCGCCATCGCGTGAACACTTGTAGTTTGGAGTGTCGTTTTGTTTTTCCTATGTGCGGTTGCTATTGTGAGCAAGCGTGTGTGCGTGTGGGATGTAACCCAAGCCGGAGCGGCACAACACAGCAGCCTGTTCAAAGGCCTGTTTGTATTATTACAGCTTGTCCAGCTGCTCAGGACAGACAAACAAGACTTGGTGCTCTGGGCTGCAAAACAGACCTCCCACCCTATTGTGGAAGCCCCCGCGGCCCGACCCGGCCCAACTTTTCGCCTCAGATATGAACAAACTCACGCCTACACAAATGTATAGACGGGATATCGCCACACATGAAGGCCGCTTTGCTAGAAAACATCTGAAAAAAAAAAAAAAAGTCCTGTTAGATTGATGGGACTGTCCTTATTGTAAAGTTTTGTGTCTTCATCTATTTTGCAAAATGGCTACGCCAATGTTTGTATAGGAATGCCCTAACAGTTTGAAAAGTGCTTCTACATTTTTTCAGCGCGGCGTAATGAGTAACACGACCTCCTGTCAAAATAGTGAGTCTCCAGTCCACATTTGCTTTTCGAATCCCACATACTTCCCTGAGCAATGATCCCGAAAACAAAATATTGCTTTATATACACAGCGATCTGCTCGGAGGGCCGATGGAAATTAATGCCTGTATTTTTAGCGCGGGCGTTTTTGTCCACAATATTTCTTTCAGAGTGCACTCCACTGGCCTCTGAGCGGCTCCCTCCTCTGGAGATCTGCCAAATGGATCTGATCGAGGTGATTAAGATCACGGTAAGGCAACACTGGCTCCCTCCTTGCACCTCCGTCTCTACGCCCCCACCCCCGCCTTTATCCTTTTCACCTCAATTTGTGCCACTCTTGCTCACTTTCCACCCACTCGCACTCCTCCGCTCGGCATCTCTCCTCCTCGTCTCCTCCATCGCCTCCTTTGCCCTCTCTGACTCAGGGTCCCTGTGTGCCTGTATGTAACATCAGTAAAGCTGTCAGGCAGCCAGGCCAAGGTAAACAGCCCAGCGCTAGGTTCAGGGGTGACGGGGGGGCCTGAGATGTTTTTCCTCGGGAACCAAGGGACCCCCGGGAGCTTCTGGCTGGGGCCAGGAGGGAAGATGATCTCCTCAGCTGCCCCCCCCACACACACACACACTATGACGATCTTCCCCTTTTTTGTCTCTTTCCTCCCATCACTCTGTTCATCGTGCTCATCATGCATCTGTGTACACAAAACTCTTGGGCAGCAGCCTCGTCACAGATTTACATCATCATCCATCAACATGCACACACACTTTCTGGCATAAGTCATTAACAGTGGAGCTTATAAAATCTGGATTTTAGTGCAAAAACAGTCATATTTCTATAATTCGCATTTTTAAAATGTATTTATTTTAATGTATTTAGCTTATGTATTTTAATTTCATTGTGTTAAATTATTTAAAACTGACTGTGCACTTTTTAACATTTTTTATTTGGATTCGAAAAGCAAACAAATGCATTTTCAACCTTGGAGGTTCTGCTGTCGTGTATGAATTACGACATTCAAGAAAATACAACTGTGGAGACCGGGTTGGGAGCATCTATGGAGAAGAGCTTGTGAGTTGAGTGGCAACTAAGGACAGAATAGAAGAAGATAGAGTGAAGTGATATCCCTAACCTGTACATGACCCTTCTCATTCCCAGTAAACTGCTCCCTCCGACGGTGGCAGATGGCCCGAGATGACGAGCGAGACGGTCTCGGAGCGAACCAGAGGTAGCAAATCAGACAAAGCAGTAAAAGCAGACCAAGTGGGACAAAAGAGACGGAGAGTACGGAAAGAAATTGAACTTTTTGGAAGCAAAACTACGGTGAAAAAAAAAAAAGAAAAACGTGAAGAGTGATTTAATGGGGGAAAACAAGAGAGGGAAACTTTAGAAAGAGCCTGGTCTAGCCAAGAAAAGCATGTAGAATTGAATTAAGGTACAGGGAACACAACCGAGCACAAGTAGAGAGGAGCAGGGGTGCAAAGAGAAAGGAGGAGGACCATTACCTTTCTTACATTAGCCGTTACATCCCTTGGCGACTGTTGAGGGGTAAAAAGGGAGGAAACATCACAGGGTCGGCGGAAGGATTAGGATAATTGGAGAGGACTGTGAATGGGAGAGCAGCTTCACTAGTGGCCCGTGTATATTTGCAAATACTATTGCTTTTAGACAAATGGAGCAGCAGGAGGGGCCTCTTTGAAACAAGTTGATGAATATAAAGTTTCATTTTTATTCGTGGGCCGAGTAAGTGCTTTTGACAGAATATTGGGACAAGTATAAAAAAAATTGAAACTCATTGTTGGAGATAAGTATTTGATTTAAAAAAGAAAACGTTGAATGTTAGCGGCTGGCTAATTGTAGAGTCAAACTAGCCCTCCTTCGTGTACACAACCTACTGACATTTATCAACCACCATTTTACCATAAATCTGCTGAGCAGAACATTTAGTGGTAGACATTTTTGGTCCAAGAGCAGAGCTATTTTATCACTTCATCAGTGACATTTAGGGTTCTCGAAAGGCTCCCAAAAAAAATTATATTTACCTTTCAAGGTCTATGTGCAGCTTCGATTCTCTTCCTTTTCCCATTGCCCTGTCGCCATCATTCTTCCGGTTCTGTCGCTGGTCCACATCAATCACAAACTGCCACAATGGTCTGTGACGGCTCACCAACAGGTCTGACACATGTCCTGCAACCCAGGGTAGGGTAGGGTAGCTTGTCTCAACCAGCGGGCCGACAAAACACATCTGGATCCCAAATTACACAGCATTGGCATTCCAAAGCTGAAATTCCAATAGGGATTGGCGTTATGTGCCGGTTGATTCCATGTGTCACATACTGTAATTATGAGAAAGACATCAAATGTAGCACATTAAATAACTTTGCTCCAATGTGCCAACAATCTACATTGTTGTATTATGATGCTGGCAAAAAGTATAACAATAATAACTTTAAGTATTTGTTTAGATCAAAGCAACCACAACATAATAAAGGGATTTTACTACAACTGTTGCGTTACAACAAATTTTAAACATAATTCATGTAAATTATTGTTCAACATTCTTATTCCGAAAGGTATTAATCAAAATGCTCATGACTGGACTTAGTTTTAAATGTATCCTTAAACACAGTGCCATTTATTAGGGCGTAAATTGAATCCAATAAATTACGAGTGTAAAATTGTTATTCAACATTAACTTATGACTGGCTGTCATGAGATTTTTTCTTTTTAATGATTTTTCGTGCCTCAATGTTGCGTTTTCACGAACACGACGCACAATAGCAGAAACACTTACGGAATGTAAGCTAACTCACCAGTGATGAGCGGGATGAGGGGGACAAAAAACGGCGCTGTCCAAGTCCTTCTACGTATTGTCTTTTAGTTTCGTAGTTGTGGGTTTGATAATTACTTGAAAACTTTTCAATTAAGGCTTATAAATTTGGAATTTCTGTAGTTTGCTATTTAATGCCTCATGCCGCGCAACATTATCAACGAGCAGGTGCATCGCCAACAGTTAATTACAGGAAATGGACGAAGAACTTCCGGCAAAGTTACAAAAAACAATAATTATAATAATTATTATTTTTTTAGGTTAAAATGATGTTTACTATTTTCCACACTGAATTTCGTTTTTTTTTAAATACTTTGAGGTGGAAGAAATGTGATGTTAATGTTTTGCCCATCCTCACGTATAATGACGTCATTCAGTCATTAACTCGAGGAGACACTCTTCTGCTGCTCTATGGATAGAGTAGATAGACAAATTTGTAACTGATTAGTCAACTAGCTAGTGAGTTAACTTTACTATTTCATATTGACGTTTTAAGCTCAAGGTTAACTCATATTTTACAAAAGAAACGAGACTGGTAAGACAGTCATTTGCAAAATAAGAAAGTCTATCCAGACAAAATAGGTTGACAAGTTCTTGCATGCATATTGCTTGCCAACCATCATCAGTGTGGTTAAGGAACCAAGCAACACGGTCAAACTACACTATGGCACATTTTTTAAAATGAAAATGAGCCGCAAATACATCCAGCCGCAAAAGTCGAGCAAGTGTTTACATGTGTCGGCTCACTTTTAACTCTCTTTTGCTCACACACACTTGATCTACTTAGATCTCCCACATCTAACTGCCACTTAACCTCACTTTCTCTCCTCACCCATCTGCTCAACGTCCCCCCACCCCTTCAGCTCTCAATCCATCATCCAGCTGCGTTCTGTGTAATGACTCTATAGTCATGAACAACATTAATCCACACCCTGTCCAAATGCATACACACTCACTCGTGATCAGAAAATCTTTCACTTTGTTCGGGCTCCAATCTCGGCCTACTTCACCTCTACATCTGCCTCTCCAAGTGTTGTTTCGCTCCTCCGCTGTCCCTTTTTCACGCGTGACATTTCTCATCTTGAGTGGGTCTTATCATCTTTGGCCTTTTATTTGCCTCCAGCTTTGAACTTGTGTCCTCTTCATGTACCACACGGACTCCGTGTGAGAAAATAATCTCGAAGTGACACACGGTTATGAATAGGTGCTCGCTGAGAGACACATTTTGTCAATATGTTGCTGCAAAAAAAAAAAAAAAAAACACGATGAGGTCAAACATGAGATGACACGAGGAGGGTTTATAAATCTAAAATCTTATGACATACATATTTTCTGCATCTGTGTTACAGGAGAAAGGAGGCAAGGGTGTGTACGTGTTGTAAAAAGATGAATGTGCACGCGTGGGACCTCCCTTGGAGAAGTGGAGTAGAAAGACGGCTGCTGGAAAACAATAAATCCTCTATTAAGAAATATATAGCATGTTTTCACTCAAATTTTCCGCTCGGCCCTGTGACTCTACTTGTGTGTGTTGTCTCTCCAGTGAATTGTGGCCTGTTGGTTTGGCTCCTCTGAATAACCGCATGGGCCAATATCGGGTAAAATTGCACGATTGAAAATGACATCGAAAAGGGTGAGCGCCAAGCATTTCCTGTCGACAGCAAGTGGCAAAATGGCCGCCGCTAAGACGGATGAAAACGAGTAGATTTTTTGGCTTAATTCATATACATAATATTAAACGGAATATTGCGTTTGGTTGGTTGGTTGAGTGGGGCAGCTGCTCCAGGCATGGTGATGTTCTCGGCGAGGAACTGTCAGATGCTCAGGGTATTTTGAGCAGGTGCAAAATTGTAGTTCAGGCTTGAAGTGCATCAGTCCTGGAACTTTTCCGACAAGCCTTGTATATTCTTCTCACACCATTTCCCAACACCCCTTGGACATTTGTTTCAAATAAGTGTTGCAAAAATGCCATTAAAAGCCAAAGAAATTCCCAAATTTGACAAAGTACTGTGTGACTTTTGAGACTTCTATTTTGTCAAATTGTGTTTTTTGCACCACCTCTGGGAAATTCAACTTAAGAGGTCCCGTTCTGATCTGCGATGTTGCAAAACGCAGTTCCCTGCTTAAATAGATGGCTCCCAAAATGTATTCCTGGCTCAGCACGCAAACCCCCAGCGAGGTCTTGGTAAACAACTTGAACATAATTTGGCCATCAAACTGGGCTGCATGCACGAAGAAAGAAACAAAGCCAAAGTGAAACACACAATCTCCTCGGGGAAGTAATTAAAGTGTCCTATGTGATTAGCGATGTCACGTCAAGAAGGCTAGCGTGAGTTCTTCCTCGGCCGCTGTGTGCGTACTGTACTGCGCATGCCTGTGGTGCTCCAGGCTGGGCCTCAGATCAACGTTGGTGGCGAAGGAGAGGTGTTGGGAGACCCTGGTGGAAGGGGGCGGGCATGGGGGGGGGGGGGGAGACAGAGAGGAAAGATGCTGGGCTACAAGTGGACACAATGTGTAATGGCAGTTCCAGCTGAGAAAACACAAGCACCCGAGGAACACTAAAACCTGAGGGGTGAAAAATATGTGAGGCCTGCCGATAGGTCAGATTCCCCCACCGTATCTAATTCGATTTTACAAACTGTAAGAAAACACGCTGCTGTCTGAGCAGTAGTGCAAATATTTCAATTTTTTACACTTTTGCTGTTTTCACCAATGACTCAGAACGATCTTTTTCCATCTGCTTTTTACAAAGTGTATGTCCATAAATACTGGCCGGGGGAGATTATTTACTCAAATGCAGAAGTGGTTCCCAGAGTTTATTGAGCCAAGGCCCATATTTACGTGAATATGAAATCGCACAGCACACTTCCAAACAAATGTCATACAAATATTGACAGAATTTTTTTCTAATTTGTCCTGCAGCGGTGGTTCCAAATCGCTGCAGTGAACGACTTCACATTTTTGTAATCGTGGTAATAGTCGAGTCCCCTTCCATTAATCGATGACATCATTGACAATGTAAAGAATTATTTCTGTCCATTGATGATGAAATCAAGACAAATGCCTATGCCTATAGATCTCACAAAAATGTGTCCCTAGCAGAAGCCCTTGCTTACATCAGCTCTGTACAATCTCTAGTCATTCAGTTTATCATGATAAAGTAGAAAAGTTGCCCAAACATGCCATTATTTGAAGTTACGTATATTTCCCATCCAAAAGATGTTTTCATCTCTCAGGAAAGGCACTTTTTTTTCTTTTTGCAATAAATTGCACTCAACGCTGCTGATGAGCTGCTTACTTCAATTGCATGCAGCTTCAAGAGAGTTTAAATATTTGATGTTGAGGTAGAGATCAAGCGCAAGGCCATTAAAAAATGAATTAAAAATCACTCTTGGTGGTTCGTGCAAAGCAAATCAAGCGACTCGAACAGCATAGAAAGATGCTTTTTGGAGTGTGAGTTTCGTTCTGTCCAGTTGTTAATATCCATCCGTATTTGCACGCATGCTTGGAGGCAGCCAGGCAAACTAGCTGCAGCGGAGCGGGACTTGGTGCGCGCCTGGTGGTCCACGCAGTCACGTCTGGCAAAGACATTAGAACGGGGAGTCCCATAGACAGCGCTCACTTCTCTAAATAAACATTAGTCTTAAAAAGTTTGGCCCCGCGACCTCGGCGTGATCGCGTTTCACTCTGGATACAGTCCATTTTTATCGCGAGGTTTGCCTCCTCTTGCAAACTTTCTCGCTTCAAAAAAAAAAGAGAAAAAGATTAGATGTCAATTTAGACAAAATTTTCTTTTCACGAGTCTAACAATAACATTGATATATTTTATTGACGTGAATTGAAGTGCGATTTATTATGACACACTGCATAAACAGACATTTTGATCCGCAACTAATTAGGTCATAAAAAATAAATATTACGTAAAAGTTTTATTATTGAGGTGCTCATTTTTACTTCTAATTGATATATTTACTATTGCGTATTTAATACTAATATTCAAATAAATTAACTTTTTTTTTCCACATCGTGTTGGCCTCATGTCCGCGTAAGGTCAACGCGAAAGTACGGTTAAATACACGTATACCGTGTCACACACGCACGCGCGCGCGCGCGCGCACCAAGTAGCAGCTGCACCTCTCTAAATCAAAAGTGACCAGAAGTCCAAAAACGTGTCAGTGATCCGAATTTAATTCGTTACAAATGACGCGCATGTTGACTAAATATGTTCTCAATAAGAGCTTCGTTAAATCATTATATTGATCTCGGCATCCCAAAATAGACCAGGTCTTCCAATCCTATTTTTCTTCATTGAAAATAATCACACTCCCACGTGACTATTCCGATATTCCAAGTGCTGTGCATGTTTGTTTTTGTTTTCCAAATTTGTCTTTTTTGCATAAATAGCGATTTTTTTGTAATTTCCTTACTACCATATTGCAAGAAACCCTGTAGCATACACAAAAACATACAAATAAAATTACATCATATTAATCAACGGGGGAAAAACATATTTGAATGTATTTTTTTTGTATAAGAACATCTCTGCCTCGTAGAATTAATCACCTCGCTGCTAATATTGAGCAAGTCGTATAGTGTCCTCCTCGTCTTTTATTTTTCCAACTGCAGGTGTTCTCTTCACTCGATGTGTCTTCCAAAGTTCATATTATTTTCTGGCACACGGGGGAGTTGACTGTCCTGAGGCTTTATTTACACAATCTAAATTAATTAAGCGCAGGATTCCTTTGTGTGGTGCAAAAACACCGAAGGCTGCTGCAAAAGGGGGAGCGCCGAGCGTTGCATGGTGGTGCATGGTAGGAGAGGCCAGGGGTGCAGGGAGTGATTTATCGACGCCGGCCTTGGCTCGATCGCTTCTCGTCCTCGGCCAAGGAGCCACTCAGACCCGTCCAACATTCCTCCGTGCAACAATGTCCGCTGCGCACTTTTGTTAGCCATGCACCGAAAAAGGCGTCATTTTAATTCCATTTACTAATGGAGGTCACCCCGTGTATCACCCCGCGCAGGGTGACGTAAAAAAAAACTGATCTCGTCACAATAATAGGTATAGCTGCACCTTCTAATGCGCTAAAAATGGATTTTCCCTTTGCCACGATAATGATGCTTGACACACATCAAAATATAGGTATCGATTTAATAATGTGGTTATTATAGTGATTCCTCCCTGGCTCCCTTTTGTAATCAATTAGGGGGAACCAAAATATTAGCAACAGCTTTCAGTAGAAACATGGTTCATTCAGTAGGCTATGTAAAATAACTCGTGACGCTTGAAATTATTTTAGAGGCAACATTATTAAATCTCATTATGGTACCTATATTATATTAATATTTAGATAGAAAAAATACTCCATTTGTTTAAAAAAATGAAGCAATCTAATCGACATCAGGCATTCTTTGTAGTGTCAACACACACACACACACACACACACACATGCACGTTGCCCTTGTGTCCTTCAAGTCTAAGAAAGATGCGTATCGATCAGGTGTCCAAGTCTATTGACAAGGTGGTGAAAGAATTGGGCATAATGATTTTAGTTAAGACCCCTCCTGTCACACGCTCTAAAATATAAACACATTTCATGATAAATCTTTATAAACATTTGAATAACCAATACATGACAATGCATTTTTGCCAACCGCGCATATGGAAGCGGTTAAGCTAAGGGAGGGGTGAAAAAAGTATAAACGCACTTGGAGTCATTTGGCTGTCACGTCACGCATCACTCGTGGCTATTCTTTGAGACAACGTCATGCAAAAATGACAAGCGCGGCGGTGACGAAATCAAGACAATGTCGGTCTCTCTCCGGTGCGCGTGGGTGGTCCCGGTAGTCAAACACAAGCGTGCAGTTGAAGTCGAGACAAAATCAAAAATAAAAATTAAAGGGAAGATGTTCGCCGGGTGTGCTAGTTGTTTGTTGTGGTGTCTTCTTTTTTTGTGAGCAAGAACATGGGTCTATTTTTTGCTTGCCGTAGCCTGTAATCTTGTATGTCTAAATGAGACGCCATTCAATTGTGTGCTCGCTCCCGTGTTTCATGCAGAGATTCTAATGGACTGATGGTGCGTCTGCATGACAGCCATGCAGGAGCCTGTTGGGAAGTTTTGCGCAAGCAATTTTTGCTACAGCCATACAATTGAAATGTACCAGGGGATCCCTAAATTTGGGCTGGGGGTCTAAGATTCGGGTCATTTTTGGTGGGATTGAACATCTTTCTATACACGAATTCACAGTAAACAGTAAATTCAATTTTAAAAAATGTTGCACAAGCTTTTTCTGTATTCATAGGTGTATGTATTTTGCATTAAATGTGTTTTCAGCAGCATGTATGGCTTGTATGGTTTTAAATAAAATAACCAAAATAACTCAATAAAAATGTCCCATGAAGGAAATAAAACACCAGAGATGCTGTTATATATAAATATAAAAATCTGGCAAAAAAGTAATTAAGTAACAAAATGGAACTGCTTCAAAGATTGTATCTGACAGGGGATTCGAAGGGGTAATTGGAAATTGCACCAGCTATATAGCTCCATTGAGTTTATTAAACGTAAGTATAGGTTCAATATCACACAACCAACCATTTGCGTCCTGCATGTCTCGTGCTATTGGATAATGGGTTGTTTTACACAGCACCACGGTGCTAAAAATAGAAGGGCTGCATACAATATATAAAAAAATAAATATATCCTCATCCCGATAATGGCCTGTACGATACGCGGTATGCAGAGAGTATAAATATATATATATGTATGTATGTATAATTTTTTTTGGTTTTTTATTGTTATTTTTTACTTTACATGTTAAATACCGCGATAATATCATCAATATTTAACACCCATGATTGCATATTTTTACAATATCATGCAGTTCTATGAACCATAAAAGTACCATAAAATGCATTTCAGCACTATGTAGGGCCTTTATTATTATTATTATTATTATTATTATTATTATTATTGCTGTTGTTTTAAGAGTGAGTTACACATTCTATTTCGAGGCTCAAGCGGACCATGAGCGAAATAAAACAAAGCTTTTGTCGTTAAAAATTCCACAAATGCTCAGAATTAAATTATCATGTAGCAATAATGATCAAAAGTGTTTTCTTTTTTTATTCTGTTTTTATTTTGGAAAATGCCCCCACCTTGTATTAATAAAAGAGCAGATTTGCTTTTTTTATACATCACACTAAGTTATTTTTAATTTTACAATATACATAAGATCAGCAAAATACATCATATCAAAAAAGTGTGTTATCTTCGGGACAGCACTTTTGTTTGGAGGAGAAGAGGATACAAAACGAAACGCTTCTCATTGGTCCATTTTACTCCTGCAGCAGCAGCAGCAGAAGCAGCAGCAGAAGCATCAGAATTGTTCCTGGACTAAAGAAGCATGTGTTGGTTTTCGTTTCAAAGCCTTTGAAAAGCGCCGCTGTTGCACCACAGGACAGACAAGACGGATCATCCCTTCCACGCCTTTCATCCGCAATAATCACATGTCAAAACACCCGCAAACTAATTTGCCCGTACATTTGCGCACAAAGAGCCTCCTCGCATGCATACAGGCTCCTTCTGTCCACAAACATGCTCCGCTCCAAAAAGACCACTGGGCCTGTTTTGGGGGTCCCCCACTGCTTCTTTTCATCCGTATTTCGAGACAACGCCGCTAGAATGAAAGAACATTGCTTTTCAGGGCTCCTATATACGTGTGTGGCTGCTCCGGGCCTGCCAAAGGGGGACCCCTCGCTGTGCGGGCATTGAGTCTCCCCGGGCCGGGGGTCCACGCTGACAACGTCAACAAACGCTGGATTAGGAGCCCCAATGAAAATGCTGCTACAAATTAGCAACGAAAGCCCCCTTAATTCTCTCCACAAAATCTAAAGCGCTTATAGGGATATTGTCCACTTTCAATTACAAACCACCAAGTTTTGCTCAGTATGGAGTTTAAGGCCCTTTAGCAAAAGGGTCTCTCTCTTTTTTTTTTTTTTTTTGTAAAGCAAGAGCCACAAATGAAATGAATGCTGGCCCCTACATCCACTGATGTTTTTGACATATTTAAATGAAATGTGTATATGAATGAACACCCCCCCACCCATCTTCCACCTCACAATTCACCAGGAAATTACATTAACGTTCTTCCAATGAAAGGATTAAAAGTAGATTCTTCCTTCTTTTCAAATCCACAAACATTTATTATTTTTGTCATTACAACCAAAAAAAATGACCTATATGAACACTTGTCTTTTTTTCTATTGGCAACACATGACAAACTCGTATGTGAAATACAACCATGGAACAAGTTTGAATGGGGGTAATGTGCTTTTTTTTTTAAACCAACAACTTTTTTTAAAAGTTACTTTTGCAGGAGATTTAGCAATGATGCTGTTTTGCTTTTCTGTTTAAAACCTGAGTTGTCTGTCTCATGTGCCACCACGCTATTAAAAACAAAAAATATGTCAAAATGTTAACCCCCGTGACACGTTTAACTTAACTGTTAATTCGCTTATAACACAAAATGGAGGCCGTGTTAAGGCCTATTTGGACGGATCATTATTGTTTCCCAAATGCACCTATTTACAAAGCATAAATAAACCTTCTTAAGGAGCCAAAGCACAATACTTACTCCCCCCCCCCCCACACCAATAATGTTCAGCCTACCTTCACATAGGAGCACACCACTTTTGGCTTTTTATTAATAAAAATATGTTCAGTTCAAGGGCATTTTTTTTCTCTTCAGAAAGGGCAAGTGTTCAAGTTTTTGCTGGGGAAAGTCTGCCCGTGTGGACCGGGCTGTAACAAGTCTTGCGCCAGGCTCAAGTGGTTGGAAGCAGAGGCCAAGGCAGGGCTGAGCATGGCCAAGATGTGCGCCTGCCCGCCCGGCTGCGCGCTGTACGACGACGCGGCGGAGTTGGCCGCACCGATGATGTTATCGATGGAGAAGGACGGTCGATTCGGCGCGCTCGAGTCCGTCTTGACAGGCGCCAGGGACGGGTAGAAGGGCTTCCTCAGGTCTGGCAAGGGAGGTGGCGCCGCGGGGAAGATGGGCGAGGGCAAGGTGCACGGCGCGTTGGGGAACGGGAAGGAGCCGCCCGCGTGCGGGTGGTGGTGCGGGTGGTACGGACTGTGCGCAGCGTGGAAGTTCTGTAGCTGAAGTCCGTAGCTGTATCCGTACGGGCTGTATCCGAACCCAGGGAGAAAGCCCCCGGCGTCCCGCAGAATCTCGTTGCCCTGGTTCCTCTTGAAGCGCTTCCTCCTGCGCAAGAAGCTCCCGTTGTCGAACATGTCCGCCGAGTCCGGGTCCAGCGTCCAGTAGTTGCCCTTGCCGGGGTTACCGGGCTCCCGCGGGATTTTTACGAAGCAGTCGTTGAGGGAGAGGTTGTGCCGGATGGAGTTCTGCCAGGCGGGGAACTTCTCGCGGTAGTAGGGGAACCTGTTGCTGATGAACTCGCAGATCTCGCTGAGGGTCAGCCGCTTCTTGGGGCTCTGCAGGATGGACATGGTGATGAGTGCGATGTAGGAGTAAGGGGGCTTCACCAGGGCGCTTTTCCTCGCCTTGTCGCCCACCAGGACCGACCCGGACTCGGTGCCGATCCCCATCTGCTCAGCCGGGCAGTCGGAGCTGCTCAGGCCCGGCGAAGACGCCCCTTCCTCTGCGTTCTGTGAGTAATTATCATCGGAGTCCAGGTTAAAGTCGTGGTGCAGGTACTTGCCGTCCTTTCCGACGGACAGGTCCCCCCCGACCACGTCAATGTCCACATCATCGGACAATGCAGAGCTGTCGGACATATCCGTCCCTAAAGTCATCCTTCTAGTGCACCCCCCAACCCCTCCTCTCCTCCTTGAGAGCCCACCGACACTTTAGAACCGCACCAGAACTTGGCTGCACCCGTGTCGCCAAGCAGCCAACGCGCGCATGGTTCTAGAAAGGACGAAAACAAGTTGGACCTGCAGCCTTTGGCGTCTCCCGGAGCTCTGGGGACGAGAGTGTCAACCAGCAGGAAACTTCTGCTCAGCTCTCTCTCCTTCCCTCTCGCTCTCTCTTTTTTCCAGGCGTACAAGTCAATCACAGATCATCGATCTTCCTCTGATCCACGATTGCCCTACCTTGACACTGTTGTTGTTTTTCAAAGTTACTTCAGAATATAAAATTTAGAAATTTTGAAGGAAGGTATATGTAGGGATCCAACCAAAGAGCCACACTAGCTTCCTTTGCTTCCTTTACGTATTTATAGGAGCACCCTGGTCACGTGATCACTGACGCACATAGAGGAACTGGGCCAAATTTACATATCATAACTTGACATTGATATTTTAAAGTTCATTTGAACGCGCATGACGAGAAACGAAGCGTCGTATACGGAGGGATTTCGTTTTTTCGTTTCTGACTAGTCCAAATATGTTATTGAGTGTAGTGCCATGTATTTTTGTTCGTAACATTTTCTATGATAAATGTAATTAAACAGAATGATAAGACGCGTCTTAGCAACACAAGCATTTTAATTTGTTCAATGTATTTTGTATTATTTTACTTTAGTAATAATATATTTTTTAACGAATGTTTAATGTAGTTGCAATTAGAAAATATTGGTTCTTTCAGAGTTGATGTGAATTATTTTGTGAACCAAAATACTATTATTATTATTATTATTATTATTATTATTATTATTATTATTATTATTATTATTATTACTATTATTATTATTGCTCTGGTGTCACGAACTAAATCTGATTTATCATTATTCATTTTTGTCGCTTGAATTAATACTGAAAACAGTTTTTTTAATATTTTATATATACTTGGTTCGTTTTAATTACGTTTGTTTTTTATATGGTTATTTATATTGATTTGTGCTGGCCTCATAGAAATCATAGAAATATGGTTTATCCTTGTTTTAATTTGATTTATGTAATTTTTTAAGTAAACGACAGTATTCATTGCGTGTGTGTGTTGTTATGCTTTCACCATTTCACAGAATTAAGATAACATGTCTATGTATTCATCCAGCAGACAGGTACAGTTCATGACTCCTTATTGTGCACATGAATTCACACAAATAAATGTAGGATGAACATACCAAGGCAAGAGTACTTGTCCTGTGTCAAAGTTTAAGTGACAGACGCCATCTAGTGGTCATTGTTTACAATTTCAAAGTTTGTTCTCCTTAAATTTGGTATTTTTTCGTATGCACATAAATTTAACGCCAGATACGTTTGTGCGTTTTTTTCCCAACAACCTAGGTTTGTGAGGTTATGGCGCTCTCTGCTGCTCATAAGGAACATAGCAAAAAAGCCCGCAGCGCATTGACAGGCTGAAAATAAAATGGGTTTTAGCACGCGCTCTTTGCATTTGTGTACTCCTGCAAAGTACAACCACGATAACAGATGGACTGTTGACTGTTGACACCCACCTGACATTTTTAGGTTGAGGGTTTGAATCCGTACCTCCTATACAATCAGTGCTGCATATCAAATTGTGTAATTCTTGATTTTACAACAATTTGGGACTAAAATTATTCATTTTATTATTTTTAAAATTTTGTTTTGGATTTGTTATACTCAATGTAATCTCTCAATGGGAAATTGTATTGACACTCCGCTGTATATTGGAGATGCGATTTAATGTGATATTATTTTACGTGTAGGTTTAAATGTTGAATATAATCCGTATGATAAATGAAAAAAAAACAAATCTAATATTTTCTCTTCCATAAAATAAATTTTGTGTAGGCTTACGTAATGAAACTGTGAAAAGTGGAGCGCCGTTTAGGTTAAAAATGCTTTATTGCAGACTGCTGTACTGATAAAACCTTCTTTAAAAATAGAAACGTATTTACATCGAAATAGAAAAAACAAAAACAAATTTTCCCGAGAAGACGTCAAGGAATGTGTCAAAATGGAATGGCTTGGAAAAAAGTGGAATGTTTTCTCACACGGCTTGATCCTGTCCTGTCAAACTATCACGATAAAATAACGAAAATTGGTGAATCCCTTATAAAATGTTCTTCAACCAGATTGTCACATGTATCGTTCCAGTCCCGATGCAAAGTTGGCCTGTCTCATGTAGGAGTTGTTGTAAGTGTTCATGGAGCCGGAGAGGCCCAGAAGCTGCTCCGTGTGTTCCGCGCAGGAGCTCGGCCGCAGAGCAGGCAGAGAGAGCCTGTTGCCCGGGCAGTACACCTGAGAGCTCCCGGGGGAGAACCCGGTTTGGGCCATACCGGTCAGGTTGGGAGGTGATGCCGGGGAGGAGTAAGGGTACGCCGGGGTGAGGTTGGAGGAGATATTGGAGATGTTTCCGTTGTTTCTGCTCAACATGTTGGCGGATTGATTGACGGTTTGGGTCTGAAAGCAGGCTGAAGGGTCTCCCCCGGTTACCGAGCAGCTGGAGGTCATGGCGGCCAGGTCTCCCCCGCCGAGCCCCTGCAAAGCTTGTGGGTTGAGTTCCCCGACCGCCTGCGGGCTGATGAGGTTGTCGATGCTGAACATGCGCGGCTGCGCCTGGCACACGCCGGCCGACGTCTGGTAGTGATGCAGCATGGCCGGGTGCTGGGAGGAGGCCCCGTACCCGGACCCGATCCCTGCGTACAAGGTGTTCGGGTAAGAAGGCCTTCCCATCGGGGTGGGCGTGAAGGCGCTGGAGCTCTGGACGTAGCCCGGGTAGGTGCTCACATCTGTGCGTTTGAACCGCTTGCGCCTCCGCAGGAAGCTCCCGTTGTCAAACATGTCCTCGGCGGCGGGATCCAGAGTCCAGTAGTTGCCCTTGCCGGGTCTGCCGGGCTCCCGTGGGATCTTGACGAAACAGTCGTTGAGTGTCAAGTTGTGACGGATGGAGTTCTGCCACTTCTTGGAGTTCTCCCTGTAGAACGGGAAGCGCTCCATGATGAACTTGTAGATGCCGCCCAGTGTGAGCTTCCTCTCGGGGGAGTTGGCGATGGCCATGGCGATGAGAGCGATGTAACTGTAGGGGGGCTTGCCCCGCTGCACCGGCCTCTTCCTGCGGCGGCTGCCGGTGGGCATGTGCTCCTGATCCGTCTGACCCAAAACGACCCCGTCCTCGGCGTCGGGACTGTTCCCTCGCGGCTCCGACTTGATCAGGACGCCGTCCTTGGAACGGCCTGAGAGCATCAAGGGGGGCAGCGGAGAGTCCAGACTGACGTTGGGGGACAGGACCACCGGACTGACCTCTGCGGGAGAGTGCTGCGTCTCTGCGGTCATGTTGCACATGCCAGAGTAGTACGAGTAGTTTGCCAGATTCATAGAAAATAAAAGAGCAAACGGTCTATTTTAAAATAAAAAGTTTTTAGAAAAATAGCCCGTGTTGTGTCCTCCAGTGTTGGGTGCTGGGTGTCATTCCAGGTGAGATGCAGAGGCGCTGACAGTTTTATAAGGGTGGGGGGAGCAATGACGCAACTAGGTCGCTGATGACGAAGCTGCAGCTGCACCAATTTTTTTTTTTTTTTTTTTGCACATTGATTCCATACAGTTCTACAGGTTAATGCATCATTTATTGGTTTTTCACCTGTTTGTTTGCATGGAACTAATTTGGCGGATGTCGTTTTTGGCACACAAGTACTGTAGCCTATTATAAAAATGCCTTTAGATGAGTATTAAAAAAAGAAATATTAATTTGACAATTAAAATTGCAGTTTACATGTAGTCTACTGCATTGAATTGGTGACAAATACATTTTCTTACCCTTTAACTGCCAGAGAGATTTTTGCATTTATTGTCACAATATATGTACCACAAATTGTTCAAAATGCTTTTTTTTTTTTTTTGTCCGTGTAAGTTTTTTTATAAAGGGGATGGAATGGAAGTATAAATTAAAGTAGCATTTCAACTTCAAGGTCCTTGCCGCTGTGCTGCTCTCCCAGCATGGCGGCTGTATACTCAGAGCAGAAACAACAGAACTGCTCCGTGCTACTGCAAACATGACAGACAATACGGCAATTGAAAAATAATAACAAGCCACTGAAAACAAGCGATTGAGCTATCAAAGCTTTTGGGGAAGAAAAGTCAATATCACTCCATTTCATTTTCATTTTCCGAAAGTGATCGTTAAACAGTGTTCTGCTCGGGGACAAGACATGTTGTCTTTTGGACTTTCGAGTGAAAACAGTAGTTCCGCACACAACTGATATGTAGACAACAATCTTTAAATGCAGCAGGGTCACAATGGTTCAAATTGATTGATTACTTAAGCAGATCGCTCATTTAAATGATATCCATATTCAGAAATGGACTATCAATTTCTTTGAGCAATATTTAATTATTTGAAAATTGTTTTGCAACTCCAATGAAGTCTGTATCGCCTGCCTGATTCACTTAACCAGTTATGTATTACAGCATTTGAAGGCTATCGCTAGCCAGCTAGCTGTTGAGCTCGCTATCTCACTACTGTTAATATCAAATAAATATGTTAAAAACTCCTGTGAAGTTGAATAAAATACAAAGTTAAAAATCTGTTGCACTTTTGTCGTGACTTTGGTCAAATTAAATCGTTGGTTTTGTGAACTAACTGCCAGTAACTGGATTGAAAGAATGAGTGCAGAGGTGCAGTAGGGAGGCTCCAGTGCGGGTGCTATGGGAGGGGGATTAGCAAGAGGCTTCGGGCCCCGAGGCAGAGGGCCCGTTTCCTGGTCTGAGCCCCTGTTTGTCCTGGCTGACCTGGCAGCTCTGGGGGCAGATCCTGCTTGGATACGGTCCTGCTCCCACGCCTGTCTGAAGCTGTTAGCCACTGGCTGTGAGTAGCTAGCTGGGCTTAGTGTTGTCTGAATGAGCCGCGGTCGAGTCGGGAGGGGGTCCAGTCATCTCTATGTTACTTTGAGCTGGCGGACAGAGGATGACTGGAAGCATGCCGTATGGTATTGTTGAATGATATCGGGGTATACTGCATGGAGACACAAAATTGGCCAATTCGCTCTTCCTCCATTAGCAGCCATCCGTGTCATAACATTGCGCACATCTGGCTGAACCAGAGTCTCCATAAAATCCAAACAGTAAAATACAAATTCCCAGAAATCATATGAGTTTGAAAATTTCCTAAAAGGACTTGTTGACATGTGATGCGAAGCAGAGGACAAGAGATGAGTGAATAAAAGTTGCTGAGTTAACACTTGGGAGCCAGTCATTCGCAAAAGTGGCTTCAGGGGACAAGGACAGAGGGGGGGGCATGAGAGAAAGAGGCTGAATAAAAGAGTGAGAGAGCGAGAGAGAGTGACATGGCGAGAAACGCAAGAGAGAGCGCGGCCTTTTTCTTGCTCAAGCCCATCAAGTACGGGCCAGGGCTCCTGAAAACGCGGGGATTACCAGCCGAGCGGGGGCCGCGCTTGCCTAGACCGCTTCTGCACTGCACGCTACACTGCCCTGCTAAAGCACTGCACATGGTTCTCACACGTACACACACACACACACACACACACACACACACATAGTCATGCTTGCTTGTATGATGCGCGTCTGTGATGTGCAAACTTTCACACAGCTGATCCAGAACCAGTCTGGGGAATTTTATTAAAAAAAAAAAAAAAAAATTGATTCAAAAGTAAAATCATAACATTTTATAACTTTTCCCAGCTCATGTGATACCTGATATCTTGTTGCTAGGCAGATTTCATAGGGCTCAACCATAATTCCCAATACAGTACAATTCTATGCCAATCGGAAAAATTGTCCAGCCTCAGTCACGCAGCGGCGTCAGAGTTTGACCTCTACTGACATAGTTGAAGTCGACTTGTAGTTTCTGCTTGGACAAACGCCTCCGGGGGGAGTCCCCTCTGACCCCCTACCGGCTCCAAGAATCGTCCGTGCAGAATGAGGTGACGTCCAACCGGGGTAAGCTGGCCAATTACAATATTAGGAAATGAGCGCCACGTGCATCAGGTGGAAAAGAAAGCTGCGAGCCATTTGACCAAAGCAGTGTTTTGTTTTTTTTTGGGCAGGTTTAGAACTAAACATTGAAATGGATTGGTTGTGCTTCTTGTGAGATGACCAGGTCCGCGTAATGTGGTTCGGCTGGCGACGAAAAGACCGCCGGTTGTTTTTTCCCCGCATAAGGCCGGCATTCCTGGAAGGCTATGTGGACCAGACGAGCAGACCAGGCAGTGATGAGTAATTACTTTACCGCAATAGGAGGAGGGGCCAGCCATGGGTGTGGATTGTTAAATCAAATACACCCAGAGGTCACTTTAATAGGCATGATCTGAGAAGATCAGATGGTTGTCAGATGGTCAATTTGGGTGCTTGCAGTTTCAATCTACAAGATGTCCCGAATATAGAATATTGTCCTTCATCAACTCAGCTTCCCTCAAAGCAGAAATGAGCGGCAGCGGTGGCATTGCCTGGTGCTGAAAGATAACTCGGCCTTTACATAAATGGTCAACCTTCATCATTGGAATTCATTAAGTTGTTAAAGGTCAAGATGAATCCAGTTCCAGAGACTTTGGTAACAAGTGTGAGTCATCATACGTGTCGTCATCTTCATGTCTTACAGAGCAGAGTTTCTCCAATATTATGCTACTTGTCGCAATACTCCACAGTTGCGGGTGGACTTTTCATGTCAGTGGAAGGGCTTTTCGGGATCCTTTTCCATCAGGCCCCTCCCATCCCACACCCGTGGTCTTACCATTGTCTCCCATATTATCCCAGAACAGCTCAGACAGGCGGGGATCAGAACCTGGTTTGTTCCTTAAGAAACGTACAAACACACATTTCCACAAAAGTGCATGAGGACTGAGAAGTAGCTAAGTAGAGAGGCACACGTGTGGGGTGAGGAATTAAATGGATGACCGCCTCACTGATAACAGTGCATGAAAAGAAAAGCGCCATTAACCAGTCATTTCAAAACAATAATTTCTACTTGTATACAATCTGACATATGTCACCGAAGTGTATTCTTGAATTGTGAACACAGACCATTACACCCATCTAGTGGCAATTGCTAACCTGATTATGTCTACAATGAAAATGTCAGCATGAAATAATGACGAGTGCTAATGTAAAATACTATATATGTAAATAAGTGCAATCAAATGAAAACATTTGAAACTATATACACATAATACTATGTGTGTTTTTTAAGGTGCATGCCAAATTATTCAGTGTGTCTTTTATTTTTCATCATTATTAATGATGGATAAATAGGTGAATAATATTTGATGTGTTCAAAGATAACACGCTCTACGTGTCACAGACTAAAGGTTCCGACAAAGGGTAGCGGAATTAAAAGCATGCTTCTTGTTTCCTGTCGACGTATAAATATAACGGCTAGGGCGGGTTCTTCCGAAAATCCCAAAACATGGCGTCCAGAAGACGAACTGTTGCCGCAGACGCGAAAAGGTTGTTGTTGTTTTTGTTGTTTTGTCTCAACTGTAGAAAATCAATTTATTATGCATAACAATTTCCAAGTTACTCGAATTTCTGTAAACCCTTTCTTTCAGTTTAAGAAGTGGAAACGGCCCTAATAAAATTAACAAGAATGCAACTGCGAAGAAACCCATTCAGTCTGCTTCCGAATGTAGGTGTTGGCTGAAATATATCGAAGTCTGTGTAATTTTAATTCAGGTGTAATTTTAGGTAACATGGCATATTATACTTGCCCGTAATTGTCTGGATACCGCGCACACATCGTTTCGAGTAAGACTGTATTAGGATATTTGTCTCCACAAGCCTTCTACAAATGTCTATATATTTGTTTACGTTGTCGGGTTTTTGTTTTGCTTTGTTTTTTAGCAAATGGAATTGTCCAGTCTCGATGCACGCAGGCTGCAGAGAAGACTTCCACTTCAAAGGTAGCTTAGTTTCATTAATGATTGGTGGTGTGGCCTAAAATTTCAATTCAATTTCTCTTTTTGATCATTTTTTGACATTAGCATAATTTAAAACAAGTTTTGCTTATGATCTTTTTTCACTTATAAAGATAATCCTCTAGTATTACCCTGTATAAACTTTCGTAGAAAAATATAGAAACAAATGTTTTAAAAAATAAGCAAACATTTCTGACTTTCTCATGACATTTCCTCTCCCCTGCACACAGAGTAACCTGGTAAACAGTGAAGGTGTGAGTTCACCACAGAGACACGACTTAACTAAACCCAGCACTTCCAAGGTAAAAATGGGCACCTCTCCACGATGCTCCATGGGTCCGTCATCTTCTGGAACGTGTATGTAATAAATCCATCCACATTTTTTTAAAATACCAATTAAGTGGCATCTTGACTCCACTTTTTAATAATAATTAAAAAAAAAATCTCCTTTATTTAGCAAAAATTGTCCCATCTCGGTACATGCAAGCGGTTGAGAGGTCGTCTCTTTCAAAGGTAATACAACGGACTCGGATGTTTTGGTCTTTTTTGTTTTTCATCTTCTCAAATACATAATGTGATTATTTTAAACACAGGCAAAACGTTTTTTAATCATTCTAATTTTAATTCAAATCTCTTCCACAGAGTAATTCCCACAACAATGATTCTGGGAGTTTACAACCAAAGTTCTCGCAGCCTAAACCCAGCCGTGCTAAAAGCACTCCACCACGATGCTCCATGGGCCCGCTTGCTTTTGGAACGTGTATGTAATGAGTACAAAGAAATTTCCTTTTCTATTATTTTTTTTTTTACCTGAGACTAGAATTGAAAATCACGTTTTTTCATTTTTTGTTAGTCAATTAAAAACGGATGCCTGCCTGTGATGGTTAATTAAAATCCCACTTTCAGCCAAGGATGAGTCTTTGCTCTTACGAAAGACAGTCTTGCAGTCCACCTTCACTGACGGACACGTCTTGCCGCCCGATTTCGAGTTTTCGGTCATCGGAGGTAAACTGAGTTTTCCTTGTTCTCCTTCTAAATGAGACTGTCCTCTTACGGTGTTCTGGTCAACCTTAAAGATAAAACAGTGCCCCAAAGTGCCAACGAGACTGTGACGAACCACGAAGATGACAAGAACTGCATCGAGATGCAAGCGTGGGCCTTGGCTTTTATCACTGCAAAAGTAAGTGCTGGACAGTTTGTGGCTCAAGGTTGGGATTGTTTTTCAGGGGGTGGCAAAAATATGGCACGATTGAGTGTTTGCTTGACTTTAGATGGCGCATAACATGGCCAAGCTGAAGCCCGAGGCAGAGGCGAGGCTGCTGCACATGATGGAGGAAGAGGAGGAGCTGCACAGCAAGGTGATGGCCAAGAAACGCCAGTATCATCTCTTGGAGAAGAAAAGACAGGCCAATGAGCTTTTAGATCTGCAGGTCAGGAATCACTTGTGTGAGCACCGAACTTTGTTTTTATCTCGTCTTGACTTGTTTACCACGATGCACCATCTGGTTGTCCCAACAGATTTCCGCTTTGACTCCAGCATTAGAAACTATCCAACCGTTCACAGAGTCTTACAAGACTTTGGCCTCAGCCGTAGATGCAACCCGACACGTTCTTCCCGTCAAGAACTTCCACATTGCCGGTGACACGCGAGAATTTCTGGGTCGGTGTCGTATTTTGTGTATTTTCATATTTTCTATGCAAAACTTGGCAACCGGAGAAATGATTGAAAGTAAATCACATGATTGCCTTCTCTAGATAAAGCAGAGGCTTGTTTGAAGGAAAGCGAGGTGCTTCTGAGAGAATGCACGGACGGAAATCACGAGGAGAACCGGGTCGCTCTGGAGTGCCTTAAAGCTATCAAGAGGGACTGCGAGGACATGCATCAGCACTTGCCTGGGTGAGTGCTCAAGCTAAAGACTCGCGAGGTTGCAGCTCATTGGCTTTTACTCAGTTTTAAAAATCGTTTCCAGTTTAGGAAAAATATTACAATCAAATGCTAAAAGTATTGTCTCCAAATATTTTAGATTGCTTTGGGAACTGCTGGAACTGTCATCGCTGAATTCCCGTCACAGCGTTTTAGTACAGCAGGCTGAGGAGGAGGAGAAGCTGGGCCCTGAAAGGCTCATGGAGCTGTGCTGCCCAAAACAATAATGTTGTTGGCAGCGTGGGAGGACGAAGTATTGATTGTGCATGCACTTTCCAACGCCACTTTGATGCACACTTTTTAAATTAATAAAGATTGTCAGACAATTAATTGAAAAGCAGTGAGTCTTTTGTTGATACTGTTATAAAGCACAGACCTCACCATATATATTCGTCGGACTTAAAAAAAATAGCCTTTTGGCCAGCATTGTACATAATTCATAATTGATAAAGACAACATGTAGAAAAACAATTAATTTGCGCTTTGGAATTAAGTGGGACGTGATGATGAGACAGATTTGTCCAGTAGGTGGCAGTGTGCTTTAAGTACCTATTGTACGCCAACGGGAAAGCGTCGAAGAAGTATTTGTATTCATTTGTCGATGAACTGTGGCGGTGCTCGTCGTAGTCGTAACAAGTGAGTTTCTCCAATATTGTCGCTTACAAATGTTTTATTTTCAAACCAAAATATCATTTACTTTGAGTCTCATATGTGTAGCATCGGAAAACTTTGACTGTGACGTTGTAGAACCATTTTGGTTGCGTACAAGCTTCATCCTCGCTAGAAGGCTAGCATACACGACTGTAAATAATTTAATAAAGTGTAAATGTTCACCGTAGATAAACTTCCGTCATTCACACGAAGGTAGTTATGACGCAACTGCCTGATGAATATTCGTGCAATGTCATGTCCTCAAAGGAATATGACGCCAGTGACATTGTGTGAATAATGTGAAACAAAAACATTGGTGCCTTGCACATCAGCCTCACATTTGAGAAGTTGCCCTATGATTGACTTGCAATCAGTCCGATTCCAGCTCACCCGCTACTCAAATTACAAGTTCTACAGAAAATGGACAGATGATGGTTACATTGTGTCAAGTGTTATTATGCTTCCTCCAAGCAGCTCCCTGCAGAATGATGCAACAAGACGAGGAGAGGGATGGCGGAACCAGGGACGTGGTCGAGGCCCCTGCAAATCCCACGTGAAAGACAAAACTGGGTCACATGGAGACGATACCATTCCCAGGGGTGTCTGCCAGACCATGTGTCCAGTGGGGGAGCTGCGCAAGCGAGAGTCCCAGAATCGCCTGCACCGCTTCGAGATGCTGGCGGGCACGGAGAAAGATCGGAGACCCCGAGCTGACCCCCTGCGTGCCGTCAAAGAGTATTCTCGACCGGCGGCTGGGAAAGACTCTGCCAACTCCGCTGACCTCCGCCCCCCTGCTGTGTTGCTGAAAACCGTGTGTTACCTTATTGATGAGGTTGCGGCATCTCCTCATCTGCATCCTTGGACTGAGGTGAGTGTTTTTTTTGAAAAATCCCACCCAGCCCAAGTTGAACACACTCACCAAACATCAATTCTGTGCATACGTTGCAGGTATATAGCTTTGTTTTCGACCGCCTGCGCAGCGTAAAGCAGGACATGATCATCCAGAGGGCCCACGGGCCGGACTGCGTGGCCATTTTGGAGCGGATGGTGCGTTTCCTCCTTTACGCCTCGTACCGGCTCTGCGACGAGCCCCTCCGACATTTTGACCCCCGCATCAATGACACTCACCTCCAAGAGAACCTGCGCTGGCTGCTCGACTGCTACACGCACGATACCGGGCCTCATCCCAACCAGGAAGAGTTCCAGGCTCTCGGCTTGCTTTGTAACTTAGGTGGGTTGTTTAAATTTGCTGTTGGCGTGTGTGGGTATAAATCACGAGGTGTTCCAACAATTTTGCCCACAAATGCTTCAGCTCATCCATGACCCAAAAGCAAATGCAACACCTAATCACTGTCGATCATCCCAAGGTTCCTCTGTCGCCATGCAGCACATCATGGCGCTTCCGGCACCGCTCCGGCACGCCCCCGCCATCATGCTCGCCATCTCCATCAACCAGGCTTTCCTGGAGCGGAACACGATTCGTCTGCTGCGCTCCGCCCGCCGCCTGAGTTTTCTGCAGGCCTGCGCTATGCATCGCCACGTGACGTCGAGCCGCAAGGACCTGCTTCTGGTGTACAGCCACGGCTTCAGCAGCCGGAACTGTCGCTTCCCGCTGAGCGTGCTGTCGAAGCTCCTCGGCTTGGAGAAGAGTCTGACGAGCACGCTGTGTCGGGCGTGTGGCGTGGAGGTCAACGTGGATGAGCAGGTGGTGTTCTCCAAGACCTCCTTTGCTGAGCCAGAACAAGGGGAACGCTGCTGCTCTCTTTATCACAACATAGTGATAGAGAAGCAAAAAGATCTCACCATTGGCAGCATCATTCATGGCACTTTGACAAAAGACACAAGTTAAAAATGAATAATCGTGATGCTTGTTGCCAAACCCATTCAAATATTGAACATATTTATATTTTTATGGCATCATGACTTTTTTTATATGCTAAAGGTATTTGTTTTTATTTGCACTTCTATATCTCTTAGATTTTGACTTTCAATAAAAGTTGTACAAACTGGAGTTGTTACTTGGCATGTGAGCATTCTAATCTTGTAACTTTATTTCTGAAAAATATTTTTGCCTATGCTTTTAATTTTTATAACACTTTATGAAGTATAGTACATACATTTTGAGCACCCCTGCTATATAATTTATATTTTAAAAATCGCGAGTATTTCTTGCAAAATCTGCACAGTCGCGTTCTGTCCACAAGGTGGCAGTATAAACTACCACATCTCTGGTAACCAAAAAGAATACTGCCTGACCACATTTCTTTCAGCATTTACCTTCTTTTCTTTGTTCAAAAACAAAAAAAAGGTCTCCTCCCTCTCTTTAAGTGACCGTTTCGCTTCTTTGCTCACCAGAATCAGCTCAATTTACTCATAGAAGCACGTGCAGCAGCAAAAGTGTGTTGAACATCCAATTTGGAGGTGTGTTCGTGCATGTGCGTGCGCAATCTCTTGCGCTTGTAGGCTTCAGTCAGTCAGTCCCGGGCAGTGAAGCAGAGAGGATCCCCTCGCTGAACTTCAAGCTAATTCTTCATTCTACTTTTCCAAGTTGTTTGATTAATTTTTGAGTTGTGCGGCCAAGTGGGAGAACGCTCGCTAGTTTTGTAATGCTGAAGTGTGAGCGAAGGGAACCGAGGCGGCTGAAGAAGCCAAGGAGAAGGCACATGGGAGAAGGACACGACTGATGATCTTTGCCGTCGAGAGCAATGAAGAGGCTGAAGCGGTTCTAAAAAGAAGGGGGGAAAGTACCGCTGATAATATTTATTGAGGTTAAAAAAAAAAATCTGGATAGAAGGTGGAAGACCACAACCAAAGCCCTCCTCGCTGCCAAAATGTTCCGTTTGACAGCTTTGGGTCTTCTTGGGTGGACTTTGTTCATGAGCAAAGTGAGCACCACTGTTGCAATGGACATGGGGTGAGTAGAATGCATCGGTAAATGGAGAAAATAATAACCTTAATCCTAATTATGATTGCATGTGCACCCAAATGAATCTCCAGTGGATTAAAAAAAAAGGTTTACACGCCCCTGTTCAAACAGTAAAGGCTTGTGCGCTCTGAACAGCCAGTGGCACACTTTTCACAAGAGCTCAAATACATTTTTTAATTTTTAATTCAATAGAATGAAAAAAAAAAGTGAGCAAAATCCTATAACGCCAGCTAATGCCAAGGAGTACTTTTTTCTTGCCTCAAGTATCGGTGGCTGGTATCGGACAACTTGTACTTGCCCATCACTAAGTATCATGACACATTTTAAATATACCAGAGTTTGAACATGTGTTTGCTTAAATTTAGGACAAAATGAACCTGAAATGAAATCCAGCGAGAAGGCCATGTGACTCCGTATATAAGCACCTGATCCAGGGGGGCTCATCTAGGCCTCCCCCCCCCCCCTCCCACTGTAGATCAAACGAGTCCATTTGTTGGTCCCCCCCTCTTCCCCCTCCAGAGGATTTTCTCATGACTCGCTCTCTCAAACTCTCAGGAACTGCACTTGCCGCTGGCTGTAATGCCGCGGCGCTGTAATGCCAACCACCTGATCCTTCTCTCAGGCATGCAACAGGGTGTGCTCACTCCTAATTTCAGTGATCTTCAGTAGAAGAGGGAAAAGTCAGCCAATGGGCTTAAGGGACTTAGGGCTAAATTGAAATATGAAGAACTGCACGTTACTTTGAGCAGGATTCTTTTTTTTTAGCTCCAGGGTTGAGGGATCCCTTTAAGGGGGAGAAATTAAACAACCATTCAGTCACAACCCTGTGGAGGATTTAGAGTCTTTCGTGAACCGAATGTATTTTCCTGGAAGGCGAAAGGTGGAGTACATGCTGGACTAGTCTCCTATGAAGCTGCTCTGTAATGAAAAATAATATTTTTTTTAAACACAGCGTCATCTGCTGGTTACGGTGGTAGCCCTAATGGAGCCCCCCCCCCCCCCCACTATGCCAGATGGCAGTCAGTCTTTCATCCAAAGGCTTCAATTAGTCTTTTTTTTTTTTTTTAATGTTCCAGCCTGTTTTTGAGCATCAAAGCTTTGGCCTTTGCACTGTGACCCCAGTGGCGGGCCGGGCCCCCTTCCCTCAATTAAACGTCAGAACGAGCGTGTGGAATCTTAGCGGTTACCTTGTTCCAAACAAGACTTCAAGGTTTGGGGGGCTGATGGACCACCCATAAGAATAACGGCAGAGCCAGAATAGCATAATGATGGAATCACTGGCCACCGTTCTCTCTTTCAAGGGGCTACTTGGTGGCGGCTCCCTCGGTGTTCCGAGCGGGCGTGGAGGAAAGCATCAGCGTGACCATCTTCAACGCCAAAGCGGAGACTCGTGTGCAGGTCCAGCTGTCCGTGAAGGGGCAGGCGGTGGCCCACAGCCACGGTTCCGTGCTGGGTGAGAACGTGGTCTCTTCATCGTCATCCGTTTACCATGGACAATATATGTATTTGACTTTTTTCCCCCCCTTTTTTGTGTGTATTAGACAAAGGCACCATTAAGCTGAAGGTGAGTCAATCAAGTGCCATGTTAAATCTTTCTAAATGTATTATTGTAGGTTTCACTGCATTATATAATGACAGATATTTTTTGACTGATTTGATTTGATTTTTTCAACACTTGAGTCCCCCCCCCCCCCCCCCCCCCCGCTTTGACCTAATTTGCTTTCGGTAATCCCCGTGTTTGTGTGTGTGTGTCGGCAGGTCCCCTCGGGGCTGAGAGGTCAAGCCCACCTGAAGCTGTGGGGCAACCGTCACCTCGCAGAGGGGGGCTACATCTTCCACAACCACACCACCGTCACGGTGGAGAGCAAGGGCACGGCTGTTTTCATCCAGACCGACAAGCCCGTCTACAAGCCCAAACACAAAGGTGACAGCGCGCTTGCTAGTTAGTTTGCCACATAATCCGCATGCCAGGTTTTTTTTTTTTCTTCTTTTCTTTTGAAAGGCCTTTTGAATTGGAATCAATCACTACACGTGTATTAAAAAAAGATGCAGTCAAGTTGAACTAAACTTGGAGGTATTTGGTAATTGTATGCTCCTGCATGAAGGGAATGTAGCTAATTAAATACTGTGGAGCAGGAATGTACTGATACATAAACTGATTATTTTACTATTCAAATGAACTTTTACATATTTTACAGAATATATTTTTTCGACGAATGACCTGGTCCATGTGTGAAAAAAAATTGATAAACAAAATGGCACATTGCTTCTATAAATGGCGAGATGTTAGCGTACATGCTAAGTCGTTAACTAACGCTGTGTTTCTATGACCTCAGTGCTCATCAACATCTACACGGTCACACCTGACCTGAGGCCGGTGAATGACAAGGTAAGGTTTATTTTCATATAACCTTCCACTTTTTTTTACTGGTGTTGATTTGTTTTGTTTTCTTTTTGCAGATTGAGGCATACATTTTGGTGAGTGGAGTCAGGTGGGACCACCCAAGAAGGAGGGGGCGAGGGAGTGGGGGTGGGGGGGGTCACGCATCCGGTCAGGGGTGAGAAAACCAGGGAAGCTCACCTCGATAAGTGTGGAAGAGCGCGAGGATAAACACAGCGTGAAATTGAAGCCTGGTTTTCACCTCCCCCATCGATGAACCGTATCAGCGAGCTGCTCTTTCTTTTTTTCTGGAGATGTTTCCATAGTGAGCTCCAGTAGAGGCTCAAATCTGATTGGACGAAAATCAAACATCTACGTGCAACATCAACGAGTGAAACGTCAATTTCATGGAGAATATCTTTGAATTGTTTGTGTTGTTTTTTTTTTTTTCTTTCAGGACCCGAGAGGATCCAGGATGGTGCAGTGGAAAAGTCTCAAATCAATCTGCTGTGGTGAGCCATGACTTGAAATGTTAATCTCACCTTTCAGGGCTCTTTTGTGTTCGTCCCAATCGAATAAAATTGGTCATGTCTGTTAAATATGGTGGGAAAAAGTACAGTTGCGCACTGTGACGTTTATCTTGGATTTAAGCCAGGATTGTCTCTCACGTAGGGATTGTCAACATGAGTTTCCCTCTGTCTGACCAACCCGTGTTTGGAGAGTGGTTTATCTTTGTGGATGTGCAGGGCCACACGTACAACAAATCATTTGAAGTGCAGAAATATGGTGAGCACCATTAAAACCAAAAAAAAAATCGGACTACAAAAACAAAACAATGTTTAAATAGTGCTCTAACTTCATCTCACAGTTATACCCAAGTTTGAGTTGACCATCGATCCGCCTCGCTACGTCCGGGATCTGAACACGTGTGAGCAGGCCACTGTCCGGGCGAGGTGAGTCACGGAAGAATTTGCAAAATGTTAACAATCTAATTTGTAAGCGTCACCTCGCATGTATGGACAGGTACACGTTTGGAAAAGCAGTGTCGGGGAAGTTGAGCGTTAACATGACGATAAATGGAGTGGGATACTACCGCCACGAGATGGGCCGTCCTGTCATCATGAACATGGAGGTCAGTTCCTGCGTCGGGATTATGTCGGACACCGACGTCAGCGGAGTTCCGCTTTTCCCTTCCCAGATGAAAGGCTCGGCAAACTTCAGCGTTTGCGTCAAAGACATGATGCCACCGGACGTGGCCGACCACTTCAGGGGCACCGTCAGCATCTGGGCCACGCTCACCAGCACGGACGGAAGCAGGCAAACCACCTTTGACGATTCCACGGCCGTCCATAAGCAGCTGATTGACGTTCGGTACTCCAAGGACACGCGCAAACAGTTCAAGCCGGGTCTGCCTTACAAAGGGAAGGTAAGACGCACAATGACGGGATTTGATGCAGAACTGTGGCCATTGGTCATTTACTTTAGGAGTCTCTTATCTCCTTGTATGTTTAGATTGAGGTGACTTACCCCGACGGGAGCCCTGCTGATGGTGTGAAGGTGCGTGTGAAGGCTGAGTTGTCCCCCAAAGACAACGTCTACACCAGTGAACTGATCTCCAAGGACGGTCAGGCCACGTTTGAGATCCCGTCCATCCCCACCGCGGCCCAGTATGTGTGGCTGGAGGTGAGTGATGGAGTGATGGAGTGATGGAGTGATGGATGGATGGATGGATGGATGGATGGATGGATGGATGGATGGATGGATGGATGGATGGATGGATGGATGGATGGATGGACGGATGGACGGATGGACGGATGGATGAAATACATTTCGTTTTGCTGCTATGTAGACAAAAGTGACATCCATCGAAGGCAAGGCAGTCGGAGACCAGTACCTGCCCAGCTACCTGTCCATCAGCAGCTGGTACTCACCCAGCAGGTGTCACATCCAAATCCAGAGTCCCGGCGTCCCTCTCAAGGTTGGTTCTGCTTCATTAATAGATGAGTTTGGAATACATACCCTTCTCATGTGCGTCTTAGGTCGGCCAAGAGGTAGAAGTGGCGCTCAAATCCACATGTCCGTGTAACTTCACCTTGCACTACGAGGTGGCATCCCGGGGGAACATCATCCTCTCAGGCCAGCAGCTCGCCAATGTCACGGCCTCTCACCGGGAAAAACGAGCCACCGTCACCTTTGATAAAAATATTCACACCACTGACTCGCCTGTGTCTGCCTCAGGTAAATCCCGCGTTCTACGCCAAAATCTGTCCAAACTCCCCCCCGACAATGTTTCCGTAAAACACGTACGCAGGCTCTTCAGCCCAAACGGAGATGGACAACTGCGTGTCGTATCTGCGCTTCACCGTCACCCCCACCATGGCGCCGCTTAGCCGTCTGCTCGTCTACTACGTGCGGGAGAATGGCGAAGGCGTCACGGACAGTCTTCAAATCTCCGTCCAGCCCACCTTAGAGAACAAGGTTTGCAAACATTCGCTCGTGGCTTCCATGCCATGATATTTATTCTGGATCGCAAATGATTTGAGGTAAAGTAGAAAGTACAGGTAAGCGTGTCGGCAGCCAGCTTGTGCACCAGCTTGGCGTACTTTGTAAAGCCGGTAAACAAACAGCTGTGCTGGCCCGTGAGAGCTGCCGAGTTCCTGCCTGCATTAGGTGGAGTTAACTCCCCGAAGTATTTACAGCTCCCCGGTATGCCATTACAACACTCGGCCTGTGTACTCGCTCGCCGTAGGAGGAGCGGGGGTAGTGGATGTTGCAGAGGTATGACACGAGGCCGCAGGCAGAAAGGAGGCCGGTGGAACCCGTTGACTGAGGCTTAATACTAGTGATGGAAAAATGAGGCTTCAAATTTGCTTCATGAACCAGTTGTATTTTATTTATGCCTCTAGATGGCACTGTCAGCATGAATAAATGTTTTTTTTTTTTTTTTAAATTGTTTTGAGTTCCAAGCATTGTCACCAGACAGCACTGCTGTACTTTTCTCTGTCTTGCAGGTGTCCGTCAGTCTGTCCACCAATCAGTCCATGCCGGGTGACCCGGTGAGCATGCGCGTTCGTGCCGACAGGGGCTCCTGTGTTTGTGTGGCCGCTGTGGATAAAAGTCTTTACTTGTTGAAGCCGGACTTTCAACTCACTCCAGATGAGGTGAGAAAAGTTTATTTTTAGTAGTTCAATTAAAAAGACCATTAAAATGATTGTTTATGAAAAATGTCTTCCTCAGGTGTTCAAGGAGCTTTCCGACTTTGACGTGTCCGACGCCTTTGGCGTTCAGAAAGACGACGGGCATTTTTGGTGGCCCGGCCTTTCGTCCAAGAGACGGCGACGTTCCTCGGTTTTCCCGTGGCACTGGGACATCACCAAGGATGCCCGCTTTGCTTTCACAGTGAGAATGCGCACTTTGACCTGCTGACCCCCGACTTATATTCCATAATTCTATACATTATACATTTTTGATTGCTTTGTATCTCTTGCGTATGTCGAACACAGGAAACGGGGCTCGTCGTGATGACGGACGTGGTGAGTTTGAACCACCGGCAGAGCGGCGGGATGTACACCGACGAGGCGGTCCCGGCTTTTCAGCCGCACAGCGCCACCATGGTTGCCGCCGTGCACTCCCGCCCGGCCTTCAGGTACGTCGAAACAGGAGGACGTGTGAAAAAAAAAAAAAATAAATCCATCCAACCAGATGCATTTTGAATATTGTATGTGGAGTTCTTTTTTGGTATGCCGAGCCTTCGATAGTTGAAAAGCAAAACAAGTCTTTCGTGACTTTAATAACACACGTCGGTCTTCAATCAGCGCTCGGAAACGGACGAGCGGAGAAAAACAAAGGAATTAGATGTGATTGCTCGTCCGTATTGCGTGCCGACATTCCTTAATGCTACTCGTTGCGGTGATGAACATTAAACACATGACGTGACTTAGTCGAATGTCAGCGTGCAAATCCCGAGTAAATCATCGACCCTTTTATGGAGATGTTTTATTGTGAGCAGCTGAGGCCTTTTTTACTGATGTCGGCTTGTGTTTGGCTCGCAGACCCGAGAAGCGGAGGCGAACATTTTTCCCGGAGACGTGGGTGTGGCACTGCCTCAACGTCAGGTATGTCAAATCCCATCAGTATTGAACGCCGATGCGAGATAAGCCAGGCGAAGGGAGGAAAGTGCGAGAGATGATGGAAATCTCCTTTCCAGAAGCCGTGTGTGAATGCGGCTCTTTGAAAGCATCCCATCTTGGAGCCGACTGTCACACTCTCAACAACTCCTTCTATTCATTTTCCGCCAATATAAATGAACTGCCCCGGTAGATTTCCATGTGGCAGATTTCCTTTGGCTCGGACTACTTTCCAAAAAAAAGCTTTGATTTGCCCTTAAGGTCTATTAAAGTAGTTCTTTGATCAAGCAAAGATGCTTCTATGTTAGTTTACAATCGGCGTTAAGAAGCCTCACCCCCTCCCCTACGTGAAAAACCCGATATTGACACAGATGTTTCACCGAGAGGTTTTTTTTTTTTTTTCCTTGGCCGACAGCGCCGAAACGGGCGAGGCGGAGCTACGACTGGACGTGCCCGACTCCATCACCACGTGGGTGACGGAAGCCGTCGGGTTGTCCAAAGACAAAGGGCTGGGCTTGTCCACCAGAGCGGAGCTTCGTACCTTCAAGCCTTTCTTCGTAGACTTCACGTTGCCTTACAGCTTGATCCGAGGGGAGCAAACCAAAGTTCCCCTGACTGTCTACAACTATCTGCCGACGTGTGCCGAGGTATGATGATGATGATGATTGAACATAAGCTGCTATGTGAAAGGATGGCACAGCAAGTTCGCGAGCATGCTAACGTCCGGCTCGGTTGAAACGTCCTCATGTGAATACACCCTTCCGAGAATCTCCGTAAACTGGAAGTTGGCCTCAAACGGGACCCATCCTGCACTCCGAAGCCATGACATCATAATCTTTGCAGATGGGCCTGATTTGGTGTTAGATGAAGATGCGAAGGGGCGTAGCGCCTTCCTTTGATGTCCATCCCGACAACATGCGATTCCTATATTTTCCCGATTTTATTTATGACTTCTGGAGGGTGGATAAAGGGCATTCCTCCATCAGAGCTGGACAATGAGCGGCATTTAATCCTCCGGGGAACTTGAGAAACATGAGTCAGTTTGGATTCAAAGAGTAAAAAAAAAAATACTCTCCCTTGGCGGGAATGCTCCTTACGAGGGTGGGACGGTGAGCGAGATTGTTTATTTCGACAATGTTTTATCCTTATTGTTTTTTTTGCAGGTTCACATTAAAGTGTCAGTACCAAAGGGCATCAAGTTTATTGGTCATCCTGGAAAGCATCATCTTACCAGGAAAAAGTGCGTGGCTCCCGGGGAGGCCACGCCCACCACCATCGTGTTGGCTTTCAGCGAGCTGGGCCCGGCAAACATCACAGGTATCCGCAGAAGCTGCCATCTCGTTGGCTTTTGAGATTGCTTACCCACCTCCAGGTACAAAACATGTGAGAACAAAGCAGGCCAGCAGCGGGGGAGCCTCCACAGCTGTGCTGTGACACTCAGTGGCATGTTGATGAGTTTGCAGGTCACCGGCGGTCAAAGGGCCCCCCCCCCCACCCCACCCTCATGGCCCCGCTCCGACTCCCCTGGCCCCCTTATGTTTCCCTCTCACTTCACACACACAAAGAGCCGCCATTGGCACGGGGCCACGTTTCCAATGCGAGAGTCCTTGTACAGGCATGTTTGTCTTGTGTAATGCGCTGGATGTTGAACACGATGTCCACAAAATATTGTTTAGACTAGCGTGTGATGATTTGCCATGTTGACTTTTATCGCCAGGCAATTAATAATGTTGACTTATGATTTGTTTAGTAATGACAATGTGAGCTCCAGGGATAATTTTGCGAAGTGACAATAATCTCCATTTTGATGGATGGCATGTGAAGGGAATCAGTGAAATATCAAAGTTACATGTGGCATATAAATTTTTTTATATGGTACATATTGAGACTATGTGGCTTAATAGTCACATGTTGTTTACTCGACCAAATTATTGCTTCACCTCCTTCTCATCATTCTAGCGTGTCTAAGCTTTTGACATTCTATTTCCTCTGTTTTCTTTTGACAGCCCGAGCCATCGCCTACAGTGAAACCAGCTGCTGTTCAGACTCACAACAGTCAAGCAAAACAGGAAATGATGTCGAGGAAAGAAGGTCACCCGCTGGCCTGGATTTTGTGCGTAGGACTGTCCTCGTGGAGGTAAGTGAGCGGCAATCTATCATGATGTCACACAATCTGTTGTTTGACTTGCGTTCTCATGCCCCGCCCCCTTTTGCAGCCAGAAGGCTTACCAAGAGAGTACACCTATAGTGTCTTCTTCTGTCCCAACGGTAAGTGCGAGTTCATTCATCTTTGAGTCTTTCAAAAACTAAAAATAAAGTGCAGATATGTTATTCCCATCACCAGAGAGAATTCACATTTCCACCCCCAACAAATACGAGTATCAATACGTGAAAAAGCCGGCCAAAATGAGCCAGTTCCAAGTGGCGGTGAAGACGCACAACGACGCCCATTTGGCCCTCTCGCCCACCCCGCACGACAGCGCCGAGATGATTGAGATCGTTCTGGGGGGTCGGCAGAACACTCGCTCCTGGATCTCCTTGGGTAAGATGGGCGAGCCGCTCGTCAGTGTCCCCACGCCGGATATTCTCTCCTGGGATGAGTTCCGGAGCTTCTGGATCGTCTGGAAGGGAGCTGTGGTCCAGGTGGGTATCTTCGTCTGCGTATATGACGCTGCTGACCTTTTGATATTTATAATCTGTGTGGTCAAAGCTATCAGTATAGCATTTGTTGATAACTTTTGGACTTTGCTCAGGTGGGCCATGGTCTACATCCATCCAATTCATCACTTATCCTTGAGTGGTCCGGCACCAGCCCTTTACAGGTTAGTCTTTAAAAAAAAAAAAAAAAAACCTGATCAAATCATGTGTAGTGGATTTCTTTTTTTTTAACAGAGATAAATCTCCCCTCAGGTTCGACACATAGGCTTCTCCACAGGGTGGGGCTCGGTCGGGGAGTTTAAGATCTGGAGGAAGGAAGACTCTGATGAGAACCACAACGAGGCCTTCACTCTTGGGGTCCCGCACAACATGGTGCCGGGATCTGAACGCGCCTCTGCATTTATGATCGGTAACGTGTTCACAATATGGATTCACTGGAAACCGATGTGAACGATGGGTGTCCTTTTTTAGGCGATGTGATGGGGCCTACGTTGAACAACCTGGACAAGCTGCTCCGACTGCCGTTCGGATGCGGGGAGCAGAACATGATCCATTTCGCGCCCAACGTCTTTGTGCTCAAGTACCTGCAGAAGACTCGGCAGCTCAGCGTTCAGGTGGAGAATGAAGCCACCGATTACCTCTTGCAAGGTACAATTTTTTTCCCAACTTCATTTCTTTCAATTTGAAAATCTTCCATACTGAGGATGCCACCTGCTAGTTGATTGGGTTCATCATACCCGACAGACTTTCCGCAAGTGAGGCACAGCAGCTGTTAAAACTCAGGAAATGGGAGTGTGTCTTCTCAACAACTCAAATCCCTCCGTGCAAAAAAGTGTGGAAGGAAATTGTTGGCAACTGGTCAACCGTCGTTACGTTTTTGTGGAAACTCCAGGAGTGACGTTTACTTTGGATAATGGATTTTGTCCGTGGAACTGAGGGGAACTTTGACCCGGTTGGCAGTGAATCCTCTGGATTATGGGCTGGAACCGGCTCACCCGTGATGGCTCTTTTCTCCTAGTCTTCACAATGTAGAAGACCTCGTATTCACTTTGGCCTCTCAGAAGACTCATAACATCCATTGAGTGGATTGTGCCAGTTTTATTTGGAGAGGATTTGTTGAAGAAGACTACTTCTACTCACTGGCTGTCCAGTCAAACTCCCCCCACCCTTTCTGGCGCGCGCACACAACAACGAGGCACTCTAAAGCAGCAAGGTCAAAAAAATAATCAAGAAATGATTAAAAAAAACAACAACAACAGTTATGACTTTATAGTTCCACCTTTAAGAAGTATGTTTTTTTTTGTGTGAAATTAATTCACTACCCCCCTCCCTCCCCCATTCTTATCCAGGTTACCAGAGACAACTGACCTACAAACGTCAGGACGGCTCCTACAGTGCTTTCGGGGAGAGGGATTCCTCAGGAAGTATGTGGTAAGTCCTTGTCAGCAAAGTTTACACATCTCTTCGTGTTCAATCTGTGTTTTCGGCAGGCTCCGCATTCTTCAACTTTAACTGGGACTAGCGCGCCACCGGCCAAAGCACTCAAAGTTTCAGCAGCGTCTCAGCACACACACACACACACACACACACACACACACACGTACAACACGGGCGATCTGTTTCTCCCATTGTGGTGTTTATTCTCATTTGGGGTCAGGCAGACAGAGCCATCTCATAATATTTATAAGAATGACATCAGTGTTCTCCATGGGGGAGGCTGCGGTTCCGACTGTTTGGGGCCCTCTCGCGCGGAGCATACCTCCGGGTTGATTTACGGGGAAAGGTGGGCATCGTGATATATAATCAAGCCGGCGTTGTAAATCAGCGGCTTGCATAAACAAGCGAGAATCGTAAACAAACTTGCGTAATTGCTTTCTGGAGGTAGGTTGATTTATTTGCACACCAGCAAGATCCATGACACTGCACGGGACCCCTGTTGCTCTTGGAGACAGACTTATACGTTCGCTCGATGCCATTTTCCTGGCGGAGAGCACGGCTGAATGACTCACCGCCGGGATAGTCGCTCAGCGCCAGGGAAAAGCTTGACCTCTTCCCCTCGTGACTGACGGGATGTAACAAACGCTGCCACCACTCCTGCGTGGCTTGTGAGCACAACGCAGATGGCGGACGACATCGTGCTTTATGAATCCGTCGACGTGAGGCTTGTTGTTATCCAGAAGAAATGTCGGGCATTTTACTAGCGCAAACGTTTTTACAGGTTGGCAAAAAAAAATACAACTTGGTGGAAGATTGACAGTGGAAGCAACAGTCACGACTACAAAAAAAAAAAAAGCGTAGTGTGGAGAGTCTCTGTAACTTCTCAAATAGCAAGCCTCTTTTATTTATCACCCCTTCCTTCCTCATCATGTTTGCTGTTCAGTGAAAAAAAATAAAAATAATCATTCGCGTTTGGTGCCCACATGTGACTAGCTAGATGAAACTCACAGCTGGTCATAACAAGACACAAAGATAGAGTTGGAGACATAAACAAATAACAAAAATATTCTCTCAGGGTGCTATTTCCTTCCATAGACACGTTTCAGTTTTTTTTATTTTTTATTACTGTTTTGCCCTGAGGTCGATTTCGAAACAAGTGTAGATACGACCTTGTCGGCGAAGATAGGAAACATCGCTTTCTCGTGTTTTGGCTATGAAGGAGCTCTCATGGTAGCTCTGGCGTTCCACATCCAAATCTCCTCTTTGAGCATTTGGCGGCCAGTTGGGACATCTTTTTGAAGAGCGTACATGGGTGTTGTCTGAGTTAAAAGTCCAGATTGGCATGTTATGATGTGGACCTGGGGAAAGCTTATTCTTTATCCCGCTACTACTTTGACTTGATTCTGAATAACATACGGTATTTCGATTTAAGCTAACAGCGTTGAGACTGGTTAGCCTCAGAAGATTGAACAGGTGGTACTGGTACATTAACATTGAAATGTAAATAATCTATATTGACAATATCTCCCGCCCCTATCAGGTTGACTGCGTTTGTGCTCAAGTCATTCGCCCAGTCGCGGGGTTTCATCTTCATTGACCCCGAGGAGCTCCGAGCAGCCAAGTCGTGGCTCATCAGGCATCAGCGAGATGATGGTTCCTTCCCAGCCATGGGGCGAATTCTCAACAAAGACCTGCAGGTAGATGGAAGTTTAGTACGAAAGGCACAATTTTATTTTCATTTTTGATATTTCATTAATTAGCTGTCCTTTTGGACATTGACCTTGCACTGCTTTGAATTTGAGAATGGATGGACAACATAAAATTCTTTATAAAGTGGTATTCAATGAAAGAGCTGAATTTTTTTTCTTCCATTTCCAGGGTGGCATTCACGGGAAGATCTCCCTGACGGCTTACGTGGTGGCAGCACTTTTGGAGACCGGGATATCGACTGACGTAAGCACGAGGGGAGGGGGCGTATATTTTTTATTATTTTTTGTTCTTATCTATTTTTTATTCATATTATTTGTGTGTTTGAGCAGAATATTGCTGTCGTGCCATGGTACAATTGTAGCTTAAAGATGACCTTTCTTTTGTCCCCAAAAATAATTGACAGTGTACCAACAGCGCCTCTAGTGGTGGCCTCCAAGTAATGCAATTCAACCCCAAAAACCATTCCACACAATCAAAAGAAATCATAATTAATTAATCAATCGTTCTGCTATTCATGACACCTCCACCAAAGTCTCGCTTGGGCCGTGTTCTTTCCGTTGGTTTTGAGTGCCGTTAAACGTCTTTTACAAGCCCTGTAAAAACAAAAACACTTTTCCTGTTTGCTACATCGGATGTAGTGCTGATTTTACGGCTTTCATTTCATTTCATGGAGTCATCAAGGGCAACAAAAGGTGGCATCCCACCAGCTGTGGGAGCAAACTGCAGATAGCCGGAGGGAAGGATGTGCTGGCAGGCCGCCCGCTTGCTCACATTTGTTATGCCTCAAGACAGCGCTGCAAATCTGATAACCTTTTTCCACCGTGTCAAAACATTTACGAGTAATGCGCATAGACATTTTGCTCTCGCGAAGGAGAATTTACATTCCTCCTAAATCAATTCTCTTTTTGACTTCAGTCGTCCTCTCTAGCACATTGACATTACAAGCAATTTACAGTGAATCTCATAAGTCTACACACCCCTGTTCAAATGCTAGGTGTTTGGGAGATTTAGTTTTGTTATCGCGGTTGAATTTTTGACCATAATTCTAAAAGAATGCAAAAAAAAAATCACAGCTTAATGGGATGTATTCCACCATAATTCTTAAGAAAACATTTTCCCTCCAATTGCACATAGTTGAACACATTGGCCTTACTTTGAATTCACCCATGCTGACCTCCCCCTTGATCTTTTACAACCGATGAAAAATGCAAGAAATTCAAATTTATAAAATCCTTCACATCAAAGCAAACGATCCATCGCCTTCCAATTTCACTTTATGAAAAGACGAACTCGCAGTGAGCGGCTCTGGGGGCAAGGTCATATCTGCCAAAGATGAAAGCCTGCCTTCGACTTGTTGCTGGAGGGGAGGAAAGTTTATTCAAGCCGCACCCAAACTGAAGATTCGAGTGTGCACGTGGAACATTTATGTTTACCAGATAGCTGATCACCAGTAGCACGGCCCAATCGTGTTTACACTAGCGCTGAAACAAAACATGTGACGCTGGTCCAGGAAGAGAAGGTGGCAGTGGCCAAAGCCAAGGACTTCCTTGAGACCAACACCTACTCGGCGGACGACCCTTACACCACAGCCCTGTGCGCATACACCTTGGCTCTGCTCCGCAGCCCTTTTGCCCCCCTCTCCTTGCGCCGCCTCAACCACATGGCCATTATGCAAGGTACTGTCATCACATTGAAACACAAACTCTGATCCAATGTGAGGGAGAATTAAAATAAAAAAAATCCACTCTACATGTGCGCAGATGGACTCACCCACTGGAGCCTGACTGGAAGCACGATGACGGACGAAGACACGTTCATGGGCTTCAGCGGCGGTCTCTCCCAATCAGGTTGACCAATCGGTCCACTCCGTATCCACCGCACACGCCTTATTAAATCTCGAGTGTCTGTTGCCAGTGGTGTCGGCAGAAGTGGAGATGACGGCCTACGGTCTTCTCACCTACACCCTCCTCGGGGACGTGGCGTCAGCCCTGCCTGTGGTCAAATGGCTTTCCCAGCAGCGAAATGCTCTTGGTGGCTTCTCTTCTACACAGGTAAGCTTGGAACAACCACCTAGCTTTGCCTACAAGGAAGCTTGGAAGTTTTTGCTAGCTTAGAATGCTAACAATATTGACGGACTAACAAAGCGCATCTGGTTTAATGACCTAAGAATATTTGAACACAAACGGTGCAGCAGCACATGTAGATAGCCGTACTCCCAGGCATATATGATTTATCTTCTGTGAAGAGTAATATTACTGCAACTTGTCTGTGTTAGACTGCCACCTGGTGGCCAATTTGCGCACGCCAAGGCACCGCTGAAGAGTATAGATTCAAGCCGATGACCTTTTCTCGCTTTCTTGACCCGTGTGGCAGGACACGTGCGTGGCACTGCAAGCGTTGTCCGAGTACGCCATCCTATCCTACGTGGCGGGTGTCAACCTCACCATCTCATTGGCCTCCACTAACTTGGACTTCCAGGAGACTTTTGAACTCAACAAGGACAACAAGAAAGTCGTGCAAAGCGCCAAGGTAACCGCATGACTTTGTTTTCATCAGGTTTCATGTAGCAATAAACAAGGCTGGTGTTGTGTTGATGTTGTTGCGCAATCTTCCCTGTTGACTCTTTTTTTTTCGTTTTTTGGGGGGGGGCGGCTCAGATTCCCAGCATTCCTACGGGCCTTTTTGTCAGCGCCAAAGGAGAAGGCTGCTGTCTCATGCAGGTAACACAGTGTGACTCTCACAAACACACACACGCACACACTTGTTGCATTTCTCCCGCACGCTTACCTCATCGGCTCGCGGGGAGGAATTTGTTGGCAGCCGCCAGCTTGTTGTTGCTCCTTTTCAACACACAAATGAATCATCCAATTGGAGTAATCTGTTAGAGTTTAGGAAATTGCTCTTTTTTTATGTCCTGCACTCCCCAGGACAGGATGCTAATTACTTCCTGCCTTGACACGGGACAAACAAAAAAAAAAGCTTCTTGTAGTTGTTGTTTTTCTTCTTTTCATCTTTCCAGTCTTCTCATCACTTGACTGTGATTGTTTTGTTTCAAAGGATGTCAAATATGTTCATTTCGCAAGATTGAAAGCGAAGCCTAACCACGCATCCACGTATTCCGCCCTAGATTGACGTTTCCTACAACGTACCCGACCCGATATCGAAGCCGGCTTTCCAGCTCAAGGTTGACCTCAAGGAGGCTTTCCAAGGCCGCCATTTGCAGCCACCTCTTCCGTCTTCCTCGTCGTCCCGTCACCCCGCCTCGCGACCACGCAGCCGCGCCGACAACCGCTCGGAGCTCAACCGCAAGCGTCGGGCGCCCATCGACGACGACGACCCGGCGGCTCACCAGGACAAAATGGACTTCCATATCTCTTTGGAAGTGTGCGCCAGGTGAGGACCCCCAACGCAACTCTCGGGCGTATCTTTTGCTCACCTCACCCGTCTCTCTCTCTGTAGGTGGCTTCATTCGGGCTCCTCTAACATGGCCGTCATCGAGGTCCCCATGATCTCCGGTTTCCGAGCAGATGTCGAAAGTCTTGAGAGGGTGCGTAAAATCATCAAAGGTCATCCAACTTTTGGGTCTAGGAACTCTCTTCCGTTCCATGAGTTTTTTTTTTGTTTTTTTTTAAACTCAAGTATCAGCAGAGCGCATATGGTTCACATTCTAAGTGGATTTAAAATGAGAACCATATGGACCTTGATGATTGTGTACACCGCACAACATAATGCATCGTTACAAGGCGTACACGTAGAGGCTTGCGGAAGCGCATTGAGAATTTTTCTCCCCTTCAGGTTGGATCATTTAATGTCGTGTTAATTAGAACCGAGCCGGAGCTGTCCAGTCCATTGAGGTGCTAGCTACTGGTGTCCCCCATTGACGTCTGCTTCTTTGTTTACCTCAACAGCTGCTGATGGACAAGCGTGTTGGTTTGAAGAGGTACGAGCTCAACGGCAGGAAAGTGTTGTTCTACTTTGATGAGGTAGGTTTTAAGAATAGTTGAAAATGTGTTTAAAAAAAAAAAAAAGTGAAATGAAGTGTTTGTTACTGGCCTGCGTTTCAGATCCCCAGCCAGTGCATGACGTGTGTGGCCTTCCAGGCTGTCAGGGAATACATTGTGGGCAAGACGGCGCCTGTTCCGGTCAAAATCTATGACTACTATGAACCAGGTGTGCCTCTCGTGAATATTTCAAGTCACCCTGATTTATGATGTTTTTTATTTTTTTCCTCTAAATGAGTCTAGCGTTGTGCATCAGCTGTTGATTTTTCAATACCCACCTTATTATATCATATAAATCTAATCTGACCCATCAAGTCCTCCTCGGCAGTAGTCATTTGTGTCAGGAAGACTTTACAAAGTGTTCAATAAAATTTAAGGTAACAATACTAGTCAAGGTATCGGTACTCAGTATCAGAATGACCTGTACTGGTATCGAACATTCCTAATGTGAAACAACCCATGACCTTGAAACCATGAATGGAATGCAATTCAAATTTTATTGTCAAAGCAATGAAATTCATTTGACACTTTTACAGTTTTTACATCTCGAGCAATTTTTTTTTTTTTTTTACACCATTTTTCACCGCTAGCTAACATTGTTTTGCCCGAGGGCAACCATAACTCAGATTAAAACAGTCTGCCGTTTGATTTACAGCCTTCGAGGCCACCCGTTTCTACAACGTCAGCGAAAGCAGCCCGCTCGCCCGGGAGCTGTGCGACGGCCCCACTTGCAACGAGGTGGAAAGTTCGTCCAACCACTGGACAGGTGAGACCCCAACCGCTCACCTATTGCCGCCGTCGGTCTTCTATAACGAGATTCCGACAGGTTTCGTGCAGGCCAACCAGTGCAACAACGTCTTTGGTTGCCTGGAGGAGGAGCAGTTTGAACGTTGCACGTGTTACCGCGACTGCGGCTACGACGGGGAGCCCGTCTGCGGTTCCGACGGACACGTTTACCAGAACCTGTGTCAGATGGAGGTGTTTGCCTGCCGCAACGGAACGCGCATCAAGCAAGCCCCCGTGTCGCAGTGTCCTGACAGTAAGAAACGATACATGCTAGGCTCAGTGTTTTCCTAGCAAAACATTCCGTGGTTTAAATGTGATTTTACTTATTTTTCACGTATTAGAACTAACTACACATCAAGTTGAGCAGCTTCATGCTGGGGCTGCTTTGGATTCAACGACTGATTTAAGTTAAGCTAGCAAGGCTAGTTGCTTGTATTTATGTAGTCGGTGTGTGCGTGTATGTAATTACCTCAAATTTATGGCCAGTGTGTTGATGTGTCAATTCGCATTGCTGTGCGCAATGATCTCAGTTGCAGAAACAGCTGTTCAGATGTTGAGCTGATGACTGGATTTTTTTTTTTTTTTAAGAGAGCACTTTTATGGATCTCAACTTGCACACTCACATACACGCACCCCCCCCTTTCTCTCTGACCCGGTCCTGTATTAGAGAGCTCTGTGCAAACGACAGACCGCTTTTGTCCGAGCCTTTGAAATCCTCGTCACATTCCTTTTCCGACGCACAGCCCAACAACAAAAGGAGCCTTCACGAGTGCGGGGAAACAAGACTTTGAAGAGGAAGAAACAAATAATGGAGCATTTAACTTTTGTTTTTGTTTGGGTGTTTGTTTGTGTACACTCATGCGCAGTGAGGGTCATTAGTCCATTTTGACGACAATCGGATCCACTTGTGATCATGCCGTCCACCTCTAGGCCAGGCTATTTTTGGAATAATTTGAACGCAGGCCTCCTTCGGGACTGAGTGGACTTCATTGTTTTGCCAAAAACGTGTTCCTTCTTCTGGTTAGCATTTACCGCACGACGCAACAATCAAACTCTGTTGTGGTCACGACCGGTGAGGAAATCTCTTTTGAACCAAATGCATGTGACGTGTGTGTTTCAAGTGGAGACCAAGGCAGAAGATAAGCAGCCAATAGCGAGCCAGGAGACTGAACAACCCTCAGTGCCCATACACACAGGTAATCTCACCAAACACACACATATTGAATCTCCTGCATGCTATACATGTCCACAATCTGATGAAGACAATAACAAAGTTGATTATTAGGTTTGAGTCTTCTGACGCTTCCAGAACATTCCTGACGGGCTACCGTTGTTACTTTTGGCACACGAGGCCAAAAAACACCTTTCACTGGATTCGACACACTGCAGATGAGTGTGCGGGTGGGACGATAAGGGGAATATTTGCGTTGTGTTGTACAGGTGTGTGAACGTAATACGAGGCGGCGTGCGGCGACTTGTCTGCTCCGGGGTCGTTGCTTTCAAAGGTCTACATTACACAGAAGCTTCACAATGGAAAGGAATGCTGTTGCAATTTCTCATAAACATGTGCATAGATGATTTATATTAAAACTGGTTCTCAAACTGGAGTCCACAAGCCTAAGCTGTAACTTCCCCCGAATTTATTATTTTTTTTTTAGTGCATACTCTTGGGGATTGGTGCACCAATAAAACAAACATACTCAACTATGCAGCTCACTTGAAAACAGTTTGCAAGGTAGCTGTAGGGCTTTTTAGTGTGCAGGTAAATTATGTTAAGCACGGGCGCCCTCTTGTGTCTGTAAAGTAATAGTGCAGCAGCAAATGTCAGAAGAGAGAGAAAAGATTTGACATTTCCTTATTGTGCAATCTGTCCAGGTGAGGAAGAGCAGGGCTCCATGGCCGACGTGTCTTACTACTCTTACGATTACGACGCCAACTCCGAGCCTTTCCTGGCCGACAGCGAGGCGCGGGACCCCAGTTTCCATATCGCCCGAGCTGACCCCGATACAGCGCAGAAGATCCTTCTGCCCGCGGACATCCAAATCCCCACAGCCAACACAAGGAACAGTCCCGAACAATGGTACAGAGCACTCCCCCGGCATTCTTTTCCAATAACATCATGTTATCAAATTAACCCAATATTTTGCTAACCAATTTTTCGTTTCGAGACCTTTAAAAATTTCAACCACTGTCCTGTCTCCCTGTCCTCCACAGAGATGCTGAGGTGAAGCCATCCCTTACGTCCACTTTGTACATTATTTGTGAATATACGAGCGAATGGCAAGTGAAGAGAGAAGCCCCAAAGGAAACGTGAGCTTGTGTATTTGTGTGTGTGTGTGTATATATACAGTGTGTGTGTGTGTATGTTCACCCTCCTGCTCCTTCTATCACCACAGCATCTTTGTTATTCACAGTACTGCCTTTATAATCTCTAGAATGACAAAAAAAACACATAATAATCAAGTATTTATATATATATATATTTTTTGTAATTACAACCAACTTTAAGCTATTGTTATATTTTCTATCTGTGGTATTTATTTGGAGCTAGAGGTTCTAATTATCATTAGGGGGGGTGCTCACTGTTTTTCAATTTCCAGTCTGGGTTAATATTAGCCGCACACACTTGTTTAGCTCCGCCCCTTCCTGTCAAATATATCCTTGGTGTATTTTGACAGGAGTATGATGCATGAAAACAGAATGGGTCTTTTTTTTTTTTTTAAATACATTATTTACTACAATTTACAATTGTATGCCTAAAATATGAGCAATTTAATAGAAATTCAGAACCAGCAGAGATTTCCGGATCTTTAAGGACAAAGGTGGACTTATAGGCACCAAGAGTCCCCGGCGGACTCATGCACACTTTTTATTTTTCTCTCACAGCAGGATACTCAGAGATAACTTTCCTTCCTTTCCATACGCTTGGAGATTTGATTGTACAGTTCATAAGCTATTTTATGTGACATTTTGATTCATGATGCAATCAAAGAAAAATGAAGTTCTTTTCCCAATTACTGTAAAAATTCCAAATTTGATGACTCATAACCTGTATTACATATCAAATACTGAGATTTTTAAATAAAAGATAAAAAAAAAAACATGCAGGTCTATCCAAGACAATCAAAATGATCCCATAGATTTAGTCGCTCACCTTCTAATTTTTCTTTCTAAGCCTGCTGGGGTATGTTACTTTAAGGTCAAAGTTCAACATGTCTTTCATAAGCAGAGTCACTGGTAGCATTTACAGTTGTGTGTTGTTTTTCATGCTCACGTACGTGTTAGGGTGAGCTCACGCCGCTCTTTGCGGCAACCTCTGGTGGGACGTTATTTGTCCAAGCTTGTCACACACAAATAAAAACTCTAAAGTGCAGCCGAGCATTAGACTAGAAACGGTGTTTCGCAACCAAGGTATGTCATTTTGAGAGTTACAAAAATCTCATGACAAACCATCAAACAAAAATGTAAAAATAAAAAAAAGTATCGTAATAAAGTATTTATAATTTCAGTCCGTCACTTTTCAGCTGTCAATATATGGTGAAGACATTGACAACCCTGACTAAACCTAGTTCATAATTAATAAACATCTACAGTATATATATATAGAACTTAGTTTTGCTAAAACTCCCATTTTGTTTAAGTGCCTCCATGACAAGCAATTGTTAGTCATGTGTTTTGAACAGCAGCAGCTGTAGCAACGGAACTCTGTTAAAGTACACCCCTCGCCATCTGGACCTGAAGTGATGCTTTCTTTAACTGTATTGTTGTTACCTTGGTTCAACCCCAACCAGAAAAAAAAATCAACCATACACTGCAAATGATGAGGCATCTTTTCATTCACATTTGTTTAACAACAACTATCAAATATATTTGGGGAAGAGTAAAGTCAACATATTTACAATCTGGAACACAGTAAAAGGATATTTAACAAATAAAACATAAAAAGTACCACTAAGTGGTATATCAACCATCAGTTAAAAAAAAAAAAAAGTACTCAAAATATACATTGTAAGCTTCATTTGGCTAATGGGGTCATTTTACTCGAATGTGATGGAATCTGAGAGTGAACGATCGAACCTGGGGTTTGTTCTCCTTGTATAAATACGATGGAATGACGTGTACATGGGTCTAACGGGTGGTGAGGAAACAAAATGGAAGCTAGCCTATGTAGCAGCGCATCAGTGCTTGGAGAGAGGTCTTCGGAACAGCAGGATGTGAGGTTCTGTGGAGGAAACGACAAACAAGATGTTTACGAACCGAGTCCTTTTCATATACTACTCACGAGCGCGTTTGTTAGATTAACTAATAAGCTTTTTTTTTTTTGAAGCAATGAAATTTCAAAGTCATCCTCACGGCATCAGTGTGCTGCCCTTTGACACATCAGCATTGTTGATGATCAAAGCAAATGTTGATGTATGCCTCAAAGAATCACCATCTCTTGCATGTTATCCATATTTTTGTGATATTATTAGAGAAATATTGATTAAGAACTGCTCCAGATGGCACAGTTGCATGCTGTTGTATGTTTTTGAATAGTTCTGGCTTTGATGTGTAATTATTACATCATAGCAGTGGTTATCACTATCAGAGATTGTGCCAATGCTTTGAAGAAACCCAGCAAGTCATTTATATTTAGGCAAATGAGCTAGTGTTTGCTGTAATGTCTTATTGTGCGGATCCAATCAATGATGTCATTGATCTATCAGCAAATTACCACATGACATAATGACTGACCACTTAAATTAGATTGCAGGTCAGTTACATAATTGACAAAATGGTGGGCGTGTACGCTTTCTGGTGACTCGCCTGGTTTGTGGATCATGTAGTGGATCCACCCTTGGCTCTGCTGCACACCGAGGCCGCGCCACTCCTCTTCGGTCATGAGGTGCGAGGCAGGCACCAGTTTGGACAGCTGCTTCGGTAAAACCACATGCCTAACGGAAAACATAACATTTTAGATTTCATCTGTAAATCAGACTACGTCGTGTTTGAGAGTGACTTCACATTCAAAATAGCGATACTGAGAAGGACATCTACAATTATTTCAATGTCAGTTGATTTCAAAGCGTTATTGTTTGACTATCAATGGTTAAGCAACGTATACACGCTAAAAGAAAACAATTCAAAACTATTAAAGCAGTTGGTTAACTTAGCTTCACGATTACCTATATTCGAAGGCGTCGTCGTTGTATTTGTCAGAGTAGTAAATTTCCTTCTTCGACATTTTCTCCTCAACAAGCGAGTCGGAATGAAGAGCAAAAGAAATGTGAAGGGATCAAAAAAAAAATTGTTTTAGGCTGTCAACAAATAAGTCGAGTAGATCCCAAGTCTTGACTGCTTTTGACTGCTAGGCTGATTTCCGAGCTTAATATATTGCAAGCAGGTTCAAAAAGTAACTACCCGCCCGCGCCTGCCTCCGATTGGTCGTGGTGGCCTGACGTGAAAATGCAAGAAGTTGCTAGCCAATCGGAAACTCCCTCATTCGTGACGTGTTTTTCTTTCTTCTTTTGTGGTGGTTTGAATAGGTTTGCAGCCGTTGCCGCCATCTACCGGATCTTTAAAACAATCACTAGAAAATCGTTTTTTTTTATGAACGTCTACACGCCCAAAAAGTGGTCTTCAAAAAAATAATACTGTAATTGTGAATTTACTCGTAGCGGATGTGATTCACATAACTAACCGAGGACCTCATGTTGCAAAATGATTTACCGTTTCATGTTCAAAATGTAATTGAAGGAATCAAAACCAGGCCTTTGAAACGTATTTAGAGCAAATTGCATAACATATTGATCATAAAGGAATTCCTTTTATTGGTCAAATCAGCTCAGAGGGTTCAAGGGACAAATCTCAGTTGCGGCCTTTCTGTGCAGTGCTTGCATGTTCTCTCCATGTTAGGTTCACTGACGAATCCAAATTGGCAATCGGAGTGAGTGTGAGGACAACCATAGAAAATGCTTACATGGCTGGATGGTGTCCCCATTATGTTATCTTGAAGCCGCAATGTGCATGACCATTTCCTTTGAGAGGTCTGCATGCAGATCATTTCCTCTCTGCCCTAACCTACTGTACATTCCATCCCTGCTCGGGTGCCTTTTATTTCCCCCTTTCCTTCTAAACATGTACATACGTGTGCATACGTTAAAGAGCAAACAAATGTTTCGGGTTACCAACGCAGCAGTGGCCGGCAGCCTGTTAAAGATTAATGCTTGTTTTCTTCATATGTCACTTGTCAAGCCTCTCGATTACGGCGGCCATCAAATTTGCAAAATGGCGGGAGTCGAGTCAACGGAGGGCACGGGGGAAGAAAATTTCCACGAGCCCATTGTCGCATTAATATGAAATACTAGAAGGTTGCAGGAACTCGGCAAGGCCATTACTGCCTGGAAAAAACCCGTGATCCAAGCCTGACCTTGGTTCAAAGTTCACAATTTAGTACACATCGGGTACAGTGAAGGGAAGAGAATGGTAAACAAACTTTGTCCAGGAAGGCAAGGAAACATTGTGGCAAACATTATGCAGGGGTCACACTTGACTTTGACACCCACCCACGGTCACTTTTCCCTTTTGGAATGTGCCGTATCCATTCCCCTGCAGGGGCCTGACAGATAAGCCTCGGGCGGTCTCCGTGGCGACTTCACGCATGGCTGATGAGCAAAATTACATGAGTGGAAAGTGAAAGGCTGGAGGGAGCTTTGCATGATGAAGCAAGGGGGGGGACAGATTGCGTTACAATGGCAGAGAGGGAGGGGCTACTCACCTGTTGATGAGCAAGGTGGGCGCTTCTTCAGCCCTGACCTTTTGGAACGATTCGGTGACGAGACAGATCTCTGAGAGGCGTCTTTTCATAGTGAGCTATGGAGAAACAGTATGCAGCTATTGCAGGCAAAGAAAAAGGTAAGTTCAACAATTAGCAATTGTTATTGATGAGCTAAAAGTACTCTACATAACATTTTGGTATTTTTTTTTTTTTGCTCAACAGGACCCGGCCCAGGGCGATACGGGCTACCGTCGATGATTGGCTTTATCGGCCATGACTATACGAAACAAACAAGCCCCGCATACTCCTTCCACGGGAAGATGAGTGACAATAGTATGTAGATTGTATGGTCAATGGCATCAGGTGGCGCAATCTAAAGTGAACCGCTAGAGGGAGAAAGAGTACTTTGTTGCACCTCAATGTTTGTTTTTTTGTGCAGTGTATTGTGTTGACTGCAGTCCGGGACCTCAGTATCACATTGATGCGAAGATGACTCGCTTAGGGAGAGATGGAACACCTGCATACACCATGTTGGGCAGAACTAAAATACAAAGTATGCATTATATGAGCTTCTACATTGTAACTTTTTGAAAGTTTTTAAGATCCCACATTTATTTTAACAAAATCATGCAATCTTTTACGTTAATAATGTCATTTCTATGTTGTTTATCGTTCACGTTACAATTTACGTTTTATATATTTGTCCGCTAGAGGGTACTGTTTTCCAGTTAAAAGCGTGCAACATCATTTCAAAGATTTTACTATTGTGTCCAACACGGAGTTAATTTCAGAATAGTTAATTTCTCTTGATCAATTTTTTATAACTTTTTTTTTTAAGATTTAGAGAAGCCTAAATAGAAAAAAAGTATTTGCATCATCTACTTGACCATGTATTTTGTGTTTATAGAGGAACCCTTCCACACTCCTGGACCAGGCACTTACAGCCCAGAAAAAGCCCCGCCTTGCAACCTGCAGCGCCGCCCCCCGTCCTACACCATGGGCTGCCGCACGCACTACCGCACCACGGACTCTGTGCCCGCTCCCAACAAGTACACTCTCCCTCCACTAATGGGCTCTCACATCCCAAACAAGCCGGCCAGTGCCAGCTACTCGATGTCGGCTTGTTTCAACCAAGGCGGGCCGTCTGTGGATTTGGCCAAGACGCCGGGGCCTTGCAGATACAACTGCACACAGCCCAGCGTTTATCTCCCCAGGCCGCCCGCTTTTTCCATGTTGGGGCGACACGGTGGAGCTCGAGAGGGCACAAAATTGCCCGGTCCTGGATTTTATAATCCAGAAAGAGTGACAGTGCACAAAACACAGGCGCCGGCCTTCTCCATGGGGATTAGGCACTCTGAGTTTGTCACCCCGCTGGTCGTCGGTGTTTCTGAACAGTAGCCACAATGGAGCCACAACTCTGCATTATGACACCTAATACAGTAAAGATTTTTCTCCGATAGAAGACAGATGACCTCTTAATCTTCTTCATGTTTTTATTGATATAAAAAATATCGAATAAATGTCACCACTCTCAACATGTATTGATTCCATCTGGTTTATTAGTAACTTGTGCCTCACTGAAACAAACAAACTTGTGATTGGCTGTTTTAAAGAAGGTGGGGCAGCACTTTTTTTTATGCTTTTTGCTTTTTTTTTCCCGAATGTGGCACGTTAATGTTAGCTTGTTCTTTTTTTCTCTAAGATGATTTTGGATCAAAGTTATTTGGATGTGACTCTCCGCCCTCCTTTTTCACAGAGCTTTACATGAAAGGTAAGATTTCATTTTATTTGATGCTGATGAATCTGTGAGACTAGAAAATGTTCTCATTGACTTTTGAGTTTATCATGCAAATGAATTTGAAACACTAAACTTGCTGGAATGCTTGAATTTGGTTTATTTTGCATGTGAGTGAGTGGTGAGCAAGGAAATGTGCAAGCCTGCGTGTACGCCAATGGGACAGATGTGATTAGTTAATGCTGTCAAAGAGCATGGGCAGGGCGAAAAGAGCCAGTGACATCATCCGCAGTAAGCGAGCGAGCGAGGGAGGAAGGGAGGGAGAGCAGCCGATGTGATTCAAGCGAGGCGTCCCGAGGCAGGAGGAGGGCTGCTGCTCATACGCATACAGGAGCAAGGAGCGACATGACAACGGCACGGCGTGTGCGCGGGACGGGATTACGCCCACCGGCTTGGATATAAGACTCCCACTGGAAGATTCTCCTCTTTTCCTCCCTCCCTCCCTTCCCTTTCCCTCCCCCCTCTCCCTCCCCCAATCCCCAACACTGAGCTTCTTCAGGTGGATCCTCCGGGCATGCTCCTTAAGCCAAAGTATGACCGCTTTCGCAACGAGTCTGTGACTTCTACCTCCGATGACCTGATGCAGAGTTTAGCCATGAGCGGCAAAGTCGTAGCCACCCCGGTGGTCCCCTCCTCGGCCCCCGGCCTCCCCCTGCCTCCCCTGGACTCCGGCGCCAGGTCCTCCGGTGCGGCGGCTCTGGCCGACTCGCCCTGCCTGGATGGGGAGCAGGACGGCACCACTACCTTCTGCATGCTCATCCCCAAGATGCCGCAGTGGAAGTTCTCCAACTCCTTGCTCAGCCGAAGCCCGTCCAACTCCAGCTCCAGTTCCAGCTCCAGCAAGGACTCGAGCAAAACCGCTCAGCAAGGGTCCCCTTCCTCCTCTACTTCAATGTCGTCGCACAGGCACAGCGGGGCGCCCTCGGCCAGCGGCCCCGTGGCCAGCCTGGCCGCCGTGCTCAACTCCTGTGACCCGGTGTGTGTCACCCCGTGCTCTCTGCAGGCCATTCGCGGGCAGAGAGCCGCGGCGGCACAGTCCGGACACGGGTTCGGGGAGATCACGGCGAGCCCCGGGGGGTCCGGCGGCGGGGGCTCCAGGTCGGGAATGAGTCGCAGGACCAGGGTGGAGGGCATGTGGCCGAGCGGGGACGATTTCAGTCAGAAGGGCAGCTTTATCCACAAACCTTCCCAAGGATGGCTGCATCCGGACAAGAAGATCGCAGGACCGGGAGCCTCTTACATCGTCAGGGTGAGTTCAGAGTCGCTTTGCATTCCTAAAACTCAATTCATCCATCCATCCTTTTTCTCTTGCCTTGAGAGGAGCAGGTGAGCTGTAGCTGTCACCTGCCATGACAGTCACCACTGGCATTCAGAAAAAAATGATCCAACATATTTCAATTAGCTGTAGGTCAACATGGTTTGAAAAAAAAAAGTGTCAAGGAGAAAAGAACTTCAATGTCTAACTGGTGATATTGGCAACTAAGCAACAAGTCGGTGTGAAATGAAATTTACCAATCAAACCTTAGCTGTCCAGCAAGATCAAAATAAGACAAGAGTATCATAATTATTCATCGTTACACAAGCAAGACCAGAAAACTAGATTGTCGTACTTCATCAAGAAATAAGAAAGAAAAAAAAAAGCCAAAAGCGTGTCTGCCAGTTTATAATGCAGAGCATGTGGCTGGGCTCTGGAAACACATCTTTCATCCAGATTAATGACCTGGCGCCTCTCAGCGTGTATTTAGCATGGTTGCCATGCGTCGCACTATCAATAAAATAGTCAACACCTTTACAACTGCTTCATGAAGCAAATTTGAAGCTTCATTTACTCATGTTTTCAAATGAAAGGATTAAAAGCAAAAAACTCACTCACCTCTCGCCACTCCCCCTGTTGCTCTCCTCCTCCCCCCCTTTATGACTCCCGACGAGCCCGTGAGACCAGTTGGGGGGGGGGGGGGGGGGCTAGGAGATGGGGGCTCTTGAACAGGCATGCTCTCTAATGGCATTACCCAGGCACCATTCATTCCTATATTCAATTACATTTAATCACAGTCACTGGCGTCATGAGATGTCCAGGACGTAGGTCGGCTCACCAAGGGGGGGGGGGGGGGGGGGGGCGGTTAAGACCAGTATGGTGGTCCTCCCCCTTCTATTTGATGGACACTGTTTTAAGTTGCAAACCACATGTAGATCTATGCATGCTGCATACGTTAGTGTCAAAGTGATATTGTATTTCTGCTGTGCTCGGCCATTTATTAAAAGCGCAAACACAGACACACCCATGCACATTTCTACCCCCCCCATCCTGGGGTAAATATGCAAGTGTTTTTTTTTTTTTAAAGTGATGCTTTCATGTGACTACTACTGCATTCTTTGTTGCGCAATACAGCGAGCGATCAAAGCAGCTTTCATTTAGGAAGCATGTTGGAGCTTTGTGTTTTATTCCAGAATAATATGCTCCCCACCTTTGGATAGCAATATTTATTTTTAGTTGTATTTCTTAAGGAAATAGGCGCATATTAATACGGGGTGAAGATTGGAGGCGTGACGCAGGGTGTTTGAACGAGGGTGACAGTTATTGAATTTCTGAAAAATACTTCTTGGAAAGTCACAGCGCCTCCAGTCAAAGACATAGCCGAGCAAATAGGACGGCTGGAAAACGTGATGCGCTCCAACAGCAGATGTGTGTCTATTGTGCGTTTGTGTGTAACAATAGAGGCATTGAGTGAAAAAAAAAAAAAAGAGGGGGGGGTTCAATTTGCCTGATGGAAGACTTCCCCCATCTTGAAACTTAATTATGAGTTTCATTAAGCAGTTGATCAGAAATCATTTACAGTGCAGTCGTCCACATGAGATGTTATCATTGTTGTTGAAATGTGAATGTCTAAATTTTGGATGACGTATCGTTTACAAATGAAATGGCAAAAAACATATATGTATCAAAATTCCTATGACAAAACGGACATACTGTTTAACAGTATAATCAATCTCACAATGCTTTTTTCCCCCCACTTACTCTAAATCTTATATTTTATTGAATTTCCTCAAATTTCCTAAATTGTGAATGTTATTAGACCATGAAATGATGTCAGATTTCCTGGGAAGTCCTGTAATCAGGGCTTGGAGATGAATAAATTAAATTAGATTTTTGTTTTTTTCCTCCCACAAACATCCAATTTTAATTTAGTTTTCTCACCCTTTGGTTATGTAAAAAACAAATGGTTTACACAAAAAACTATTGGAATTTGTCTTCTTTCTCGTGGTGACACACATTTTTTTTTTTATTCTAACATATTTATTTATTTATTTATTTATTTATTCATTCATTTGTTGAATAATTTTCAGGCCAACCCAATGACAGTGGATACAGTGGTTGGGCATTAGTGCTTTCTAGCGCCTTGATGCACATTAGCCGGTTAACCGAGGGGCATCCTGACGCAAACTGATACAAACAAACTCCCAGCAGAGACGGGTGATGCTCCGCTTTGGCCCGTGCCTGCGATCTTTGAGTGCTTCTAATCCAGTCAAGGTGCCATTAGCACCTTCGCCTGCCGTCCATTAGGATGCTACTCAGCTGGCCGTACACTCAGAAGCTTCTATTTGTGGATTTCAATTCATGTAGAGTTGGAAATAGACTCCCCCTCCCTAAATATTTTTCTGACTGGCACACATGATGATTTTTTTTGTTGATTTGTTTGTGTGTGCAGTACATGGGCTGTATTGAAGTGCTGAAGTCAATGCGCTCCTTGGACTTTAATACACGCACTCAGGTGACCAGGTAAGAATTGTTTGAATTTCACATCACCCTTTGAGGACTACGGGAATTTAACCCCGACATTGACTATGTGGAAAAACCTGGAATATATTTTAAAATGTTCACTAAGCAACATGATATTTGGTAGAGCTGGCTAATAGGAGTGGACCCAACAAAAAATTGTCCAAAATGGAAATCTGCCTTTTTGCCCATTTCCAGATAGTCTTGAAAAGCAAACTCACAGATATTTTATCCAGGTATGAACCACTTAAGAGTGATGGTGAATTATCGATCATGAGTAGACCCACAAAAAAACCCTGAAAGGGCACAAAAAGTCTGCCATTTTGGTTTGAAGTGGTCATTTTTGTGGTGATTTCCCACATTTTGTCCAGTTGCTCCCAAATTTGAACCACCTAAACTCATTCCCACAAGAAAAAGTACGATGTAGGTTTTTTCATTTTCGAATGAGCAATCTCAGACGTTTTTGGGAGTGTTTTGAATGCACCTGACAGCAAGAAGCTGTTGTGTTTTTGTGCCTGCCCGCCACACATGATGTTATTATTGTAGCAGCAGGCCCTGGGTCTCTCGGGAGACATGCTCGCTCCCCCTTTCCACCTCCCGCACTTTCTCCCACCCTCATCTCTCTCCCCCTCAATCGATTGGCAGTAATGTGAGCCTGCTAGGCTAAAGTGAAGGGAGGGGGGGAGCAGTGATGGAGTGATAGAGGGGGGGGATGTATTATTGATGCTGTTCACTAATGACTGTGGAAAGCTGCAGCGGTCCCCCGTTGAACCCGCCGGATAATGTGGGAGTGGTGGAGCAAACAACAAAACATAACAATATAAGGACAGAAAAGTTACACACCTTAGCGACTCTCAAACCTGACTACTAATATTTGCAACATTTGACGTAACTAATTTGGCAGACAATGAAATCAATATGCGGATTATTGCAGATTTTTGAGGAACCAAAACAATTGCAATGTCAATAGTCAAGAATGTTGTTTATCGTCCAGAGCGTCGTCATCGGACATTGCCGCCGTTGTCGGTGGTGTTAAATAGCAACACGGAACAAAACAACAATAATGGCTGTCCTCGCCGGTGTGAATCATTCCAAACAACGTTCTTGTGCAAGGAAGGGACGGGGGGGGGGGGCAACGGAGAGGCCTGGGACCTTTACTCAAGACAAAGGCTAGGACTGCTGCTGCTTTTTAAATATTTACGAGCCACTCGATAGGGGCCGCCGGGTTCTTGACTGCTGTCCCCGGCGTCCCATGACAGCGAGGCAATGAGCGCCTGCTTCCCTCCCTCCGCCTGACACGCACACACAAGCGGCCATTTTCTTGTCATTCCTGGGAGGCTCTCTGTGACAGTTTTTTCTGGAACTGTGGAAAAACTATAAAGTCACTGTTGATAGTATTTCGGTTTTTCACAAGGTCATAAAAAATATGAGATGAAAAGGAATTGGATTTTTTTTTTAGGCAACAGTTAATATTAGGGGCAGGGGCTGGGGGGGCAGTTAAGCCCCTCCAGCATTTTATTTGATGTTCTAAATATATTTGTTAATTATGTAAAAACTGAACTATGTATGGGTCAAGCCCACATTAGCCCCGGGAAAGAAAAAAAAAATCCCACAGCCGTCTTTTGTTAATTTATGGGGTCACTGGCCACTTCATTAGGTACACCAGCAAAATCCAATGCATTGGTTTTGCAGTCTCTGTGGATCTTATCAGTAGAATGACTTGACCTTTGACCTTTCTTTCTTCCGCTAATTAGGGAGGCCATCAACAGGCTCTGTGACGCCGTGCCGGGTGGAAAAGGCGTATGGAGAAAGAAGGTCGGTTGTGAAATGATCCTCTTCCTCAACCCTAATGATATTTTGTACGTATGACATCAACTTGTTGTCCTTCTTTCAGTCTACAAACAAAGCTCTTCAGTCCATCATGGGAAAGAGCAACCTGCGTTTTGCCGGCATGAGCATCGCTGTCAATATTTCCATCGACGGATTGGGACTACTTATTCCCACCACGCGACAGGTAGAAATGACTCAAATTCATTTAATCGGTCTTATTTTCACTTCCAAAAAAATCAGAGCCATTTTCGGGTTTGTCTTGCAGATGTTAGCACATCACCCCATGCAGTCCATCTCGTTCGCTTCAGGCGGAGACACGGTGAGTCAAGTATTTGGTTGCAATGTTGTCCAACCATTTTTTTAGCATCTTCCACTAATGTCGTTCCGTTATTTATTTCGCAGGACACCCCCGATTATGTTGCGTATGTGGCAAAAGACCCGGTCAATCAAAGAGGTAGCGTGCCTGAGTCGAAAATCCACTAGTAGCTGAAGTTAGTAGTTTTTAAAATGACACGGCTGGTGTCGTTCTCGTCGGCCAGCGTGTCACATTCTGGAGTGCTCGGACGCTTTGGCCCAGAGTGTCATCAGTACCATCGGCCAAGCCTTCGAACTGCAGTTCAAACAGTATCTCCACAGTCCACCCAAGACTCTAACGTGTTTGGACAGGTAAAGGCACAGCACAACATACACTTACAAAACATCATGTGTGTGTGTGTGTGTGTGTGTTTCATCGGAGGACTCCACCAATACGGAATAATTAATTAAAGTACAGGAAAATGCATGCACTGCCTTATTGATCAGCAGGAACAATAACAGGGCACATAAATAGAAACTGCTAACGTGAGGTAGACTCGTTAGCATTGTGTTAGCACGTACACACATGTCCTGTCTGCAGTCTTTCCATCCAGCAGCAGTCATGGTGATTTATATAAATGTTCAGTAGACCTAAATAGATCATCTTCAGATGTGGGGATGACATCTGATCGGCTTAATCCAATCGAACGCCTACATCGTCGTCGTTATTGCCACTGTCCATGCAAGCTTATTAAACTGGCGGATGGGCCAATTTTAGTGCTCAAGGGCCACATTTGATTTTCAAAATCGGAGAGCTCATTTGTAAATTAGGTTCCATAAATAAATATTAACCGTGAACGAGAGTTCACGTTGGATCGAGCGGTGTTAAAATAGCGCGCGACCAATCGGTTCTGTTCTGCGGGTGGATGTCAATTCATTTATTTCCTCAGGTCCTTCAGGACGGAGGAGCCGGCGTGGGGAGAGGACGATGACTTCTCTGAGCACGACTACTACAACAGCATCCCGGGCAAGGAGCCTCCCGTCGGTGGGTTGGTGGACTCTCGACTGCAGCCTAGTAAATCTCAGCTAGCTCACATCCACGCACAGCCGCAAAGCAGAGCAGCACAACAGGTAATTGATAGCAGACGATACTGTCTAGTAAATAAAAATTTCCCACAACAGAACAGATGACCTCGTATAGTAATGTGCCATGGCGCAGTGGTTGGGATTGACTGATCTTAAGTTACCAAAACACAAGATAAAGAAATACCTCTCCTCCATTGAGGCCCACTGCAGTTTCAAAAACAAACTCCCTTCACTCGGCGCCTGTGATGTTACCGCGCCTTAATTGCCCAAAAAACGAATCCGACTCACTTGATCGGCTGACCCGCAGTGAGAAGCAAAACATGCTAACGTGCTGTGGCTTGGGTTTCAAATAGAGTGCCTCCAAACTACATTATGCGAGGTGGTGGCGGGATGAGGGAGATAGTCATGCATTATTAAGGATGGATGAGTTGTTGTTGGGTTTTTTTTTTTTTTTTGGTGAGGTTTGACTGTGAACGTGTGTTGGTGCGTAGATGGGCTCGCCGGCAAAAAGGGAGCAAGTGGCTCACCATGCAAGTCAGCTGTGCTATGAACTTCAGTGGGAGGCAGATGCAAGCAGTAGCTCAGGTGAGACATCCAGTGGCCATATGAGGAACTACAACTCAATAACGTCAACACATTTTATGACCGTTGCCATTTTTATCACAAATCCTAATTTGGATTTAGGATGAAAAACTAATAAATAACTTTTTTTTCATGTTAGATGGTTACCTGTGCGCTGACGGCCAGCCACCTGGCAATAAAGACTACGAGGAACACCAGTATGTGAACACGCAGAGTTTTGAAAACCTGGATTCTTTGCATCAGGGCCCCGATGGACAGAGAGGGGCCAGAGGTCCCGAGAGTCCCAAGAAGGACCTTTTTGACATGAGTGAGTTCTGATATTTCACACAGCAGCACTCGTAATTAGGGTGATACGGACTGGATCACTCGCGCTCCCCTGCAGGACCTTTTGAGGACGCCCTAAAACTGCACGAGGCCGGCGGTGCTGCTGCGGCGGAAGGCGTGCAGCTCGTGGAGGACCAGTGGCCCAGCCCTCCGCGGCGCAGGGCCCCCGTGGCCCCGAATGAGGAGCAGCTTCGGCGGGAAACCTGGTACCACAGCCGAATGAGCCGACGGGATGCCGAGAAGCTGCTGGTCCGAGACGGAGACTTCCTTGTGCGGGAAAGCACCACCAACCAGGGCCAATACGTGCTAACGGGCATGCACTGCGGCCTCCCGAAACATCTGCTGCTTGTGGACCCCGAGGGAGTGGTGAGTGGAAATGGGCTCGGAAAGATGCTAACTCATTAGCGGTACGCTGCAATGCATCTCTTGTTGGTTACATCAAGGTGAGGACAAAAGATATGTTATTTGAGAGCATCAGTCACCTCATCGCGTACCACCTGAAGAACGAGCTGCCTATCGTGGCCGCCGAGAGCGAGCTCCACCTCAAGCAGGTGGTCAAAAGGAAACAATGAGCCATCTGCCCACCTCGCCGTATTGGGATGGTAAGCATGGAATAAAAGGAGCGAGTCAGAAGGTAGCACATGAATGTATCTAGGAAAGCCTTTTTTTTTGTAACATGAAATTTCCTGGTTTCACTTTTTAACTCATTCACTCCCATTGACGGCTATACACGTCAAAGTTTCGTTTTTAACCAGGCAGTGAATGACCACAATAGTAGGTACACATGCATCAAACTAATCACTTCTTTCTGTTTCTTTTTCTGTTGCAGTGAAATAAGGGTCTGTTTATCCCAAGTGGACACTTGCGTGGACATCATTGTCTTTTTTGGGATATTCATATCATCAAACTGTCACTGGTCATGTCCAAAAGTCCCCCCAGCATGCTGCTATGAAGCTAAACAAAGGAGCTCCAGGATTTCCATGTCTCTTGTATAGATAGTCACACTGGCCCTGCTCTGCAATGACTTAGTAGTTAAGTTGCACACATGGACACAAACTTAACTGGTGGCGGGAAAAAAACTAAAAAACTGTTCCCGTTAACCTCAAGCAAACCTGCAATGATGGACCGTCACAATATCCAACATAGTTCCATGAGTCATGCTTTGTTTGTAACATATGGTGCATAATCATCGGCCACTTTATTAGGTATAGTAGTCAATCTTCGATAAATGATGATACATTTAGTCCTTACTGAGCATTATAATCCTTGTGAAGGAACAGGAACTTAGGTTGTGTAGGTGTACCTAATGAAATGACCTGTGAGTGTATTAAGAACTTCTCCGACAGCCTGTCCAACTTCAGTGCCTTAATAACTATGCAGTGTAAGGCTGTAGTGACTCTTTTCTCCTGCAATGCCAATGAGTGACTATAAAAACATCAGGAGGATTCTACTTGTGTATTTAGAAACGGGAATGAAAGCTGCTCATTTTAGGGTCAATATATAATCATCTTAAGTGCCCTCAGTTGCTAACTCCCTTTAGAGTCAAGTCAGACAAATATGACTAGTTTTCTTTGTTTCAGGTTGAGGAAAACATGTTTTTGTCACAACTTTCATTTTCCTTTCTTTCTCAGGAATTTCTTGTCTATGCTTCATTTACAATATGCTTCACAATAAAACGATTGGAAAACCGTGGCGCAATACAATGAACAGTGAACTGCAAGAACAGTGGATGGCTTTTTATGTATTTATTTTGGATCAAAACAGGGAAAATATATTGTAAAAAAAAAAAAAAAGTAGGTCAATCTCACAATATCTTCTAAAAAGAAACACATTGGCTTTTTTATGAAAGGCGTACCACACTTATGTCACTATATTGCTGGCATAGATGAACAACTACACATTATTCGTAGTAAATAAATCATTTTGGACAAATCCAAGTAGCTTAGGGGAATTCCTGTCATAGGCAAAAACTTTGACAATTCAGCGTTACCTGTTTACATTGTCAAAGTGGAATTAATGCTGGAATTAATGTTAAATTCCATAGTTGTACACTTGTGCTTACTTGATATAATGAGCTATAAAGATGGATGACATGGATGTTAATGACCCTGTTGGCTCATTCTGAGGATTTGCAGGAGAAGACGTTGCACCTCTTCATCCATACGACCCTGTTGGACACATTAATTGGGGTAAATTTCATACCTTTTTTTTTTCCCTCCTGATATAAAAGTATTTTTCTAATTCTATAACTGCTTTACAATCATATTAGTACTTTATGTTCTTGTAGAACGTTTCCCCGTAACGAAAGGATACACAATAGAGTATTTTCTATTATTATTGATGTATTGTTGTTATTGTTGATGTAATACCAAAGTTAACCACAGGAGGGCAGACATCGCTCACTAGCCCCGCCCTCCGCAGCTGTAATTGTGCGTCAAGGCTGTCAGGTCCCTCTCAAAAAGTACGTGAAAATGAGTTTCTAATTGTGACCTCCTTAAACGTGGATATATTCAATGCATAATATTGTTTTAAACGTAATGTTGGCTTAATTGGACAAGTCACGTGTATGGATCAACTTGAGCCAGCCTATTCATTCGGGGATTGGAATGACATGCTGAAAAACATGTGGTAATATCATACTAAAATCTTTGAATAAGTTGATTTTTGTGAAAACATCACAAAATCTTACACTTAGTGTCATGTAATGTATTTGACTCTGACCTGCACGGCAGCCAGTAAATGAGAACGATACACAGCCACCACCTGTTTGTGCTTTCGTTCACAATCCTTGGAGAAAAAAAAAAATCAAAACCAATAATTATTCTAATCGTGCAAAAATGCATTATTTTTTTTATTTTTTTCTGTACCTGGAGCTGTTGGTTGAGTGTGGCGATTCTGTTCTGTAGTGCCATTTGCTGTCCCGGGTTCACTTGATGCGTGTTAGAACTGGAGGACATGATGCCAAGAGGAGGCGACAGAGATCCAAGTGCTTCTCTTAGCCGGAACACCTCCTTCGATAGCTCTGTTATCTGCACCAAACATAGTTTCATTTCCAACTCTTATCCATTGAATGTTATTCCTCACTACAATCCTGCAATGTCTCACCTTGCGGTCCTTCTCCTTGACAAGGCCTTGAGATTCCTGGATGTTATTTTGGAGTTCCTGGACATGACTGGACTTGGCTTGCAGTTCTTGAAGCTGCTGTTGCACAGCGACCAACTGAGTCTCTGCCGCCTGTCGCTCGCTCTTGTTAAAAAGAGCCTCCCGCTGCACTTGGAACACCTGCACAGGTAGAAATAATAATAATCTACTATTTCTTTAGAAATTGAAATATATCTTCTACTGTGAAAGCTTAGGAGTGAAAGTCAGCAGTATCAGTTTCAGTGCACATATGTCGTGCTGTACTTAATACTCCACCTTGACTACATCAGTATACATCGTACGGAGAGACGGATGAATAATGCAGAGGCAGGAAAGAGGTAAAGGTGGAACACGACTCTCTTTCTGGCCGACACAATAAAGACTCATTAGAAGACTAAGATTGCTTTGGGAGTCTTGACGTGAAACGGAGCATATACCTCAGTGCAGGTCTTCTCGTGTTTACGCGTGAGGTCGTTGAAGCGGGCCGCCATGGCGTTTATATCGGCCTGCATGGACAGCCGCAAGGCCTCGTGGTCTTCCTTGGAGATGAGACCCTGCTGGGCGGCCTTTTCTGACTTGAGCTGCCTCAGCTCTGTTTCTTTGTCACTCAGAGCCTCTTGAGCTGCCGCGGCACTACTCTCGCTGGCCTGCAGGGAGCGCTGGAGCTCCACCTAACAAGGTAGAAGGGGTTATGGGACGCAACTGTGCTGAGACCTAACGTCATCTATTTTTATATAGACTTCATTAGGACTTAGCCACAAACCTTGACTTTGTCATGTTCCTCTTTGGGAACAGCCTCATGCATGGCCTCTACTTTGGCTTCTAGTATGGCCGCCTGTTCTTCGGTTTCAGCCCGCTGCGTCTTTTCCTGCTGAAGCTCCTGTAGGGTTTGGGCCAGCTGCTCTGACATGGCGGCCAGCGCTTCTTTGTGCTTGGCCAGAGGCACGACATCCTTCAAGAGCAGGGCGTCATGGGCACGGCTCTCTCGCTCGGCACATAAGCAGTCAAGAGCTTGGGCGGCTTCCTGTCGGGCCACCTCTAGCTCCTCGCGAACGGTGGCCAGCGTACGTCTGGAGCGTTCTGATGGAAATAGAAGTTCAGATATCAACTAATTGAACCTCAAGTCAAATATAAAAAATGTTCTTCAGATGACTTGATGTCATACCTGATGCGACTGAGAGCTCCGAGCTCTCCGAGTGCTCTTCTTCTTCATCCTCATCGTCGCCATTTATGGGAGGCCTGAGTCTCTCCAATTGCAGGAGGGCATCATTGAGCTTCCTCGCCACCTCCGCTCTCTCCCTGGCCAGCTGTTCACACTGGAGGCTTAGGGTGACCTGCACCTCCTCCAGGTCTGACCGGGGCACACACTTCTTCAGCTCATCTTCCAACTCGCCCACACGTTCCTGAAGGCGCCGAACCTGATCTCCATTCAGTCCCGGGTCTCCCGACGTGTTCCCTCCCTGTACAACGCTCGTCTCCGGCTCAGCCACGTTTTCCCTTTGCTCTTCTGCGCCAGAGTCTGTCCAGTCCTTGTTGCCCGCAGACTTTTTCTGGACCAGAGCGACTTGAAGCTGCTCAACTCGCTCTTTCAGCTGTTTGATTCTGTCAGCGTCCTCAGAGGTCCGAGCGAGCGCTTTGGCGCGGCTCTGCCTAAGCTCCTCCTCCAACTCGCCTACTCTTACCCTCAGCTGCTGGGCCTCCGAGTCTGGAACCCAGCTGGCACCTACTCCTCCTGTGTCCCCTTCGGCACACTCCACGGACAACACCCCAAGACGCATTTGCTCCTTCAGCTGCTCCAGTTCTGACTGAGAGGAAGCCAACAGGGCCTGCAGGCCTTGCAGCTTCTCCTTTAGAGCTTCTGGATTCTCTGAAAATCCAACCTGAGATGTTTCAACACCACTGCGGACCAAAACCAAGATCATACAATAAGTGGGGGATTACTGCAGTTCCACGCTTAGCTAATCTTACCATTCCTCCACCGCACCAGACTCCTCATTGGCCGCTCGAGCCAATGAGAAGCGCTCTTGCAGGGCTTCAAACTCCTTCCTAATAGTCTCATACTGTGCGATGGGGACAAAGTCCGCACCGGGGCTTTGCATGTTGGTGTCGTCCTGCTCAAACATCTCCAGCATCTGCAAAGACACAATCGCTAGAAATGCAATGTGCCGATTTACTTTTTCACACTAAAAAGATAATGCCTAGCGCACATGTAAAAATGAAAATTGAATTTTCTAACTGCTCAGAATAAATATGACATCATAAAGTTCATCATGACATAAGAGACACCTTCACATGACATGGTCTTCTACGATCCTGTGTATGTGTGTGTGTCACCTGTCTACTAGTTGTTTTGAGTTTGCACCTGAACTTTGAGAACAAGCTCGGCATTCTGTGATGTAAGCTCTTCTATTTTTTGGTGTAATTCTTCCGCAGTTCCTCTGTGAGCTTGGGCAGGAGACAGGCTGGCCGATTCTGCATCGGAGGAGGTCTCGTCACGAGCAGGTGAGGCTCTGGAACGCTTGGAGAGCAACTTCTCTGGTGGGCGTGTTCAAGTAATTAAAAAAAAAAAAAAAAAAGCAGACAATGACACAAATTACTACTTTCCTATTAACTAGTGCTTTGACGCCATCTTGTGGCATTTAAGAGTGTAATAAAAAGAGTGCAATTAGGAAAATACAAATGACGTACCTTGGAAGTCAAACATTTCCTCCATATCTTCAGAGTCACTCGTTCCAACGCCTTGGACTCCTTTCAGCTCCTCGATCAATTTGTCCCTCTCAGCCTCGGCCTCTTTTAGGCGCTGTTTTAGTCGGGACAGCTAATGTGGTGCGTGCACAGTGTGAGGAAATTCTGGAGTTAGTTTTGCTGTATGTAAATATAAATAATAAAAAAAAAATAAAACCTCCTCCAAGGCAGAGAAGGCGCTCTGCTGTTGCTGCTCCAAGGCTTTTATTTTCTGGAGGAGACGACCTCGTTCGAGACGTAGTCGCCGAATCTCCTCAAATACTTCCTCATCTTCCACCTGAAAGACTTACTGTTAATTCTGTACGCTACTGAATATGAAAATATGAAAGGACTTTGAGGAAATAAATTAACGCTAACCTGATGCAATTCTGGAGGCTGAGGAGAAGGCGACTGAGCAGGGGGTTCGGGTGACTCAATGGGGGGTGCGGGACTTTGTGCGTGAGGGGTGGGTGGTAAACCCTGAATGATCATGTTGGAGTACTGATGATTATTCTAGACCGGTGATTCCCAAAACCTTTCCAAAGTCAAATAAGTGCCATGGTGCAATAAAAGGTTGGGACCGGTACCTGGAGAGGAGCGCGTGGTGGGGGCGGGGCTTTCCTTTTGCGAGGACTACTCCCCCCTTGCACCAACTTTAAGGCCCGTGAGTTTTTGGGGGGAATCTGTATTGGAGTCTCTGACAATACGTATGCAGAGATGGAAAAAGAGAAAGATCATTTCCCTTTTAGTCGCTCAGACACAACTACCAATTATGCCAGAGAAAGCATTTCCATGGTGCAATTAAAAGAAAACCACAGTGGCACGAGTACCGTACCAGGAGGCGCTCCGTTTTGCAACATGTACACAATGCCATGGCTATCAGGGCTGTAGTCCTCCGCCTTATTTCCGAGGCCGTCGAGCAGCTGCGTGTTGGCCCCTCCCCTCAGTAGGACGGCCACCGTTTCTGTACTGTCGCTCTCGCAGGCCAGCATCAAGGCAGACTTCCCCTGGTTGTCCTGAATGTTTGCGTTGGCACCTCGACCCAGCAAAAAGACGCAAAGCTCCGCTCGACTCATCTGCGCTGCCAGAATGAGGGCGGTGGCTCCATCCTGAACAAATGCATCGATTATGGGAGCATTAATGCAACTGATTATATCAACGATTCACTTTTGAGCTCACCCCATCTTGCGCATCAAGATCGGCTTTAAAGTCCCACAAGATCTCAGAGCAGGATACGCAGCCGCTGATTGCTTTGAATAAAGTTATTATGATCACCAATATTTATGTAATAAGTCCTGTTGCATACCTGCATGGTGGAGCGGCGTTCTCCCGATGGCGTCCGCGCAATCTACTTCCAATTGCTCCTGTTTTTAAACAAGATTGGAGAAGTTGTTCCATTTGAAATTGTCAGTTGATGTTGTCAATTTCATTTACCTGTAAAAGTCTCTTTAAACACTCGCTCTGTCCGTTTTTGGCTGCGAGGTGAAGGGCGCCAAAGCCTAGGAATTAAAATCAGTGAATATGTGATGACGTGGAAAAAAGTTTGGGTTCTTTTTATTACGAAATAACACACCGGCACCATCTGTGACATTGACGTCAGCTCCGTGAGCGATGATGACCTCCAGACAATCGACGTGCCCTCGAGACACGCAATGATGGAAGCTGCCGGAAGGACGTGTGTTATTTGTACACATTGGCTTAGTCTGAAATTGTGGATTAGATTTGTATGGAGATTATGTTTTGATGACATGCAAATGAAATGCGGGGACAAACCAATGATCATGTGACGTATTCTAGGATCTGATGAGACCTAACACAACGTTCTATTCCTCGACTCATTTTTGTTTCTTTGGTGTTTTGACTCAGCCGCATTAAAGTGACAGACAGTGCAGTGACCCACTTACGCCGATTTGCCCTCGGCATCCAACTTGGTGGGGCAGAGACCTTTTTTAAGGATGAGGGCGGAGACTTTATCTGCTTCGTTTTGCTCCACAGCCTGGAGGAGCCTCTCATCACTCTTGCTCCAGTCCTGACTCTTTAGGGATACGAATCACCCCAAAATAGAGGAAAGAAATAGATCTATTTAATTTTGACCCAAAAAACAAAAGCACCAGAAGTCCACACACGTCATTACTTCCACTTACAACCCAGGCTAAACTTAACTCCTCCCCAACATTCAAGCCATTTCCCAATATCGAGAACGCAGAGGAAGGTCTTGTAAACTCGTCGACTACGGTCTTTCTAAGAAGTCAATAAGGTATTTCCTAAGAATGCTAGTCTCTTTGTAATTGGAACGGCTTGTGTGTGTGAATAATTAAATGCTACCTGAGCTCGATTGGCCATCGAGCGTCTGCTCTAACAGCAGACCTGCTCCCATGCTGCGGTGCTATTACTGAATGCCATTTAAACACATAGAAGAAACTGAATAGTAAAAAAAAATTGATTTAAATAGACATAATTCATACTCTCAAACACTTACCTCATTCTTTTTAAACTTTGCTTTGAGACTCTTCATGTTGTTCCACCTTGGCAGAAACACTCCACTAAAAATATTAATGGCGTAAAAAAATAGGAAGAAACCTGTGAAGGAGGTACAGGTGAGTGTCCCACCACGACTGGCCCCTCTCCATCTCAGGTACCATCAGGTAAGTCACAGATGCCAAGTGGGACACTCACTAGCCCCGCCCACTTCAACGAATAAACCAATCAGCGCAGCGCAAAAAGCAATTAAAAATAAACACATTAAATATCGTGTTGGTTGAAACGTTAAGCACCAAATAGTGAATAAATAAACTTGAATTTTGTTGCTGATGTGAAAAGTTAGTTCAACAATTATGTCAACCAGGAATACGCTAATCTAGCCAAACCCAGAAGTAAACAGACATTATGTTAAAAAAGCCCTCTAACTGCAAGAAAATGTCAGGTTTATGTAATTTAATTTTTAATTCTCACGTAGACTGGAGTGTTTTGTGAACAATTGCAGTATTTAAGAGCTATCCCTCCCTCTGCATTACGCAATACCCACCAAAAGGGGTCAGTAAAGACAAGCAAAACAAAGCTTTCTGTTCCAATTTCCAAGAGTGCAAACAACCCAACGACGCACCATTGATTTAGAAAGATAAATATTACTATTTGCAGGGGAAATCATCACCCAGAAGCGTGATGTTTAGTGAAAACATCAAAACCCACTCTATCCCTCTATAATGAGGACGCTGTATTAATTTCCCTGAAATATTCCACATTGCCTTGTTGCCTCAGTGTGATTCCATGCAATTGTTGGTGCCCATGCGGCACCGTTTATTTTAGTTGAAAAGATTCCTTTTTATACCTGCTGTTCTCTGTAATTATCTCGCTGTATGAGATCACAGTTTTTTTTCCCCCCAATTCTTCGCTTTCTCCACGTACTCCCTTTTGTATTAGGATTTTCCATCTCTCGCTCCTGAGAGTTCTAAAGTGGCCAAGTTGTATAATGTGCAATGATGCAGGTGAAAGGGAGAATGACAAACCAAGGAATGTTATTATGTTACATGATGGTCTGTCATTTTGGGGAAATCGCAATGCAACTTGAAGTCAAATGGCACCTTGAAGGCCCCACTCAAATAAATTCCAAATAACTTGACCCCTACAAGATTCGTTTGTCATCTTATTTTCATTAGAGCAAAATGGAGAGATTAACCATGTTTTCCTTTTGGTTTGTAATGCATCAATGACTTCATCTCATGAGTCACAACTGTTTTAAAGTGAATAGCAGAGAGCCACAAAATACTGGATTAACCATCATAACCACCCCCCCTGTGGCTTCAGATTTTCTTCCAAATGGTCTGGCTCATAACAAGGAGCCAGGAAACCCTTAAACACTTTGAGCAAGAGGAGGAAGATGTGAGGGGTCTGATGTTGATGGTTATCTTATGCGGTGGAGGGTGTGTGTGCATTCCGATTCCAGTACAATGACCTCATCCTCTTTCCCGCCTGTAGGAGAAAGCGAGCTCATGAGTGTCGTAAAGAAAAAAACTGCATTTACAGACCTTAATGGCTGTAGCGCGTTCAATAAGCCCTGGTGGGCATTGGAGAAGAACACAACTCTGGGAGGAGATTCAATATGTCTGATCGGGATGTGCAGGCCTCAGCGCTTTTTACCACATCTTCTATATGTTTGAGCTGCTGATTAAATTTCAATTTGAGATTCCTTGAAAAAGCATTTTAAAGGAACATTTCAAAAACATCTGGAATTCATTCCAAGAAGCTTGGAGAGTACCTCATCAATCCCTCTCATGTGATGTTGCTTAGTTTAGTTATGAAATGGTTCATAAACAGTAATAGGACTAAAGTTGTTGTTATACATGCAAAATAAAACGATATCCGATTATTCGATTGTCCCGATTCTAAATGGAAAGATACGAGCTCGTGCAGTTGGTCAACTCAAGTAAATGCAATGCAGCCCTTGGCCATTCAAGATGATTCAAATTTGAATCAGCAGTCAATTTTATATGACTCGAGAATTAAAAGCCCTCCAGTGATGTCATGGGGATAAATAATGCACATCCACGCAGCGTGTTCGTGCGAGCTGATTTAGCCTCTGTTTACCACCACCACCACCTCTTTTTCCTCTGCGTGATATTTTTAGAGGAAACTCCATGTTTGCAGATATTTAAATGAATGAACGCTCCAGTGCGCGTGGAAGGAGACGCAGATAATAGGAGCAAGTGAAGCACCTCCCCTTGACTTTCTCTCTCTTTCTCTTTATCTGCGAGCCTCCACTCCATGCACTCGCTCTCCACTCATTTGGACATTTGCCTTCGCCCCTTCGCAGGATCGCCGCTGGATTTACACCCCGATCTACTTCCAATTGTTTTTGGGGAAGAAAAGACGATTTGTATTTTGAACCGAAACGCGTGGAAGTTGTTTCGTGGGCGGACACAAGGGGAAGACGGAATGAAGCGTGCAAAGTGGCTGAGGGGCTGAACGCACGTCAACGCATATTGGCTGCGGGTGAGTCCAGGCGTGCGCTTTGCTTTTGTGTTGGAAGTTGAAACTCCAAAGTGATTTTTTTTTTTTTTAAAGCTTCCCTCGACCACATGCTGTCGGTTGAACTTACAGATTTCGCGCAACTTTGCCGTTTTTTTTTGGGATGTATACGTTTGCATTGTGTTTTCTGCAGGCTGTTTCGTAATGTAAATATTGCAACTCTGATCGCAGCGAGGGCAAAGTTCACCTGGCAGATGTTTTGTTGCCTAAAACAAAAGGAGTGTCCCTGTCCAGCTGCTCTCATTAGCCGCGTGTTTTTTTTTTTGACAGCACGGAACCACATTCAGCAGGATTTCTCCAAATCGTTCAGTAAAAAACACGCAAAGTGGTAGTCCTGAGCGATTAGTTAGTTTTATTGCTTAAAATGAGTTTATTAGTCTGGGCTGTTAGTGGCAATGATTAATTGACTCTTTGGGTTTAAATCCGTGTTTTGACAGGAAGCACTTATTTTTTTCCCTCTGTTGTGAAAGTAAAGTTAATGTGAGAGTAAAAACTGTTTCAAAACTTGTCCAGATACTTTCTTTGCATACAGAAAATAGAAGTTGCTTGGCCAAACATTAAGCTCCAATAAGAAGGTCAGTTTAAGTGAGACTCTCTTTTTAATGACGTCTCTATTTTGAAGTAGATCAAATTTGAACATGGAATTGGGACACTTAAGCTATTAAGAAGGCACTATCTTCGGTTCCCTGATGATGGGATTGGATTGTGTCGTTTCTACCCAGAGGGACAGAAATAGATTTCCTTCTGTACATCTATTTCACGCAATATAAAAAAAAATTGACATAACGTTGTTATTCTTTTCTACCCCGCTCAGTCTTTAGCACCACCCCGGGTTTGGAAAGCTGAGCCGCTATGGCCAAGTGGCTCAAAGACTACTTGAGTTTTGGCAGCAGGAAGGTACCCCCGCAGCCCCCCACTCCAGACTACACCGAGAGCGAAATCCTAAAGGCCTACCGCCTCCAGAGGGAACTGGACTTTGAAGATCCATACGAGGACCCGGAAAACAGAACCAGGGCCGAGTCTGGGACTTTGGAGCCAGCCACCCCCGTGTACGGCTCGCCTATGAAGTCCTCCAGCACGGATGTGAAATCTCCCAAACACAGACTTATTAAGGTGGACTCTCAGGACCTGGGACGTACCAAGATCCTGCTCAGTGCCATCTCGTTAGATGACCAGCAAGAACCCGTGAGTATTTCTTTTTGAACAGAAGTTGCGATTAAAAACAAAATGACACGTCAGTTCCATTCTGGCCCACGAGGCTTGAATTTGTCACCTGGGCTGGAGGTGATGACAAATGAAGCTCGGGGAGGAGCGAAAGGGGTCCAAGCACTCCCAATTCACTCTTGTGTCATTTATTATCACTGTGACAGCTTTATTGATCGCACTCGCCGAGCGAATGTGTGTCACAAATATGTTTGCATAAATTCTAGCCGCGTTCACCAGACGAGTAAAATGAAATAATAATTGATGACTCCAGCAGTGTTGAATTAGGGGTGCTGGCCATTCCCATGAGTTTTAAACCTTACATGAATAATGAATTGCAGTTGGTTTTGCAAGCTGAAGGAGAACCCTGCACGTGTCAAGGGACTCGCATGTGGACTGGGAGATGTTGAAGACCACGGGATGAGTCACAATATGTAAAATAACTGCCACAATATGTAAATGTGGAGTATGCTTAAGCTTGAATTGATCTATACACTATGTAAATAAATAAATAAATGAATAAATAAATACTAGATAGCTAGCTGGAAAGATAGCTAGCTAGATAATTATTATTATTGCTCAATGGCTAGGTGGAGAAGTCGCTAGTTATCTTGTGGAAAGGTTCGACTGTGTAAAAAGTGAATTCCAATACTTCAAAGTTTTGACTGCAAAAGTTGCAAAGTCCATTAACAGTGTGAATTCCATTCGATAGCTTGTTCCTTCATTAATTTCCCAGGATGCGTGGGGGGGGGGGAATCTGCACTCTAATGAACACGGCGGATTCCCGTACATCGATAGACAACGCAATCAATGCGGACGCTTGAATCGAGTTTTATTTTTAGGGCTTTGTGTGCGTTAAACTGGGAAGTGTCAGCCTGACGCTGTTTGAGGGATTGCATGTTTATGTGTCTGTGACCATATGCCAGTTGGCCTACTCGTCTCCCTTGCTGGATTATATGACGCTCAATGAATACATTAATTGCATTGTGTCCCCAAAACATTATAAATACAAGACTTTCTTCCGCAGTCTCTCTTTCATGTGGCAACTGCGGCGCAGAATATTGTTAAAGGTTTTGAACCGGGAGCCTCTTTGGATTGTTACTAAATATAACATTTGCCAGCCCTGGTGACACTCTCAATGTTGTTGCAAATGCGTGTCACAATATTAGCATAAAAACAACAACCCGACATCTACTTTGCATTGCACGCAATTCAGCGGGGATGTGATTGCAGAATCTTGGTCTGTCGGTTTTCATGAGCAAGGGTGTTTTTTTATTTTTTTTCTAAATACGGTATTTACACTGTTGAGTTAGTCCGAATTTTTATTTTTTTAATGAGAATATAAACTTCTTTTTGGGTTGTTGTTCTTTTTAGGCAATGCCGTCTGCTCCGTTGGCGGGTGACACCGATTATTCGGACCCCTTCGATGTCCGCCCGGACCATCGACCGGAACCAGATCCGAGACCGGTTCCCTCAGAAAGCAACGGGTACATGGAACCTTATGAAGCCCAACGTGTCATAACGGGTAAGTGGTGATGTGGGACTCTTTATTTCATTTGCTGCTGTTTTCATTTGTGAAATAATGAATGCCAGTTGCCATTCAAGATTTTTTTTTTTTTTTTTTTCACAAGGCAATGAAAACTGTTTTGCATTTTGATTTCCTTTCTGTCTACGCATCACCGTGCGTCGTCCCTTTGGAGTATTCCCCCGCAGCCCCCCACCCCCTCCCCTGTGGTTTCTTCCTGCATTATCTCACTCTCATCCAGCGTTATCCATTTGTTTCTCCTCCTTTAACATCTCTGTTTTCCTCTTCCCAGCATCCCTTCCCTGCCCTGTCTCAGTCATTTAGTGTAAAAGTGCTCCCCCCCCCCCCTCCTCCTCTTCCGTCTATCTGGCTTCATCTTGAGGGCTCTCCTCGGCACCCGAGGGGAGTCTGGCTGGCTCGGTAATCTGTCTTTTAGCAAATTATTGTCTTGCCCTCTCTATGATGCGACTTACGTCTCTGGTGGTCGACTGCGCCGATAATCTCCCGGGTTTAATGAATGCACGCTTCTTTGCTTTGCAAATGGCTCGTAATCTGTTCTTGTAACTGCTGGATAGAGACAGCGGCCAAAGATGACAATCACAACAATGATTGAGTTTTGATCTTTTGTCTGCTGTCTTTTGACAGCTTTTTTTTTTTTTTTTGTCCGACCGTCACTGAGACCCACGAGATTAGACTATATGCATAAAGACGTAATGTGGTTTCAATTAAGTAGGATTTATAGTTATTCGCCGCATCTGAGTCACTCTTTAATTTTGGAATGTGTTCACATTTGTTTTTAGGACCTCAACGCAAGCCAAAATTTGCATTTCCTCCTTCAATGAATGACATTGTGGTTGAAGAGTTGGAAATGTGTTTTTTTTCCTGGCAGACAAAGATGTTTGTCTCTTTGTCATGATGTATCGTTTCGACATACTTCCTTGACACCAATTGCGACTTTTCTATTAGCCAGAGCTTTGGCGCCATCTGGTGGTATCAAAGTGTAATCAAATAATCACAAAAAATAATCACAAATTGTCGAGTTTGTCAGTAAATCGCTGAGGATAGCTTCCGTCGACAATACCAAGCTGTTGGTCAAGTGTCCCAAAACCTTTGTGCGCTTTTTCGACTTCTTTTTCTCAGCCTCGCTCACCTTTCCGTCAGACTACAATCCCCCCCCCCCCTCCGCTTATGTTTCCCACCATCACGCTTCCAATGAATTTCTCATTTTACTCCCTCTAATCCCGTTTTCATCCCTCCACCTTCATCTTCGCCATCTCCCGGCGGCCTCGCTCACACCTCGGGTTCCCGGCGCAGGTAGAGCAGCTTTCGGCGCCGTGTTTTTGTCACCATGACTTAACATCAAGCGCTGACAGATCCCTCACATGCGTGCTCAACCTCCCCCCCCTCTATTGCTCCTCACCCTCCTCCTCCTCCTGTTATTGCCTTGCTCCTCTGCTCTCCCTCCATTTCCCTTCTTCTTCACTGCCTCGGGCCCTTTCCCCAGGGCCGCCATTTGGTCGCCATGGTGACAACCAGACAGCCCTATGGTAGCGTCTTGCTGTGGTGTGAAGTTTTCCACCGCTTATCACCATTAAACGTCTCTCTTTCATCCTCTTAGATTTTTTTTTTTATATGCACAAACGATATCTCCACCTGTTCTTAAGAGGGTAAATTTTTCAGGTCAGGAGATAAAAAGCTCCATTAGTGCTTCCTTTTCTCAGCTCCTGTTGATGAGATGCAGGAATCTGATTAACTTCTCTCGCTTGCGTCAATAATCCTTTTTATCCCAAGGCTATAATTTGACTCCAAGAAATATTCCTCAGTTGGGACCTGCTGAGAAAGCAATGAGAATTTTTCACGGGGGAACAAGGGCGCCGTTCGATTGCTGCAGGGGGGGGGGGTCGGGCGGATGAGTGGATGGGGTGGACCCAACCCGTGTGCCTTTATGCTACTCGGCAATGGAGCCCAAAGCCTTGTTAAGCCGCAATATGAGATTGTGAGCCCCCCCGCAAGCTGCGCAAACATTATTTGTCCCGCTCTTTTAATTCTAGTCATGTCAGCCCTCAACAGGCGTTCGAGGTACCAAACCGTGTTAATATTATTGCGCCTGTGATTTTTAGCTACGCCGACTTGACTCGTTTTTGTATCTTCTTTGATAGAGCTGCAACGTGGCCCCGGAGGAGGACGCTCAAGGGGCGGGCTGCAGCTTTACGACACCCCTTATGAAGACAGGCGAGGCCAACGTTCGGGTTTTACGTTCGGAGAAGCTCAGGAGGAGGGCAAGGAGGGCAGCGGCAGGCTGCCGCAAGACGATGAAAGACCCGCTGATGAGTATGACCAACCTTGGGAGTGGAAGAAAGATCACATCTCTAAAGCTTTTGCAGGTATGGTTGATTTTGAAACCCAAGAATAAAAAAAAACAAAAAACAGGGACCATCTGAAATGTGATTTTTTTTTTTTTATATAAACAGAAAAATGATTTAGTGATATCTTTCATTGTCTTGATTAATCAATGAAAGGAATTTGTCGGAATGTTCGTCCCGATAGAGAATTTTCCATCAGACTGAAGGAGCAAAACAACAAATCAATAGCGACTCAAGCATAAAAGTGTAAGACTTCTCCAGATCGTTTTCATCATGGGACTGTTCCATAGAATTAGAAATTGTATTATGTGAGTGGGTGACTCTCTTAATGAGCACTTTTCAAGGGCCGAACGCTGCCCGGAGGCTGAGAGAACAGTTTGTTATATCACACAGTGGAATTCTTTTCTAATTGTCCCGGCTTTCTTCAGCTAATTCACCACACAGCAGCAAGAAATGCAGACCATGGTGACCCTCATGGTCTCAGCCCTCTCAAATGGAACATCTGTTTTCCTTTATTCTCTTCAAACAACTCAATATTGATTTCTTTCTGTTTCTGTCCTAAAGTCACAAACAACCTTTTGAGACTCAAGGGTTTATTTCGTCTGCCTCTTACAGTGATGCAGTCTCCTCAAAGACGAACAGCATAGCAAATGAACAGCAATTGGAGTTTTATTTTGCCTTACTCTTTCATTAATCAAGCACATTTAAAACAATTAATAATTCACTATGTACTAATTCAATAGGAGATTTAACGGCATCACCAACAACTAGAAAACTGTTGTCATTAACTTAAGTTTAAAACAATAAAGGGCCCAAGATTGATCCCTGCGGTACCCCAAAGTGAATTGTAGGATTGGTTGATGAAATGTTATTCATTTTGACATTTGTTTTCATGGAAAAGTCGGAATTTGGGAACTGTAGAAAACATTAACCCACATTTCCGAAATCAGATGAGTATTTTGATGGTTTTAAATGGTTTTGAAATGTGGACATTTTTAGCATAACGTTAATTAGAAGATGCCAGGCGATATATAATGTTGTCATTGGTGCCATGTTGGTGTGAGGACTGGAATGTAAAACAGGGAATCCAGTCTGTCTAAGTAGATCAGTGCTCTCTGTGAGAGGCCAAGCCAGCTTAATTGAACCGCATCTTTCAAGTCAGCAAGGTCAAGGTGATGGGATAATAAATCAACCGTGCCTCGTCGGCATTCTCCTCCGTTCCCACTACCGAGCCCCCCCCCCTCCCCCCCCCCAGAATGTGTGTGAGATCCTCACCACCCCTCACTTAATTACATGTCTACATGTGCATGACCGATCCAGTGCTAATAAGTGTCACAGTGAGAGAGCGGCGATAAAATTACATTTCCCCCCCCATCTTTCAATCGCATGTATTGAAGTACGTATGGAATTTTATTTCATGATGTCAAATGGGAGCAAATGGAAATAGGTAATGCATCTCCTTCCCATAACATGCAGCACAGTTCCACAGCCCCAAGGGGGGAAAGCTGCCGTAGCGCTTTGACCTCCCGTCATTGCCGCTTAGCGTCCTTCGTGCCGGCATGTTGCCTTTCGTTCCGCGCCAAAGCACGCCAGTCTAAACAAACAAACTGTATTTTCCATTCTCGCCCTTAATCCACGGCCACGGAGCTAGTCTGCCTGGACAGGGAACGGCTGGCGGATGGAAAAGGATGACGTGAGCGAACGAGAGGTGTGAAGGAAAAGGACAACGAGATATGCGTATCCAAGGTTAGGTAAAGAGGGAGGGGCTTAAAGGCGGAGAACAGCCAGAGGCTGTGTTGACGTGAGGAGGCCATACTGACTGCCTCCATCAGTCAACTTAACACATGAGCGAACTCTTTCTCGTACGCGGCGCTGACAAGGCTGTCGTCGTTGCCCTCTTTCCTGGCAGATATGACACATTCCCTCAGATAACCTGCAGGTGGGGGTCATCGTGGTCTTCCCTCACCTCATCAGCCCCTCCGCACGGGGCACACGATGTACTCAAGCAGCTCTAATTAGCGCCAGGCTTCTAATTGGAGGGCGAGAGGAGGTGGCGTGCAAGTTGTTGGCACAAATGAGCGCGTTGGTGTTGATGCCGCCGTAGCGTGGGAGGGAGCGTGCTTCCTTCCGCTGATGCTTTTCACAGCTTCACTGAATTTCTATTTAATTATCGTCTCAGGTTGTCAACGCTGGCCACCTTTTGTCGGGTGAAGTGAAACCACGTGACAGGCCTCAGCCAGGCTGGATTTTTGCCTTCAGTCTTTGAAAGCTGTCAGTAGTCTCCCTCATCCAGCTGAAATTACAGCATTTATTAATTCACCGACATCAACATACAGACCGGCAGTAGGAAATGGCCGCCGCAGCTGCTCGGAACCGATCAGCGAGTTAATGAAAGGCGCCATCTCATTAGCATTTTCATGACCACACCTAATGAATAGATGAATGTTTTTTTTTTTTTTCTCAGTTTTATAATTCACTAGCACAGCTTCGATGACTGTGTGAGTTTCTGTAGAGAAAACAATGAGGGAGCCTCCCCCTACACACACACTTTGTACATGTCAGGGAGGAACGCAAGTAGCCTGTCTATGGCGTTTTGCATTGTATGTTAGCATGAAGCTAACAGTAAGCTTTAAGCTCGCTAGACAGAAACACTTTGCCTTTTTTTTTTTTTTTAAGAATTGTTTACTATCTGCCAAACTCAAATCATAATTAGCATTTGTAACTAAATTTTACTTTAAATAGCTCGTATCTTGAAAACCTGTCAGGGTATCTTGACAGATGGTCAGTCTGTGACTCTTTTCTGTGGAAGCATTGTCTGGATGTTGGATTTCCTCCTCTGTGTGTGTGTCAGTCGGAGCCTGGCTGTGTTTTGTGTGGCCGTGTGCATGGAAACAAACACACAAAGGGGGGAAAAAAAAACAGAAAATGAGATTTGCAGCGCGCCGCTCTCTGAAGCCCCTGCGGGCCTTCATCAGAGAGCAGCCTCTTCATCAATTTAGTGGCGCCGTGCAAGGACTTGTCTTTGTCACATTTCCTCGTTTTCCCCTATCACTCGCCGCTTTTACTTCTCTCTGGCCGTGACCTTAGCCAGACATTTAATGGAAAAGCATTCCTTTCCTGTCAGACGGATGGCTGAGTTGATGGAAGTAAACTAGACCAAAAGGAACGTCTCTATTCGTGGGGGTTAAGCACCAAGCCAAATACAAAAATTTGTGAATAATACGCACAGCTCCATTTTCTTTCTTGTGTTTAAAATTGCCTATGGTTATTATTTAAATTGTAAAAATACCCCAAACTATGATCCTCAACCATAAAATAAATAAATGGCTGATTTTGGAAAAAACGCTCTGCAATAGCAGGGCGCCGGGGTCTGTCACCGCTTTGCAAGCCATAAAAAAACTAATTGCTTCTTTTCTATTAGCCTTTTTATGACATTTTTGACTCGGTGATTCATCGTGAACCGCTGCCTATTCACTTTCCTATTCCTAGACAGTCTTTTGAAACGGTCCTCAATGAGCCTCTAAAAATATATATATATATTCTCAATTTTTTTGCTCCTTAATGAATCTTTATCAGCATTTTTTGAAGAATTATTTGGTTTTGTTAAAAGAAGATATATCATTGCCCCCCCCCCCCCCAACCCTGCTGTGCCCCCCTCCAGGAAAAAGTCCACATTTTGACAAAAATCAGCCCACTCTAAGAATAAATTCACTTCACAACATGGCCAGAAATTGATTATCTGTGACCAATATGCTATAAACTTGTGTGAATGTCCCTTTTCTCCCTGATCTGACAGAAGGTGTTAATTATCTTGTCTTTATGGGGGGGTGGTCTCCGTGTGCCCAGCAGAAGGTCTTTATGAGCGTGTGCATGCCAGCCCCTTCCAAAAAAACAGATGTCTTCATTAAAGAACCAAATGAAGCTGTCTTTGTGCGACCCCCCCCCCTAGCTTTTCTTTTGAGCATGCAAAAAAACAGCAGGTGTGCTTAAGAAGTTACCTGTCAAATTACGCTGTGTTTGTAAATTGAGCTAAATTGCGAGATAAATTGAGGTTTGAGCGTGGCGCTTTTGTCTGGATGTCTTTGTCTCCTTAAAGTCTTTGTGCTGCGCTTGAGGACAAAGCTGAGCACACGCAGCTTTCCGCATGTGGTACATCATCGGGTTTTAGTTGTCGATGGCAGACAGATGCCCCCCCCCCCCTGTCAGGATGCGTGTCGTCCATCTTCTTATCTTGATGCTTTGTCAGCGTGTTGGCAGAGCAAAGAGATAAACTGATGCTTCAGACATAAACTGACTCGTTTTGTTGGGTCTGTTGATGCTTATGGAAAAAAAGACAGAAAGAACATTTGAATGTCTAATAATTAAATTTTATAAATAATTAATTTAATAATTTGTCCTTCAGTATTAAATTGGCCAATTTTTTTGGGGGGGTTGTGTTATGAATTGAAGAAAAAAAAAGATAAAATCTTTTTTTTTCTCACACAAAAATTTGATTTCAGATTTTATTTTTTATAAGTCATATCATTTTTTTTTCTAAATATTCTACCGAGCGGTTGGAAAAGTCACAGTCGCTTGTTTGTAGCTCGTACTAAACAAAGTTTTTGAAAACCCAAATGACTCCAAATTTGACCAAATGCATCTTTTTGGTCCACCCACCTCCACTTGGTGCCATTTTGTAGTCAGTTAGCGCTAGCCAGACATTTTTGCATTGTCAGGTGTGTCTCATTGAGGGGTGCCGGGCCGCACTTTGGTCCTAGCTTGGGTGGCGCTGCGTCCCGCTCCAGATGGGGGCCATTGTACTGCGCTAGGCATCAATAATTCACAGAGCGCCAGAGAAAGTGGCAAAGTGTGTCTGCCTGCTCAATAATTAACCAGCGAGGGGAGGGAACCATGTTTGTACAGCCAGGTCCCTTTCTAAACGCCCATTCAAATAGCCTTTAAAGCGGCGGGCCCAGAGGGGAGAAGAACAAGACCTGACTGGTTTGGGGGGTGGTGGTGGTGGGGGGGTGGGGTCTTTACATTTGTCTGCTCATTAAGACATCTCATTTCCTTGTATTTGTTTTGTAATCTTTTTAGCCCGAGTATCACACAGAACGAGCAAATCCAAATCGCATAATGTGAGTTTGTGTCGGACTACAGAGACGACAGATTATTGCCTGCCGTGGTAGATAATGAGCTATTTTCAGCACCTCGTTTGTACCCCCCCCATCCCCTCGTTCCTCCAGCCCCTCCCGCCACTGTAGGTAGGACAGCGAAAGAAGCATTTTCACACCCTTCAATTACTCCGCCACATGGCACACATGAAGCCTCAATTTTGTCTCGCTCGCTGGTGCGGCCACACAATTTCTCAGCATTCGATAAGAGTGAACAATGCAGGCTGCGCTTCCAAAAGATCTCTTAAATGATCTCCTTTCACTCTCGTGATGAATGGTTGTGTTCACAGGGTCTGGTGTTTGTGTACACAGCAGAAGCCCTCAGTGAATTAAAAAGTGAGATCTGAAATGTGTGTTTAGTTCATCCACAGGCACATAGAAAATGTCTCGCTCGCTTATAACCCGGAAACTGATTTTTATTTTTGCCTGTGTGAAAGCTTTCGGACATTTTGATTGGCTTTAATTTTTTATCGCTGACTATTGGCTCCTCGTGAAATTGTGTCGCCCTTAGTTGTATTTCTCTCGATAGGAAATTATTATTTTTTAAATCCCTCAGTATTGTTATTGTTGTTTTACAAAAAACAAAAGTGTTTTCTCTGCTTTTTAGTCAGAAGCCTGTTTTGGGTGAAACCAACCCAAATTCTTTGACTGATTAATAAAGAGCAGAAAAAGTTAGAAACCATAATCATATCAGCCAGTATCCTTTTTTTTTTTTGGCATTTTGTCTCTTTCCACTGATTGTGTCCTTTTGCACTCGCGTCACATAACCCGCCCGCCGCCACATTTCACTTGCAGTCATTTCCTCTCATTAAAATCTTGCACTCTGTTTGAGTCTCGCCACTTTGTCAACGCCGCCCGCCTCTCTCACATGTCTACTTTTTGTGGAAGCCATCTGTGCTTTTTCTCACTCTGTCGCTCTCGTTTCTCTCACCTGATACCCCCCGTCACCCCCCCCCCCTCCCCTTCCTCCACTTCCTCTATTAGAGATGAGAGTCTTGTCAGAGCTGCCCTGATGGGTCAGAGGGGGAAGGAGGAGCCATGTGTTAAACAGCAAGATGACCTCTCGCCCTGAACACGACTAAGCATCTTTCCCACATTTGCTCCCCCCCCCCACGTAAACTCAAACATCTGCAGTCACTACGACCTCTTTGACTCGGGCTGTTTTGTTGCTTTCCACCTGCTATCCATTTTGCAACAACTGCTGTATTCGCCACACAAGGCAAAAAGAAAACTGCCAATAATAAACCAGTCAAGTTTATGGAAAAAAAAAAAATATTTTAAGAAATAATATTTTGTTCATCTTTATTGTTATCGATCAAACTTTATGAAAACGACCCGTATGAGTCCCTGACAATCTTTTTCTGTCTCCGTGCCAACAGTGCAGTTTGACGGGCCCGAATGGGATCGCTCGTCATCGCCAAGCTTGCGTCCTCCGGGACCCCGTTCCAGCCCTCTGGTGGGCGGCGGCGGCGGGGTAAAGTTCCGAATGCCCCAGGAGGGTCTCACCATGGTGGGGGAGAGAGTGGACCCCACACAGCCTCTGGAAAAGCAAGTGTATGTCTTCCCTCTTTCCAACTTTCAATATAGATTTTTAACTCGTTCGCTACCATTGACGACTATAAACGTCAAAGATTTTTTAAGAGCTAGAAGTGAAAAGAGTTAAAACAAAGGGCAAATTGCTGTTGACGTTTCATTAGACGAAGAGGTTCGCTTGATTTCATGTTCATCGTCCTTGTGGCCATTAGTTTAATTACCTCAATCTAATAGATAACGTTTTATAGTAGCGCCACCATCACGCTTAACATGAACTGTCGTCTAAACACGTCGTACTTACGCGACATACTCGGACAACATAAAAACTGCAATTTTCTACTTGCTGATGAGCAGCTTTTAACATTTGAAGGACAGTTTGTGTTGTTTAGCTGTCTCGCCGATCATTAATGAGCATACAGAAAATGACGCGTTAATGTGTTTCGGCTTCACGGCGCCCGAGCGCCGTGAAGCATTCGAGTAAAAACTAATTAGGTCCGAACATAAAAAAACACACACACATTTACTTTGGTGTTGTAGTTTTCGACATTATTGCTGTTATTTATGTTCCGCCTCGTGGAACATAAAGGCTTGTTTGACTAATGGAATCCAAGCGCGCGACATCACTTAGCCGCATGAGCTGAGTTTGCTGCCTCTTTTAAGTGCTGCTATGAGGTTTATTGCCTTCTATGCCGCTTTCAAAAATGAAATAGGAAAACGCCTGCCTGGTTAATTAATGTTGATACAAACACTTGAGTTCTTTAATCCATTGTATGGACTCAAAGATTAAAAGACAATGACTTCACCGTTGTAGTTGTTTAATTGTTCTTTTTAGAAAGTTGGTGAAAGTATTCTCGCTCGCCGTGCGTCTCAGGTGGTACCACGGTTCGCTGTCTCGATCCGAAGCGGAGTCGCTGCTCACGTTGAGTAAAGAGTGCAGCTACCTGGTGAGGAACAGCCAGACCAACAGATGCGACTACTCGCTGTCTCTAAGGTACGCGAACACTCACTCGGATACTTCTTAAAGCCAATGATTGAAGTAAAAAACTTTTTTTTAATTAATGAGAATGAAACTATTATAATTGTGAAAAAAATAATAATTTTATTTCAAAAGTATTTCACCTAAAATACTGAAATTTTGGTGAAATTCCAAGTGTTTTTTTTTATTTTAATTTCTTGTAATGAAATCTATTTAGTCTATTAAGACTAAATAGTATCAATTAGTCTTTTTATGCCAAATTCACAATTTTCACCTTTTAAACCTCATCTACAATTTTTCATGCCCATCTGTTTTGCAAATCAAATCCGGTCCATAATCACATAAGTTTGCTAATCACTTGCTTCTCATTGCTGCAAAGTGTGTGTGTGAAACTACCTGAACAGCAGTCGACTGTATACACACACCCCTCCCTCCATCTGTCTCTACCCTCCCTCCCTTCCTCCCTCCTCTCTTCATCCATCACTCAAACTTTGCATCACCTCCTCCGCTAGTCATTTGCAGGCTGCTATAATGCTTATCTGGTCAAATCTCTCCCTTGTAATTGCGAGCGTGATTCAACGCCACGGCCTACCATCATGCCTCTGTCCTTAACTCCCCACCAGCCCTGCCCCGCCCTCTCCTCTGTAGCCTCCTTCTTCTGCGGTCCCAAAGGGCTTCTTCTAAGTGGTAATCAGGCAGGTAGAGCACACTTCAGTGCACACATCATCCTCGCCATAATCACTAATGAATATGAATCACCTTCTGTGGGCCACACAAAAAGGGCGGCGACTCGCAGGAGAGATGGGACTGCTCGTGTGTGTGTGTGTGTGTGTGTGTGTGTGTGTGTGTAAACAACTTTGAAGATGACTCACAAATTCCTGCACACTTCCTGTCGCTCAAGGTCGCAATTCTCGTTTTGCATTTTGCTCACGTGAAGTCTAGAAGATCTAATGAGCGGAGATGAAGTATCGGAACATTTTAATTATATTCAACCTCCAAAGTTTTTGTTAGCTTCGTTAGCCGTCTGAACATGTTTTGTTTACATTGATTAGTGTTTCCACACACACATAGACGGAAATTCCGAAAAAACAACCAGCTTTACTTCGATTCTGTTTAGTCTTCATCAAACTGTTGCGACTGCTCGCCGAGTTTCAGCCTTGAGGCTATGAGTGGCTTTTGCTATCTGCGAGTAGAAAAGTTTCTTGCTGGGCCAGTCGTCCGTCTCAGCTTACATGAACAATGTCAGTGGAGGTCGGCCATGACCGCCGGGGACCTGCATATTCCTCACCCACCTTCACAGTCCAACGCTCCCCCCCCCCCCACTTTCCTCTTGTTGCATGCGCCGCATGTGCTAATCCTCATCCATCATAATGTCCCGCTCCCCCCTCCCCTTCCCTAAATCCACCGAGGCAGCATGACTCCCCAGCGTCCTCCTTTCATCGTGACTTCCCTCGCCCGTCGTAATTTGAGCTTGTTGTTTTGGTCCCAGGAGCTGCCAAGGTTTCATGCACATCAAGTTCACACAATGCAAAGACGGCAAGTACGTGCTGGGACACAACAGCCCGTCGTTCGACTCCATCCCCGAGCTAGTGCATTTCTACACCACGCACAAGCTCCCCATCCGGGGCGCCGAGCACCTGTCGTTGCTCTTCCCTGTTCTGGTGCAGACGCTCTGACTATAAAAAGGTTTTTTTTTTTTTGGGGGGGTTCAGAAACTTCAAACTCATTCGTCCTGCTTATTTTTTTGGACTGGACCTTTCACTGCTGTGCCAAGTGTCGCTAACATCTGAGGAGATTGAGTTGGAGAGAAAGCAATACCTGAACTCTCTCGCTGACAGACTTCGGGACTTTCTCCTTTCATTATTATTTTTTTCTTGGCCACACATCCGTCACAGCCGAGGAAGCACCTTGGGAGATACACCAAGGTTCTGTTTCCAGAGGACGGTTCGCCGAACAACGAGATTCAATTACTGCTGGTTCAAAAAAAAAAAAAAAAGACACTTCATTTACACTGGTCAAATATTCCTCTTGTCATATTTTTCACATTTCTACTAGAATCAATAAATGGAACTATAGAGGATGATGAATGTGTTTTTCATGACTGAGCTTGAGAAATGATTTTTCAACTGTGCAGCCTACATTAAAAGTCACGTTCGTATTTTCACTAATTAGAGATTTTTTTCCTCTTTTGTGCAAAATCCCACTCAAGCTCTTTGTTGTCAATAATTTTGGCTTTTTCAGAGCGAAGCGTCTCTCTCTAACTTTAAACGTTGTGTTTGCAGGCTGGAGACTAATCAGGAAACACTTGAAAGCGTCGCCCCTTTCACGCCGCCCCCCCCCCTACACACACATTTGATTGCCGATTGTCCCCTTGCCAAGTGATTTAGTAGCTGATTGGCGAGTCGTATTGAGTAAATTCTTGCCATCTGGATGGTTTTTTTTTTTTGGGTCACTTAAGATTCTTGGTTGATGCTTTCTATGATTAAAAATGGCTCACATAGAATTACACCACTTGTAATAAATGTAAATGTGTATTCATGACTATTTAGGTCATTTTATGTCACCTGTAAAAGATAGCTTAGCGTAGCTTAGCAAAAATATCTCGTATCTTTTACAGGGGACGTATTATGGCTTTTTAATTGCTTGTACAAAAGATTCCGGTCAATCTATATATTTCATAAACTGTATTCATTGTTAATTTAACACAAACCACCTTCACATCATCAATAGCATTAGCTAGCTAGCATACTAGCCTTATTAAGCAGCTAGCACAAACTGACAAGACCTCACGCAAAATATGTGGACTATCTTGTTTGATTGACCTTTTGACATTTTACCTTATAAACGTAATAAATGTGGAATGTAATATGTTCAGATAAGAATTAGCTAGTAGCAGAAGAGGCGGAGGGGTGAGCAGTGGCTTATTTTCATGAGACAGGAAAGTAACATGCAATCAATGAGTTACTCGTTTGTCGACGTAATTGAAAAAGAAATCACAAAGCATAAAGATGCGCTGCATACATTTTTATTTTATTTTAATAAAACCTCCAGACAGGGAAAAAAAAGAAGCAGAACACTTGGCAAGATTGTGTGTTTCAGTCACACACACATTTGCTCTCCTTCATCCATTAACAGCATGGTTGGTGTGGAAAGTGGGGTGGGGGGGGGGGGGGTATATGGTAAGGGTAGGAGGGCAGCTCTCATTATTTGGGCTGCGCTGCCGAGTGAAAAGAGCTGGGATTGCTTTCATTACAGAGCCAAATGAAATAGCGGAGGCTGATTACCCGCGTGACGGAGAGACGAGGCGTGCTGGATCACTCCGTTGGGGAGGGCGGGTGAGCGAGCGAGGTGGAGATACTGTTAAAAAAAAAAAAAATGTGAGAGACATTGACATTGAGAATGACAGGGGGGGGTGCTGCCATGGTCCCATTTTTCCAGCAAGACCCCCTGGGGAAAAATGTGAAATGTAACGACAGTGGCAGCACAGCATGTTGGAATCAAATAATATCGTCGTCACTTCAATTGCACGGCTCTCCAATCGTTCGTTCTTTCCGTACGCGGCATCGACGTTCAAATAATTAATTTCTGAATAGTACTATGTAATGTAATTCTGCAAGTACATTGAACTCCTTCCTGTAGAATGGTTCAAAATGGAATGTTGGTGTGAGTTAAGTAGTTCTGATGTGAATTTTTCAATGATTTTCAATCGGCAATTCAAAATGGAAATCGACAAATAATACTCTGATCTTCCAGCTCTCGTTTGCAGCTCCTAATTGAAGCAAAAGCTCACGAATCCCAGCGCCGGTATCGCCTTCGTCTCGACGCGACTGCTAGACTGTGTTCGCATGCAGCTGTCGTGATTTTCTGTGTGTGTGTGCACGTGTGTGTGTAATGTCAGGTGTGGTGGTGGGTGTCAATCACGAGACGTCGGGGGCGGCGGCAGCTGTTCAACCATCGCAGTTGGCCCGGCGGAATGAACCCAGACCGAAATATTCAAATCGACTTGCGAATAATCTACCTGGAGCTTGCCAGTGGGAATGATTCGCCGATTTAGCAAAAAGCTAACTTAGGCATGTCCAATTTGTTTTCATTGCAACAGTAGTTGTTTTGTTTCTGTGCAACTGTATTTATATCTACGCTCGGAGCGTGTTCAACGCCACAAGTGAGAAACTGCACACTCGTGACGGGCTTTAAGACCAGCCCGCTGTGCTTCACTTATCCTTCGACCGAGACACGCTAAATCCTGCACTTGTGGCAGGGGGCCTGGAGGACAAAGTGTGGAGGTCAAATTAGGCGTGTGTGTATGTGTGTCCTTGCATGCGTGCCTTGCCGGAAGATTGCAATCAGAAATGGTTTGCAGAGAAAGCAGCTGCTGTTTTGAAGGATTTGCAAGTTATTTTAAGGAAGGTTTGCCATTGAAAGACATTGAGCAGGTCCCACACTGTGAATGGAGCTACTCAAGCATGACCTCCACCAAGTAGCAAATCATGCAAGGCGAAAGCTAGATTGCTTGTTCGCTAGTTCAAGTATATCTGGGCTAGCCGGATTGGTAGCATGATGAACTGGAGTTAGCATGTCCGTTTCATAATCAGGATTGAGTACCTTTTCAATTGTAAATTCATACTTGAACAAAATTATTTCTTTAAAGTCGTCTAGTTTTGCAATAAAAAGACAAAGCTCCATAAAATTTTGATTTTTTTTTTATATTTGCTTTTTATTTGCCTAATTTATATTTTACTTAGAAAGAACTATCTTTAAAAAAATCTAACGATATTTAATCTGCAATTGGTTTTATACATACTATACAATTCATCACATTTGTAGTGTCGCTGCACGTTTCACAAATCATTCCAATCGTCCCCAGAGTGGGGATCATGATGACAGGGGGCGGGCTGATCCTTTTGTCCTCCTGTCGTGTTCACATTAGTCGTATGCAAATGCGAATTGCGCATTGAGAATCACACAAATCCACCGTGTCTAAACCCTCACAGAGAACTGGCGACGGTTATTTAGTTAACATGATATATAAGGTGATTGACCCACTTACGGGAAAAAAAGGCCATTTGTGAGTGGTAATGAGCTGCACATCTGCCTCACAGTTGAGTGGTTCTGGGTTCGATTGCCATCATTCTAAATTTTCTGTACATAAGAGGGTGTGGATACATATGCAACTTCATTGTTGTTTATAAGATTTCTTTTTTTAGATGTATTGTACAGGTAACAGGTTACATTAGAGGTGGGGAAAAATATACTTTATCATTGTCTAATATTTTATATAAACTTAGCATTTAAACAGGGGTGTGTAGACTTTTTATATACACTCCAACCTGAGATGACTGTGCAGTGAATCTCCATGGACATTAACATTTGCTCTTTTTCAAATAGCAACAGGCTCTGCTCATCCTCGGCAGACGTATGGAAGGAATGCGCAAGCGTTTGTGACGGCAAGCGAACAGTCGCTGACCTTTTTCTGGGAGAAGGTTGAGCTTTTCGCATCCCCGCTGTCTTTCTACATCACAATTCAAAGTGCGGAACCACGAAAAATCTCTGTGAGGTGAGCGTGAAATGCCACTCGTCAGTTTCTGACCGTTCTTTGCTGCACAATGCACTGCTATATTATCGGTTTACATTTTGTTGCTGCACCATTTGTTGTCCATCATTAGCGTTAGCAAAATTAGTGACGCTAACACATGACCGTATCAATAATGTAGATTTGTGCAAAGGGTCAACGTGTGATTTTTCTATCATCACACTCACATGCGCACATGACACAATCAAATCTGACAATCATCAAACAGCTTTTTATTTGATTGACTATATCAAGGAACCAGACTACCACGATCAAATCATTTGCATCCAGCACTGCTAATCACTATTAGTGGTTAGTTGATGTCCGAGTGGTTTCTAGATATGCTGATGAAGAAACACAAACTTGGTCAAAAGATAATTGACGAAATGTCCTCTAATGAGAGCGCATCGAAAAGTGGCGCTCTACCGCCATCATCAGGACAAATGTGGTTGTTGCACCAGTAGTGGTAAAGCTCCAAGAGCAGAACTCATCCCTTTCATTCAAAAATATAAATACATTTCTTAAGTCTTCCTTACTCGAATCATCCCATTTAAAATCATACAATCTCAGTACCATGGCGGCTGTTATGCACACAGAGCACAAAATCCACCTCGGGTGAGTGCAACAAACGTTTTCACAGAAAATATACTAGTAATCAAGTTGTGTGTTTTTTGGTGGGCGGGGCTGCCGGGTTGCATATAGCACATAGAAAACAAGCAAACAAAAAGTGCCTAACTAGATTCTACATTAAAAAAAAAAACCAGCCTCAACACAAGCTGGAAATGCTTCTGATAGGAATGATTTTTTTTTTTTTTTTTTTTTTTTAGTCCGTGAAACTTTTTAAATAGAAACATGTTACGTTTACATTTGTTGTACATAGTGGCTTTCATTAGTCTAGAATCTGGATTTCTTTTATCCTCATCCAAATCACACTGACCATAGTGCATTGTGAGCCTCTCAGCAGCCGCAATATTAGGAACACCGCGTCTAATGCAAAAGCTGGATCAAATAATTCCAAAATAAAAGGCCCCCAAGGTGAACACATTTTTACAACTAGAATTGGGCCACATTATAGATTTGGTTGTCATAAATATATATCTTTATAAATACGTTGAATTTGAATCCAGAAGTTATATTTTTGTGCCATTTTTGTTTGATGTATTTTTCACCTGTAAAATATGTGCCTTACTCAAGATTGGGAAACATTGCATTAGCTAGTCCAGGTGTGCCTAATGTTCTGGCTTTCTTTCTGTCAGAACTTTCCGAGGGCCCCGGCCTTCACCAGTACGGCGGACAGTAGCTCGGCGGGTCCCGCCGGGTGAGGCAGCGCGGTGGCGGAGGGATCGCCGCGCTTCTCATCCGCGTTGACCCCTTTGTTCAAGGTGGCCTTTCCTCCTCCCCCCATGCTGCTCTTGCTGTTCTCCGCCGTGGGCCCCGCCGTGCCCAGGTTGGGGCTACCCGCCGCAGGTGTCCCGGTGGACTCGGCGCCGCTCTGGCAGCAGCAGAGCAGGCGGAAGAAGGCGGCCCTCATCTCCCTGCTGGACAACGTGTAGATGAGAGGGTTGAGGGCCGAGTTGAGCACGGCCAGGGCGATAAACCAGTCCACCTCGTAGAGAACGGGACACCCGTCGGGACTGCAGCCCACGTCCAGGAGCAGCAGCATGAAGAGGGGCGCCCAGCACACCACAAAGACCCCGAGAACGATCACAACGGTCCTCAGCAAGGCCAGGGAGCACTCGGAAGGTCGGCTGCTCACCCTGCGCCCGCTGGACGTCACCAGGCGATAGATCCGGATGTAGAGGATGACGATGGCCACCAGCAGGGCGCTGAAGACGCTGATGCAGAACGCCACGTAGCTCTTGGCGTACAGAGGCAGGACCGTGGAGCACGAGCCCAGGTCGTCCAAGCAGTTCCAGCCCAGGCTGGGCAAGGCGCTGAGCAGCACCGACACCAGCCAGCAGGCCGCCAGGAGGCCCAGGAGACGACCGCGGCTGGCCGTCTCGCACGGGCGAAGACGCACCATGGTCATGTGGCGCTCGATCCCGATGGCCAGGAGGCTGAAGGTGGACGCGCTGAGGGCCACGAACATGCTCCCCTCCCGGGCCAGCCATTGGGCCGGCGTCAGGAAGTAGGTCCTGCTCCCCGAGGTGAAGATGTTGACCACGTAAGCCACGCCGGCCAACAGGTCGGACAGCGCCAGGTTGCCGATGAGGAAGTACATGCGGCTGTGGAAACGCTTGTTCCTCCACAGGGCCAGCAGCACCGTCAGGTTCTCCAGAACGATCAGCACGCAGATGAGCAGCAGCACCGCTGTCTTGCAGGCGCCGCCGCCGCGGGCCCGTTCCCACTTGCCTGAGTTGTTGTAATGGGCCACGATGACCATGTTCATGCCTTCTTCTGGCGGGGTGCCCATGCTGCCTCCTCACCCCCCCACCACCACCACCCAGTTCCCTCGCTCAAACGGCAGAGGGCGTCACAGCACTGGACTCAGGGGACTGGCATCCTAAGACAGCTGCCTCGGGATGGTCTGCCAATCACATGCAAAGGTAGGATTTAAAAAATATATATATATTTTTTATTATTTTACCACGTATTTACACATTTTTTAAGATTACTTTTTAACATCTGCCGTGGAACTACAGATAGAAAAAAAATAGCCTTTTGACTAACTGTGGCGCATTTTCCGCAATGTTTATAAATGTGCATTGCCTCCTGTTAAATAAATAAAATCACATACGTACATGTTCAAAGAAGGAGCAGAAATGCAGTAATTCAAACATAACTGCTATTGATGAAATAGCTCAATTGATTTTTTTTAAATGACTAATTTTTTGTGGTAGGATTAAATGTTAGAAATGAACTAAAGGTGCAAGTTGTACAATCTGACACGTATTATGCATGATCCTTGAAATCAACTTTCAAATACAAATAAAATGAAACTCTTAAATGTAGCACAAATAAAGAATAAGGATCAGTTTTATTGTTGTGAGGAAAATAGGTACATTTCTCAAGAAAAAAAAAAGTACTCACCACATTTGAATTCATCATTGGTCCACAAAGCTCTTAGTGCGCTTAATGTCCTTATTTAAACATGTCCCGCAACTTTATAGACGCTTAAAAAAAAAAAAAAAAGAGCAAGTGGAACATAACGGTTGTCTAGTCAGTATGGTGGCAAAAGTTGTGTGAAGTTTTTTGGGAAGTGCTCTGCCTGCTCTCCCAAACAGAGGAGTGCTCTCAGACTGATGCGGGGCGGTTCTTGTGCCGTCAGCCATCAGCTCCTCCCTTACTTTCAACTTTCTTCACATCCAGGAATCATGCGTGGACGTCACTTACGCAATCATCAAACCAATGCACCTTTATTACTTAAAAAAAAAAAAAAAGAATTGTATGTGCTTATGTAACAAAAAGAGCAATGTAGAAATTAAAGGGGTCATCAAGTTAATTCTTTATCTTCTCAAAAGTAGGTTAAATATGTTTTTCCCTATTAATTATGATGAAATATGATTATAGTGCAACTCCAAAAATAAAAAAAATTACAAATGTGACAGCTTCAAAAATTCCTGCGGTGGTCAAGGAAATGAAGGCATTTTAGTATTTGATGCCCAATGTCAAATCTTGAGTTTATCTCAGTCTAGACATCAAAACGAAAACTTTTCACTTTGTTTTCCTTTATGGGAAATCACACAGGCCATCACTGTAGTAACCTCATAAATGTTTTTCCTATTTGACGCGTCATGGTCTTTCCTTTCCAAAGTGACTAACGACTGTGCTCCGTTTGTCACTCGAGTGTATGAGATAGGTCAGACCTCTCCCATTGGACAGGACCAAAATGGACGTGAATCGGAAGAATCATTCCGACTGTCCCGCGTGATGTCTTTCTGGCAAAGTGCTAAGCTAAATGAGGCATTGAGGTGAAAGTGAAGGTTCTTTGTTTTTGTTTGATTTGTTCCGTTGAAAGCGTATGAACAAATGTGACACTTGCAGTGAAATTTATTTTGGTGGGAAGGTCAGGTTGACGTTGGAGCAACACGAATGACCCTCAGACCTGTTGACTTTACCCTGAGCAGGCATCGACAGATGCGCACATACTCCGAAAGGCTAACCCCGATTTAAAACCTTAACTTTAAACCCCTGACTTGTTGCGACACTATTCATCCAGCAAATCTACTTGCATGAAAATTAGTTACAGAACCACACTCGCCGCATGACTGGCTTCAAGCTAACCCTAACTCCAAACCACAACTTGAAACAATCCCTCTCTCGAAACTCAAACCACTTCAGTGACGATGGAAAAAAAGCAAAAGTAGCTAGATGATTGGTAAATTGTGGGAAAAAAAACATAGCCTGTGTTTATTTGCGTGCGCCAGGCTGCATTCAGTTCACACGTGCGGCTACGCACTGAGTCATGACGCCGTGACGTAAGCCAGTGCTGATGAGGCGGACGTTTGGGAATGTCAAATGCAGATTGGAACAATGGAGAAGTTGCATGGCAGTAAAAGGCCCTGAAGGAACTTCACTTTTCCTTTTGAACCTTTTGAACTACTTATATGTAAATATATAATGGATAAAAGGAGGCTATATTGTGCTTTATTGTATATTCCACATCTTCCAAGAAGGAAACAAGGTCAGGCGGTGGGGGCGGGGGGGGGGGGGGGGGTCTGCGAGTTGAGTAGAGAGCAAGATAATGTATCAGATGTTGGTGGGGCTTTCTGGTGGTTTATCAGCAGAGCTCCTGGGGTCTTTAAGGGCACCAGGTGACCGCTTGTCTGGAGAACAGCTTTGCTGCATCTTTCAGATAACCTTTTTTTTTTTTTATCTGGACCCCGACTCAAAAAAATACCATCAAAGTGTGCGCTAAAGGAAGGAAGGAAGAAAGCATGACAGGACGTATGTCTTGTCCAATGCAGTCTGACCTGGGTGAAGATCTGCCAGGGATTGCTAAGCAAAGCTGCGGTGTTGTTGGATGCTGACTTTAGGGTTAGCTATTAGCGTTAGCTTTCGGTATATGGTCGAATGGAAAATAAATGTAAATTTCACATGAGCACCGGTGGGAATGCGGTGGAGAGGTTTTTGTCCCAAATGAAATGTAAAGAGGATTAACATCTGTGGGAAGAAGCCACGATGCGAAATTGCCGATTGTCACGATTGGTGACTTTCGTATGCCGAGATTTAGTGCTTGGGAAGAGTGCTTATAAACCTGCCACGATGTCTGAACTCTTCATCAGTCTCAAGTAATCACTCTGGAACTCAAGTCCACATCCTCATGGCATCATTTATTTTCTTTATGATAGGAAAGTTAACTCTGCCTGAGGAATATGATGGAAATAGATCAGATGAGTAAACAACCATCGCTGGCTTTCTCACAACTGCTTTGGTGACCTCTGGGAGCGCTTATAAAATGTGATGCATGTGCGTGCGTGAGTTTTATGTCCCTGTAAGGACCAGTCTGAATAAAAAAGTGAAGACAGTTTTAGAAAGTGCGGCCCATTTAAATGTCACAATTGTGCTTTTGCTTTCATTTCAAAGGTGGATGTTGGCATTGACATTTACAGTTATGGCATTAAGCTCTCGCCATGACGCTGAATAAGGAAAGACATATTAATGTGGTCTATTAGGAAGTCACGTCCAAATGTAATAAGTGCGGTTTTATGCAGCCCATTTAATAACCCCCTTTTATTTTTTGACAAATATATGATCCTTTCATTTCCTACATTTGGGAATCATCGTGACCGCCGAGGAAAGACATGCACATGTCTTGGAATACGACACATCATCATTCCTTCATTCATGTCAACGGCTGTTACGTCACACAGATGGTAACGTTTATATCCCGCTCACCGCAGACTTTGCCCCTACATAACCCCGTGAAGGAAATGTTGCTCATTTGTGTAATTTCGTGTGAAAACAGTTTACGTAAAACATTCGCCGCTCTACTTTGATGTAGCTGAACTATTCACTTCAAACCTATATGACAACCAAAATGTTTTTTGTTTTATGGACTGTTGCGTAATATCCTTGAGCCTTGGGAGAAAATAGTTGGATATATATATATTTACAATTACAGTATACAAGTTGACAGATTGGGACCACACACGAACAAAAAAAAAAAAAAAAAAAAGCTGCTCTGCCCAGCCATGCCCGCAACCACAGAGTATTTTTGTTCCGATTGACCATACGAGATCGAGCCAGTTAATGCTATTTCCTGCCACTTCATTCCGGTCTTTGTGCCAACCTAAGCCAACCAGTGGCTAGCATTAGGACGAGAACAAACATGGTATTCCCAACATGGACGTGGAAAGGCACCAAGTGCTTTGTTGATTCAGATTTTCAGGTAGCTGTTTGGTTTAGGAAACTCAACCACAAGACTCCCAATAATTACATAAACTATAAAAAAAAAAATCTGTAAATACATACGAGTAAGGTACATTTGTGCAATTCTTATCACGAGATAATCAAGCTAATTTTGTTATCCATTTTACATTATAAAAAGCATTTTTAATAATTGTTTTATCAATGTACATTTCAGAGTTTAGCGTGTTTAAAGTTAAGTAGCTGGTTCCCACCATTTTGGTCAACTATTGCCTCTAAACTCGCTGAAAGTTTTGAACAGCTCTTGTGCTGACCTCGGCAGGATTCGAGGCCAACGTGTAACCCGGCAAGAGATCCTGTGGTAAAGAATAATGTGTGCTTATGAATGAAAATGACTGCTGAATGTGCACTAGCGGCCTAACGGCATCAAACTAACCCCTCCATATGATGCCACAGTGCACATAAAGAAATGACTAGATAGAGATCTGCAGCGCTGTGGTGAGCATTGAACCAGGCACAGCAGTAAGACAGGGTGACTATCCGAAAAGCCGCCCCGGCTCCACGCACACGCGAGCCCAAATAAAAGCTAAAAACACACACTTCACATCACATTAGACGAGGAGACTTTGATAGCTGCCCAAAACACGTTCACTCCACCCGAGGTAGTGAGTTGAGCCATTACAAAGAACTGCAAACATGTATTATTTGGGCTTCCCAAGATGATTAATAAGCATATTGTCATGTTTTACACAGCAAGAGCTTGATCTCAAGTTGTCTTTCCCCATTGAAATGAATATAAACACAATTAATCCGTTCCATCCCCACGAAAAAAAAGTTTTTAACATATTTATATCAGAAAAATAGGTCTGAAACACATAGTCATAATATTTGTTGTCAGCATAACCTGAAAACACAGAAAATGTGAACAGAAATCACAACAGTAGGAGCAGTTTAATTTTGCTTGTTTTGCTAGCATCGTAGGTGCACTTTTTAAATAACATCGTTGTCATCATTGTCAATTCTTTCGCAGACCACCAAGCTATGACTCGCATTTTTAGAACCACTGGCCTCGAATGTCCGTCCAGAGTCACTGAGATGCTTTAAAATCTTCTTTTGAGGGTCATGTGTGTGACATATGCCGCGGTGGACTACACACATCGTCCTGCACAAAGGAGTGAGCGAATAGTGCGTGGCCTCGCTACGCCGCGGTGGACCTTCGTTTATGAGACCACCACATGACGATGCGGTCCACGCTCCATTATTAAGATCACAGCCGCCCTCCTTTGCCTCCCACCTCGCCCGGCCGCTCCTCCGACAGCTTCTCGGATGCCGCACGTTGCTTGCGATGCTTGTGTTTATAGAGAGGGAAGTGAACAAGGGAGAGGGGAGAGGTCGTATGGCATGCTGGGAAATGTGGCAGGAAAATAAACGCAGCCAACAACACCGCGTCAGATTCCTGGCTTCGTTAAGGTTTATGTGCCTTCGGTATAAACACCGAGCTATTGTCTGATGTCGCACCTTTTCCGACAAGAATATTTAAAGCAGACACAGAGGTGGGAAAGGGACTAAGGCTTGCCCTCGCCTTGTCTAACCCGAAGCGTCTAACAGGAAACCGAGCACATGTCTAAAATCCATTATTTTTAACAGCCTCTGCCAGCGCCGAGACATACGGTTCTAAAAACGAGTTACTGCCTCCATATAACCAAAGCAAGAAATGCCAAATGAGTTGGGCATTGTGCAGTTTTATGTGTGTTTTGGCTTAAGTCAACATAATTCCATCCAAGTTGGCCGGAATGAAAATGCTATAGATTAGAAATGTCCAAAAAGGCATTTAGTGACTTCATGTTTTTTTTTTTTTCTAAAGCTCTCGCCCAAATGGAATTGTTTGGAATGGAAGAAGTCCAAAAGATAAAGACGTGCCCTCTCTGTGGACTGAAGACCATTAAGCACAAAGGTACATTGTATGTTTATGTTCGGTGCTTAGCTTGGCTTTGACACGATAGAGCTTTAAGGAAAAATAATAATAATACTAGATATTAGCCATGGGTGGAGAAACTCAATGTCAGGGTGGTATTACAGTGTTTATTAAAGGTCTTCACACCCCTGTTAAAAACCCACAAAGCCTTCCAAACACATGTGGGAAAATGTGTTGTGGTCCTCCAATGAAACCAAGGTCGAACTTTTCGGACCGTTAATCCAAAAAATATGGTGCAAGCATCACCAAAAGAACATGATACTCAGTGAAGGGAAAAGGCACAAACAAATATAAAAATAAATTACCCCCCAACCACCTGACCATATTTAGGGTTTACAGTGTATACACAGGTAGAGACATATTTTTGAAAGGTAAATAAATAGTGTAAAAAAATAAAATAAACAACAATCACAACCATATTGTAAATGTACTGCACAATGCTTGCTTTGTTTTTGTTTTCGGGGTGCGGGTGTGAGCAGCCTACAGTGGATATAAAAAGTTTACACAAGGGTGTTTGGACTTTTCATATCCATCGTAGGCGGCTCACGAAACCAAAACAAACTATTGAGTAATATCACACTTTGTGGGTGGGCAAGCAAATGTTTCCCCCCCCCCAAAAATCCTTTGCTAAGAGAAACAGCAGCACAAACAGGCTCTCAGATTACCTAATTAAAGTGTTGACACATACTAGTAGTACATGGTACATAAATGCCCCCCTCGATGGTGGTCTTTTAAATTCACATACATTTTAGTAACCCCCCCCCCCCCCAAAAAAAAATCTTTCAAGATGTTCACTAGGCATTATAATTGTAAAAATTATTAATGACAGTTTTGTAAACTGAGCGACCGTTGCGCGAAATGATGTCATGTCACACAGCCGGCCTCCGCTTGGAGGTCATATGATAGCGAGGATGATGGGGGGGGTCGTTACGACATAGTCAAACAGACGTTGGCTTGTGCGTAGCATCTATGGCACATGTGTGCACGCGCCGCCCCTGAAAGACCCGAGTGTCTGGGGCGTGACCGACTTAATGACACCACTTACTGGTCCTGATTCAGGCGCAGGTTTCTTGCACCTTTTTGAAAAACAACACGCCAGGAAATCCTAGCAAACAGAGAATCGGTTGTATCGCCGAGATCGGAGACCAACGCTTTTGGCGTTCACGTTTTGGCTCGCTTTGATCTAAAATAGAATTCTGCTATACAGAATCAACTCCTTCCCCCCCAAAAAAAAAATGTTTAAGCCAACACAGCTGCGTTTGAAGGGACTTAAGGCCAAAATTGGCAAACGTAGACCAGGAAAGAAGCGGTTGGATTGGAGAACCACATGGAAGAGGGTGATACAGGGGTTGGAGAGCGCCTAAAAGTGGAGAGGGCAGTGCTACATTTAACTTTCCACCAGTGCACTTCTGCTCTTTCCATGAGATCTGTTTGTTCTTCAAGGGCCAAAGCCAGAATGTCTATTAATAAATCAAGAGAACATTACAGAATGTCACCAGGAATGAAGAAAAACGACATGAGTTTTTGTCATTTGCCATTCTTTCTTGTCACATATGTAAACCACTATTATACATAATGTACTAATTAAGATATAAGTGCTGTATGGAAGCAGTGAGCTTCAGAAGTGTGAACTCACTTCACAAGAAAACAACAGAAGAAAAAAAAAATCTTCAAAAAGCACCTTCAAGCTGTTTATTGCCACCACCAACAAAGAGAATTACACAAACAACCCCAATGCTTTGCCTCGTTTACTCCGTTTAGCTTCATGCTAACTAAAAATACAAAAGGTCATAAACAGGCTAACAAATAGCATCGGCGTTGAGGCAATATGAAACACAAACAGAGAAGCAACACGTAGACGGCAGCCGTTTTTTGCTTTGGCAGACTCCGGAGCGACATTGTTATGCTGTGAAACAATCTCCCGTCACCATTCCGATCCCGTGTTCCGCAAACCACTGCCCAGGCGTCTGATATTAAGTGTGGTGAGTTCAAGACACTTTATGCAGTACAATACATGGAAGCCCAAGTCTCCTGAGTCCTGTCATGTGGACTTTGAATCCCACTGTTGATGTATTATTGCAGCAAAAACCTCAAGTGTGGTCAGGCCTGTTTCTGTGTTGGTCAGGATGTCTACTGCTACCTTGTATGGCTCACTTTTCTTGTAAGAGACATAATGTTTTTGTTTTGATACAGTTCCGAGAAGTCGTAATAATCTGTCTGTGAAATATTTTAATCAAAACACCCCAAAAATCAGACCAACGCTTATACTGCTTCATCCACTGCTGGTCCAATGAGGAGTCTGTTACAGTGACGACCGTGGTTACAGCGTGACCATTACCACGAGAGATGATTTGCCGGCAAACAGCAATTGAAACCATTGATAGTAAAAATTAATACATGTCATAAGCAGTCTAATTATAATTCATGCATTGGCGTAGCTAAAGGGGATGGAGAGGGGCACCCCACCCTCTTTGAAATATGCCAGGTACAAGGCTAGATTAATTTTCTGACATACTTTCAACATACTTTCATAACAGCAGTACTACTTTCCCATTAGTCAAGGGCTTTGGCGCCATCTTGTGGTATCTGGGAGTGCAAAAGAGCTAAAGATTCCTCAAAATAAGACTCCACAGGGAATCTAAATCACAAATAGGGGTCAGGATTTCATACTCTACACTGTGTATGTGGCGTATGGACTTTGTGGACTACCTACGTTGATTTAGTGTCAGGATCCGAGTGGAAGAGCCGCTAAATCCCTGATAATCTGCTACAGTGACGGGAGCCACGCTATCTGATGATCAGCTTTGTATTGGGGCACTGCCCCGTCGAGACACAAACATCCTGTTTGCAGAGGGAGTGGGACACGGAGAGAGAGTAGTGGAAATGCTCACTTAATGGAGTAGACTGGGAAGAGCGGCTGGAATGTCTGAGTAAATAGCCAGTGAAAGTCTCCAAAGCGGCTTAAAAAAGTTACTCTCAGGCAGTAATATACTGCAGGTTAACATGATCTGAATATGAGTGACTTTAGTAGGCATGCAAATTGCAAATGGTGAGAATTTAAAATGTGCCATCATGGCAGTTTTTGTTGGAACACGTCAACGCCACTAACTGGTGAATCTGTTCCAGTAGATTTGAAGGAAAATGTTTGGTGATGGAGACCACAGAGAAACGTCTTGTACTGACTTGTATTAATTTATAAACGCAGCAGCATCGCCCCCTTGTGGGAGGGGGCGGAGTGTTGGAGCCACAGTGAAAAAGAAAGAAAATACATATTTATACTTCATGGATACATTTGTAATCTTCAGAGAATAAGGCTGTTTTTAAGAAAAAATATCTAACTCTAATAAAGATGTAGAAATTTATTGAATGAAAATAACTTTTAAAAAGTTCTCGCCTTGTTAAATTTCATATTACGATGACTTTGTTGTTCAAAAAAAGCTTCATTCTCATACATTACTAAGATATTATTTAGTTATCATTATTATTTATTTATTTATTTACCACAGAAATACAATTTCTTGAAGTCAGAAGTCAAGCATAACTATCTGATTTATTTTTGCAAATTGTGCAGTCTCCACCTACCGGCCGTTTCAAATAAAGTAAATGTAGTAGTGATGTTTTCCCAAAAACAAAGACGAGTGTTTGAAATGGTAGAAATTTGCTGAATCCAAAATAATTTTCATGACATAGCAGTGCTGTTTAAAAAAAAAAATCATATTTTTAGCAACTAGAAACTCCTTGACTAGAAAAAGAAATGAGATGTGCATTTGTTTTTACTTTTCAATACTTCTACTCTTACCAGAGTATTCCTTGATCACAAGTATCTGTTTTGTCTTTTTTGTTTCTGTACAACCGCTCGCTACTTTTGCTACAAGTACCAAGTGTGAGGACTTTTTGGCACTTCTGGGAAGCATACACGTGTGAAGAGAGCAGCTTCTATCTTTATCTGCTTCAGCCATATACAACTGCTTGCCTGCCTGCCTGCCCGCCCGCCACCTCCCTCCGACATACACACTATGCATTATATTCACCCACCATCATTCCAAGTCTCTGGGTCATTGAAATTAGATTTTGCAAAACCGACCTTGTTAATAATGGCAATTAAGCATCACATAATTTTTTTGGTCCAGCTCAACTGTCTATAGTCCACCTTTTATGGAATGTTTTGTCATACATATACATTGCTACGCTTGGCATAACCCTGTTAGATACTCAGACACATAAATAATGAATATTTGCAAATGTATCGCTGAATTTATAGTTATGGTTACATACAGTTTCAGCCTCCATTGAATAAAGGGACAATCCTGGTTGTAATGTCAACGAGAGATTCATAAAGACACTTCCAGGAACATATTCAATGATTATGAAAATAGATTATAAGCGCTATCATAAAAATTATTCATTTAATCAAAAAAAGCATTCATCCATTTAACCGCTTACCACTAAGACTGTCACGATGCTGTTTCCAAACCTTGAAATCAGTTGTTTTTTTTTCAAATCAGAGTAAAAGGTCCATTCAGGGACACATAAAGCCATCTTGAAAGTTAATGTAACAGTGCTGTATTGAATCTCTGATTAACATGAGTTGGTTTTGTTGTTGTTGTTTTTTTAACTGTAAATGAATTATGGGCAAAAACACAGGTAGTTTGTCCTGCCAAATTATCTATATTAAAACGATTCAAATCTTAATTTAGGTGTTTTTGCTTTTTCCCACAAACGTTGTGTTGTGGGTCAGAATGTTAAAATCATGTACTTTGTACATTCAAAAGATAATGAAGAAACAATTTAAGAAGCTCATTATACTGGTATGTGTGTAAATATTTGGCCACTTAGAGTGAGACCTGGGTTTCATCATTCTGCTAATATTGCTAATATTTTAATATACGCTACACTATTGTAGTTTATAATGGGAAATATCAACTACTGCATACCACTATACTGTTAGGGGAAGCTAGCAAAAAAAAGAAGAAGAAACTGTGGTTTCAAAATAACTAAGGCTCCAAAGCTCAACTGGGGTGTAAAATGTATATATATAATTTTTTTAATCGATGATAAAAAGTGAAGTTCGTGGACACAAGTACACAACTACCTGAGTGAGTAACACGTCGCGTTGCACAGTGCTACACAACAGACCTACAACATCCGGGCTAGTCGGCTCACGCAGGAACGGAATGGCGGCGGAGGTAAGTGGACGAAAACGAGGCTCTAGTCGCCCAGACGACGGGCGAAACCGGGGCCAACTACGGCCGTTAGTCACGCAAGACGCTACGGCGTATGTGTCGGCGGTGTGACCGGCGAACTAACGCGGAAGGAAGAGCTGCATTGGGTGAAACGTAGCAACGCGGGGGTTAAACATCGGGGAAGTAGAGGTAGAGGGGGAGGAATGGAGAAGCTCCCCGGCGTTTCGAGCTTCTCGTTCGGCGTTAAAGAGCCATTCCTCCCCCTCCTCCTCCCTTGAAGCCGTCGAAAGGAACCAAACTGAAAACAAAAGAAGCAAGGCGAAAAATACGACGGCGGTTCGAGTGAATGGGTGAAGTTTGAACTGGCGGAAAAAGTTGTCCGCGTTAGTCATTGTCGTCCCCTTTTTTTAGTGGGACATTTTGACTTTTTTTATTTCCTTCTCGCGCGATCCGCCGAGAAGGAAGAGGCGTTCAGCACCAAGTGGCAGGAAAGCGCCCCTGGTCACACACACTCGCAACGCGAGCAGCTCAACTTTATCACGACAACGAGCCATGTTGAACAAAATAACACAAGGTAGTGAATGGAGCTTCTTCAACTAGTGTGCTACTGTGTGAAGTTGACTTTTGTTTCCCTTTTTCCTGTTGCTCTTGTGGCTTCAAACTTTGTCTGCTCACAAAAAAACAACAACACTAAAAGTCATGCCACTCCCAAATGAAACTTAGGAATGTTCATGTCTGATACTGCAAAATGAAAGAAAAGATAAGCCATGCCGTGCTGGTTTAAGATTCCTTTTTCACAGTACTGTGCGTGATGACTTGTTTCCATCCATAGGCGGGCCGAGGGCCTGTGGACCTGGCCGCCGAGGTTCCATCCCATTTGAGCTCGTGAAGTATGGCGATGAAGATACTGGGCCGGAGAAAAAGTATTTTCCGGAGTTGAAGGAGAGAATCTCCTCTTCCCCAGAAGATGGCAGCTCAATCTCAAGCTGTATGCTCAAGTCGTGTTACATTGCTCCTCCTCTGCTAAATGGATCACGTTCTGTTTTTTTTTCTCGTTCTTGTCTTACTTGGTAGGCCAGCGAGGTGCCCTTGGAGGAGCTTCTGGCTCTGTATGGCTTTGCAGGGCCGGACCCCGCCAAGCAGAGTTGTCACGTCTCCGCAGCTCTGCCAGATGTGACTGTGGCCAAGGTGACAGCCCCCCTCAGGCCAGCACAACTTAAAAAAAAAAAAAAAAAGCCACATGTTACAGCTCCAATGTTTCTTTCTTCTCCAGAATCAGATCCCTGAAGACATCTTTGCCGCAACGGAGGGAGTGGAGTCATCGGCTGATGATCTCACCCCTTCAGTCACCTCCAGCACCTCTGATTTGCTCCAACACCTGCCTCGTAAGTTCATGTTGTGGCCCAAGACTTTAAAGCATGGGTGCACACACATCAGGGGGTTAGAAATTAAAAAGCTAATATTCAAATGGATTGAAATCATGTTTTTTTTTTTTTTTTTTTCATCTCAGCTGGAAACAATGACACATCCGTCTGCTCATCTGACGAGGAGCCCGACAATATCTCTGTCCCCTCCAATGAAGAACACAAGGTTGGTCACCAGAAGACGGTTTGGCCGTCACTCCAGTTGTCTCACATGGAATTTGCTTCACCAGGACATCATGGTGGGTTCCATGTACCAGGCAATAATCCCTCCCCTCAGTCCTTATACGTACCAGGAACAAGGTAAGAACTTCTGACCTGCCATGTTGGCGACTTCCTATATCTACATCTCTGGCATCCTTGTGTCCAGCGTACCACAATGAGGATCAGTTGTTGTGGAGACCAAGTGCTCTGCCGCTGCTGGAAGTGGAGCACTTTTTAATGAATGTACAGAAGCCACGTGGCCAGGAGGGGGCAGTCTGCAAGCAAAAGTGTGCCGACACCATACAAGACGATGAACAGGTGCTGGATAGAACTTTTTGTTTTCTTTCAAAATAAAGGTTAATTGGTTAAGTACAGCAAACATCTTGACCAGACTTTTTTATTTTTTTATGATACCAGGCACTGTATGAGCTGCTAAGATGCAACCTCAACGCGGAGGAGGCACTGCGACGACTACACTTTAATGTGAAAGTGTTCACTGGTAAAATACGATAACGGAAACGCCGTTTTCATTTCAAGGAAACATCCTGAAGAAATACTGGTGAATTTCATGACACGGAATGTTTTGCTCAATCGGACTTTTGCTGGCCTTTTGTTTAGAAGAGCTCTGTGGCTGGAGTGAGGAGGAGTGCAGGAATTTTGAGCTTGGCTATAAAGTTTACGGGAAAAACTTCCATCTCATCCAGGCTAATAAGGTAAGTGCTTCAGAGACAAGAAATGTTTATTCGTTTTTCCCTTTTCATTCAGCAACACAAATACTTTTTGTTCATCCACATCTACAGGTGAGGACCCGCTCTGTGGGAGAGTGTGTGGAGTACTACTACCGGTGGAAGAAATCCGAGAGACACGACTACTTCACTCAACAAGCTAGCAGGATCACTCGCAAGAAGTACACCTTGCAGTTAGAGAAGATGTGAGTTGTGACCAAACACCTTCTCGTCCTTATCTGAACTCTGGAATTCAATTCTGGGTGAGATGAGACGGAGCCTTCGCATCCATGTGCCTTTACCTGTGTTTTCATGTGCCATAGGGAAGAGGGGGACCAAGATGGCGGGTATGCACGCGAGATGGAGGGAAACGATAATTCCGCCGCTTTACTATCTCGCGGTAGCTCCGGAAAACTGACGCCTCCTTTACCTCGGCAGTCGAGCCTGGAACTGGACAAACAAGGTAAAAACCTTGAAAGTTTCAATTAAGACTTCCATGATTGAAATTGTTAACATACCATGTCAGTTTTCATCACAGTTTTTTTTTCTTTTTTGTTCAAGCATTTGCTGTCTTCCTTTCTGAATCATTTTTTGCATTTCTTTTCCCCCCCCATTCTCGTTTTGTGTCTCTGCGCACGCACGCTTGCATGCCTCACCCCTTTTTGACACGGCGCTCCAGAAGAAGAGGGTCGCCCTCGGCGCAGACGGACCCCCCGCTTTCTCTTAAAGCCGTGACCTCGGTGCGGTCTGGCCTACACAAAGCAGGCTGCAGCCTGCAGGTAAAGAACGAGGGAGGCTTGTCAACCCTGTCGCGACGACACTTGCATGATCATATGTGTCTGTTGAGTGAGTGATGTCAGGAAGTCTTCTCCATGTTCTCTGTGAGTGTTTTCATGTTGCATTTGTTTTTGATTGTCCAGTTCAATGAATAAGGCTAAAAGTCGATCGGTGGTTGTCACACTCCTTTACCGCCCCCAACTTGGCTTACATTTTGCTCTCTCCTCCAGACGAAGAACTGCAGACAGGCAACGTTGGCCCTCCGCAGAACCTGGGTGCCTGCCTCTCCCCTCTGCCTGCCTCGTCCAATCAGGGGGCTCGCTTCTCTGCCGTCGGGGCAGGTCCGGAGCTTCAAGACCATCGACCTGGCTTCTTCCAGTTCCACATGCGCGACAGTCCGTTTCTCCCCGAGGTCTGCGCCGCAGCTGGTGATGTGACCGACTCCCCCGTCGCATGCGGGTGGGACCTGACCTGCTGCGTTCCTCCTCTTCCCCATCTCATGACCTCCTGTCCTCCTCCTCTGCATTTATCTCCCCTTGACTCACTTCAGTGAAATCACTTGGGAGAATTCTGTTTGAATATAGAAGCGATCTTAGACTGATGAAGCAAACAGAACAAATGGAAAAACCTTCCAGAATGTCACGGCTTTGGAGCCGTGAGAGTGACGCATGCTCGGCACTGATTGTTGCTGCTCTGAGTCCTTTCACACAAAGATCACTTTATTTCAACACAAACGGCCTTTTTTTTTTTTTTTTTTTGCTCTGTCATCCACTCTTTTGTTTGGCGCCGTTCTCTGTTGCCTTCTGCTTTCCTCCTCTGTCCTTATGTAGACAGCAGATGTAGCTCTAGATTATTTTGGGATTGTCATGAAATCATCTTTTATTTTTTTTATTTTTTTGTTTCATGCCACTGACTCATACCGTTGCGCCGGCTGCTTGCAACATTCCCGCTGCGTATGTTGAGGAAGTGTTTGAAAATGTCACAAATGAAGTGTCACAAAGTTAGTGCGTGGGATTTTTTTTTCCTCCAACATTCATTCAATGTTTTATTGTTAGAATATAATCCAAGGTGTAAACTCAACAGGCCAATATTATACCCAAGGTTAGGTAAATGTTAGGTAAATGCCCTAGATTATCTCAAAACCAGGCTACCCTAGAATGCACACTGGTCATGATATGTACTAGCTCAGAATATAACCCCGGGTCTAAACTGGAGAGACATAAATAATACCCATACCTACATTTAAATGAGAATAAAACACATTACAGTGACGTTAAGATTTTGACTGTCATCATAAATGATTGATTGAGGCTGTTCACTTTGGATCACCCCCAAATCATTTGATGATTTAGTGTTGACGTTAATTTTAGTGATTGTTCTTGTTTTATTGGACCCTTACTTAAATTTTATTGTGGTCCCGTTCCGGATCTGAAGAAGCAAAGCAAACGTTTCAAAGAGTTGATGAACGTTGTTGGTTGTTAACGTGACCTCTTGTCATCTTTTATCTCTTCTATTTATTTGGTTTTCTTTGCTATCTGTGCATGTTTGAGGTCTTCTTGTGACAACAGTGAAGCAAGCCAGATGGATGTTTGAGTTTACACTAAGGAGGTGATGGACAAGGCCTGATGTGAGCAGGACTGTTTCTTATACTTTCACTTGTTTTGTTTTTTGCAATGTATGTATTGTACTACTCCGGGCGTTTTGTTAATAATTATTATATTTTGTAAAAAAAAAATAAAGAGATGATATTACATGATAGACGACAATGTAGTTATGTTGCCTTAATTTAATTGGAAAGGGTTTGGCGAGTTATAATTTCCAAATATTTGACAAACTACAGAAGGCTTAAGAAGATGATGTCAATCAAATGGTTTATACAGATCAAATTTGTAAGTAGAGCGTTTTGGTATGTGTGTCAGGCATGTGATGAGGGAGATGGCTAAAAAAATAAATGCTCAAAGCATGTGCTGACTAGTTTCAGCATTGTAATAATGTCAGAATGTAATCCAATTCATCTATTACTGAGATATTCCAGCAGGGGGCAGAAAAATTACATTTGAAATGAATTCTTTGACTAGAGCCCTTTACAATCTGACACTTTTAAATAAAAATTTTCACTTGACCAACATTGTGCACATTTACAGCAAAATGCTTTAGTCTTGAGTACTAAAACTATGTGAAACCTATGAAACTTTATTATACTTTGCACGTAATTAATTTGATCTTGTCGTGACGTCATATTTCTCCCACTCCCTGGGTGATACGTATTTATAAAATGATAACCTCCCCCCCCCCAATTTTTTTTAAATTATTATTCAGCTCGTCTATTTTGTGACAATCTCTTTAATAGTAATTTAATTATCTTTTTAATTTAGTATTTGCAGGCTCCTCCTTCCGCCTCTTCTCCCTCAAGGCATAAAACAGGAAAATGGGAGGGTAAAGGTAATAATGGAGACGTAAAGGAGGAGTGTGCTGTACTTCAGTACTGTGATTTACACTCCACAATTGCGTGGACTCGAAACATGTTTGGACGCTCTATGTGGACTCTCTCTTAAAATATTCCAGAACGCAAACAGGACTCTTTTTCATAATTCCAACTTTATATTTTTACGACCTTTCCCTACACTTTTTGACACAGACGAGTACTAGTGTTTACGCGCATTCACGCGCACAGGTAAACGCTAGACAACCCCGGAAGAACCCGTAGTGCAGGTTGCGTTTTTGTTGTTATGTAGCAAAGCCGAGCAGAATGGACGCGTTTACAGGTATCGTTTGAGTTTGTTTTATAATTCCAAAGTTGAAACGACGGCGAAGCAACATGAAGAGTGTGAAGAAGAAGCTCTACGTGCTCATGGATGTGCTGTGCGTGCTCGTCGGTGAGTCTGCTTCGAATTTTTTTTACTGCTCTTTTGCCAGATGTGTGTAATGACAGTTATTATGGAATGTTTTTCGTTACTTTGCACACACACTAACACGTCTGGATTTGACTCTGCAATAGAAATACTGCTCGGCTATTCTTCTGTATATGATCCACTTTCCCCAAACTATTTTTCATTCTCCTCCTCAGTGGAGTGGACAGAGCAGGAAGCTGGAATGTTTGTTTATGGAAATGTGATATTCCATTTTTCTTTGCCAAGAATCTAACCAGGGACGTTCCACTTCCAGCTTCAGCATTGCGTGACTCCCACGAAATATATATATTTTTTTGTATTGTATGTATGCAGTTGGCATGTTTCTGCTTCCTAACAAATCCCAGGGCAACTGTCAGTCGTACCTTGTATGTCCAGTAAATAATTTGTACCAAAATGTTATATCGTTTAAAAAAAATTGCATAACACATACTAAACCAATTACTGTTCTCTATCTGACTTTAGCTTTGGGTAAATTAAATGCTCTAATATGATTGTGATTGCATTTCTTGCTCTCTCATACTCTTATTACAGAGGCAACGAAAACTGCAAAATATTGGAAGCGCATCAAGTCAAAATTTTAATTGATTGCTGGGCTCTTGCCGAGAAGATATAAATATTATATTAATAATGCATACATATCCTACATCTTGTGCTCTGTTTTTCTCTTGCTGCATCCGGTCGACACACACACACACACACACACACACACACACACACACACACACACACACACACACACACACACACACACTGCCACCGCATAAGCATAAGTGAGGCCGTGCAATAATGGCTTGACATAGTGTGTAATTATATTGACCGTCGGCGCTTATGGGCACAAAATACTTTTCCGGTTTGGTCCGTAGTTTTTGTTTGCATGTGTTCTCTCACTGTAAAATATTTCCATTCTATTTTTTTTTAGTCATGGAATGTCTTTTTTGGAACTCAAAACATTCCATTTTGTTGCATTTTGCTTTGTGAAGGAAATTATAGAGTGGAAAAAGCACTTCCATTCTGGGTGTGATTCCTTTGTGTCATCATAGTTGGACCTGCCCTTGTCAAACAGCCGCGCCATTGAATGACTATGTGTTCAAACTCCCATATCCCGTTTTGTTTATGTTTTAAAACAACATTGCCATCCGTTTCATTTCCTCTTGCCATTAATCCAAAAATCGTAATAGTACAGTAACGGCTCCCAAGTAAGCATATAAAGAAGTGGTGCATCTAGGCTGAGACAAGCTTTATGTGTTGGGGAGGCGAAACGTCGGAAATGACGGAGAGTCTTCACTGCAAATCGCTGAGCCATTTATTTTTTCAGGTGCGTGTTTTAAAATAAGTTTGAAACTTAACCTGCGGATATTTGTTGTGAAGTGTGCCTGCATTCTAATTGCACACGGATAGTGAGTGGGGTGTTGGCTCCAACCCTAGGCAACGTCGGGGGTTTACCTCTCCCAGGCCATTGTTATCTTTTAAATGGCACAGTTGTACTATAGGTGTTCAAAAACGGAGACACATCATGTACACACCCACATTCCAAATGATTACAAGCATGGAGTCACACACATTTCCTAAGTACAATCTCTGTACAACGTTATCACTATATTCGTTACTCCCACAAACTATACTTTTCACTGTTTGTCTCTCCAAATGGCTTTCAAAACAAAATGTAAACATTTTTAATTGGTGGTGCTTCAGCTAATTCCCAGAGGCCGGAGTGTTGGGAAGATAGCTCCTCCAGCGTTCTCAGGGAGTCATCTCAGTGGGAACAGTTTTTCCTCAGGAGAGCAGCGTCATGGAAACCGAAGACACGCTTGTTCCTTTAGGGCCCAAACGTAGTCTTTTTTTTCCCCTCACTGTTATATTTCCAGTGGCGTGCTCTTGTATGGGTAGCAAGTATGGAGCCTTTGGGTGGGATTGCCGCGTGATCATCTTTTGCCACTCGCTGTCCACTGAAAATGATATTATATTTGCCAGGTCTCAAGTCACAGCCAATCACAGGTCAGCTTCAGAAAAATGAAGAGCTGTGATTGGTTGTGAAGTTCTGGGATTGACTTCCCCTTTAAATGGTCAAAACTTTAAAGTTGCTTTAATTGCAACAAAATGTAAGCACTTTATTTTTAAGTGTAATATAAGATGACTTTGAAATATTTGATTAGAAGTGATTTTAGAATGTGGTATATTTACTTTTAGGCAGCTATTAATAAAGCAAATGTGAGACGGAGCGTAGTATTTGACAGTTTTGCACTTTGTTTGCTTTTGATCACCCGTCTTGAGAGCTCAGACACACACACACACACACACACACACACACACACGCTTGTCACATGCTCATAGTTCTATTAGACCACACAGTGTGTGTGTATATTACGTAGCTTTGATGTCATATCCATTCTGGCTTACTTGAACTCCTGTCGTGGACTTTAGTGGTTTGGTTTTAAACCTGTGTGGCCCGCTTCTTTCATTCCATCCCTCGACCTCAGACGCTTTTTGGAGCAAACGCAGACGACTCATTGACTGGCAGCCCTCGGACGACCTCGCCACCACCCGACGCCTCCTCCCGCAGCTTAGCATACGAGAATGATGGCCCGGGCGAAAGCAGCGGGGATTAAAAATAAAAAAAGAATGGGCAGCAGCAGGATTTGCTGTGACTGTTGAAGTTGGGCGTTCCTCCATTCAATTGGAATTCCAGAGGCCACTAGTGAAGGCTCAGCACATACCTTCCGCCTGAGTCAGGCCGGCTAGGGCCCGAGACTGTCAGGGAAGTGGGGGCGACGGGTTGTTGCTCCACGTCGCCTTTAAAATGTTTGCTCATGCTTTACTTACGCATGCTGGAATCAGTGATCAAAGCGGCCCAAATGCAAATACGCCCCCCTGACCCATAGACAACCTCACCAATCAATCAAGATACGTGCCTCTTCTCAGAACCATCCACTAATTCGACTAATTCCTTTTCTGGAAAAAGCAGTTAAACGACATATTGGATTAGAGTTAGATGTTCCAGTCGAGCTGATTCTTGTGTGATCATCACGTCCAGACTGGTAATCCAAATCATTCAAAGTCGCTAAAAAAAAAAAAACATTGGAGGATATTTCACACTTTACTCCGCACATGTGAATGTGCAAGGTGATCTGCGTGACGTGTCCATTTTTTGTGTGTGTGTGTAAACAGGAATGTTTTTAACAACGTCGGCAAATCTTTGTCAAGCCACCAGCCAGTAGAAAAAAAAGAAATCATTTTGTTATGGGTCTGGCAAAACACGCTCGGAAACTACATGTGATCTTCTCACTGCCGAGTATATGAGCATTAAATTGAAGATGAATGGTTGTCCTTGGTGCGGTTGCGCAGGTGCTGCAGGTTGGGGCGTCAGATGGAAATGGGGAATAAACATCCGGGCTGCGACGTGCCACTGCGGTCCCCAAAGTCCGGCATAATTGCACATGTGCGTTCTAAATGGAGCTGCCTCTATATTTACACGAGAGCGACAAGTGTGTGGGTGGATGCTGCGCTCAAGACAATAACAGGCGGGCGAGAATGAATAGGATAAAAACAGAGTGGAAGGATGTCAATGAGAGGGACGGGATATTTTTTTTCCTGCGTGACCGTCACAACTTCCAAAGATTGCATTACATTTATATACAGGTGTATTTATAGGAGTGAAAATAGTTGGTTACAATTTTTTTTCAATATTAATTCGAAAGTCATTAGTCTTATTCAAATTTCCAAACTGCAACTTTATTTACATATGACTAGTTTTTTTTTTCTTTTAACGACTTTCTTGCAACAATCTAACTATTCCAATGATATTACGTTTTTCTTTTCAACCTCAAAAATACACCTCTACTCAATAAAACATTTTAAGTATATTTTTCAAAAAGAAGAAAAAAACAAATTCTTTGCCGTGTTATTCTTGTAGAAGCATGTTTCTTTTCAAGAAACGTTATATATTTTTAGACTTATTCCTAAAGAAGCTAACATTCCTACTTCTTGTGAAATATTCTAACTTTATTCATATAATAACATGCTTTTTTTTTTTTTTTTTTTTTTTTTTTTTAACCACAAGCATGAAAATCCAGTCGAAAATGAGTCTGCCTTTATGCGGGAAGGAACGCCTGATCCCAACATCCTGTGCCTTCTAACAGACCTCCCCGTTTGCAGGAGATTAGCCTGGCCACATTCCAGCACTCCCATCCCAAGAGACGCTTCTGCCTTTTCTATCAAGTCGATCCACGCTGTCAGCGAGATGTCTGAGTTAAGCTCCACTGAGACCGAGGCCTCGCTCTTTAAGTGGTGTCTCTCCGTCTTGCGGGCTTGTCTCGTGGTCTCTTAGAGGCCCAGTTTGTCTTCAGATGGGTCTATTTTTGACCCGCCGCCGCTCTGTGTCTGTGCATGATTTTTAGCAATTTGCTTGGGGTGGCATCTTGTACTATTTGCCAACAAAAGCATTCTGTAGACATTGGAGTCTTTACTGTCAATGCCTGAATAGATGTTCAGTGTAGTGACGGATATCTTTCAAATATACTTCACTTATCAACTTTTTGTTTTATTTAAAAGTACTGTGCACATCTGATTAACATCAAGGAACACAAAAATAAAAATGTAGATTTTTTTTCCTCTGTTACAGAAAAAAAAATGAGGTGCAACAATTTACCTGAATTCAATGAAAAAGTATAAATATATAAGAGCTCCACTGCCACCTACTGTGGTGGATGTGTCATTTTTTTCTATGGCAAACAAAAAGGCATTTTGCTTTTGACTAGCGGTCCACTCTGTCATGAAGGTCAACATTTTTCCAAAGTATTTAACAGAAAACCCATTAAAGTATTTTTAGGCGTCATCATAACTCATCCAGAAAATTAAAGTGACATTTACAATGCTTTTAAAAAAAAAAAAAGCAAACTAACAATTTTGGCCAATGTTCTCGTTGGTGCCTTTTTAATAAATGATGTGCTCAAGCAGTCGAGTTTCACGGCAAACACTCGGCATTAGTGTTGGCTGATGTCATGTTTTGCCACAGACAGTCCCAGAGTCAGCACTCTGGAAATATCTGAAGTCATTTTTGGAAGTCAGCACGCATGAAATATAGTTGGAAGCAAAAGCAGGCTGCTCTGGTATCATTTTATGATGCACCCCCTGAAACTCTGCCTCTCTCAGTTAGCCAGCTGGAGACAGAGAATGCAGAGGTGGTGGACCATCCAAAAGCTACAACCCTAAATCCCTGGCATACCTGCAAACAGGATGTCGCTTTCCAGCCATGTGTTGTATATTGTGCCACAAACAGGAAGTTGGCGGCGCTACGGCAAAGATTTACGAAAAATGAGACGACAGAAGGGGGTAGTGGATGCAAAATCCAAACATTTATTCAAAATATGTAGACTACTTTCATTTTTCTGGTGCTAGGCCAAACAATTTGATTACAATGTTGTATTTTTTTTTTAACAAATTTATATTTGTCAGACCACATGTATGGATTTATTTTGTGTATTTTTTTTATTTTTATAAATGGCTTGCTTTCTTCTCCAGCATTCGTTGCCACTCTTTTCTATCCTCCAAGGAATGAAAGAGTTAACATCTGACTTGTTGCCTAGTAAGAGTGATGCGTCAAGGCAAAACTGTGCATGTTGGGCCGAAGTGCATGGCTCCAAGGTTGCCCAGTGACATGATCCCATAAAGGACTTATTGTTTTGCTCCCCTTAGTACACACAAAGCTTGTGTTTTGTACTTTTGGTCTTGATAGGGTCTGAGGGACACTTGTGCCGCTATGCTCCTAATCAAATGTCATCACTGTGGAAACGAGACAACACGCAGACACTGCGTGGTATTCATATAGTAGGTCATAGGGCTGTTTATGCAAAACGCTTTGTACACTAAAGATAGTCAGGGCCACACTGGGAAATCTTTTGAAACTTCTTCAGAACTTTGGTTGAGTTACAAAAACACACATTGTTTCGTTCATTTAGTGCCACCTGCTGGGAATTTATATCAACCTGGTCAACTATTATCAGTGTAGTAGTATCGGAGCTTTCCCCCCCCCCCCCCCCTACACTTACAGTATCGGCATACTACTTCTCCGTGATGTTAGCGTTTTTATATTGCACTAATATTATGATGAAGGGCGTGAGGGGGGACTTCCGCGCGGACTGGATGGTTTATTTTTCGGTGGTGTTCTAATCAGGTTTTTGACCCTCTTTCATCATACCAGCTGCACGGCAAGACTTGAAAGAAAACGGAAAGGGGTCCACTATGTACCGAAAATCAAACTGAGCTGTTTTTCTTGCGTTGAGTCTGACTGTTTGCCTTGGGATAGTGTGGAATGCATTAGCCACTTTATTAGGAACACCTGCACCAATAGGATTCCTCACTAATCTGTTGAGGTCAAACTCATAAGTCTCATTTTTTTTTTTTTTTTTTCCGTTTGTGTGTGACTGCAGCGGCACTGCCCTTCATCGTCATGACCATCATCTACACACCTTACCAGAGGGGCGTGTACTGTGACGACGAAAGCATCAAGTACCCGCTCAAAACGGACACCATCAGCCACGGCATGCTGGCCGCCGTCACCATCTCCTGCACCGTTGTCATCGTACGTCTTGCGCTTTTCTCCATCCCTTTTCAAAACGCACTCACTCCGTATCATTTCCTGATTTTGCCTCAAGATCTCATCGGGAGAAGCGTATCTGGTGTACAGCAAAAGGATTTACTCCAATTCCGACTTCAACCAGTACGTGGCCGCCCTCTACAAGGTGGTGGGCACCTTCTTGTTCGGAGCCGCCGTCAGCCAGTCGCTAACCGACCTAGCCAAGTATACCATCGGTCGGCCCAGGCCCAACTTCATGGCCGTGTGTGCGCCTAAAGCTTGCACGGGCTACATGCAGGTCATCAACTGCACGGGCCATCCTCAGGACGTCACTGAGTCCAGGTAGGATGATCACGTGGTGTTCGTTTTAGGCCAAATGGATCAATATTTTCTTTCTTTTGTTTCCAGGTTGTCCTTCTACTCTGGCCACTCGTCTTTCGGCATGTACTGCATGCTCTTCCTCGCGGTAAGCAAATTGATGACATGCTTTTAAATGCAAGCCGACTAACCTCCTCTCGCCCTCCTCATTGGGCCGCAGCTTTACGTGCAGGCCCGGCTGGTCGCCAAGTGGGCGCGACTCCTGCGGCCCACCGTGCAGTTCTTCCTGGTGGCCTTCGCCATCTACGTGGGCTACACGCGCGTCTCCGATTACAAGCACCACTGGAGCGACGTGCTGGTGGGGCTCCTGCAGGGGGCGCTGGTCGCCGTGATCAACGTAAGTACACCAATATTTAGTTTAAAAAATGCTAAAAGAAAATAGCCGTCGTCAATCCCGACAAAGCAAAACCCGATGACGTCGTCGTTATTTATTTTGTTTAAGGCCTTGGACGGTAGCGAGACTGGGTGGGATTGTCCACATCAGACGGTGTTTTGTACAATTCTCACCACAGGAATATGTTGGCTTCATTTCTGCTCGCTGCTACATTTCGGGAAGTGAGACTAGCACTTTCGGCTCCAAGCATTCTTCTCACTTTATGCAGCTGGAACTCTTCATTGTTTGGAATGAGGCCTAGCACCATCTTGTGGAAATTACCGAGTGTCGGTGTCTCGTGGCGAAGGTCATAATTCAGCAAGGACAAAAAACGTTTCTTGGTTGTCAAAAAAAAAAAAAAAAGCTTGATATTGAGCAGGAATGTGCATGTAAACACCTACGTAAAGGCTTTGGAAATGAGAGGCCACCTTTGGCCTTCATGGTGCTGCATGCAATTAGATTCTCTCGAGGGCCTCGCGCTTTACGACCGCCGCTTTCCGTATGCGTGTGCTCCCCCTCAGGTGTGCGTGCGAGCACCAGACATACTTGATCACACTTTCCCAGCTTGCCCTCTTCACTCATACCTGTCTTGTATTAGTTAAGGGGGGAAAAAAAGACCAAGAAATCATTTTGGAGAAAAATAAATAAATAAATAAATAAATAAATAAATAAATAAATAAATAGGAAATGTAAATAAATGGAGCGGGGGAGTGTCACACAACTGTATAGTTTGAATTTTACGAGAGAAAAATAATACAAAAAAATGATCGGATCATGTTGGCTGTGTCTCGCAGGTGCGCTTCGTTTCGGACTTTTTCAAGAAGCGTCCTCCGCGCCGTGCCAAGCCCGATCACGTCGACAGCGAGGAGCCGGAAAGGAAGCCCAGCCTGCAGTTTGTCGATTCGGAGCACACCAACCATTACAACTGCCACCCGGTGTGAGCCCACCCGCACGGTACGCCCCCACCACCAGCACCATCCCGCTTTAACGGGCGGGCGAGTCATTTTCTCGACTCAACCACTCACCTGCCATCTGCTTCTCACGACCACTAGACTGAACCAGGAGGTCTCCTCCTCTTCGTAAAGCCTCCTTGTTCTCTTGGAGGCGGCGGCAAAACCCGCGTGCCGTTCGGTCGCGTCGAAGGCAAAGACTCGCAAATGACGTGTGAGCGCCGCGTTCTTACATTTGTGAAGGCAGACTTGCCCATTCAGCCCTATTGGTAGATTTGTGTGTGTGTGTGTTTGTCTGTGCATGTTTGCGTGAGTGCAGTCGACCATCTTTTTCTACTCACAGGCTGCGAGTGAGAACGGACTGCAATGTGGATTTGTAAAGCTTTGTGCCTATACCACTACCATATTGCCCAACAAAAATATTTTATCGTCAAATGTAAGGATGAGACGTTTAAAAAGAAGGACAACTGTTAATTTATTGTCAATTTTCCTTCTCTATTTTTAGTGCAATCACCCTGCTTGCCACTTTGAGACTTTGAGCAATCTTAAGATTGCGAAGGATCTGTTTTATAAAGGCGCGTGTGTGTGTGCATGCGTGTGTTTATATGTAAGTGTATATAAAACATATTTTTATTGTTGTATAATTGTGTTGGTCTTAAGCAGGGGTGGGCAAACTTGTGCTCAAGGGGCCACATTTGATTTATAAAAAAAAGGACCAAGGTCATTTATAGTATACCTGTTATCGGATTATATAGCCTATATAATATTATATAATTATATTATTATATAATAGTATTATCTATATAGTATTTATATCTATCTATATATACAGCATCTATTATCATTGTATATCTGTTAAATGTTTTTATTTTTTTCTTATTTACAATAAATCAACCAAGCAGATATTTTATGTTTTAAGTACATTTTAACGCACCTTTTTAAATAAAAAAAATACAGCTACAATAATGTACTAAATATCACAGGATCCTTCCTAATCAAAACACCTGATGTGGCCCCCGAGCCATATTTGCCCACCCCTGTCGTTGCGATGTCAGTTTCCAAAATGGCCGTCCGACGACAGGTCCGGCGCAGACCCGAGAAGTGGCCACTAATAATGTCAAACAAGCACAAACAGCTGCTCCAGATGAAGTGTCGTGCGAGAGACCCCCCGACCCCGACCCCCCGACCCTGACGTGCCGCTGTAGACAGACGCACAGGTGCGGGTGTCGTCGATGTTCTCAGCTGATGATATTTTATCATCGTGTGCCTTCAACTAGGTGCTATGACGTGTGTCCCCGTGTAAATAGAAGATTTATGTTGTCTTTGTGTATACATTTTGGGAATAAATGTCTAATCTGCATTCACTTCAGTTGTTTTTCCTGTTCTGAGGTGATTGCAAGTACAAAAAAATAGCAACAAATCCGCAAAAGTACTTCACGACCAAAGAAGGTGGCCAAAAAGAGCAACCTCGCTTTAACGTTTATTTGCCCACGGCCTGGCGTGTCCCGATGTGATTTATGTATTTACACTCGCACGCCATTTCTCTCACTTCACATCTTTCCATCTCGACGTTATGAGTCCGATGAGATGGATGGAAAAAAACACGTCTTGTGGAAGGAACGGTGAGGTAAACGACCCTGGAATATGTCACTCTTGGGATTCAAGGTATCTCCAAAAGTATTGGAACGGTAAGGTCAGTTCTTGTGTTTGGTTCTTGGATCAAAATAAGATTTATTTCCTGGTATGTACATCGAGATGTGTCAAAACAACTCAAGACAACGTATGAGCAAAAGTATTGGAACGAAACTTAACGTGAATAACCACTACGATTTGTTGGCATAAGCCTTACTCCCGTCCTGTCAAAAAGGAACGATGACTCAGCTTGGGCGGCGCATTACGACGCCCTGAACAACACAAACAACTGGGTGTGGATGCTCATCAGTCAACTGGAGTGTTCCCAAAGTCCTTAGATGAATTTTTCAAGCTCCTCAGACACTGATTGGAAGTTGGAGCCTCTTCAAAGTGTCCACTGTGCAGCTTTTTGGGCTTTTTGCCTTCACCACCATTCATGTGAATAACTGGACTGTTTGAAATTAGGGCACTGTCAAATGTATTTTCAATGAGCAGGGAGAGACTGCTTATGTACTATTACTTGTGTACTACTTTTACTCGCACTTTTGTCAACACGTCTCCCACACACACCCAGTAAATGATCATTTCACCCTCTTCATGTGGCTGCCTGAGCATCTGGCAAGTCTTCAAGGCGAAAAGCTATCAACCTGAAACCACAAAAAGCATACCAGTCCAAGAGAAGAGAATAAATGAAACTCCCTTTTCTACTTTCCTTTTGGTTAGGTGCTTTGTTTTTTAACAATGTTGACTTCACCTAATCATACACAAAATGCATCATTAAAGAATTGGTTAATTGAATGCTTCATTAAGTTTATTGTGATAGACTGTGACAATAAACTCAGGTTTCTGTAATATAAGAGGATACAAATAGTTCCACATTTTGATTAGCAGCATCGACTCTACGAAAATTTCATGCACACACCCACACACTCCCAAAATATGGAAATAAATGTGTTTGCATGAATTCTGTTCAGCATTCAAATTCCCTGGGCTGCAATGAAGGTACGAGCCAAGCTTTAATTTGCTTTTACGACTATAACTGCTGAGCTATTTTAGTCAACATAGCCCCTCGAGGCTTCATGTGTGCCTGTGTGTTGGGGGAAGAGTCCATGTGGCTCACATCTTCATAGCAACACATAAACATACACACGGTTTCATCAATATGCTCCTTATTAAACGAGGAAAATGTCAGCGCCACATTGAACTGTATGGGATGGGTGCTTGGCTGGTGCTTTAGCGACGTCGTGTGGCGCTTGTGTGCAATTACAGTCTGCTGACGTAAATGGGCTCCTTGGGATGTAAAGTGTCGCAAAACAACGAGCGTAATTAAAAGTACCTCGTTAGCAACTAACAGTGTTTTTTCGCTCGTCAACAAAAGCAACTTTCATCCCCTTTTTGCAGGTAAATGAATCATAAATCAGCAAACGCTTTATTTGACGTTTGTGGAGTTATTTATTGACGTTTCCCGTTTGTATTCTTACGTTACTAATCTGAACTACATACTACTTTTTCCTAGCAACTAGCAACAATTACAGACAGGTTGGGGCAAAAATCGTTATCCACTTACAAAATACATTTACATGTAATCTCATAAATTAATTGCCACCCAAGCTCATCAAATAGTGGCCTATCTATCTATCTATCTATCTATCTATCTATCTATCTATCTATCTATCTATCTATCTATCTATCTATCTATCTATCTATCTATCTATCTATCTATCTATCTATCTACCTACCTACCTACCTACCTACCTACCTACCTACCTTTCTATCTATCTATCTATCTATCTATCTATCTATCTATCTATCTATCTATCTATCTATCTATCTATCTATCTATCTATCTATCTATCTATCTATCTATCTATCTATCTATCTATCATTTTGTTTTTATTAAATCTGCCCACCTGCCGAGTGCTGTTAGATGCATTTGCAAGTCAATGCTTTTATTTGAACCAAAGCCACTTTCACTTAGCAAAAATGAAATTTGGTTGGTGTGTCAATCTGCCATTTTGGTGTAAAGCCACCAAATTGGGTTCATTTTCATATTTTCCAGGTGTTCAAATGGGCGCTATATTGCAAATGGTCCCAACCATACAAAAAAACAAAGCCAAAGCACACCTTGAGTGAATTATTTTTTATAATTAGTTGTGACTTTGTTCTGGATTGCTTGTATTGTGTTTGGGCGCAGCTTTGACGCTCAAGGCCATTCTTCTTTTGGAAGACTGAGGCGTATCATTCTATTGTTTCGTTTCATGGAAAAAAAAAAAGTTCATCCCGCCCTTGTGACGAGTCTGGTTCCGGAGAAAAGAAAAAAAAAGAATGAAATTATGAATAAACGTCATTGAAATGAAGTGTCTTATCACGTGGAGCGTGGAGAACAACATTAAGGCGCCTCCACTGGAATTCCTGAGGACCCTCATTCACATGGCCGTGGGCGTGTATGCGTCTGTTTCATGTGGGCATGCATGTGTGTGTGTCACTGGGGGTATTTATTTGTATTTGCCTGTGTGTGTGTGCGTCTGTGTGTGTGTGTGTGTGTACGCGTTGCTGCTGATGTGGGTCATTACCCCCTTCTTTTCCCCAAGGGGCCATGCAATGAGAGAGGGGAGGGGGCGGATGCTGCATGACGTGTATATGTGTGTGTGTGTGTGTGTGTGTGTGTGTGAGTAGTGGCTCACATAAGGGTGGGGTTGAGGTTGTGTCCCCGAGGATCTGAGACCAATAAATCACTGCGCCGTCTCTGCTCTGACACCCAGCTTGTCTGATGAGGGACAGCGATGGTGGGAGTGGGGATGAATGGGGGGAGGTGTAGATTAGTGAGGGGGAGGGGCAGGGAGGGGGCTCCTAACAGCGCTCTGGCCTTGTCTTCCTGCCATTCTTGACCCTTTCTCGGGCACTGGGGAAATGCGGCGGCGGCAGCAGCGGCGTACTAGCTACGGAGTGCACTTACTCACTGTTGGCGGCCATCTTACGTTGCCACTGGCCACGTGTATATTGTATACATATGACCAAAGTTATAACATATTGCCCATTTTTTCCTCTCTGTGTTTCTTTTCCAGGCTTATATGTGGCACACAAAGTATTTGAGCAAATTCGAGAGACCGTTCGAGAAGATTCCATGATGTGAACCGCGAGACTCAACCACCCAACCAGTAATTAAATCCAATATTTTTTTTGTGCATGTCGGCCTCATTGTTCTGAGGTTCTGGGTTTGAATCTCAGCTCTGTTCTTCCTGCTTGTAACTTGTACAAACATGTATATACAGCGGAACCTCCATTGAGGATGTGACTTGTAATTTAATGGACGAGGGTTACATGTTTTTTTTTTTTGCTTTATGTTTGCTGCACTAAAACGTCAAAATCAACATGTAGCTTATATTCGTATCCGCAAGGGTTAAATGACTCACCTATCGAGTGAAACTCATTTAAGTCAGTCTCACCATGACACCTCCATGTTTATTGTTCATATCATACTGATGAAGTCATCTGCGGAGGTCGGCGGTGGGAATCAAACTGGCCTCGTTCAAAGCCCTCCCCTTGTGCGCCCCGCATTCCTGCGCTTCAACTTGTGATTATGAAGGTATGTAGGGCTCTTCTCCTCCTCCTCCTTCTCCTCCTCCCTTCCATTGTTTTGACCAGTATGCGGCCGAACATGTGTTTACTCACACTCGGCATACGTGCGCCGCAAAAAAGACCCTCGTGCTTTTACAATCTCACACGGGACAGCTAAAACCCAAAGTGTCCTTTGCCATTGTTGGCTCGACTTTGAAGAAGAGAAACCTATTTAACCGCTGGAGCCCGGCCAACACATACACCTTCATCCAACCTGCCAATAGCAATATACAGTGTGTGTCCTTCACTTATCTTCTGCTATCATCTATATTATTTTTGCTTTCCCTCTCACCCACGACCGCCACCATGCGATTCTTCCTGTGCACCCCCCCGCTGCTCACCAACCACACGAAGCCACTTCCCATGTGTCACATTTCTCCTCTTTGACTTTATTCTAATAAATGTGATGCAGCAATTGGCGATGCTGTGCATTAAAATTCAGCAGGGGATTAAAAAAAAAAAAAGGCAATAAAATGTGTCCTTTTTACCAATTTTTTTTTTCTTCCACCATCACCTCGCCTTTCTTCCTCTTCCATTCCCTCACACACACTTTTTTTTTCCATCGCTGATGTGCACTAAACCCCCCCACTGACTCGTCTTTCTCAGCATCCCCCCTGCTGTCCTTCATCCTTTATTCTCTTCCTCCTCCCTCTCCTCCATCGCCCCCCCCCCCACACTCTCACACGCATAGTTGTAGCCACACACACACACAAACACATGCACACATCTATATTTTCCAACTCCACCTCTGGCAGGTTGTGATTTCCACTGTCAGAAATTGCTTTTTCAATATCTCTCTCTCTAATTATGAGCCCCGCTAAAGGGGTCTTGCCACCAGAATACCAATTTTCTACAATTTATTTCCTTCTTGGCTGAAATAATTCTCGTGTTCCAGTCTGCAACAATGAAGACATCACGATTGCGTGTGTGCGTGTGTGTTTGCTACATTATCACCAGTGGGCCCTTCCAATCCTTCCCTTGAGGTGGTGATTAGCAAAACACAAGAAAAGGGGGGCGGTGATGTTGTTGATGATGATGCACATCTTTCAGTCTTATCTCCACGCCAAAAATGGACCAAATTGTAAGATGTTCAACAAAGCAGCGTCAAGCTTGTGGCGAGAAAAGCGGAAAACCGCCGAATCTCAATATACAAGCAGCCACACCGCCAAGCACCGCCCCCCTCGCCGCCAACAAGGGGGTGAACTCAAGCGCACCCCCTCCCTTCTTGTCCTCTTTGATTGACGTGCGGGATCTCGGCGCTCCAATCAGCGACGGGACAGCCTGTTCCCCACGTGGGCTCGCCCGACTCCGATTGGCTCGTTCTAGAAGCGCCGAGGCCGAGCCCCACGTGGAGATTTTCATTCAATCACTACTGAGAACAATTCCACGGAGCCTCGTCCCCCCCCCCCACTCCCCTCCGTCCCGTTTAAAATAAACGTGTTTTTTAATTACGCACACTCATCTGAATCGCATTTATGTAAACCCAATTAAGTAAAAAGTTGGCCCTTTTGGTGTGAAATAACGACACGAATAGCACGTGTATCCTCGACGTAATATTTAGAACAAACTATGGAAGCGTGTGTGGGGGTGTATTCACCCCCCCCCCCCCTGAAGAACTCATATGTTGTGTCCCATTGAGGATGAGAGAGAGAGAGAGAGAGAAGGGGTAGAGAGAGAGAGAGAGAGAGAGAGAGAGAGAGAGAGAGAGAGAGAGAGAGAGAGAGAGAGAGAGAGAGAGAGAGAGAGAGAGAGAGAGAGAGAGAGAGAGAGAGAGAGAGAGAGAGAGAGAGAGAGAGAGAGAGAGAGAGAGAGAGAGAGAGAGAGAGAGAGAGAGAGAGAGAGGGAGTGGGAGTGTTGTGTGAAAGGAGTGCAGGCCAACGAGGGAGACAAAAGAGGCTGCGGCTGCATTCAATGTGCTGCTGTTGTGTTGTGTGTCCGTCTGCGAGCCGCTCCTCCTCCTCTTCGCCAAGAAAGAGAAAGAGCGAGAAAGAGCGAGAGAGAGAGAGAGAGCGAGGGGAGTGCAAGGCCACCCGATATCGCACAAGCTGCCGGACCTATCATCAAGTTTTCGGAGACTTGAGTGGAGAGGGACCCCGCGTGGAAGGCTTCCAAGCAGGACCTTGCTCCTCCTGCCCCGGCCCTCACGCGTCGAGAGCGGCGCGGCGGCGCACCGAGAGAGCCGCGGTAGGCAGAACAAAGGAAAAGTGAGGAATGAGAGAGCTCTAAGAACAGCTTCTGTGACAAATGTGCCACTAAAAAAATAAATAAGAAGAAGAAGAAGAAAGAAGAGCTCCTCGTAATCCTCGACGCAGCTTTTACGTCTCGCCGGGGGGGACAAGAAGGACAATAACCGTACGGAGACAAACGCACGTTTGGCGGGCAGAATGTTCCCTCAAAACCGAGCACCGGTGAGTAGGAAGTGTCCATTCAACGCTTATCGGAGATGCACCATTTCCGGGTACTCGTTTTTGTTGAGGTGCACGATAAAGGTCAGGCTCGTTTGTTATCTGCAGACCGGTGGACCAGTGAAGGCAACTTTGCAGACTTAGGGAGGGGGGGGGCTTCCTCGACCACAGACACGGGTCGCTAGAGCGTTAATTCCACGCAGTAGTGGAGTGGAGGGATGATGGAGATGAAGAGTGCGTGTGTTTGCCCTTTTGCGCTGATGGTTGAGCGCAATAGAGGCGAGTCAACTCTGCTTGTTGACACATCCGCAAGTACCCCCCCCCCCCCCCCCCCCGCACACACTTTTAAGTCATGTTTGGAGTGACCGGAAACCGTAAATAGCGATACAACCGCTTTATAAGGTGTCAAAAAGGATAGTAAAGATATGCCGCGTCATATCGCGGTTCGGTTTTTGCTGTCTTGCTGTACTGTAGATTTCATGTATTTTGATCATGGCTATTTGTCTTTATTGTGGGGTTTTGCTCTGATTGTTTTTCTACATGAACTAGAAAGAGAATGTCTAAAGTTTGAGATCATTTCACACTTAATAAAGATCACTGTGTTTACTAAGCTAGCTTACAGGACAGCGCCTCTATGAGCTGACACAATTACATAAACATCATTAGGTCAACATAATTTATGTAACCCCCCCTACAATGGTCATGCATATTTTGTATTTGTATTGCACATAAAGCCCAAATATATTAGCATGATATTGTTACCATTACTTGACTGAGTAATCAAATCGTGTAGCCCGCACCATATTGTCATCTTATTGCGTGTAGTTGTTATACCACTGATTAAAAGCCAACTGTTAGCATAGCATGCTAACATAGGCATAGAATTGATTGTAACTTCCTAGCAACAACAGAAAGGCAAGATGATTGGAGATTAATATCCAAACTGTGGCCATTTAAGCTCCTTCTGCCATTTCTGTGTGAGCTTGATGCTTTCGAAGATCAGTATTTATACTGGACAGTTCTACTTCTCGGAATCTTCTGTATATAAAAGCCAGTTCAACAGTACAACTTTGCTATAGTTTGCTTAAGCTAGTGGTTAGCATGTCCACCCCACATGTTTGCGGTTCTGGTTTTGCATGTGTGTGTCCCCCAATGCCCGTGTGGCTTTTTTCCCCACTACAGCTTCCTGTTGCATGCGAAAAACCTTCCCATTAGGTTTCTTGATTATCTATAGTATGTCTGATTGTCCATAAACAGTATATGCCAGTCCTCTGCGACCCCTCAATGAGGAGAAGCACTGTAGAAAACCCACACGGGAAAATATTTTTCTTTGTAAGGAGTTTGTGAATCTGATTCACACTATTGTTACCCTGTAAGAATAATTACCAAACTCTTTCAGTCATTTTTTTTTTCCACAGCCAATATGTAAGGATACAAGAGAGTAATTTTGACAGTAGCTCCATCCCATGACGAGCAGTTCTACCACTTAAGGGACAATGTTTTTTTTTTTTTTTTTCCATGAGAGATGTAGCAGCCTTTTAATTTGTGTCAATCAAGTTAGGTGGAGGGCTTTTGAGCAGACTGAAATACATAAACACTGGTGCTCTCGCCGCGTCAAGTATCAATTAAGGACCCACTCATTTGCCTAACCCTCATCCCCAGGCCACCGCCGACGCTGTTTTGACTTTCGTGTCCCGCGCAGATTAAACATGCAAATGGGAATTTGCAGGTGGAAAAACAAACAAGTTGAAACGCAAAGCTGGCCGGATTTGAAGCGTCGTCGTATGTCTTTATCGGCCTCGTATCCCCCCCCCGCCCCCCCCTTTGCACTTCCTCTGCCGTGATCTTGTGACCGCCGGCAGCTGTGCACGTAGTGAAAAGGCCTGCAGGAAGGCAGGGCAGCAGGCAGACTGCGGCTCTGCGGTTTACGCTGCAAACCCAATCCCTCTCATCCAGCCTCTCCTTGCTGTGTTCTTGCGAGAGCTTCCAAACCACATCTTAATGTATGGGCAGGCATCCCAGGGCGAGAGGCGCAGTCTGCGGCGGAGCTCGTTGTGAAAGCGTTGACCCTGTTTTTTTGTGTTTTTTTTAATATAAATGCTTTTCTCAGTAAACGCAGTCAGTCAGTAGGTCCGATTCCTGTTCCGTCAATCCCGTGTACTGGAGCTTTCGATTTTCAGTATTTATTTGAATTACGTTTTTATTAGCACGCACCACTCGTTCGTGTATTAGGCATAACATTTTGGTGATGAAAACGGTGCTTGACTTGATGCTGCTACCCTGGTTCTCACCAGAACTCTCGTGGTCTTGCTGCTATGAATATTTTTAAGACTAACCGCGGCTGGAAATAGCCTAAGCTAGTGCGGCTAACCTCTATTCTCAACCCAAAGCGTCTTATTTTGGTACTTGCGGAACCACACCGATCTATAAAGACTGTCTCCGGACATTTCTGTGTCACGGTCCGGCGTCGGCGGCAGTGGGGTGAGTCGAAGTTGCCAAAAAAACACACGATAATAATAAATTCAATTCAAGCTTTAAATGTCAATAAAGAGTAGTAAAATGGAGTTATAGTGCTTTTTGTCAGACTGATACTAACATATGAACTGCTGCGTTTTTTGCTTTTTATTGTGACAGACTCAGACAGGAGACATTTGTGTCTTGGTCCCCCCCCCCCATCTTGGATTTTGAAATTGATGCAGTTGAAATGGATTTGCGGGTGACCTTTTGACCGGCTTCTGCTTTGTCTCGAGCGAGTTTTGTCGAAAAAGCTTGTTTTGTCGCTCAGGCTTTGTTCACAAACTGCCTCAGTTCGGTAAGTCAGCTTGGAGATTGAAGTCGTGCAAGATTTTTGCCAAGACGATGGGAAGAACTGCAAGAAGTTCATCTTTTTTCCACTTTTTTTTTTTCCATTCTAATATCGAGCTGGTTAGTGGGTTAGTTGCCGCAGCACTAGCGCGCTGCCTTTAGGCCCGTTTTACTCGAGCTCTTTATCATGGCGGCTGCCCACGCGTGAGCGCGGCCATCGATCAGCAGCTCGCCTTTTTTTTTTTTTGTTTTTTTTTTTTTTGCTCAGCCGGTAGTTAGAGGGCAAAGAAAGAGCGCGGGAGAAAATGAAGGAAACGAGGCTGAAGGGATCTCTGCTACTTTACGCGCACGCTTAGGTGCGTCTCGGGAGAATTGGCAAACGAGCCGAGGGGAGGGGCAAGGGGTTACCTAATAAAAGAAGGCACCTCCAGCAATTAAGGCGGCTGACAGGCTAACCGTGGCTATCTGCTAATTTGGGCTGACAGCGGGGAAATTTGAATAAGGAGGCTTACGGGAGAAATAGGGCGGTGAAGAAAAAGTGGGGGGGGGGTGGAGAAAAAATGTTGCTAATGAAACAGGTGCCTCGCCGCCTGCCCCTCCCCTCCAAGAGCTGAAGCCATTGAGAGATTAGCCGCATGTTTCTTCAGATGGAAGCCAAGTAGAGTGATGCTATTGCAATCGGTTTGACTTTTTGCTTTCTCGTGTTGAAAATGTCTTTGCGACATGAAAAACAGTTTGCAACCCTTTGCAACCGAGATTAAAATCTTTCTGCGGCGCAGGCCCGGAGTAAAAATTGGCCGGGCGCACTGCAGAGAAGACCAAAGTTGTCGAGCAGCTCTGATCGCCAAAGACGTTTTGTGGTTGTGGACAGTCTTTGATGGTTTGCGGGTGTTTTGTTTCTCAGCCCAAGCATGTCAAAGCACATTTGCATGTGCAAAAAAGAATGCCATGTCTGTTCACAAAAAAAACGTTTCTGGTCGTTAGGCTTTTGAAGAAAGTACATGAAAGGAATCTTTTCAGCAAACGTCAAATTGCAGCCACGGCGGCCTCGTGATAACTGCCGCGGCTCCATTTTATACATGACGGCGGAGATGCGTGATTGCCGATTTTTCATTTGGTCCACGCCAAGGCCGCTCATGTGAAGGCAATAAAACGCACATGTGCTCGTAAAAAGTTGCGGGAAGCGGCATCTTGTACGCATCCGCTGTCTAAGGTGGCCCGTGTGGGCGTGTTGTCTGCTCGGCGGGCGAGGATGTGAGGTCATTGTGGTTTTGTTGCCTGCGGTGTGAAGGCAACTCAAATGAAAACAGCGGGCACGACCACACTGTTGGCAGACTCCACAACAAGTGCTTTCGTTTGAACGCCTTGCTCTTTTTGTCTCTGGAGCCATGCGTTTTGGATTCTACGTATTTTTTCCATTTCATAAAATAACAATAACACTCCTTGTTTTGGATCATTTGCTAAGATTGGAAAGCTTCTAGTCAGATGCAATGTTACCCAAAATAAATGAAATCAATTCAATTATAAAATATCTAAATATTGACTGTGTATCGACTTGCCATTATTATTTTGTAATCGTGCCGATATGGACAAAATTGCTTTGCATGAGTGAGATAAGAGAGCCCAACACATGATGACAGATGTTACTCCAGGCTGTGAAAGAAAAAAAAGATCATTAGTAAAATGCCCAAAAAAAAAAAAAAATTCAAAGAAAAAACATGTGGGATGAATAATTTAAAAAAAATCATTAAAAATAATCAGGAAAAAAATCATCCAACGTGTCAAGGACACTCTCGCTCTAGAGACAAATATGGGAAGGAAAGAAGGAAGGTAGTTGTTTAAATGAGAGTAAGACGAGACGCTCCACCTTCACCATCCGTGCATCCTCCCATGAAAAGGCCTAAGTGACTTTTCACCTCTCTGGGTTAATTGGCCTGTGTGTGTATGTGTGTGTCTGTGTCAGTATGCATCTAGGTAGGAATCAGTCCGGCAGATTAAGAGCGGCTTGTTTCTCCTTTCAGAACGTTCCCATTCCAACTTTCTGGGTCGCCGGTCGTCACCCCTCCTTTCGCTTATTTCGACTTTTTCCTGACCTCCTTCAGACATTTTAAGTCGCTATTTTGTAAGATCAGGCTTGTTTCCGTTTTAGCACAATGACGCGTGAAGACGACGACGATTGTTGTCACATGCGCTCCATTGACGCTGTTGGCCTCTCGTCGGATTGCTTTTGGAGAGTTGTGGTTTGTTTAATCAGCAGGAAAAGTCTCTGATTTTATTTTCTGGTTCTGCCGCGTCAGCTTTTTTCCCCCCCAACACGGTCACGCTGGCAACCGGGTTCTCCGTCGTCATTTAGTACTCCCATGTGACCTTTTCAAAGAGCTTAATGCTATGGAAGCATTTTGCAGGCCATGGTTATGGCTCTAAGATGTGACTGCAGCAATGAAAAGATAAAAAAAATCATACTCGAACATCTGAACTTCATGTGGGGTTTATCATTGATGCTTCAGCTGTGTGCTAACCCCCGCTTAACATGAGTTTGAATATGAAGAATTAATCCAGTTTTTTTAGAGGGTGTGCACACTTATGCAAACACATCTTTTTTTTCCTCTCAAAATAAATTGTTCAGATTATGATCAACAGCACTGGTTTCATAGCACTCCAATCTGGTATGGGGTGTCTAGACTTTCTATAGCTTCTGTCGGTGTCATTGGCACGCTACGTGGCTGTCATGTCAACATGCTAGTTTTTTTTTTTTTACAGCTTTCATCCCCCCCTCGCCAGCCAAGCCCCTCCGTGCTTTTTGGCATCTCGGTTGAGTGATGTTGCCGTTAATTAAAGCTAATGCGCTGCTGATGTGTGCCGCGGCCGCGCTCAGATGTGAAAAGAAACATATTTTCAAAGGCGTCGTCGCCGTCATCAGAGTTGACTCGCCGTCGATATTCCGATGCTATAATGGGACGGAACAGGATTTGAGTGTTTCTGTTGGCCGCATCTGAAGAGAAATCTGCCGACGGAGATGTCTTCATGTGACCGGACAAACGTGACTACTCGATGATTCATGTTTCACGTGGACGTCAACATACGAACGCCCGCAGACAAACTGGGGAAAAGTTGCTGATGTCGTGAGTGACCTCCAAAATCAACCTGGGGACAAAAACTGTATCGTGTAGGAATTGAGAAATTCTGGAGTGGCGACGAGCTAGAATATTTCCCCGTGCTGTCATTGAGCAGAAATTATTTTGGAATTGATTTGCGCTTTGCAATGTAAAGCAGAAGGCTCCACTTTAAAAGGCTGCTGGCCGAATTGATTTGGACGACCAAATAAGTTTCACCTCCATTAGTTTACACTGGAAATAGAAAGTAATGGTAAAGAAAGAGAAATATTTGAAGGCCATTTTCCATCCCGTTTCAAACATTTCATCCATTTAGCAGTGGTAACAAAATATTTTTATTTTTATTTAGCAACTGTTAAATGTCTTTTAATTGTATATTTCTGTAATGTATCATTTTATTTAATAAAATAATTATTGTTCATTGTGGGATTATTAGAATATCCCCTTTTTTGGCGCCTTCTATTTATAGACACAAGATTGTTGTTCAATTCTCAAGTGCTAACTTCAATGTACTACTTGACCGCCTCCGATCTTGAGAACGCTCCATCCCCTGTGGGCCAGTGAGCTAGCTCTGTGTTGTTGACGCAGAGTCAAATAGACAGAAAGACGGGGAAAGCCCCCCTCCTTAACCCCCCCTCCCCTCCCCGCCACCCTTGCAGTCCAACGCGCAGCCTTCTTTTGTCTGCTTGTCCTGCAGCATTACTCTTCTGCTTGTAGCCTCCTAATTGCTCCGGACCCTGCAGAGAAGAGAGCCGAGCGCGCCGGGATCCCCTCCCCACCCGCTAGGCTTTTTTTTTTTTTTTTTTGTCTCCTTTCCCCATCTTGGACCAGCAATAAAACAATGAGTGCTCATTTGGCTAAGACTCTCATGCGCTCCATGTCACATCTGGCAGCGTTGGCTGTGACACTAAACAGACGGACAGACCGCCATGCATCACGTTGAACCCGTGTCACATGTCAGTAATTTTCGATGTGTCTCGGTTTTCCACAGGCACCTCTCCAGCCACCCCCGGGGTCTTCGGCCTCCGTGGTGGCAGCGGCGGCCGCAGCTGCCGCGGCCTCGGGGACCCCCCAGTCACTCAAGCTGACGTATCCCGAGACTCTGGACCGTATCAAGGAGGAGTTCCAGTTCCTGCAGACCCAGTACCACAGGTAGCTTGAATCAAGCTAATGTGTGTTGTTCTTTCAAATGAAGCATTTGGGCTTAGCTGTTCCCCCCCCCCCCCCCCCCCCCCCCCGCCAACCCCACCCCCCCTTTTTCTTATCCTCCTCTCATCCTGCTTTGATTTAGCTGGCCAGTATCCCATCCCCGCCCTCTTTTTTTTTTTTTCTGTCCCACTTCAAACTTCTTTTGTGCACTCTCCCCTATCTCCAGTCTTCTAACCCCCACGGCTACTGCAGCTTTGTGTGTGTGTGTGTGTGTGTGTGTGTGTGTAGGGGTGTTCTTGTGCCGCTGTCTTTGTGTCTTTAATGCAATGTGTTGTCAGAGATGCCGCCAGAGTGTTCAGAACGAGCCTTGTCGGCGAATTGATGAAAAATTCCATTTTGCTGAATTGATTTAAATTCTCATCAGTCACTCGGATGAACGTAGTCACTTTTTTTTTTTTTCATCTCAGACTCGCTCGGTGAAAAATATTTACCCGGAGAAACAAGAGGGTAAGCTCAGGTTAGCGCCATATTGTTCAGGGAAAAATATTTGCGTTCACTGTTTGAAGCGTTTGTCGTTGATCTTGACAAACAAATCGTTCAAGGCGCAGCTGATGATTGCTCTCCTGGCATCCTTTCAGTGCCCCCCGTGCCAAACGCGCCTCGCTAAATACACAAGAAGTCAAGTGAAAAGATTCCAATTGGGTCTGCTGCAGATTCCATTTGAAGATTTCCAGTAAGAATATGCAATGGAAAAACCTAAACCTCGTCTGACTTGACGCATACTTGCGGCCACGGACATGGAAAGGGATTGTGCCGTGCAAATTCCTTTCACTGCTGGCTTGGATGTTTAATCTGGCAGGTGGTTCGGAACCTGTTCCTTTGGCACGCCAACAGTGAAATGCAGCGTGTCATCATTTTGACATCCCTGCGAATTATTTTTGCAAAGTAGGATGGCGCTCGTTTTAAGAGAGCAGTGACAAAGTCGTAGAAATTTTGTGTGGGGGAAAAAAAACACCAATTACTACTTTCCTATTTTGAGTGCTTTGACGCCACCTTGTGGCTTCTTAGTTGTTTCAAAAAGGGCACAATAAAATCGCTGAGGAAGGTTCCATAGAACTGTGTTTTGTTTCTTCGTAATGTAACGCAACTTTGGGTTTCATTGGCACACAACTTCCTCAGAACCGCTGTTGTAAACTGTAATCATGTTGACACACCCATTTAAAAAGCAATTAATTGAGATTAATTTATTACCAAGCCCCAAATCCCAGCCGGGTTACTTGTGAACGATACTTGAGTCATCCCCGGTTGCAAAAGATGATCATTTGCCGACGTCATCGTGACCACGTCCTCGTGCGGTCACTTGCAGGAATGGCCCAGTGATGAAAGAAAAACACTCGTAGACTTTTTCCTCACTGCTGGTGTGTTTGCCCGCACACTCGGTGATGATGTATGTGCTTGAAACACACACACACACACACACACACACACACACGTGCAGGGCTCCCCAATTATCAGCGCACACAAATAGACGCCGGGTTGGAAATAGCTGAGCTTATGTGTGTATTTTGGCCTAGGCGACGGTAGCTGGATTCCGATAGATGTTGGATTAGACGGCAGGAAAGAGATGGAGGGGAAGGGATTAGCACTGATGAGCTACAACCGCGTGTGTGGCGGGTCGCTCTCCGTGTGTGTGTGCTTTGGCGGGCTACGTGCACAAATACAAATGTTTGCCGGCCTACGGCGGCGTGGAAGGTATGTAGCCACGAGGAAGATTAGTAGGAAACCCAAAGGACACAACGCCTAATTAAAGTCTTCAGTGTGGGTCAGCAGCTCTGATTTTTTGTGTGTGTGTGTGTGTGTGAGCTCATGTACGTTAACAAAACAGCCTGTAATCAACAGACTGAGGCAAGGGAGCTTTAATTACTGCAATTCTTTTGACACACATTTGCATACACACATGCACAGGGCTGCTAAGTGAATGTCGGCGTGCGTGCGTGTGTGTGGTCTGCATTGGAGCTCTTCAATCACCGCTAACATGCGACCACTCGTCTTTCGAGCCCTTCAACTTGTCTTTGCGCGCACACTAGACCATAGTTACAACACACACACGCTGCCGAAGTGTGTCAGGTGACCTTGACAATTGATGTGAGGGGGGAAAAAGGAAAAGCTGATTCGTAATGGTAAGTGACACACACACACACACACACACACACACACACACAAAGTGTGTAAACATTTGATTTTATCAACTCACTATGGTGACATTGTGGTTGCGAGAGAGATTGTTGGAGGTTTGTAGTTTTTTTGCTTGTGTGAGTGAGAGAGTGTGTGTGGCCTTGCAATGAGTGTGATGACAGATACAAGTTCGCTTGGCCTGCTGCTGCTGTTATGTGACAAGAGCTATCCTTCAGTGTGTGTGTGTGTGCGTGTGTGCGTGTGTGTTGTGCACACCCTTGAAAGATGATGAAAGTGTACACAAGCAAGTTGGGTGGGCTCCTGTTCTCAGTGTGTGTGAGCTGTTGATTTTTTTTTTTTTTTAACCCTCCCCCGGCGGATTTGCAAGGGACGGTTGATCAATACTTAATGAGATGTAAAGTGAACAGTCGCAAAGCTGCAGAGCGGCAGCCTAAACGGTTCCATCGTGTGCGTGCGCCATTACGCCGATGTCACGATCGATAGGACTTAGTGCCGACTGATATCTTTTTAACCGCAAAGACGGTTTACACCCTTTTTAAAAGAAACGTGCAACCGAAACCGTTTAAATAGCGTTTAAGTGGCCGCGTCCGTCGCCAAAGCAATCCGTCAAGCGACACCTATTTAGGAGTGCTATCATTCCCATAATTAGAAAGTGAAATGAGATGATGCTTGTTTGCAAAGTTAGCATCTTTGCGCCGCGCACCTTTTTTTCGATCCACCGTGGCATGCTAGCGAAAATGAAAGTACTGAAAACCAAGGCTGGTGATTTTAACGACACCTTCTTAAAGTGCAGCATCTTAATTAGATGCTTCAGGTTGCTTCATTTTGACCCTCTTTGTGTGTGTGTGTGTGTTGCCTATTAAATGCAGCGTTCTCGCTAATGTAGCGCTTCTTTGGATTTGACTGATGTGTGCGTGCGAGTTTGTTCATCAGCAAGGCAACAGCGGCAAGAGCTGTCTGAAAAGCGACGGGCTGCAGATTTGTCGCGCATTCAGCCGATCACCTTATCTTCTGTCACCGACAGGCAGAGTTGACACACGCGCACGTCCCCCCCCCCCCCCTTTCATGCTCGTGCCCCTCCCATCATCTCTAAATGGCGCCCAGCTCAAGCCTAATTATGACAAGCAATCATTCCCCACTTCCTGCCCAGCACTCTCCTCCACTTTTTTTTCTCTTTCCATCCTTCCTCCAGCTGTGATGCTCGCTTCACAATAAGCACGTGCTCATTTTCAACCTTGAAGGCCATCATTTGTAGCAAACGGATGAAAAATCTACATCGAATGCGGTTCTCATCAAATGGCTGTCATACAAAAAAAAAAGAAAAAAGTCGTGGTAGTTTGAACATCACAATGTTATTCAAATATGTGCAATTTCATCCAGCGTGTCTGCACGTCTTTAGTGATGGGAAAAGGAATTCCGTAATTATTCTTAAAAGTTGCACTCCTTTAATCTAAAAACCCAGATTGGCGATAAAGTGGTTAACACAAGCGTCTCACTGGTTCGAATCCCAAATCTGGCCAATTGTGTGTGGAGTTTGCATGTTTTTTCAGGGGTTCTTTTTCTTTGTCCAAGCGAGAACCTTAACGATTTTTATCTAACACAAGAGGGTGCGGTAGCTCGTGCACACACACCCACACAGTGCACACTTGAGCCAAGAGGCAATTGCACTGTAATATCTATAAGGTGAAGGAGGTGGCATTAGAGGGGTTTATTCCCCCCCCCCCCCCCTCCCCAGACCTATTCAGTGCCTCCTCCACTTCTTCTTCTGCAGCTTGGCTCCCTCTCTTCCCTTCCCTTCTCTTCTCTTCCCCGGGCTGGCCATGATAAATTACCTGTTGCAGCCGGGGTGGGGGCAACGTTGCCGTATTAATCATATTCTAATTTTCCTCTGCCACGCAACCTGCCCACAAGACACACATCGTCAACACGAGTGCAGGCGCCCCCCCACCCCACCCCCCACCCATCAATCTATTTGCCGCCTGCAAACAAATCAGTGTAAACGAAGGCCCAAATACTGTCTCCCTGGGGAGGAGGGAGGCTGCAAGAGCGACAAGGCACATGTGTGTGTGTGCACGTTATATGCGACGCAGAAGAGAATTACGTGTGTGTGTGTGTCCTGTGTGGCCAAAAGCATTTTCCAATTTTAGGTGACAGGAGGGACCTGTTGGGCCGTGTGGCGACACAGACACAAAGATATGGGACACATGGGAGAGCTGTTTGGCTGCCTCATCTGCGCTGTGTGTGTGTGTGTGTGTGTGTGTGTGTGTGTGTGTGTGTGTGTGTGTGTGTGTGTGTGTGTGTGTGTGTGTGTGTGTGTGTGTGTGTGTGTGTGTGTGTGTGTGTGTGTGTGTGTGTGTGTGTGTGTGTGTGTGTGTGTGTGTGTGTGTGTGTGTGTGTGTGTGTGTGTGTGTGTGTGTGTGTGTGTGTGTGTGTGTGTGGTCTCAATTCATGGGCACACAAGAGTGTAATTAGAGACATGGGTAGCCTTTTTAGAGGGTGGAGGAAATGCAGATTGTATATTCTCTTAAAGATATGACCGACTATGTGCATTTTTTTGGAGTGCAATCCAAACTTTAGATGTTAACATCTGCCCCCCCCCACCCCCTTGTCGTTTCATTGTAGTTTGAAGTTGGAATGTGAGAAACTGGCCACCGAGAAGACGGAGATCCAGAGACACTACGTTATGGTGAGCCAAGTCGTCTGGGTCCTTTTCATCTGCTAACAGCTGCTAAACACCCACACGCAAGACCACACACACACACACACACACACACACACACACACACACACACACACACACACACACACACGCTCTATCACACTTAAATGGGATTCTGCGCAAAACAAACACTGCACCTTTATACTGCCAACATTTTGACTCTTTCCAGTGAGAATTTGCCGGGTTTCATCATCAACACTCCTTTTATGCTCACCTTGATTTTTTTTTTTTTAGTCCAGTGCATGAATAGTTTCAAGACTCAATTTGTCTCTCGATTAAAGTGGCGGTATAAAGTGAGCCAAAGCACGGCCAATCAGTTAAATAGCAACTACATTTCTTTCCACCGTGCCTGTGAAATGATGTGAAATGTGTTAATGTCACTAAATTAGGCTGGAAGTGTAATTTACTTATAAAATCCCAAAAAAAAAAAATTCCATTGTAATCTGAGCTACTTGCTCAACCGGGCAAAATTGATTAGCGATGAATGCCGTCATGAAGCAAGTGCGGCCAAACAAATGTAATAAGTGAGGCCACGCCCACAATTGCTCAAAGAACTCCCAAAGTGCGGCAATGTTGATCTTCAAACAAATGAGGCGTGCACAATATGGAGGTTAGTGTGCGCCTCCACTTGGCCGCGCCGCAGCGCTACCATTAGCGCTGTGTGAATATTTGGGAATTCTGCCCGCCATCTCGCCACCACAGCTGAACCCGCGCCGGCTGCCAAGAACACACTCGGGCCCCGCCAAAAAATGCGATGTGGCATTCCTGGCACCGAGTTGGGAATTGTGTATGGATGTGTGTGGGGGCGGCGGGATGGAGGTTGAAGGTTTGGCTCTCGCTAAGAAAGAGGGGGGGGGGGGGGGGGGGTGGAGTTGGCGAGGTCTCCTCTCCTGGCGGCTGATTTTTGGGGGGGAGTTTGGGTGTTGCTAAGCAACAGGCAAAACTTGGCACGCCAACTGTCAAGTGGAGCTGCCAGCTGCCAGGAAAGGCATCTTTTACGGCGCCGCAGACAAACAACAACAACACATGCACGCACACACCTACGCGCTGTGCCAAGAAAGATGTCTGCCGAGAGAAGACAACCCCTGCCCATCTCCTCTCCTCGCATCCTGGCGCTCCGACTTGCCAATCTCCTCTCTGGAAAGCAAATGTCAGCCTGTCACTTTGCCAGGCATCGACTGGAAAATGCAGAGTGAGCGAGCGAATGAGAAGGCACCTGGCTCTCCACTCTCCTTTGCTCCTCGGAGGAGTCAAAAAGTTCAAATGGCTCAAATTAGACGTGATTATCGCAGCGGCCCGACAATATTCTTTCCTCGCTCACTTCTGAGATTCATTTGTGAGTGCCCGACGTGTCTCCCTGTGATTGAACTTCACATTTGCGTGTGTTGCAGTATTACGAGATGTCCTACGGCCTGAACATCGAAATGCACAAACAGGTGAGCAACAGCTCCCATTTTCTCTTTCTTCAAATCGTTCACCCACCGAGAAGTTCCCTCCTCATCATTTTCTCTCCAGTCATTTCTTTTGTCTCTTAATGGGTTTTTTTCCCCTTCCAATTCTTCATTTTTTTCTGCATCCAGCGTGGCTTTTGATTTCCTCTTTATCTTCCCTTCCTGGCAGACGTATACAATCCATGCTGGATTTCACTTTAAATCAGGTCACTGCCTTCCTGCTGTCTACTCCTTCTCTCTCTACCCGCCCCCCCCCCTCGTTCATTTCACCATCTCAATCGTTTCACTTTTGACATGTCACAGAATCTCCCCCCCACCCCCCACCCAGAGTCTTCACCGCAATGTCGATTTTCCTCCCCCGCCTCCTTTTCTCCATCTATTCCTCCTCGCCCTCCCACGTCCTTCCCTCATTGTCACACTTCCTCACCCCCACACACACACACACTCTCTCACAACCTCTTTTCCCTCTACCCCCCACCCTCTTCATCCTCTACCGTTGCTCCTTTCCTTTCCTCCCCCCCTGAAGATGTCATTTAGTAGTTGGAGTTCTCTAACAAGAAATCATTGTGTCTCCCCTGGGCAGGCGGGGCCGAGGGATGCTGGGGCTGATGGATTGGGAGGAGGGTGGGCAGGGGTGTAGGTGGGCACGCAGAGAGAGAGAGAAAAAGAGCGAGAGGATTGTTGGCTGTGTGGGTGAGAGTGAAAGTGTGCAGCAAGAAGAAAGGGGGGGGGTGGAAGTTCAGTCCGGCGTCAATAAATCACTTAGGAGCGAATGGGGTTGTGTTCACGTGTAGAAATGGCTGCATGTGTACGAGTGTGTGTACACGCACACACCTCAGCAGCGCAGGCTGGCTGGCTGTCATCTAGACAAACAGCCTGCAGCCATAATGATGTTGTCATGATCTCTGCATGCATATCATTACCGGCCCTAACGGCCTTGATGTTAAATGTGTGTGCGTGTGTGTGTGTGCGCGCGCGCGTGTGCACCGAAGCCTGTTACGCTAATCAATAATATCGGCAGGGGAGGAACAGAAGGAGGCCGACTTGGAATAAACAGAGGGATTGTTTTTTTTTTTTTTTCGCCAGACTATTTTTAACTAAAAGCCCATTCAAGGCAATGTTGTTTGTGGGTTTCCACGGCAACGGTTGTTTTTCAAGGCTAGAAAGTAGCTTTGGCAAAGGCAGACGTCGTCCTCACAATGTTATTATTCATGCTACGCAGGTGCGGCTCAATTAGAATATGATGGAAAACATAATTGAGTTCGCTTGTTCAATTAGGAAAGCAAGTTCAATTCAAACTATAACGTGAAATGTTTTGTTTTTTATACATATTTTTATTTGGAAAAAGTAAGTAGCAATTGGCCTTGCTCATTTATATTGCTAATAATAGTTAATTGCTCAAATTAGTTAACGCATTTTGAAATGAATTGCAAACAGTTTTTTTTTGGTGCAGTATCAACTGACATTTGCCCAATTAGTCCTTTTTGTCCTACACTAATTAAAAATACAAATATCCAAATATTGTTGTCACATCCATGCACTGTCAAACAAATTGAAACATTCTTTTGGATTATTGCTGAATCTTAGTATGTTATTTGTATGTTGTAGTTTTTACTATGTTGTCATTGCGTAAACACACCTAATGAGATTGAGAGAGAGAGAGAGAGAGAGAGAGATGGGAGGATGAGGAGGAGGAAGAAGAGTTGGCTGTGGAGTAGAGCAGTTAGACACACTCGTGCGCTCACACACACCCTCAGTAGGAGCAATTGACCCGCGGCATGAAACGCACACACACACGCAAGCCCACAGAATGTGAACGCATATGCAAACATCTGAGGAACGCACACAAGATTGGGAATCTTTTTCTCAAACCGCCATGATTGTGTGTTGGAGAGCGTGTGTGTGTGTGTGTGTATGTGTGTGTGGGCTGGCTGCGGCCACAGCAGATGCTCACCATGAATATTTTAGTCCAACTCCCTGGCAAAGATTCCATTTGCATGGACCAGATGTAAGCGGCTGAAATATTTACCACACGGGTCTGGGGGAGAAGCAGGTCACAGCGTCTGTGTATGTATGTGTGTGTGTGTGTGTGTTTTAGCGTTTGTGTGTGATTATTCATCAAATCGTTTTTCTCCCCCCCACCACCTTTAGACGGAGATTGCCAAACGGCTTAATGTGATCTGTGCTCAACTCATCCCATTCCTGTCACAGGAGGTGAGACACACACACATGCGTATACACACATATACACACACACAGGGAACAGAGAACCTGATGCTAATCAATCCACAATTAATATTAATACGTGCCAGCACGGCCTCCGAGTCCTCTGAGTGACCTTTGCCTTTTTTGTTGCTCCGCCCCGCAGCACCAGCAACAGGTGGTCCAAGCTATGGAGCGCGCCAAACAGGTGACCATGGGGGAGTTAAATGCTTCCATAGGGGTACGTGGGCTCCCCCCTCTGCCTCATAGCGTGTGTACCTTATCCTCCCGTTTATTTTTTTTCCCTCCTTTTTCTCTACTTTTTTCAAAATTAGGAATGAGGCATCCTTTTAGGCCCCAGCGCACTTTTAGCTCGCTGCCATTGGACTTTAAATTGTCCCATTCACATTACACATGCAAGTATGAGTCCCGTTAGGCCCGCTGCCCTGACTTGTGCATTTCTCCCACTGCACTTCCTGCTTTCCTGCTCCGGTTAAAAAGAAGCGCCAATGTCACAGCGTGTCTTTCTTCCCCCTTTTACAGCAGCAACTTCAGGCTCAGCACCTCTCGCAACACGCACAGGGTCTCCCGGTGGGCCCGCACCCGTCGGGACTGACTCACCCGGGCTTGGCGCTGGGCGGAGGGTCCGGGCTGCTGGCCCTGTCGGGGGTTCTGGGGGCTCAGCTGGCCGCCAAGGACGAGAGGGCTCACCTGGAGGCCGCCGCTGCTGCCGCCGCGGCCGCCGAGCATCACAGAGGTGAAGGAATCCAGATTGTGCTAGTCTATACAAATGTTGAGTAAAAACACTTTTTTTTTTTTTTAACCTTTCCTTTTTTGTGTACTTTTTTTTTGTGTGTGTACCCATCACCACCTCTGCCTGGAAACAGATCGGGAAGCAGGCCCGGTGAGTACAAAGCATTTCACGATCTCGGGAAGACTTTTTCATTTTCAGAATCACAACATGAAGCTTGTTATATATATTTTTTTGCCTGACTAATATAAGAGCGAGAAAAAAAAAAAAAACCGCAACAAAAGATTAACTTGCTTGTTTAATTTCACGCTTGATGGATGTGCCGACCCTCGACTATTTGTATGCAAGCCATTAAAAGTCCATTTTGAAGAATTTATCCCCTTTGAATCGTCTGGTTATATAATTCATTCAGACATTATTTGATCAGCTCGGAATAGCAAAACTGTGGCGAGATAAACGAGTGATGCCGCGTGATCTATTTTTCCGGGTCATTTTGCGTGTGTGCAGTTTTTTTCAAGACTGATTGCGATCACTCTCACCTCTCACTCTTAACATCCTCTCCTCTTTCACCGGCCATTCTTTGCTTCCGTCTGTCCATCCGTCCGCAGAGCTCTCTGTCCAACGGGGACAAAGGTCGCCCCGCAGACTACCTCAGCAACGGCAAGAAGAGGAAAGCTGACGAGAAAGAGTTCATGACGGACTATGTGAGTCACACGTCGCTATTTTGTTGCAAGTGTTTTATTGACTTTTTGTTTTTTACTCTCCTTGTACAGGGCAGCGATGCAGATAAAAGCGATGACAACTTGGTGGTTGACGAGGTTTGCGCATTTCATCGTCTTTTTAAATGTGTCAACAATGTGGTCTCCCCACCCGGTGTGCTAAACATCCATCTTCTCCGATAAACCACCAGGACCCGTCGTCACCCCGCAGCGTGCAGTCCTACTCATCCAGGGAGAACGGCTTGGACAAAATGGCACCCTCCCGCAAGGAAGGCCCCCCGCAGGCTAGCCCCACCTCGCTGGCATCCTCCAGCAGCGCCGCGTCACCGTCGCGTGGCAAGGAATCTGCGCAGGTAAGGACAACGGGGCGTGGCCCTGGACTGGTTGCCAGCCAATCACGTGGCTCCTACCAAAATCTTTGACTCTATTTTCTTCTTCTAGCGAGAGAAGTCCAGCACTCCGGGTATGAAGCCAGGCACGCCGATGTCGCAAGAGTCCAATACCCCAGGACCGAGTGGACCGCCACAATTCAGGCCCATCCCTGGCAAGCCTGGTGTTGACCCGCTAGGTGAGTCGAGGTTTTTTTTCTTCTCTCTCTTTTTTTTTATTTTATTTGCATCCTTCTGTTGTTTAAAACCACTATTCTACCTTTCGCTCAATGAATGATTTACCCTTATTTGTGGACCCTATAAAAGACAAACACGTTAATTTGAAACGTACTTTTGGCCCGCCCAATATAATTGGCTGTTTGCTGGCATCGATGTTACACATGCATCAACTGCAGTCATTATTATGGGTGGCGGCCATCTCTACCCCCCCCCCCCCCCCCCAGCCCACCCCTCTCCAGCCGACCGCCAACTGGACGCTTTTAATAAGCGACTGTGGGCCAAGATTGAATAAACGGTGAGATTAGGAGACTTGCTTGACTGCTTCATAATGAGCATCCATCGATGGCGCGTCGGGCTCTTTGCTCCTGTCATCTCCTGTCAGCACTTTTTAACACAAGCGCACACTTACTGCTGCTGTCAACCGTCTCTGCGGGGGAGGTACCGCACAACGGCCAGCAGGGGGCACTCGTGTTCTAGCGCTTGTCTCACTCTCTGTGGAAAGCTGGAGCAGTGTTATTGAATCATGTGAGATAACCTCAGCTCTTTCCCCCAACAGCTCTGGGTCTGAGGAACCCCTTGGTCGTGCAGGGAGCGTACCCCCCGGGGGCTTTCGGCCTGCCCCCTCCCGGCGTCAACGGGGACCTGGCTGGGGCGGCGGCCTACGGCGCCGGCCTCCACCTGGTTTCACCGCAGATGAACGGCGCGGCGGCAGCAGCAGCTGCTGCGGCGGCGGCGGCAGGCTACGGGCGCTCCCCAGTGGTGAGCACTTGTCATTCAATGCCTCCTCAAAAACTGTTTATGATTGCTCATAGATACCACAAGATGGCAGCAAAGCACCACTCTTGTCAAATGAAGCTCCTCAACTCATCAACCTAACTTTTCAGCTTTGTCACTTGTTTTGCTACACAGGTGGGTTACGAATCTCCACACCCACACATGAGAGTGCCCGGCTTGCCCGCCAGCCTGCAGTCAGCTGCATCTGGCAAACCGTAAGTTTCATCACACCGCACATGGTTTTATTTCTTGACTCCTTGTATTCCAAAAATATGACTATGCCCCCCCCCCCCCCTTTTGTCCTCTTGGCACAGGGCTTATTCGTTCCACGTGAGCGCAGACGGTCAGATGCAGCCGGTGCCCTTTCCTCCCGACGCGCTGCTGGGCCCGGGCATCCCTCGCCACGCGCGGCAGATCCACAGCCTGAGCCACGGCGAGGTGGTGTGCGCCGTCACCATCAGCACCTCCACGCGCCACGTCTACACGGGGGGCAAAGGCTGCGTCAAGGTCTGGGACATCAGCCAGCCGGGCAGCAAGAGTCCCATGGCGCAGCTCGACTGCCTGGTCCGTCCTCTTCAGTCGCTTTACGATCCACCTATCCGATTTTTGAAAGTGTTTTTCATTTTTCAATTCAAACCTCTCCATCTCTCATCCAATCAGAACCGTGACAACTACATCCGCTCTTGCAAGCTGCTGTCAGACGGGCGCACGCTGATCGTGGGCGGCGAGGCCAGCACGCTGTCCATCTGGGACTTGGCCACGCCCACCCCTCGCATCAAAGCCGAGCTGACGTCGTCGGCGCCCGCCTGCTACGCCCTGGCCATCTCGCCCGACAACAAGGTGTGCTTCTCCTGCTGCAGCGACGGGAACATCGTCGTCTGGGACCTGCACAACCAGACGCTCGTCAGGTAGCGTGAACACACTGGAGAATATTATTGTTCATATCTTTTTAATATCTGGCTGATGAAGTTGTCTGTCGCCACAGACAGTTCCAGGGCCACACGGACGGAGCGAGCTGCATCGACATCTCCAACGACGGCACCAAGCTGTGGACGGGAGGACTGGACAACACGGTGCGCTGCTGGGACCTGAGGGAGGGACGCCAGCTGCAGCAGCACGACTTCACCTCACAGGTAGCCGAGCGCGACATCGCTTGTCGCTAGGCAGACTTCACAGTGCACCCGTGTCAAAATGTCCACGTTGCCTTCGGCAGATCTTCTCGCTGGGTTACTGTCCGACGGGCGAGTGGCTGGCGGTGGGGATGGAGAGCAGCAACGTGGAAGTCCTGCACGTGTCCAAGCCCGACAAGTACCAGCTGCACCTTCACGAGAGCTGCGTGCTCTCCCTTAAGTTCGCCTATTGCGGTGAGCCCCCAAAGGTCCCGTTTTATCAGTGTTGCGTTAGTTTGGACCTAATGTGCATATCTCCTGCAGGCAAATGGTTTGTGAGCACAGGCAAAGACAACCTGCTGAACGCGTGGCGGACACCTTACGGTTCCAGCATATTCCAGGTAAGCCTTGGGCAAACTTGACTTTGAACAATTTCTTGACTATTATGTGAAAGTTCAAAACAAACGTCCTATGTATGGATGTATGTATGTGTATGTATGTTTATGTATGTGTATGTATGTGTGTACATGTGTGTATGTATGTATGTATGTATGTATGTATGTATATTTATTTGTATGTGTGTATGTATGTATATT